>NC_068284.1:25576010-26220755 GCF_025860055.1 Xyrauchen texanus | reverse complement strand
AGGAGACTTCTGTCAATATGTGTTTTGGTCTGTTCTCACCCAAAACCAACAGGATCGCAGAAAACATTGATTTAAACCACTGATACCTTATGGATTGTGTTTATACTGACATTATAGGATTTTTGGGGCTTTAAAGGCCTGAACACTATTCTCTTGCATTGTAAGGACCTACAGAGCTGAGATATTCTTCTAAAAATCTTTGTGTTGTGCAGAAGAAAGAAAGTTATACACATCTTAGATGGCATAAGGGCAAGTAAATGATGAAATCATTTTCATTTTTGGGTGAAATGACATTTTATAGGGAAAATTCTCCCATAATTTATTGATCCTCATGTTGTTTCAAACCCCACACAAAAGTAGATGTTAGGTAGTATGTTAGTCTCAGTCACTATTCACTTTCATTGCATCACATTTTTTTCCATGCTATGAAAGTGCATGGTGATTGATGCTATAATTTTGCCTATTATCTCATTTTGTTTTTCACAGAATAAGAAAAACTTACAGGTTTGGATCAACATGGGGGTGGATAGATGATGACAACATTTTAATTATGGAACCTAAAATATTGTATTTTCTGACTTACATGTTGTAGGATTTAATGGTGGTGAATATTGAAACTATATTATTGCCTCCGTTGAGGCTCAAATCTTCCCAATGTATTGGCATGACTACAACATGATTCTTCGAGGCCAAATGTCAGGATCGTTATCTGAAAATTTTCAGTGCCTGCCCCAGATCGTCAGCTTATTAGGCCAATCTATAATGAACATCTCAAGGCTTGCTACTGGATTTGGGGAGAGGAGAGGCAACAGAATTCATTTAAAATTGATTGGTGATCTGCAGTTGTGAGGCAGATGGTGACATTTCAAACAATGCCCATGTTAACGCAATCACCCTGACATACAGTGCTCTCTACAAATATGTACAAAGACACTAGTCTCATATTGTCTCTCTGTGTGTCTGTACAAGGCTATTAAGATCTTAAATCTAGGCACATTCCAGGTTTCCGGTGAGCTAACCTCATTTAGAAGGGTCAGTATGCATGTATTGGAAAGAAAATTGAAACATTTTACTCCAGTGGAGGTGCTGTTGCTTCAGACAGAATCTAGTTGATGTTAAAGCATTATTACAGAGGCAAAAGTACACATAAGTCAGTAATATACATTTTATTTAACTTAATACATGCTGAGTCACTGGGCAAAGCTTTTTGTAGGGTACATTGGGATCCCCCTTAAGGAAATACATATTTTTCTTGTCTCAAAATATATGAACAGAAATTATTTTTACTTAATGTTGATGGAATGCCATAATTTGTGTGAAAAGAAATCGTAAAAAAGAAGGTTTGTTTTGATTTGAAAAAAGCTAGAGCTAGAACAGCCTTTTACATAAAAGTTTACACTTAGGGTGCAAATGGTGCACCAATTCTCAGTGTATTTTGTAAGAAGTCCTGTTCTTTCATTACCTGAAGGTGCTACAATGGAGCTTAAAGCTACAAAGTGATTAGAGCATTTAATGTGGTACACTTTGCACATCCATCGAAACAGATCTATTCCTCCCAATTAAGGAAAATAATTTTTTGTAGTTCAGGTATACTACATCTTCCTCCTCTGCCAGCCTACCATTTATGGGTGGACTTGTTTTCCACAGTTGGTCTTTTCTAGGTCTTTTTTAGTCCAAAAAACAGTATCTGGGGGAAATGAAATGTCCACAGAGAGGCACCTAAAGTGAGTTGTTTTTAGTTGTTAATCATGAAATACAGTCAACAGCAACGTATATTGTTTTAACCATACCCAAACCCTAACCAGCAAAGAGTAAAAATTTAATCTTAGAGGGAAAATGCAACTTATGAAAAGTTCTCATCATTGATTATGTGAATGTGATTACTTCCTGGATTCCACAGGTACTGTGGCATTCCCATTGAATTGCACTGTATAAGAGGCATACACTTTACTCCCTTATACATGCTGCTCGGTCAGTAAGCAGTTTTCTCCACAGCAACATCATTTCCCCACAACACTTGTGTAAATAACAAACATGGCATCCGAGAAAGACTTCGCTATTTTATTCTCTGTTGCTTTGCTTTATTTCCAGATATTCAAGAGTTTTTGCTGTGTTTGTTTTCTTTACTTTCTATTGCTACTCGCAGCGGAATTGCTCTGCTATATTGGAATTTCCCTCTTATGTAAAATGCCAGGATTCCCCAATGTATGAATGTGAGGGACAATTACTTTGGAGTGTATAAATGGGTGTAGCTCATGTGTTCTGTACCCACTGTACACTCAGAAATGTTGAATTATTTCCACTGTGCTGACCTGTTGGGCTCCATCCTATGACGTTAGTTATCCGGTCTGTTCCACGCATATGGGCACTCGTAAAAAATCTTTAAGAAAGCAGCTTATTTGTTTACAGGACCATAAGCTGCATTCTCTAGGAGAAACTAGGGGGTGTTAAACTGTTTCTCTTAATCCCTTAAATGGTGTAAGGAAAATGGAATTCTTGTTTATATGATGTTTCAGAATGCTGCTTTTCTAATAAACCATTATTTTATGTGCATGTAAACATGGTCAGTAACTCTGCAGAATGGGGTCGATGTGTGTATGGTGAACATTTGGTTGTAACATGTCGACTTCCCATGTGATTGTTAAAATAAAGTATGGGATAGTTTCAGGGATTCTCATTATCTTGATTAATCTGCAAAATTTTTGAAATTATTTTATGTTTTAGTATTACATAATATATTATACGCATTACTACATATTAAATTGCCTAAAAACAGATATTTTGCCATGGCACCTAATGACCTCATGAATCTGGAATATATGTTAATGGATAATATCAAATGTGTTTTGGAAGTGTTGTGGTGGTTTTTGGTGCTATTTACAGTTTGGAGGGGGAAATTTTTTTAAATGGCCCTTAAGTCTCATTGAACACTACAGTATAAATAAGGAGCCCAAGCAAAACTTGTATAAAACATAATGTTATCTTTAATTCACATGTAGCAAACTTTCTCTAGACTCCAGTTCATTACAAGAGTGTGTATGGAATCAAATATGGCTGGTAATCGTAACATAAGCCCTAAGACAAGATTACATGAAAGACGTAGTAATGAAGGAAAGAAAGGCACAAAGCATAAGAAAAAAATTTACACTTGTGTTTTAATCCCTGTAATGTTAAGCTGACTAAAGTTTAGTTGAGCGTCAGGCTCTCGCTGGATGTGCTCTAGGAATATGCCATGCTCGCGGCTCAGTCTGTGAAGAACCAAGAAGGAACTGCCTGAATCAAGGCCAGTTAACATGTCAGCACAGCCGCACTACTGCTAAGGGTTGTAACTCATCATGGCCGAGGCTTAAAACGATGTGTCGCTTCCCATTAGCCTCGCCTGTCTCTTTAGCCTTAATCTTTAATGGGCATGTCATGTTAGGAGAAATGGTAAACAGCAATCTACCTCATCTTGGGCTTTGATTTCCCTCTTTTTCTTCCTCTGCATTCATGGGGAGCTGTATAATTTGTTGCTGCCATCACTGACAGGCAAAGTTTTCATTGTTATTCACAAGAACATGTAAAATTGTTTGGACTTAACTTTTCTTTTGGGACTGCTTAACAACTGTCGCTTCTTAAGTGGTGTTAAAGCTCTCTTTTGTGGCAAAACAATGTATATATTTGATCTGCCAAGATGCAAATGTGAAGTGCATTGAAAGGTCTGTTTTCTGTGTTATCCAAGCGCTCCTGATGTTGTTTCTAATGCATTGTGTCATGGCCTATTTTCCAATCATTCACAGAATGAGTCCCATTCAGTTGTACACTCATTTTGATTACTTATTTGCCATACAAAAGACATTTAGCTATGGCTCAATATAATCTTTTTGACAGCATGTTTAACAAAACATATGCTATCATTCAATATTTTAAGTAACAGTGACATAGTCTGTGTGGCCCTCATTAAAACTTCATGTAGCAATCATTAGTGGATGCTTTTGATGGATTATTCTAATTAATGTGGAACTGTATGCTTTTCTTGGAGTAGTTCAGTTGGATAGTCATTCTTATCTCCTACAGTCCTACACATCTCATGTTTCAATTGCTTTTAAAACTTTCTAAACTTTTCAGTCTACTAGTTACAGTATTATACATTAGAGTGTGAAACAAAAATCCTTGTCAACATTAATGCAACTGATAGATAAAACTGATTAAATTAAAAGCTAGCAGTGAAATTTATGAGAAACTGTACACTATTTTAATGAGTTGGGAAAAATGAAACCATTTAGGAAATGGCAATGAAAATGCTCAGGGTATTGTAGAGCTTCAGCTTTGAGACCTACACCAAAAGTTCTACTGAGAGGCATTAGTCACATCACGAGGGGTTTCATTTTTTTTTTTTTGGTCCTTTTCCTCGCTTATCTGGGTACATGACAGGTATTTGGTAATCACTGTCTGCCCATTAGAACAACAGAATGCAGTGAAGAGTGATGTGGTTTGGAAGACAGCTGGTGTCAAAAGGCAAGCAAAAAATCATTAGAGCTTGAAATATTGAACCTGTACGGCACCAAGTAACAATCTCCCACTGGGTTTCATGTCTAGTTTTTCATGTCTGTAGTGAGTGTGAACCCATGCACAGAGGATCCAAATCTGTATGGACACTCCCTGCATATGTGCAAAAGGAGCCAACCGCAGTCACACTGGTCTCTTTTGAACCTTTGCAGCCACATTAGGCAAACACTATTTCCTATTAGAAGGGACATGAAGGCTTGCTTCAAAACAACGCACATCGGAGGTGCTAACATCTCAATCCAATGGACCAGAAAATGCAGCCTCTTACCACACACTGGTCGAACGCTAGTGCATTTATTGGTCAGCATTCCCTATATATGATATGTGAGCAAAGGTACCATTAAAGGGATAGTTTAGTCAAAAATAATAATTCTGTCATCATTTCCTTGCACTCTTGATGTTTCAAACCATACTTTCTTTCATCCATGGAACACAAAAGGAGTGTCAAGGCTCTGGTGAGTTTGTCGGTTTGTTTTGTGGCCGGGATGCATGATTGGATTTTCCATGGGTAACGCTGATCATGCCACTGATTTGCATGCCGAGCAACACCTGTTCTCCTCTAATTCACTCCTTTCTTAAGACCATTGTGTTCTCAGTATCTTTGCTAGATTGTTGTTTGATGTGGAGTACTAACCTAACTCTCTCTGCCTAATTGGGTATGTCTTGTGTATATGTTGGTTGCCTACATGTCGGGTGTGTGGTTGCCGTCCAGTATTGCTGCGTGTCAGCTGGTCTTCTGTCGGGAGTTAAGTCCGCTCATGTCTGCTGCACATTGCTCTTTATCTCACTAGCTTCAACTGAGGATTCTGCAAATCTGTTCCTGACTTCCACAATGCACACACTCATCCACGAACACACTCGTTATGGATTGCCCCTTGCGCGACTACGACGACCACGCCATTGGAGATCGCTTCCCGCTGCTGCAGCCGGTGTCTGGATTTTCAACATTCCCAGTGACTGCTCATTATTATTGTTAATTATATTTGTGCTCTTGGGTCTGTTTGTCTCAATACTGTTCATTACAAGGAGAGAAAATATTAGGAACTGACAGCCCCAGTCACCACTCAATTTCTTTGTATCCATACAATGAAAATGAATGGTGAGTGAGGCTGTCATATTTCCTACCATCTCTTTTTGTTTGCCATGGAAAAAAGAAAGTGATGCGGCTTTGGAACAACATGAGGGTGAGTAAATGATCCTTTAGGTGAAATATCTCTTAATATTTTTTACCCCAAATTTCCATTTCGTACAACTTACCAGTTACCTGAGCCGGTGCACCCCTTGAAAACTTCCGGCTATTGCATAGTCATCAGATGGCAGATTATCATTGGAAAAAGCTGTTGTCAAATTGAGATTTGCTAATATGCCTCTCTTTGCCAAGAATATGACTTCATGTTTACTGAAAGATCCTCGGGTCTACCGCATTCTCGTCTGCTTCTGTACATTTAATTTCACCCTCAGTATTCATTTCCCTGCCCCTGAAATGATCAGAATAATTGATGTGCTCCAGCTTTGCCTGTAGAATGTGATTCCCACTTCTCAATCCTCTCAGCTGAACAACCCCAAAGAGGCTTTGGACTTTGAGGTCACTTGGCTCCAGCATAGATGATGCACATATCTATAATTCAATGGACAGGAAAAAGGGACGAGTACAGATCGCAAACTACTTAGAAGACATACGCTGATGTGGAATCTCCCCAGTGTCCAAAAGATTTCGATGGGGGGGATCTAAAAGCAAAGTCCATTAGCAAAACCTGGAGAACTTGCCATTTCTTTCAAATATTCCTACCCTCTGATTTTTTTTTTTTTTTGCCCCTTTTAACAGAACTTTTAGTTTTAGTCTATTTTAAGTTTTCCTGCATTTGTAGATTTTTTATTTTTTCAAATGTAAGTGTATCTCCGTTCCTCAATTTGGATCACCCAGATGTTGTTGAATTCACTTTAGTGGCCAGCGCATGGCAACATGAAAATGAGTAAATTTCTATCTTTGCTGCACTTAGCTTTACCAAGTTTCAAACTGTGTTGAACAAAACACACTAGTTCAAAAAGGATTACAGACCTTTTTATGTGGAGTGCTAGTCCTTTCAAGTTCGATCACAAGTGGCCATTAGGTCTTATTGTATATCTTCCCTCTCAAGCACTTCATTGATTTAGTTCAAGGGCCTCCCTTAACCAGTCCAGTTACCTATTAATAATCCTTGATGCAAACAGACAAGAATGCAAGTGCTTTTGCTTGGAGTTGAACTCCAAGGAAATTGAACTGAAGGAAATTGAACACATAGTGAGAATTAAATGCCATGAAAGTATGTAAGAACATCTGATACATGGTTCTCTGTCCTTGAAATGGAAATATATCATTGAAAATAATACAGTGTACTGAAAAAGAAGGCCTTCAAACAACAAAATTTTGCTTTATCTTAGAACGGTGGCTAGAATCAGTTAATATGGTTTGGCTGTTACACTTTTTTTTTTTTTCTTTTACAAATAATTGTTGTTGTTTTTTTGGAACACAGTTTTGGACTAAATGTTCTATTGGATGTTGTTAACTGAAGCTTGCTATTGCAACTCCTATGGAGATTACATAATTGCATAGGTGTGTGCTTCTTTATTATGGTTTCATTTTCATAACTCACTTCGATATTTTGATATGTTGACATAAATTAAGAAATTACTCAGGCAGTATAATTTATATTGTGAAAGATTGGCTAAATATCATAGCTGAAGTATTAGACCTTTATTATGATGTGTAGTTTGAAACGATTACATAAGAATTGAATGCTAACAACATACAGTTAATGCAAACAATACTGATCGTAAGATCACCGGTGATACCTGCCAGTTGATCAGCATGGATGGGTTGATAAAGCAGTTTAAACAGACCTTTAACTAGAACTAAGGAATTAATTACTGTCATGTAAAAGACATTTCAAATTACCTGAATTTGATTCTGAATGGCTAAATATACGAACAGAGTCTCATTTCAAACAAGAATGCACACTGTGCACAATATTATCTTTATTTCACAAGTGGGTTTCTTACAATAATTAAAGTTGCACTACAATTTATTTAAGCAAGTACTGAATGTCTACTTTAGATTTAACATTTGCTTGCTAATTTGCAACAATGGCAATATCCATTACAACATCGAAGTAGAAATATAAGGGAAATGTCTAATGAAATAATAATATTGAAATAATAAAAAGGCATGATTTCAAATGATTTTCTATAGACAGTTAGCAATTGTATTAATAGAGTTACCCATTCATGTGAAAATGAGGAGAATTTGGGGGGAAAAATTAACAGTCAAGTGTGTTTTACACTTAGAAATATCTAACATGTTTCTGTCTAAGCACTTAAGCAACATGATACCTGACTTTGTTTAGTTTAAACATTTTAATCAAATAAATAAAAAAATTCTCCAGTGATAATGGAGATTTTCTTACTCCACTCTTATACCTATTAATACTTAACCTTTAGTTCATGTTTTCATGGAAATATGAAACTCTTGGCATATGACAGCTTGCTGAATTGTCGTATCCCCTGTAGTTCCCTTTTGATTCAGTTCACTCAACATTGCTGTTAGCACTATGGGGAATTGCCCTTACACAACCTTGTTAAAACACTAATACAATCACGGCAATCTTCTGATTGGCAATGGTGTCTGAGCCTGCCCTTTTAGGCATGCAGTAGGCCTATATAAGCGGGCCCTCAGTCACCATTTCTTCAGAATTTTTCAGACTTTGTCTTCGAACCCTTTCTGCTTCACTGTCGATGTACACTTAACCCTCTGGGGTCGATGGATGGGCCGCATCATTAGAGACTATAAAAGGGTCTACTTTTATTTGTGTACGCTCACAATAACAACAAAATCTTGTGCTTTTGTAAAATAAATAAAAAGTGTGAGCTTTCAGCAGTCTCTGTGTTCACGAGCACATTTCAGAAACACGTCACTAAAATGAACTGAAACTCTGCAAATACTTATCACACAAACATTAAACATATGTCTAAAGAAAGCTTAAAATGTCTTCTTTTAAATAAAACCATTCAAATTTAAAACAAATATTCTCCTGCAATGCAATCTGTTTGAAACAAAGCAATGTACAGTTTTTCACAAATTTACTTGCTGCTGTCTGGCTGCTCTAGCACCATGGACAGCATTGGCCTGCTTCCAACAGGGTGTTATGCTGGGTCAAAGTTTCAAAAAAAAATGTGTGACCACAGATGCATCCAACACAGGTTGGGGTGTTGTGTGCATTGGACACCCGACTTTCGGCACCTGGACTGGCGTGGCACATCAACTGCCTAAAACTACTGGCTGTGGTTCTAGCTTTGAGAGCTTTTCATTCCAACTTTGTGAATCACCACGTTCTGATTTGTTCGGACAACACAAAAGAAGAGGTGTAAATACATTGCCAGGGTGGACTACAATTGCCAAAATTAATAAGCATGCTTCCTCCAATGGAGTGGCTGTCATCTCCTGTCCCGATGTCACATGTCCCAAACCATCTGAATTACCAGGAAAACTTCATCCTCAGACAGTGATGAGGATTTGGGAAATATTTGGCAAAGCGGAAGTCGACATATTCGCCTCCACAGATTACAGCTACTGGTACGCAATGTCCCAAGCCCCGCTGGGCGTGGACATGCTGACTCACAAATGGCCAGCGAAATGCATGTATGCGTTTCCCCCTTTGCATCTCCTTGATTCTGTCATCAACAAAGTCAGAGAGGAAACAGTTCTGATAATGCACCGAAATGGCCCAATAAGTCCTGGTTTCCAGAGATGATAGAAACACTAGATGGCTGTCTATGGGAAATACATTTTGACATCTCTTCAAGAGGGGCTGGACACTGGTCTGACCCCATCAATTCTTGAGGTTTACATAGCGACTATCTCAGCATACCCCACCCTGGAGGCTGGCTCTTCGATAGGCAAACATAATCTAGTCATAATCTAGTCATAAAGTTCCTTGAGGGAGCAAGGCATACCCCTCTCGCATTGCTATGGTGCCGAATTGGGACTTGAATCTGGTGCTGAAGACACTCACAAACTCCCCATTCAAGCCACTGGAACCTGTTGAGCTGTGGGTGCTTTCCTTAAAGACAGCACTCTTTTTGGCTTTAGCCTCATTTAAACGGGTGGGTGACATGCAGGTGCGGTCGACAACACATGCCTGGAGTTCCAGATTTGTCATAAATCCACCATTATACCTAGAAAAGTCTACGTGCCTAAGGTTTTATCTATGCCCTTCAGGATGGTTAGTTTGCAAGCCTTCTTCCCCCACCATTTAATTAAAATGAAGAGCAATCTACGCATATGTTATGCCCAGTGAGGGCATTGCATACATATGTTGAGTGCACATGTCACTTTAGGCTGTAAAATCTGTTTTTTATTTGTTATGGAGGAAAAAAAAGGAATATCCATCTCCAAACAAAGGCTCTATTGCTGGATCATTGATGCGATCACCCTCACTTAATAATCAAAGTGCACAAGTGACATCATCGCATTCTAAGATGATCCATTTTGATTGGTCCATTATCAGTCGTTCCAGCTCTTGTGAGTGGTCATGACTTCATTGGCCCCGCCCCTGCCCAGAACCAGTTGTCTGTTCTCTCACATCTTGATTCACAAGTGCACAAGTGAGATTTGCTACAGGTTTTAACAAAAGTTGTTACAAAAGTCAATGTGGGAAGATTTTTAAGTTGCAGTTGTAACTGGTCCTTCTCGATCAACCCAGAGATTCGAAGTGGCGTCTTCGGTGTGGGAGGTGAGTGCGCTAACAAGGAGGCTAAAGGTGTACAGCTTTTAGTGTCAGTTGCTAGTGCACCTCTTGAGGCAAGTAGAGTGCACCTCTTGAGGCAAGTAGAGTTGCATTTATTACGGGTGGGCTGCCGACTATAATATACACATCCACCAAATTACATGCCGTTGAACTGCTTCTTTTTAAGTCATAAGCACTCCCATACGAAATAAAACCTACTTTCCAAACCTTGTTGTGAGAGGGTTAATAATCCACACTGTGTTTATCGACATATATGGTTTATATAGATACCGGACTACATTTGTTTCCATCTGGCATCCGCCACATGGGTCTATTCATATACACATTAATATGACTTATATGTCATCAGTCTGTGGCCTGTGACTCCTTTTAGATATATCTATTTAGTGTTATAACTCGTAGCGTAATGTTACATAGTGCAGTGTTGTGGGATATCGTTCTGGATCGGGTTGTAGCAATTCACTAAGATAGTGAGGTGCCAGATCATGAAGTGAGGTGCCAGATCATGAAGTAATTTAAAAGCAGGATTGGTTTATATTTGATGGAAAACAAAACTAGTAACCAGTTAAGTTCAAACTGGAATGGAGTAATATGAGCACGAATACTAACAGCAGAATTGTGAATATATTGCAACCTAGCAATAGAGTTATCAGGTAAACAAATGAAGAGGGCACTGCAAGTCAAGACGTGAGGATATATATGCATGAACCAGTGTTTCGGCATCTTTGAGACTGATAAAGGGACGAAGGCAAGCAATGCGGCGAAGGTGAAAGAAGGCAATTTTAGATACAGATTTTATATGAGCTTCACAAGTGAGGGATGGATCAAAGATGATATCTAATTGTTTTACAGTGTTAGATGGTTTAATGAAAGTGCTATCAATATCACAACCAAAGTCATAAGGAATTGTTTTTGAAAGTGTTGGTGTTCCAATAACAATGATCTTAGTTTTATCCATGTAAATTTTAGGAAGTTGAAGTAAACCATTTTTAATTTCCTTTAAACAGGTTGATAGTGGACCGGTCTGAAGAGTGGAGGCAGATCTACAAGCTGTACATATTTGAATGTCATCAGCATAACATTGTTAGCCAAAATTGTGGCGGCGAATGAGTTGACCCAAAAGGCAGTATATATATATATAAAATGAATAGTAGAGGACCAAGAACCGATCCCTGAGGGATACATTATTTCAGGGAAACAGTAGGCGACTGATAATTTTGCATTGAAATGTAAGGTCATTGACAACACTTACAAGGGTGGTTTCAGTACTGTGAAGTGGGCAAAAGCCGGACTGAAAGGGGACAAATTGATAGTTTTGAAAAGGAAAGATTGTAACTGGGAGACAACAACACTTTCCAGTATTTTGGAAATGAATGGTAAGTTACAGATAGGGAGAAAATGAGAAAAAAAACAGTAGGGTCCAAGTTAGGTTTTTTTAAGTACTGGAGTTACTGCCACAATTTTAAGTGGTAAAGGGAGAGAAGCTGAAGCTCAAGATCTTTTTATGAAATGTGAGATAGGTGCAAAGATGACAGAATGACAGAATTTGAGGAGGGATGTGGGAGCAGGATCAAGTCGGCAAGATGAAGAATTGGACTTCAGTATTAAGTCACTGATAGAGGAGGGGTTTGTAGGAGTAATACTCGATAAATAAAAAACAAAACAAAAACAGACAATAGTTGAGATGAATAAGAGCAAACTGTAGCCACAGGAATATTAAAGTCACCAAGCAGGAGGACACAAGATCATGAAGCACAGGTAAGAGTCAGCAGTTCGCTGAGTTCGGAAATAAAGTCAGATTGAGCCTTAAGAGGCCGATATAGTAGTACAATTGTGAGAGGACAGTGAGAATCAGCCTTCAATAAAATATATTCAAATGTATTTGTGTTGTGGAAATCAAGTTGGGCGAGAATAATTTCGACACATGACAGCAAGGCCTCCCCCCTTGTAGCTATGCCTTGTAGCTGCTGTCTGGACAGGTGTTTATATCCATTAGGTGTAAGAAGGTTCAGCAGCAAATAATAATTTGGTACTTGCCAGGTTTCAAAGAGTAGTAACATGTCAAGGTTATTGTCAGTGATCATTTCATTGAGGTAAGAGGCTTCATCAGAGATGGAATGACAATTCAGAAGAGCAAAGTGGTGACATGAAACATCAGGGCTGATCGATGAGTTATGGTGCTGGTCATCGCCATTAAGATATATCAATAATCGGAGTGTTCTGCAGTCAGTAGAAGGGAACCTACGTACAATACGTAGCCCTGTTGTTAGACCAGGTGCATGTGATAGTGGCAGGCATTGAACAGTGAATGTTCAGGGATCTTCTGGGTGAGCGGTGTATATATTGTGGACGAGGTGTAATTCCAAGCATCTGACAGTACTTATATGTCAAATAATCTAGGCACAGATGGCAGTTTAAATCCCTGAGTTGAGATGGTGAGTATCCAATTTCCATTTCAGTTTTGTCACGAAAAGGGAAGCAAAATAAAAGCAGAATGAGCACTAATGCCCAAGGCATATTTATGCTGATAGATAAAATGCGGGCT
This sequence comes from Xyrauchen texanus, assembly GCF_025860055.1. NCBI lineage: Eukaryota > Metazoa > Chordata > Actinopteri > Cypriniformes > Catostomidae > Xyrauchen > Xyrauchen texanus. The sequence continues at coordinate 26,207,879 of NC_068284.1, read as the reverse complement.
ACCAGCGATACAACGTCAGCCAGAGCCCCAAACATCACATCACCAATATACAGCTCATCAAAAGGAAGGCAACCCATCCAAATAGTATACAGTAAAGGATCTGCGCAACTGACACCGAGAGCATTAACTCACACATTAGCCGAGCCTAAAGCGGCGGTAGACAAAGCGGAGAGAGAGCTCACAGCAGGCCGATGGCCGAACAAGCATCAGGAAACACAAAATTTGAACATCAAAATATCAGGATCCAAGAGAGTCCAAAACAGAAAATGTTGGGGAATCAAAAAACAAAATAATCCAAAAAGGTGTGAACAAAAACAGACAGAACAAACGATAGTCCAGGTGCAAAGCGGCAGCCAAATGCGCACAGCGTTGAATGCGCACAGCGTTCTCGCCCTGGAAGGGAAACAGTCTGGATCTCCACTGGCACAGAATGAACATCAAAATATTGCCCCTACCCCTGCCCAGAACCAGTAGTTTGCTCTCTCACATCTTGATTTACAAGTGCGTTTTGCTACAGGTTTTTCACAAAAGTTGTTGCAAAAGTCAAGGTGAGAAGATTTTACCCTCCCTAGCAACTGGGACAATTTGGTTGCTTAGGAGACCTGGCTGGAGTCACTTAGCATGCCCTGGATTCGAACTCACAACTCCAGGGGTGGTAGTCAGCGTTTTTAGTCACTGAGCTACCCAGGCCCCAAACACTATTAATTTAAAAATTTTCCTGCAGTTTTCCATTTTTATACTATTCAATTTAGGATTTTAAAACATTTTTAAAACATTTTCTATGACATGCATTCTTTTTTAGTTCTTCTTCTTTATGTTATGTAGACATTGTGTAAATGAGAATTTTAAGTATATTTATTTAGTATACAAAGTTTCCTTAGAATTACCCTTAAACTCTTAGAAACTTTTTGATGACCATACTAACTATACTACTGAGATAACAACCAAATTTCTCCAGCCTTACATTTAGATTTACGGTTTTAAGTGTTGAACCGTAAGTGATCTAATCACTACCCAGCTCTCCACATCCTTCTTTTGTCATTCATGATTATTTCAGATATTTAGGGCCCTCTAAATCATCTATGGTACTTCAGCCACTTCTGCTTTATTGAATTTTTAGTGAACTTCTGCTCAAGAATACTTTAGAGGTATTCTTTCTCACCTTCTCCACATCTCTTATTCTCAGTCTGGCTCTAAGAAGCTCTCAAATGGGGCCATGGGCCCCCCACGCATCACTCCAATGAGGTCTCTGTTCTTTGTCTTAAGGGTTTTGAGGAACAAAAAAGAAAATTTTTGCTCTGTGTTCAATGAGTGCTGACTAAACCATATTGTGTCTTACATCAAATAAAATCTCAAGGGTTTAGACTCAGATGTGAGTCATTTTTTCTATGTTTAAATTCTCTAATTCTCCATCTTAAAATGCAGAGTTAACTTGCATAGTGAGCCAATTGTAGGTGGATTTTTAACTAAAAGTGTACACTGTGGCTATTTAAAAACCCATGTTGAATCCTCTTCTTGGACTAGCCAGTGTTGTCATTTGCGGGCGGATCCACGGACAGGCCCGGAAAAGTTCCCATCTAGAGAGGGGCTCATGTGGTAGAGCGGGTTGGCCACTAATCGCAGGGTTGGAGGTTCGATTACTGGCCCACATATCTCCACATACCGAAGTGTCTTTGGGCAAGACACTGAAACTCATGTTGCTCCCAATGGCAGGCTAGTGCCTTCCATGGCAGCTCTGCCATCATTCGTGTGTGAGTGTGTGAATGAGTCACAGTGTAAAGCGCTTTGAAAACCACTAGGGTTAAAAAAGCGCTATGTAAGTGCAAACCATTTACCATTTAGAGTGTTCTAGAGTTACAATGAGATGGCTCATAGGTCATAGTGTTTGTTTGGATGCGTGTGCGTTATTGACACTAGACCCTCACACAAACACATACAGTTACTTAAACACCGAAACATACATTTGGAGCAAATTGGAATCAATGGTTTGGAACTAATACTTTTGTGGAACTAGTCAAATTCCCTTTCAAGGCAATTCTGTCCACTCGGCAGCCATCTTAAGAACGCTCCTGGGCAGCTATTTTCTATGGATATAAGCAGCAGTAAAGTATTCTATCCTATCTACTTGAATGGAGAAAGACCTAAATCTCCAAAATGGTTAGTCAAGATTACGATAAAAGAAAACATGACAATTTCAAAGTAAATTCAACATTGATTTAAAAATATAATGCATGATTGGGGAAACACAATGTACTGCATCAATTAGTCAAGAAACACTCATCTATTTATATTCAAACCAAAGCCAAACTCAAATCAAGCTACAAATAGAAATCCATAACTAGTTTCATTTGTAAGGATGTACTTGCAGATTCTCCTTACAGCTTGACTCCAGAGGTTTAATGTAATTATAAATACAATACACAGGAACCAAGATATGGTAGTCCATCATGTTTATGTATTTATTTTTTACTAGCACTGACTCTATGCAAGGGGTCTGCAACAGGGGCCCGTGACCCCTGTGGGGTCCATGGTAATACCTTATAGGGTTTCAGCCAATTATTGTATGATCTCAAGTAATATGCATTACACAAAAATTTACTTCAAATAACTTCAACCACATTATAGTGTATTGACTGAAATTAAAATAAAATTTATTCGGCATCAGTAAATGTTATTTCAATACCTTTTCAATGCAAGTTTCATAAAATATGTAAATACATTAATATGATATAATACGCATGTTATTATAGACCATACTTAAGATCAAAAAGTCAATTTTATATTAGAGTCAATGCGTGATGCTTTTTTGTTTTGTACAAATCTTTTATGTTTTTCAAAAAATACGTTAAAAATGCAATTATTACAAAACATTTACTTCAATACAACTCTTCTATGAAGAACATGCTTTTAATTACCTTCCAAATGTAAGTCCAAAGTCATATTGCGCTTAAAGTAAAAAAAATGTCATGTGGTGTAAATGTCAGAAAACAGTAATAAATAAATGAATAAATAAAAATTATAAAATAGATATATATATATATTTTGAATTTTTTTTATGAAAAGCATTTTGTTCAGGTCAAATGTTGTAACCATGAGAAAATGTCTTAATATTAATGAATTAAAAAAAAACATTTTTTTAAAAAATATTTCTGAAACCTTAAAAAAATAATAGTGATAATAATGATTCTAAACTTTTTTATTTGTGATAAACTCTCATATATTCAACTCTCATGTATCCCTTCGAACAACCTTATTTGTCAATGACCCATAATATGTAACAGGGGGCCCTGCTTAATTTCTCTATCCACCAAGGGGTCCTTGGCCTGGAAAACTTTGAAGACCCCAGCTCTTTGCTACTTCTATGGCTTTAAGATTAATTGAAGCAGGAAGCTTAGCACTTGTTGTGCAAAGCACAGAGGTCAAATGAAGATCAATGAGAAACAAGTGAGTAAAACAACATGTTTTATCACAATTATGAATCGAAATACACAAGACATAAAAAAATCATAATATTATTGTATTTCAACCCAGATATAAAAATAAAATTGTATTGTTGGTCCCTGCTGATTCCCAGCCCTGCTCTAGTGCTCCATAGTTTCTACCGTATATTGATCATTGTGTTGTGGAGAACGATACATCCATGTGAACAGGCTGGACAAACAGCTGTTGCTGTTTGAAAAAAACAAATCTGATTTTGCAATCCAGAGTAGCATTGTATTATAAATCCTGAATTAAAGACACAATCCCAACTGTCTTTGATGGGTTGATGCACTGTTAAAAGTCAGCGAGAACCCTGAGGGGAAACCAGGCTTAAATCAAGTTTACCTGCCTCTTGTTACAGCACATCAAGGACTATCTATGAATTTGTCAACAACATGGCATCAAAAAGGCCTGCATGGCATTTTTTTACTTTCAAAATCCACTGTAACACATTTTCCAGCTAAGCAAATGGGTTAAAAATACATTATATGGCCAAAGAGTTATTTACATCTTTCCTCCCATTACTGAACTAAATTTGAGGTTGGATACTGGTAACATATAGCTTAATAAACCTGCTCCTCTCTGAGTGGATAGCTGCAATGGGCCCATCCAGGCAGAAGAGGGGAATGAGTTAAAATCTGATCTCTCTTTTACTCCAGAGGACCACTTAAAACATCTCCTATAGAAGAGGAAATAAATGAGGGCACCAATCTCTCATCTCCACAAAAGTTCAATGCACATGTAGCCCGGGGTAAAAGGGGGGGAAGGGGGTGTGGAGGCTCCAAGCGAACAGAGCAGCACCTATCAATCTATTCTGACAATTTGTCCTGTTTTCTTCCTTTATACCATGCCAGAGAGCATCCCTCATCTGTGTCCACTCCACAGCACTTCCTATAACCCCTCCTCCCTCCCCTTCTATGCAGTTCAATCTCTTTCTTTCACCCAGAAGGGATTCTGTCATCTACTATCGGCTCTGTCGTTAACAAGAAGGGAACACATCAAAGTGAGGCTGAAACCTCAGGAGGGGAGAGATCAAAGTTGGGCTCTAATCTCATCAGGAATGAGGCAGATTGATGAAGATTTGAGAAACGGTGGTGGTCTTCTCAAAGATAGAAGCTATCTTTGCCATTGAGATGAAGAAGAGAGGTACAGGACCGTTCAGGGTGGGGAACCCACGATCTGTCTTTCAATCAGAAGAGCGAATCATTCAGATGCCTTGTGTGGACATTAAATAGTGTCAAGATTTGAACTGAGAGCGTTTCCTCTGAGCACCTTTCCTGAAGTTGTCTTTGATTATTTTATTACCATTTCAAAAGAATATATGAATAACTGCTAGTGAATGGAAAAGCGAGAAGTCAAATTAACTTAGATCACCTCAGATATCACAATCTTTTCACTCCTCCAGAAGCCTCAATCTATTCTTTGCTAAACAGTTTGCTGGCATTTGTAAGGGGTAGTACAGCTGATGTGTACACCACTCTCTGAAAGCATATTTCTGCCTCTTTTGCTGCAATCAACTAAATGATATCTCTATATGATTGCAGCACACTCTGCTGGTTACAGCAGTAATGCCATAACAGCAAATACAGCTTATCAGCTTGATTTATTCAAGCAATAAATGAAACACTATAAACATCTAGAATTAGAGATATCAGTCTTCAGAACACATATAAATGTACATTATTTCTGCAACACATAAAATATATCTTGGCCAACCTATTTTTCTTGGATGTCATAGATGTAACTCAAAATGTTACTGTGCCATGGTGACATATGACATTTAGTCATAATTATTCATAAAAGTCCATGTGTCTTCTATGAAGCCATCTAAAAGTCATCGTAATGTTACTGAACTGTAAAAGAAGGGGTTAACATAATGTCAAGGGTAAAGGATTTGTGCCAAAATGCCAAATTAAAGGCTTTGTGTTGTCCTAGCAAGGGGAGTAGCACCAAATTATGGGACCCTGTACAGAACCGTTTTAGAACCACCTTAACAATTTTGGTTTGTGGTGGGGATAATATCAAGTAAAACATTTTAGATGGATATTTAACAGTGCTAATTCATAAGTAATTCACAACTATTTGGATAAAGCAACAAGTTTTCTTGTTTAAAAAGTCACCATAACATTTCTGAAAAGAGAAGAGTGCCAGTTTGTTCAGTCTATCCGGAGACATTTCTGCTCTCAGTTAGTTTTAGAAAGTGATTTTTGCACAAAATTAACTTAAAGTTAGGGTTAGATATTGTTACAGATTTCCAGATTAAATTTAATATTTTGACAGTTTTTAATCATATTGGTCACATTTTAGCTTTTGTAAAATGGTCACACTTATTATATTTCATCAATAAATGTCTTGAAACTGCATTTATTATTTTGCACACAGAAACACTGGTGACCACAAGTTTGGAATATATTGCTGTTTCGGAAGGCCATTGGTACTTTAATTCACCAAAGTGGCATTTAACTATTTCAAAAAAGTCATTTTTGATAAAATCTAGACAGGCTCCATTTCCATCACACCACGCCTTATGGGAAGAATTGCAATGAAAAAGCCACTTTTGAAACAGAAAAAGAAAAAGGTTAGAGTGGGCAAAGAAACACTGACATTGGACAACAGATAATTGGTAAATAATGTTATGGATCTTAACCCCATTGAGCTTTTGTGGGATGGGCTAAACTGTAAGGTGTGATAAGTGCCCGACAAGACAGCCACATCTATGGCAAGTGCTACAGGAAGCATGGCGTGAAATGTTACCTGAGTATCTGGAAAACTGACAGCTATAACGCCAAGGATCTGCAAAGCTGTCATTGCTGCACATAGAAGATTTTTGGATGAGAACACTTTGAAGTAGTTTAAGTAATTTTTTCAAATTGTAATAGTAATTTTTCATATTATTAATGTCCTGACTATACATTGTGATCAGTTGAATGCCACTTTGGTGAATAAATGTACCAATTCCTTTCCATAACAGCAAAATATGTACATGATTCCAAACTTTTGGCTACTAGTGTATTTGTTACGTTTATTGTTTACATGCATAGATTGATCTATTTTCAATTATTTACATTGATACTCAGAACACATGCTAAATCTGTACAGTCTCTTTAAATAGAAATCAGCATCTGAGTGCAACTACAGTTGATTTGTTCCTTACATATTATTTGGTGGCTTAATGGGAAGAAAATTTCAAATGTATCCCATGGAGTTCTGGATAAAAATAACATTTAGGCATCATAGATGAGTATAGCATTTTGGCAAAAGGGCCAAATTATCATTCCCTCCATCAGGGAATGGACGTATCTAGTATGGGAGCAGGCCTCAATATCCGTAGCCTTTTCTCACTCCACAGAGTATTAGATTCGGCTGGGGCCTTTTAATCCTCAATAAATGCACCAGGGAAGGTGTTCTATTCCTTTCCTATTCTTTCATGGGGAAAAGACCCCACAGAGATGACACCCTGCCCTGGGGGTTAACATGTGGCAAATACCTCACATGGGCTCATGGCCGCACCTGGAAGGGGCACGGCGATATGTTCTGCCCTTTGAAGGGAAGGAGCTCTATAAACACAGCGACCAGGGCAGAGAGGGTTCTGCCCAAGGGAGACATGGGTCTACTGAAGGGAGACAATGCCATGGAAGATACATCACAGGAGGTAACCGGGGTAACCGACACCTGTGGATCACTTACCCCAGTACAGGGCACGTAAGCACACGTACTGGGTCCGACTACAAATTCCTCCTCTGAATTTGTGAGCCAGAGGGCTAGGGAGGAAGGACATCCAGGCTTCAAGGTTTGTGTACACGCATGAGAGGAGTGCGCACGACTTCACCTCCTGGAGGGGAAAGACACTATACATAAATGGTACACACGGCCAGCTGCCCCGCATTACAAAACGTACCTGTTGTTCGTACCTGAAAGAACACAAAGGTATTGGGTGTTTCCCAGACCACTGCTCTGCAGATGTCTGCTAAAGAGGTGCCATTAGCCAGTGCCCATGAGGATGCCAGGCTCCTTGTAGAGTGTACTCATATTACCAGAAGGGCAGGCATGGCCTGGGCCTGGTAAGCCAGCATGATGGCGTTCATTACCCAGTTGGCAAGCCTCTGTTTGGGGACAGTGTTCTCTTTCTGCTGTCCGCTAAAGCAGGCAAAGAGCTGCTCAGAGCATCTAAAGCTCTGCGTGAGATCCAAATAGATGCGCAAAGCACTAAAGGGAATGTGGGAACCTTGGTATGATAGCTCAGTCGGGGTCTCAGGATCACGTGAGAGTCTTCTGGATTGAACTCCAGGCATGTTTTGCTGACAGAGAATGCTTGCAGGTCCCCAACCCTCTTGATGGAAGTGAGTGCGGTCAGGAGGGGTATTTAATGAGATGGCCTTTAACTCGACTGACTCTAGGGATCGAATGGGGCTCTCCAAAGGCCCAGAGGACCAAGGACACGGCTTAGGAGGATTCAACCTCTTGTGCCTCTCAGGAACCTGATGATCAAGTCATGCTTCCCTAAAAACTTACCGTCTACTGCATCGTGGTGTGCCGATATAGTGACAATAAACACCTTTAAGGTGGGGGATACAGCCACCCCCCATTCTCTCCTGCAGGAAGGAAAGCACTGATCCGACTGCAACTCTGGGGGTCTTAAGGTCAGGAAAAACACCACTTAGCAAACACAGGCCACTTCAGGGTATAAAGCTGCCTTGTAGGAGCCCTGGCCTGAGCGATTGCATTTACCAATGCAGGTGGCAGACCACTTAAGTCTTCCGCATCCCAACCAGGGGCCAGACGTGGAGATTCCAGAGGTCCGGGCGTGGGTGCCAGATGGTGCCCCATCCCTGAGAAAGAAGATCCTTCCCTGGAAAATCCCCCTGAGGAGGTGCTTTTGCGAGGAGCGTGAGGTCTGAGAACCAAGTCTGAGTGGGCCAATATCTCGCCACGAGGGTGGCCAGGGCCAGCTATGTGCCAGCATGTCTGTTCCGAGGAGAGCTTCCGCCAGGGCATACCAGAGCAGGCAGTGATATGATTCTCGGGTAGCGAACAGGTCTACCTTTGCTTTGCAGCACCGACTCCAAATCAGCTGGACCACCTGGGGGTGGAGTCTCCACTCTACCCTGAGTGTCACCTGCCATGTTAATGTATCTGCTGTGACATTGAGGTTGCCAGGGATGTGAGTGGCCCGCAGCAACCTGAGTCACCGCTGACTCCAGAGGAACATATGTCGGGCGAGTTGTGACATGCAACGAGAGCGTAAACTGCCTTGGCGGTTTAAATATGCTACTGTTGCTATGTTATCTGTCTGGAACAACATGTGCTTGCCCTGGATCAACAGCAATAGCCTCCGCAGGGTGAGCTCGAAGGCAGTTGAAGTGCTAACACAGTTATGGTCCTGTCCAGGAACCAACAGCTGCATGACCATTGCACACAGTGCCCCAGCCTGACTTTGAGGCATCTGTCATAACAATGACATGCCTAGACACTTGCTAGACACTGGGACTCCAGCCCACAGAAACACAAGGTCTGTCCAAGGGCTGAAGAGGTGGTGGCAGGCTGGCGTGATAGCCACACGATGTGTGCTGTGGCGCCATACATACCTCGGGTCTCAAGTCTGAAGCCAGTGCTGTAGCGGTCTCATATACATCAACCCGAGCGCCATGACCACCACTGAGGATGCCATATGCCCAAAGAGCCTCTGAAAGTATTTCAGTGGGACAGCCGTTCTCCACCTGGATAGGTTCAGGCAGTTTAGCACCGACTGTGCGCACTTGCTTGTGAGGCATGCTAATATTGAGACAGAGTCTAACTCCATGCTGAGAAAAGAGATGCTCTGAACTGGGGAGAGCTTTCTCTTTTCCCAGTTAACCCGAAGCCCTTAACAGCTGATATGCTTGAGCACCCTGTGTGCACACAGTAACTCTTGAGTGCGCTATAAATCAGCCACTTGTCGAGGTAATAGAGTGCAAATGTCAAAAGGTTCTCCTCCCAGCCTTCCACTGGGGGACGGAGTGGTCTGCTCACCAGCTTCAGAGATCCGGCAGTCATCTCCTTCTTTGGTTCTCCCATCTAAGGGGCATTTAGGAGCCCTCTTGGGGGTGGGGGGCATTGCTCTCCTGCAGGGGGCTCTACACCAGGGCCGAGAGCTAGGTTCAGGCTATGGTGGAGCCGCTTGGACTTGTGTCACCACAGGGGGACGTCCTCGGCAAACAGACGGGGTGCGCACTCTTGAACTGCACCGGGTTAAGATGTGCTGGATGGCCTCAGTCTGTTACTTCACTGAAAAGACCAACCTGGGTGCTTTTAGGAAATGTGCCTTGTCTGTGTCCCACATCACAGCCAGGTTAAGGCACAGGTGGCGCTCCTAAACCACATGAGGGGACATTGTCTGCCTGAGTGTGTGCGCTGTGATCTTGGTCGCACGGAGGGCGAGATCGGTCGTCGAATGCAGTTCTTGCAACACATCGGGATCAGACCTACCCTCATACAGCTCTTTCAGTGCCTTGACCTGATGGACCTGTTAGGAGGGCCATGGCATGCAGGGCGGAGATGGCCTGACCGGCAGCGCTGTAGGCTTTGGTTGTCAGAGATGACATAGTCCTACAAGCTCGGGAAGGGTGTGCTAGGCGTCTCTGCCAGGTGCCGGTGCTCAGTGGGCATAGATGTGCAGCGATTGCCTTATCCACCCGGGGTATTGCGGCATAAACATCGGTCTCTTCACCGTCAAAGGTAGTGAGAGTGGACAAGCTGTAAGATCTGATTCGGGCAGTGAAAGGTGCCTTCCGTGACCTCATCAGCTCATCATGGCTGTGAGCGGCGTGCCGACCCCAAGAACCAGTCGTCAAGCAACGAGTGCTAAGGCGCAGGTTGAGGGTTCCACTCTAGCCTGACACTCGTGGCAGCCCGGGCAAGCATGGCGGTCAGCTCTGCATCGGCCTCAGACTGAGCCAGTGCACCTGAAGGCGCCAGCCCGGTCGAGTCCTCAGCGTCTGACATCACCAAGGCGATCACTGATACAGCGATCGACATTCATCCAACCCGCAAGCTCCGAAAGAGACATTAGGCTGGCACTGAGGCAAGCTGCCTGTCTTATCCCAGAACTGGACAGGAGCAAACGAGCATACCAGGGAATGAGCGGTGCATGGGGAATCCAACCATTCATGTTCTCTTGGACATTAAAGGCAGGGTCTAAATTTTCCTGAATTATACATGGATCTTATAAAAAACAACATCAAACAACTAGATGCGCTTGCAGTGTTTAGTTCACAAGTTCTAGTCTGTTATATGAGATCTGTTGTTTTCATATGAATCCTGCCAGTATAAGAACTGTTAAGGTAGGCTATGTAGTCTCCACACCATTCAGGCTCTCTTGGACATTAAGAGTCTAAATTCTTCTGAATGATGCATGTTTTTGAATGCAAGGGCACCTGGGAGCTCCAATTTCTGGGTGAAATGTCCACAGAAGGTTGTCAAAATAGAGTTGTTTTAAGTAATTGACATGATACAGTCAACAGGAATGTGTATTTTATTAACTCTACCCCCTAACCCAAACTCCAACCCTAAACATAAAATCAGCAGAGTAAAACTGTAATCTTCAAACCTCAGAATCATGCTCATCGTTGATTGTGTGAACACGATTACATTCTGTAACACAGAACGAGAACCCAGGTTTCTGCTGCTGCAGATGCAATGAGCAATCATTCGCGCCACAGGAAAATTTTATTAACTTACGTGTTCTCTTACGAGAGGTTCTCTCGTATTGCGTAAGCTAGCTTACGCTACGGGAAAGATTCATCTTTTCTGAGATATTGAAGCCAAAAAATTATCCTTAATTTTTGTATCCATTGTCAACGCAGTGCGGCAGCTGCAGACCTTGAGGTCTGCAGCTCTCCGCATCGCTGACCTGGAAGCCGCGTCGCCGTTCGAGGGGCATCTAGCAAGCGTGGACAGCGCTAGAAGAAGCCGGCTGTCTCAGCCACCTTCAGCCATCCTGCGAGCTACGCCATCCGACGACGTATCCTTTTATTCAGCAAGCTAGTTCTCACGAACTATTCACAAAAGAGTACGAGCGTCTTTTTCAAGATGCCTCGCTCCACTTGCGCCTCATGTCGCGCCCTTCTCAAGGGTGTAGAGCGGCTGCTTTCTTCAAAGCCATCGCCGCTCTACACCCGCGGCCCGGGCCGCTCCCTTCCTGCCGGAATTACATACGGAGCTTGCAAAGTCGTGGAACGCTCCTTTTTCAGCCAGGACCCGTTCCCACGTCTCCACCTCTCTCGTGTCGGTGGACGGCGCCATTGAGAGAGGCTACTCCTCCATCCCCCCGGTCGAGGACTCGGTAGCAGCACACCTTTGTCCGCCCTCCGCGAGATGGCGTTCCAAGCCTGTGCTCCCGTCTAAGGCCTGCAGAGCGACTTCCGCCTATGTTGGCCGCGCCTATTCCGCCGCTGGCCAAGCCGCATCTGCTCTGCACTCAATGGCCGCTTTACAGATCCTACAAGCAGACCTTCTTCGGGAGTGGGATGAGAAAGGCAGGCACCCAGAGGCTGTTACTGATCTACTGGCGCGACAGACCTCGCCCTTCAGGCTACCAAAGCTGCAGCCCAAGCTCTAGGGAAGTGCATGGCCTCGCTGACTGTGACCGAGAGACACTTATGGCTAACACTAGCCGACATGGGAGAAGCAGAGCTTCCACGTTCCTCAACGCACCGCTCTCTCCGACCGGTCTCTTCGGCTCCGCGGTGAGTGGCATTGTTGACCGCTTCTCAGAAGTCCAGAAAGCCACCCAAACCATGAACCTCTTCCTGCCGCGTCGCGCTAGCGCCTCTGCAGGCCGCTCACATGATCAGCCTCCTGCACGAGCCTCTTCACAGCGCCCAGTTCAACAAACTCAGACTTCTCAGCGTCGACAGGGCGGCCGCCCTCGATCGCGCTTAGACAGCCGCCGCAGACCGCCGCCTCGCGGGCCTCGATTTAAGGTAACGCTGAAACCAGAGCAACCGAAGTCTTCCTAACTTTGTTGAAGAAACGACGGCTCAGTCCCGCCGCGGCCGGACCACCGTCAAAGCTTTGCCCCTGTCAGTCCCCTTCTCTCAGGCTACTACAGTGGTGAATTTAGCAGCCAACAAGCCGGTGACACTGCCCGCTTGCTCAGCACTCAAACGCCGTTTTCACGGCGACCCAAATAAATCTTGTAAAGAGCAAACATGTCTTATGTGTAGAAAAAGTGCCCACAACCCAGTGTTCGCCCCTACACACAAGCATAACACATCCCGCGCCCCTATCAGAGCACGCCTCATAAAGCGGTTACTGAACCGCCGAGCATCAGAGTCAATGAAGGCGCTCACAAATGCATGCGCTAGCTCCATTCTCTGCCCGCTCTGTCACACCGACCAGCCCTATGTGTAGAAAATGTGCCCACATTCCAGTGCTCACTTCTGCACACAAGCACTGCATGTCTCGTGGTCCCCACCAGAGCACGCTCACATAAAGCGGTTACTGAACCGCCGAAGCTTAGAGTCAATAAATGCGCCCACAAATGCGCGCGTGCGCTCCATTCTCTGCCCGCTCTGTTACACGGCCAGCAACCATTCCTCTGTGTGTAAGTCCCGTGCCCATGACTATGCTTGCGCATCACGTAACAGATGTGACTCTTTCCCCATTCATTCCAATTGGGAAGTCACTCACAAAACAGCCTGTTCATGCTGTCTGCGAGCAATCATGCATGAACACACTAAACGCTGCCACACATTTTGTTCAGCGCTCTGTGTGCGGCAATCAGAGCGAATTGGCCATTCACCCTCTAGCGTTACGCTTCAAAGCGTGGGAAGCTATTCCAGGGATATCCAAGTGGGTGTTAAGCACAATACAACAGGGCTATTTGCTGCAGTTCGATCGCCGCCTCCTCGCTTCAGAGCGCGCTCGAAACCACTGTGAACACGGAAGCAGCGTGCATGCTTCGCTCAGAAATAGCAAACCTTCTGTGCAAAAGGGCCATAGAAAAGTGCCACCCTCTCTGAGCGAAGTCGGGCTTTACAGCCGCTATTTTCTTGTTCCCAAGAAAGACGGCGGCCTCAGACCCATATTAGATCTCAGGGTTTTGAACAAGGTGCTTGCAAAAAGACCGCTCAAAATGCTTACAATCAGGAAACTCCTCGCGCATGTGCGCCAGGGGACTGGTATATTTCTCTCGATCTGAAAGATGCATACTTTCAGATTCAGATAAATCCCCGTCACAGGCCATTCTTGAGATTCGCCTCGACGGCCAGGTTTATCAATACACCGTCCTTCCATTCGGCCTGTCCTTAGCACCCCGTACTTTCACGAAGTGCATGGATGCGGCGCCGCACTCCCTGCGGAGTCAGGGTTTGCGAATTCTGAACTATTTGGACGACTGGCTGATTATGGCTCAGTCACATATGGAGCTTCTGTCTCACAGAGCAGTTCTCCTCAGCCATCTGAACAGTTTGGGTCTTGCAGTCAATTGGACTAAGAGCTCACTACAGCCCAGTCAGACCATTTCCTTCCTGGGAATAGAACTAGACTCCGTGGCAATGATGGCTCGCTTATCTACACAGCCGCGACGCCGTGTTCAGCTGACTAGCCGCGATCTTTTCAGATGAACAGCCTCACGCCTCTGAAGAAATTCCAGAGAGTGCTAGGTTACATGGCCTCAGCCGCAGCAGTACTTCAGCTGGGTTTACTGCACATGCGCTCGCTTCAGCATTGGCTAAACACCCGCGCGTCTCGCCGGGCTTGGGCCACAGGCCGCCAGCCCATCAAGGTGACTCAGACCTGCATATCAGCTCTGCAGCCCTGGACAGTGGCCGAATGGTATCAGCGGGAGTGACAATGGGAGCTGTATCTCGCCGAAAAGTCATCTCGACAGACGCCGCCCAACACGGGTTGGAGCGCGGCCTGCGAGGGCTCTCCGGTTTCGGCCTATGGTCAGTTCAGGAAAAGCTCCTTCACATAAATTGTCTGGAAATGATAGCGGTCGAGTACGCCGCGGCGCTTTCTCCCGGTCATTCAGGGTCACCACGCCCTGGTCCGCTCGGACAACAGATCTGTGGTATCCTACCTAAACCGTCAGGGCGGTGTCAGATCCAGGAACCTCTTCCATCTGACAAAACGCATACTGAGTTGGTCCCAGTGCCACCTGCGCCGCTGAGGGCGACGCACGTGCCAGGCCACCTGAACGACGGCCCGACAGACTGTCCAGAGACAATATTCCCCAGGGAATGGTCCCTGCACACTCAAACAGTCCAGACGTTATGGCACCTATTCGGCAGAGCAGAGATAGACCTCTTTAGCGTCCAAAGAGAACTCTCACTGCCCAATATTTTTCTCGAAGCGAGGACGCGCTGGCCCAGGACTGGCCCAGACGCCCGCTTTACGCCTTCCCTCCCGCCTCGCTATTGCCACAGGTAATGCAGAGGATCAGGGAAACGCGTCACACGGTGCTCCTCATAGCCCCGCGTTGGGAGAATCAGACATGGTTCCCGGAGCTTACGCAGCTGTCACTGACAGCGCCGTGGCCCATCCCAGTGAGAGCAGATCTCCTCTCTCAAGCTCGCGGCACAATCTGGCATCCCCACCCAGAGCGCTGGGCGCTGCATGCGTGGTGATCAACGACTACCCGTCGCTCTGCCAGAAGGAGTAATAAACACCATCATACACGCTAGAGCCCCTTCCACGAGAAGACTCTATGCGTCAAAATGGTCTGTGTTCTCAAAATGGTGCACCGACAGAGACCTGGACCCGCGGACATGTGGGGTGTCGTCGCTGCTCGCGATTTCTACAAGAGCTGCTGGATAAGGGCAGATCCCCATCCACGCTCAAAGTGTATGTGGCGGCCTTTGCGGAGTTCGCTGAACCCTGCACGGCCAGTCATGGGGTAAAAACGAGCTGGTCATCCGCTTCCTCAGGGGAGCTAGAAGGATGAACCCCCGCGCCCCATCGGTTCCTATCTGGGATCTTTCTATAGTTCTCGAAACTATGAAAGCCCCCCCTTTCGAACCACTTCAATCCGTGGATTTGAAATACCTTTCACTCAAAACCGTTTTTCTGACTGCCCTGTCATCAGTCAAACGTGTGGGAGACCTTCACGCGCTGTCTGTCAGCGCTGCGTGTCTTGAGTTTGGACCAAGTGACTCCAAGGTCATTTTAAAGCCTAGACATGGCTATGGTGATCGGTACTCCTTTCAGAGCACAGGTCATTTCCCTATCGGCGCTGCCAGCACCGGATAGCGAACGCGACGCCAATCTCCTTTGCCCGGTCAGAGCACTGAGATTGTATACTGCGCGCTCCGCTGCTTTCAGACGCTCCGAGCAGCTTTTCGTTTCGTTCGGAGGGCGCACCAAAGGTCTCGCCGCCTCGAAACAGACACTATCTAGATGGATAGTGGACGCTATTGCTGCTGCATACGCGTCAAAAGACCTGCCATGCCCGTTGGGCATTAGGGCTCACTCCACTAGAGGCATGGCATCCTCGTGGGCATGGTCCAGCGGGATTTCCATTCACGACATATGTGTGGCAGCGGGATGGACTTCCCCTCCACCTTTGTCAGATTTTACAATATGGAAGTGCCCGCTCTGCAGGCAAAACTACTAGCGGTTTAATACGCTACAGCTCCCCTGGTGAGCTGCACTGATGGGACACATTCCACACAGACCGGCACCGCCGCTCTGTCGTTCCTTCCCACTATGTGCTTATGTATTACACAATCAATGACCCGCATTCTTGCCGGCCAAATATTATTCCCCACTCATAAGGGCTCCCCGGTCCCCCTTAATTCCCTGGGGCTCATACAGTGGATGCTTGGCGCGACGGCGTTGACAATGGGTTCCCGTAGCGTAAGCTAGCTTACGCAATACGAGAGAACCTCTCGTAAGAGAACGTATCGGTTACCTAACGTAACCTCGGTTCTCTCTAGATGAGGGAACGAGTATTGCGTAGCCGGCCGTGCTCGCGCCACGAGCGACTTTTCGCTTCAGTCAATGAAAACCAGGGTTCCAGCCTACTGAACTACGCTTATATGCACTCTAGTCACGCCCATTTTGGCGGGCTTTGATGCAGTGAGCGCGGAAGCCTCTCATTGGATGCGAGTTCGCCCAAGCTCGTCTATAGGCTGCAGCAGTTGCCACAGAGCAACCTATGAGCTCGCTAGCTAGCCCGCTCAAGGTCTGCAGCTGCCGCACTGCGTTGACAATGGATACAAAAATTAAGGATAATTTTTTGGCTTCAATATCTCAGAAAAGATTAATCTTTCCCGTAGCGTAAGCTAGCTTACGCAATACTCGTTCCCTCATCTAGAGAGAACCGAGGTTACGTTAGGTAACCGATACGTTTTTTATCATGGGTTTCACACTTTTGACCAATGAATTTCTATGACTTTTCTATCACCTTTCCAGTCATTAGTGATTACTGTATAACAAAGTCTCCTAACCTGATGCGATTAGAAGTAAAAGTAATCTATCTGTACGAGAGCTGACAATGTTACCGTGTTAACGCATTATTTTTTTATTAAAAAAGTTTAATGTATGAATTGTTCTTAATAGTGATCAACGCATGTACCATTAATAAAAATAAACCTGCACATCAACTAGTCAAAAAGGGCGGAACCTTTGCGATATGTCTGCTCAGAGTTATTTCACTGACGCACAAACCACAAACAAACAGTAGGTGTAGGTGCTGCACAGAACCTTGTCATTATCCTCCATTGCAGCTAGGCAATGAGAGAGATGTCCAGCGTACAATGCGAGCAACAGCAGAAGTGTAGATTCCTGGCACGTGGGCATAGCCTTCGTGGATTACCAGGCTGAACTCAGCGAAGACTGGAAGTCAAAACAAGCTAAATAAGGAGAGTAAGGTTAATACTCAGTTAAGTATAACAATCTGGCAAAGAAACAGAGAAACATGACAAAATAAACAAAACGAACATGCGGGCTCAACAGAACCGTGATTCACAACAGCCACATCAGTGATCAAATGATGGGGAAGGACCTCTTAATGCTATATGTTGTACAAAACAAGCCCAGATGGGACTTCAAATACTTTGCAGCTTCTGTAAGTTGCAATTTAATTACCACATAAGCATATGAAATCTTAACTATCACCAAAACGCAGATTGAGATGTTCTCTGCAGTGCTTTTCATGTGGAGTTCAAAGCAGCGCTTGACACCGGAAGCTTGACATCATGAATGCACCTTCAGGATTGCCATAGCAAAAACGGATAGCCACAGACTCCATGAGAGTTTAAGAGATTGAATGCATATTACAATGAATACTTAACCTATGGTTGCATAGTTCTTTCAACCTCCCACTTAAGCACCAAATTTTGCTTAATTTGGTGCTATTTTAACGCATTTCTATCTTTAAAATGTGGAAGGCTTTGTTTGGAAAAATTGTATTATTGTTTATTAAAGTGTTTTGTTTTCTGTGCTAAGAAGGAAATAAATGCATTTTAACAGGAAAAGAAGTAAAAAATTAGCTAAAATTTCTGCTCTTTCAAAATCTGTGATTAATTGCGATTAACTTTTGAAAATAATGTGATTGTGATACCTGAATCAATAATTCAGACTGATTAAAAAAAAAATTTAAAAAAAAAAATTAAAAAAAAATCAGACATCAATGTGGCTTATGATGGGCATATTTTACGCAACACAAGACAATTAAATATTTTAGTAGAGCATGATTAGAGAAAAATTTATATTCATATATTTATAACAAATGTCCATATCTATTCCACTTTTATTAATTTCCATGACATTTCCCAGCCTGGAAAACACAATTTTCACATTGTTTTATCATCCCGTCTATCTGCAGCCCTGTAAAGTATATATGGCCTCTGAGGTCTGTGGTTGTTTGGATAAAGGGAGGCTTGGGTGAAGGATGGGATTGTGTGTGTAACGAGTTGGGAGACCCACATGCACTGTCTCAGCTATATTCATGGATTCGCTCTGACTTGGTAAAACAAGATAAATGGTGCCTTTACTGGATAGCCTTGAGTGACAAAAAACAGCATCTTTCAATAAGAGAACTCCCTTCAAATAAACAACTTGTAGAGCCATTGAGCAATAAAGCAGAATATGATATGCCCACACAGTGTCAAAGCTGATGTTCTCTTAGCCTTTCAGAAGAAACCATCAACATGGACCCAAAACATAGAACTCTACAACAGAGTTAATTCTTAAATTGTGTGGTTTTGCAAAAAAAAAATTAAAAATTGCTGTGCCTCTGCAGATTGCCACGGGTGATCAACTCAAAGGCTAAAAAGCTGTTTGAAAGGCCATAACCCCTATAATTTTACCCAAGGCATTGCAGAACAATATTGCAAATATCACAATCACCATTTGTGAGCTTACAAAATCCCCTATACCTATGCAACTTTACACTGCTCAAGAAGTATTTCCTATTCTCAACCATACATTTTTTCTACAACATGATTCTTCTCTTTTCTAATGACCACATTAATAAAAGTATGTAATTTATCCCATTTGTTTTTGATTTAAATAGGTCACCGGCTTGGTGAGACGGAGTCAAATTTGAACTGCAGAGTTTACATAATCAGAAATTAGCCTTGCACATTAAAAGGGCAAATGAATCTTGAGGAATTAATTTACCAAGGGTGGTATTTGGATGGGAGATGAAAGTCCTGAAGGCACATGGTACAGCTATACTCGACCGCACACACAGGCTCTTTGACCAAGGATCTTATTCCAACATTTTTCTGCATTAGAATAATGAAGGGATCCAAGTTGCCATCCTGAAAATATTTTGGGTTTGATTGTTAAAATACTTGAGTGGTTAATTAAACTGAATTTGATAGACCCTACTGCTTTTGTAATGTTGTTTATAGTGTATAGATATCTTAATTAGGCTTTCAGTTCAACATGTCGTACAAAATGTCATGCTTATGTGTCCAAGCCATTTACAATGTTGGGTCAACTAAGTTGAAGCATGCATAAAATATTCATTTATTAATCCATTTTATTTAATCTGTATATTTATTATATATACAGTAAATTGCAAAAGTTTTACACTTGTAAAAATGCTGCATGGTGAGGATGTCTTCAAAAAGAATGACATAAATTGTTTTCATTTATCACTTAAATGTAACACAAAGTCAAGTAATCATAAAAAAGCTAAATCAATATTCAGTGTGACCACCTTTGCCTTTAAAACAGCACCAATTCTCCTATGTACACCTGGACACAGTTTTTCTTGGTTGTTGGCAGATAGGATGTTCCAAGCTTCTTGGAGAATTTGTCACAGCTCTTCTATCTATTTCGGCTGTCTCAATTGCTTCTGTCTCTTTATGTAATCTCAGTCTGACATGATGTTCAGTGGGGGGCTTTGTGGGGGTCATGACATCTGTTGCAGGGCTCCCTGTTCTTCTATTCTAATCTTTTCTATTTGCAAAAGCAGTGTTTGGGATTCTAACATTTATTCCTATTGACACACTAAAGCTTAAGCTATAAATAAATATATATACATTTTTTTTTTATAATGGATGAAATTCCCACAGTCATTTAGGTGCTAAGTAATTACAATAATAATTATAAAATAATAATAGATAAATAATGCATGAGTATTATATAATATACTGTTCAACATTTATTTGTAGATTGATGTCATTTATAAAAATGTTAATGTTTTATATGCTTTAGTTTATTGAATTTATTTTCTATATATGTAAAATATGCATGTAATTGTTATCGCTATTACTGTTATTGTTGGTGGTGGTAGTAGTGGTGGTGGTGGTATTGATATTTATACTATTACACGCATGAGCCGAATGAGCTCGAGATTCACTTATTGAACATTTGCATTGTTCCAAATATGCTTGGCCACTAAACGTATCATTCAAATCTAAAGTAACATCGTAACACTACAACATTACAATGCCATTGCCAACTCAACCACAAGCAAAATTGTCGTCTTTTCAGTGTTCCGCTAAAATAAAGGCTTAAGGGTTTAACTACACAACTATTAACCAATAAAAATTATGCATGCAAGTTAAGAAATTATTATATAAATATGGTATTGTTTAATAATAACAACAATAAAAAACAACAAAAAAATTATAATATTATTGTTGTTGTTAATATTTATGAAAAAAAAATGCACTTTGCATTCCCTTGGGCAAAGATGACATGGGTGGATGCTGAGCACGTGTGAAGTGAAATCAGCAACAACAAAAACAATTTATAATGCAGCACTTTATACTCTGACAGAGTGAAGTTGAAAAGAAACTCGTGAATAAAATTATATCGGTTCCATTGTGTATATTCAGTGTAGCAGTGTACGAAGCACCACCCACTCAGAAGTTACTGCCAAATCAAGCAACTTCCTATTCGTCAACGTGGCGAAAAATCGCTGCAAAGTTCACCAAACTCCAAGGGAAATCCACAAGGGGAAATTCTTCACAACCGAAAGTCCATCACGTGAAATTCACAATCACGAAGATTCCCATTGAGATAACTGTATTTCAGCCATGGAATTTCACCTTGCAAAGTTATACGTGACCGTGCCTTACATAGATACAATGTGATGTGAATCTGTTTTTGTTTTTGGCACAATTCTGAGTAAATAAGAGTCTGTTTTGCGTGAAAATCCCAGGAGATCAGCAGTTACAGAAATACTCAAACCAGCCCGTCTGGCACAAACTATCATCCATGCGATTATCTAATCAGCCAATCATGTGGCAGCAGTGCATAAAATCATTCAGATATGGGTCAGGAGCTTCAGTTAATGTTCACATCAACCATTCTTTGGACCATGGCATGATTGTTAGTGCCAGATGGGCTGGTTGATTATTTCTGTAACTGCTAATCTCCTGGGATTTTCTCACACAACAGTCTAGAATTTACTCTGAATGGTGCCAAAAACACAAAACATCCAGTGAGTTGCAGTTCTGTGGAAGGAAATGTCTTGTTGATGAGAGAGGTCAACAGAGAATCGCCAGACTGGTTCAAAATGACAAAGTCTATGGTAACTCCGATAACCACTCTGTACAATTGTGGTGAGAAGAACAGCATATGAGATGCGTTTTGGCACTGTTTTGGCAGCACGAGGGGGATCTACACAGTATTAGGCAGGTGGTTTTAATATTGTGGCTGTAAAATCCTTATTATATAAAAGAACTGTGGTGAATTCTCAAAGAAGCTTGGAAGATCCTATCTGCCAACAACCAAGAAAAACTGTGAAACAGAGAATTGGTGCTGTTTTGAAGGCAAAGGTGGTCATAACAAATACATTTACTATACATGTATATAGTATGTTCAGCCACGCGAGATGGAGCAATAACAGGTCTGTGATGCCCTTAGATGTCTGGGGCTGCACACGCGCCACAATGGGTGGATCAGCGTGTCTACCCTGCGCAGAGAGGTGCGGGTAACCCGCTGAACCCCACTTGTGATCAGAACAGGGGATTGCAGCTATTTGCCATCAACAAGGAATTCCCAGGACGTGTGGGTCATAAGCTTGCTTTGATTAAGTCCCTGTCCTTAGTACACATCGCCCGTCGCTACTATCGATTGGATGGTTTAGTGAGGTCCTCGGATCGGCCCTGCCGGGGCTCCTCGCTGGCCTTGGTGGAGCGCCGAGAAGACAATCAAACTCGACTATCTAAAGGAAGTAAAAGTCATAACAAGGTTTTATACAGTAACAAATAATAAATATATGTGTGTGAATTTATTTGGTAGAATTGGTGCTGTTTTGAAAGCAAAGGTTATGTTTACTAATATATATAGAAAGAGAGAGAGAGAGAGAGAGAGAGAGAGAGAGAGAGAGAGAGAAAGAGCGCCCAAGGACGCTTTCGGAATTCAAATAAATTTAGGATATTAGATATTATCCAGCTGGGGCAGCTGTAGCTCAGGTGGTAGAGTGGGTTGGCCACTAATTGCAGGGTTGGTGGTTCAATTCCTGGCCCACACGACTCCACATGCCAAAGTGTCCTTGGGCAAGACACCCCAAGTTGCTCCCAATGACAGGTTAGCACCTTGCATGGCAGCTCTGCCGACATTGGTGTGCGAGTGTGTGGGTGATTGAGTTCAGAGTGTAAAGCACTTTGAAAACCGCTAAGGTTAAAAAAGCATTATATAATTGCAGACCATTTAGGTTATTATAGATATTGTTTGTCATTCTTATCTAATGTACTTACCAACGTCTTTGTTTTAACTGGTTATTTTGTTGTGGTAGCCGGTACGGCTCTATTAAATAACTGAAATAAGTTGGCAAAGTGATAAGTTTAATTAAAAATAATTGCACACCTTAGAACGTCTGACAACCAATCAGAATCAAGCATTCAACAGACCCGTGGTAAATATATATATTAATAATATTCAGTAAAGGAAGGTAATCCTTTTATCTGGTCATTTTTAAAGGAAGAGTTTAGAACGGCATACAGAACTCCACCATCAATGGCTGATGCAGTTATACAGAGATTTAGATGAGGAGTTTCCTGATTGTAAGCATTTTGAACGGTCTTTTTGCAAGCACCTTGTTCAAACCCCTGAGATCTAATATTGGTCTGAGGCCGCCGTCTTTCTTGGGAACAAGAAAATAACGGCTGTAAAACCCCGACTCGCTCAGCGAAGGCGGCACTTTCTCTATGGCCCTTTTGCACAGAAGGTTTGCTATTTCTGAACGAAGCATGCAGGCTGCTTCCGTGTTCACAATAGTTTCGAGCCGCACTCTGAAGCGGGGAGGGCGGCGGTCGAACTGTAGCAAATAGCCCTGTTTTATTGTGCTTAACACCCATTTGGATATCCTTGGGATAGCTTCCCACACTTTGAAGCGTAACGCTAGAGGGTGAATGGCCAAATCGCCCTGAGTGCCGCACACAGCAGCTGAACAGAATGTGTGAGCGCTTACTGTGCTTATGCATGACTGCTCGCAGACAGCAGGGACCGGCTGTTCTGTGAGTGACTTCCCGATTGAGGTGAATGGGGAAAGAGTCACATCTGTTAAGTGATGCACGAGCATAGTCACGGGCACGGGACTTACATACAGAGAAGTGTTTGCTGGCCGTGTGACAGAGCGGGCAGAGAATGGGCGCCGCGACGTATTCGTGAGCCGCTTATTGACTCCAACACTCGAGCGGTTTGTGTCCGCTTTATGTGAGTGGGCTCTGATCGGGACACGGGAAGTGTAATGCTTGTGTGTAGAGGTGAACACTGGATTGTGGGCACATTTTCTACACATAAGGCTGGTCGTGTGACAGAGCTGCCAGAGAAGGGGTGCGCGCACGGATTCGTGGGCTGCTTATTGACTCTAACACTCGAGCGGGCTGTGTCTGCTTTATGTGAGTGGGCTCTGATAGGAACAGGGAAGTGTAATGCTTGTGTGTAGGGGTGAACACTGGATTGTGGGCACATTTTCTACACATAAGGCATGTTTGCTCTTTACAAGATTTCTTTGGGTCGCCGTGAAAACGGCGTTTGAGTGCAGGCAAGCGGGCAGTATCACCAGCTTGTTGGCTGCTGAATCCACCACTGTAGTAGCCTGAGAGGGGGGACTGACATGGGGCGAAGCTTTGACGGTGGTCCGGCCGTGGCGGGACTGAGCCGTCGTTTGTTTTTCAACAAGGCTAGGAGGACTTCGGTTGCTCAGGTTTCAGCGCAACCTTAGACCGAGGCCCGCGGGGGGGCGGCGGTCTGCGGCGGCTGTCTGAGCGCGATCGAGGGCTGCCGCCCTGTCGACGATGAGAAGTCTGACTTTGTTGAGCTGGGCGCTGTGAAGAGGCTCGTGCAGGAGGCTGGTCACGTGGGCGGCCTGCAGAGGAGCTAGCGCGACGCGGCAGGAAGAGGTTCATGGCTTGGGTGGCTTTCTGGACTTCTGAAAAGCGGTCAACAATGCCACTCACCGCGGAGCCGAAGAGACCGGTCGGAGAGAGCGGTGCGTTGAGGAACGTGGAGCGCTCTGCTTCTCCCATGTCGGCTAGCGTTAGCCACAGGTGTCTCTCGGTCACAGTCAGCGAGGCCATGCACTTCCCTAGAGCTTGGGCTGCAGCTTTGGTGGCGCGAAGGGCGAGGTCCGTCGCGCTTCTTAGATCCTGGCCGAGAAAGGCGCTTTCCACGACTTTGCAAGCTCAGTGTGGAGTTCCGGCAGGAAGGGAGCGGCCCGGGCCGCGGGTGTTGCGCGGCGACGGCTCTGAAGAAAGCAGACGTCGAGTCTGTTGGGAGCCTGCTCAGGGGGGCGGTGACCACTCGAGCCCGAGGCGGTCGACGGCCTGTGTGAGGAGGCGTGTTAGTTCCCCTTCAACTCCGGCGCGGGTCCTGCTGGATTCCTGGGCCGAGGCGGCGTGGGAGCCTGACCACTCCTCGCTGTCCGAAGCCATGATGGAACAGCCCTTATCCTCCGCCTCGTCCTCCGAGATGGCAGCAGTGCGGCCGCTGGGCGGCAACTGCGCGTCCCGGGGGGGCGGGGAGGGTGAGAGCGATGCTCGAGGGAGAGGCTCCGGCGAGGCAGTCGCTTCTATCACCGGTTCTGGCAGCCTTTGGGAGCGGCGCTTTTTCCTGCGCGGCGGAACGGAAGGCGGCGCGGCGGCTTCGGTTCTGAGCGCTTTGAGTCGAGCCCGCAGGGTCGACATCGGAAGCTCCTCGCAGAGGTCGCATCCACCTTCAGCGAGGGCGAGCTCTGCATGCCCCCAGTCCCAGGCAGAGAGCGCAGATGATGTGGCGGTCTCCGGCGCTGAGAGGGGTGCGGTATGAAGCGCAAGTGGTGCGAGGCATCTTAAAAAAGATGCTCGTTACTCTTTTGTGAAGTTCGTTAAGAATTAGCTTGCTCTAAAAAAGGATACGTCGCCGGATGGCGTAGCTCGCAGGATGGCTGAAGGTGGCGGAGACTCCGAAGGTGGCTGAATGTGGCCGGCTTCTTCGAGCGCTGTCCAAGCTTGCTAGATGCCCCTCGAACGGCGACGCGGCTTCCAGTTCAGAGATGCGAAGAGCTTCGCTGAAGAGATGAAAATCAGGGTTCCAGCCTACGAACTACGCTTATATGCACTCTAGCCACGCCCATTTTGGCGGGCTTTGAGGCAGTAAGCGCGCGGACGCTTCTCATTGGACGCGAAGTTCGCCCAAGTTCGCTCTATAGGCTGCAGCAGTTGCCGCAGAGCAACCAATGAGCTCGCTAGCTAGCCCGCTCAAGGTCTGCAGTTGCTGCACTGCGTTGACAAATGATACAAAATTAAGGATAATTTTTTGGCTTCAATATCTCAGAAAAGATGAATCTTTCCCGTAGTGTAAGTTAGCTTACGCAATACTCGTTCCCTCATCTAGAGAGAACCGAGGTTACGTTAGGTAACCGATTCGATTTAGATGCACACAGAAATTATGGATATAAAGAACCCCAGAATGGTCTTCTCACTTGCTGTGGTTGATGGAAATGAAGCAAAGATCTTATCAGCAAGAGAGGCATCTTGTATACAAATTTAGGTGAGTACATCACCAGCTGAACAAAGTTCTCTGAGGAGTTTAGCAGTTCAGTTACAAGTCTGTGAGACAGAATCTTTTTAATTGGAGATTTGGAGATGGTGACTCCCCACTAAGAAATCAGTTGAACCTAGACAAGATAATGAATAGAGTTAAATCCATTCACACCAGGCTCTTTGGAATTTTGATGGAACTCTGTGGATGTACTGATGATGTCACAGTTTGAGTCTTTATTCTGGTGGGCTTTAGGAAGGTGATTACTCTGCAGCGCTTGATGGATCTCTTTGTGTGCTCAGAATCAGTGGTGGAATTGTCAGTTCTCCTGGGTCCTATACTGGTACTGATTTTTCTATCTCTGCACAATAGTTTCTATTGCATGGATGTTAAAGTTATAATGATCACCATGGGAAACAAGGCTAAGGGAAAATAAACATAATCACTTTCAAATGTTCCACCAATGCTTCTACATCTCTTGTAAACTACTCAAAAACAAGGTGTTGTTTTGAAGAGTGAGTTCCATTCTAAATCCCATCAATGTTCAGACGTTTTTTTGCAAATCTGATGTCTGTCACTCAGTCCAGCCTAACAGCATTTATAAAGGTACAGTGAGACACAGAGCTGCTGGAGCTCTGTTTAAGTGATCCAAGTAAGACAATAGAGCATGGTGTTGATCCAGAATGGTAATGTGGCTACTGCCTGGCTTCTGAGCGATGGCTGGTTCTGTTGTCAGCACTCCCTGCACAGAGCTGATAGATGCATTCTCGAGGGTGGGAAGGAAGGCTTATCTGCTCTGATAAACCCAGCTTTCTCTGGGGGCTCTTAGTTTAAAGGTCACATTTCATTGCCACCAATAAGACCAGGGTCTTTGGAGTGTATGCAGCATATCCGCCATACCTTTATACAAGTCACATGCATGGCAGGAGACAGCAATGGCACCCTTTATATCCAGCACTGAATAGAATTTCAATAGCAACCTGTGCCTGCGGGTGTGCTCTACCCCTTTGGTGTCAACAGAACATCATATTAGCTTATCAAGCCCAGCTGGAGGTCAGAAATGGAGAGAAAGGTTGACAGTATTTGCTAGCAAAACTGTTCCTTGTCAGGGAGGATGACAAAAGTGTCAGGGGAGAGGCAGAGGGTAGGGCGGGAGGTATCAGGACAGCACATCTCCCCCATGGTCATGGATGCATGGGCCACAATAAGCCACCGCTATCTGGAAAGCTATTGCAGCTCAGTCCTCCATAGAATGAATTTTCAGCTTATTATTCATAGAAGCTGAAGGTAGTGAGATAAAGTGTGCATCCCAGCCACTGTATCCTGTTAGCATGGCTAGCCACGATGAGAAAATGCCAAATGTTGAGATGAATATGAAAGAGTATAAGAAAAAAGGATGGCGCACACTCTCTCGCATGCTGGGTATGGTCATTGCTGCCAAATGCCAACTTCTTATGATACAAAGTACGGTAGTCACTCTGAGCCAAACTTGAAAAGAAGTGAAAAGAAGTTTTTTTTTTTAAGTGAATACTTTACCCCTGCTGGCACACAAGCAGTTGATTGATCTTATCAACTGCTTTGTGAACAAATTGGATATGAGGATTGATGCCTTTGTAAACTGAATCATACTGTAGTGTGACAAATAAATAAATAACAGAGTACTGCCAATATAATGTTATAGTAGTGGTTGCATGTTTTCCCAAGTGCATTCGAATCCATCTGGTCCATACAGCCGACAGATGAAAGTGCTCTCGCTGCTCAGCTTGGGTCTTACCAAAAAAAAATATCTGTCTATAGTCATAAACACAGTTAGATAATGCACCCAGAAGTGGTTTTGGCCTGGCCCACATACACTTCTCTAGACTATCCAGAGCAAAATATAGACTTAAGTGTCTGAGGCTACAGGACTGTGTTGAAGCTGGTGAGGAGCATCACTGGGGTGCCTCAGGGTAATCTACTCGTTTCCTTTCCAGTATTATATTAGCAAATGGTGCTAATATTGTAAAACTGCATCATGTAGAGTAACATCTATCTGTCTGTCTGTGGTAGAATCATGCTCTGAACCAGGCTTATTTTATGCAGCAATGAGCTTGGAGACTGAACAATGCAAAAGCTGCACTGACATAGAGGTGAATTTTGAAAACAGAAGGAATGATATGAAGGTGAACTACACATGCTCTCTCCTTGGGTGGCTGAACCCCCCTCTGTTTGAAGATCTGCTGGAGAGCTAATAAAAAATATGATGGACACCGTCCTCTGCTGGTGAGATAGTGAACGCCTACACTACCACCAAACTACTCTTACTTTTTCTGAAGTATACATTATAGTGTGTTCTGTGCACATAATGTACATTTTCTGTATGCATAGAATACCCAAATTAACTATTTTACTTGCCCGAATGTGCAAGTAGTAGTATGATTTTCCGAACACATTTAGTAACTTCTGTTTCACAGTAGGTATTGTGAAATGTATACTTAATAATATATATATATATATTAGTGTATATACACACACACACACACACACACACACACACACACACACACACAGTACTGTGCAAAAGTCTTAGGCACATAAGATATTTCACAAAAACATTTGTCTTAATATGTTTATTTATATCTTCAGCTTTAGTGTGTCAATAGGAAATAAAAATGTTAGAGTCCCAAACATTAATTTTGCAAAAATAAAAGATTAGAACAGAAGAACAGGAAGCACTGCAGCAGATGTCATGGCCCTCACAAAGCCCCTCACATTGTGTCTGTCTGAGATTACATATAGAGACAGAAGCAATTGAGACAGCCTAAATAGATAGAAGAAATGTGGCAAATTCTCCAAGATGATTGGAACATCCTATCTGCCAACAACCAAGAACAACTGTGTCCAGGTGTACCTAAACTGTTTTAAAGTCAAAGGTGGTCACACCAAATATTGATTTATCTTTTTATATTTTTACTTGACTTTGTGTTACATTAAGTGATAAATGAAAACTATTTATGTCATTATTTTAGAAGTCATCCTCACTATGCAACATTTTTTCACAAGTGCCTAAAACGTTTGCACAGTACTGTATAAGCATACAGAGTATAACATAACTGAGTAAATATTAAGTTAGTAATTTCTTCTGAAAATATCCTTACACTATGATCTTTAGGTAAAATTTGCTATGAAACCCAAAATAATTTCATAGGCAGTATATTAACAACAATCATGATGTGCATCATCCATGCCACCCATCAAACGTTTTTGTAGTTTGTGAAATATGTTGCCTTGGCAAACAATATGCTTTTTAAGCACACACCACAATCTCAAGATAAATACAGCCCTCACACTTCAAGGTTGATCAAGGTGGTGGTAGTAGGTATTTTGGGGAATTAAATATTGGGTAACGTTGCTCACTCCCCATTTGTTTTCCATGTGTCGTCAATCTGCTTGACAGATTGAAATGTTATACCACAAAAAAATTCTATGATATCTATCATCAAACATACAGCCGTGGCCAAAAGTATTGCAGTGACATAAATGTGCCTTTCCACGTATCCAGCTAGACAAATTATTTCTGCAAGGAGAGATACCAAAACGTCATGTCTTCTACCAGCTGACTATGGGATTTGCAAATCTCTCTGCAACAAAAATATAAAAGATCCTCTTTTGTAGTGGTACGAGATATTCACTTGATAAAGTTGTACAACTGAATTATTCAGGCTCTCTGGGATGTCTCTGCCCCTATCTAAGCAGAAACTTGAGTAAGTACAAGCTAGCATGAAAGAAGGGAATATCTTGGCATATGGTTTCCTTTTTTATCAACCACAGGTACAATAATTCAGTCCAGTCTGGGTTTTTTATTTTTTTTTTACACCTTAACACTTAAAGCTTGGATTGGGCCTGTTGAGAAAAAATAATTATCAAAATATTCATAACTACAATCTTGACCAACACAAATAGGTATTGCTTTAAAGCTTTACTTCACAATACATGCAGACATTATGACCAAAACTGAACAAGTGCATTGAAATTTGCTGACAAAACAGAAGAGTTCCATTCAAAACATCAATCTGATCAAATAGCCATGTGTTATATGTCGTTAGAAAGCTCTCAAAGAGTAGAATACAACCAACCTATTTGTTTTATTCTAAGAAAAAAAAGAATAGCAAGTAATAGCTAAGTATACAGTATCTCACAAAAGTGAGTACATCCCTTACATTTGTGTAAATTTTGGATATCTTTTCATGTGACAACACTGAAGAAATGACACTTTGCTACAATGTAAATTAGTGAGTGTACAGCTTGTATAACAGTGTAAATTTGCTGTCCCCTCAAAAGAACTCAACATACAGCCATTAATGTCTAAACCGCTGGCAACAACTGTGAGTACACCCCTAAGAGAAAATGTCCAAATTGGGCCCAATTAGCCATTTCCCCTCCCTGGTGTCATGTGTCTCTAAGTGTTACAAGGTCTCAGGTGTGAATGGGGAGCAGGTGTGTTAAATTTGGTGTCATCGCTCTCACCCTCTCATACTGGTCACTGGAAGTTCAACATGGCACCTCATGGCAAAGAACTCTCTGAGGATCTGAAAAAAAGAATTGTTGCTCTACATAAAGATGGCCTAGGCTATATAGACCCTGACACTGAGCTGCAGCAAGGTGGCCAAGATCATACAACGGTTCCACTCAGAACAGGCCTCGCCATGGTTGACCAAAGAAGTTGAGTGCACATGCTCAGCATCATATCCAGAGGTTGTCTTTGGGAAATAAACGTATGAGTGCTGCCAGCATTTCTGCAGAGGTTGAAGGGGTGGGGGGGTCAGCCTGGCAGTGCTCAGACCATACGCCGCACACTGCATCAAATTGGTCTGCATGGCTGTCGTCCCAGAAGGAAGCCTCTTCTAAAGATGATGCACAAGAAAGCCCACAAACAGCCTGATAACTACCTCAAACACACCTCCAAGACGACCACTGCCTTGCTAAAGAAGCTGAGGGTGAAGTTGATGGACTGGCCAAGCATGTCTCCAGACCTAAACCCTATTGAGCATCTGTGGGGCATCCTCAAATGGAAGGTGGAGGAGCACAAGGTCTCTAACATCCACCAGCTCCGTGATGTTGTCATGGAGGAGTGGAAGAGGACTCCAGTGGCAACCTATGAAGCTCTGGTGAACTCCAAGCCCAAGAGGGTTAAAGCAGTGCTGGAAAATAATGGTGGCCACACATAATATTAACACTTTGGGCCCAATTTGGACATTTTCACTAAGGGGTGTACTCACTTTTGTTGCCAGCGGTTTAGACATTAATGGCTGTGTGTTGAGTTATTTTGAGGGGACAGAAAATGTACACTGTTATACAAGCTGTACACTCACTACTTAGCAAAGTGTCATTTCTTCAGTGTTGTCACATGAAACTATATAATCAAATATTTACAAAAATGTGAGGGGTGTACTCACTTTTGTGGGATACGATGACTTCATCTGAAATTATGTAGTACATAGTCCAGTGTCATGAAATAGCAAAATAATCATATTAGGATTAAGATCGCTGCAACCAGAGGTGGAAGTGATCCAAATATTGCCAGAGAGGATCGTTCACTCTTATTACATAAGGCCAGGATCTATACATTTATACTTAAATGATGTCGGCTGGTCAAACACGTGCAACAAAACAGATGAAAACATAGAGAATGCATAGAGACGGTAGAAGCATTTTAAATTAGCCAATTCAGAATATTTTGCCTTTACAAAATATTTTATGCAAACGGTTTAAATATTTTGTGCATCATAACATTATTGTTCTAACAAACTGCAGTCGGCTGTCAAACATAACTCCTCACATGCCTACAAAATGACGCTTCATCACATTCATAGTAAAAACATTCAGTCAGTGAACCGAATAATTAATACATTGCAAAGAGGGTTGCAAATATCAGAAATATCTACAGTCACTAACATTAAAGTATTAATAGAATTCAAAAGATGTATTGTT
The DNA here is from genome assembly GCF_025860055.1 of Xyrauchen texanus. Classification (NCBI taxonomy): domain Eukaryota; kingdom Metazoa; phylum Chordata; class Actinopteri; order Cypriniformes; family Catostomidae; genus Xyrauchen; species Xyrauchen texanus. Next base: position 26,176,016 of record NC_068284.1, on the reverse strand, counting down.
TTACTCACAGACTAAAAGCTGTTTATTTGTGCACAGCATAGAATTACAGATATTATGAACAGATTTGGCTTACTTGTTGCATTTCGCTCATGAAACACAAACCGAATATGATAACTGTTGCACTCGATTACTAAAAGCAAATTCTCACATTTAAAACAAGCCCAAAAACACAGTGATACGATGTGTAGATTCTGAGGTACTGTAATCTACACGGAGCGTGTTACATCTGAACTGCTGAAGGGAAATCTGGTGGCTGCTCCTGTGTCCTACTGCCTGTAGTCTCCAACCTTAATGTACCCGCATTAAGAACAGAAAAGTAACAGGTATCATGCATCTGTCCTTGTTTATATATTGTTTTTTTCAACGTTGAAAATAATTTCTTATGAGATACCTTGCAATTGCGTGGCTGTGAGTCATATTGAAACAACAACTGATGTCCCCCTTCCGTTGTACGAGTTGGTATTACCCAACTAGACGGTGGTGTCACATGATACCTGTTACTTTTCTCAGTCCTGGCCAGGATGCGTGAACTGTTTAAGGATTTTTAAAAATGTTTTCATAAATAATGCTGAGGCGGATTTCATTCACAGGTAAGAATCCTTGCAATTATTAGTTTTTGTTAAAAATAACTATCCACACCTGGAGTCACGAGTTCAAATTCAGGGCATGATAAGTGGCTCCAGCCATGAGCCAAGAGATCTTTGAGCAGTCCCTCAAAAACAAAGGTCAGTTCCATTTATAGGACAGAAATACTAGCAGGTAATCAGAACTTTCCTACCAAACTCCTCGGGTGTTGTTTGGAACTCTCACAGTAGTCAATGTTCATCTCACTGGGGAATAGCTCGCCATCTTGCTTCTTGTATAGTGACTTGTATAAATAACAGGCAATTCTTTAGATCACAACACATTAAATTCACTGCTTCTGGTTTAACAACAGTACATCGTAACACTTGTTACCCTGTTTAACATTTAACAGTTGCATTTCTGTCGTAATTAACATTATGCTACTTGATTAAACAAACTACTTGTTCATCATCATCATCATCATCATCAAAAATCAACATTTGAAACACATTATCTTTCAAGGATTACATCTTTTTATCCTTGTTAAAAAACAGAACTTATCAGCATTATATTTTCCCAAATAAATACATTTTCATTCTCTGAAAACATCCGTACACATTTGACCACATTTATGGAAGTTTACACGTTACAAAATGCTTACTCACCAAATCCAAAGAAAATAGAATATACATTTTTTTTTTCTTTCATAAATATATTTTATCCTCTCTGATGCTGTTAACTTTTGCTCAAAATTACAGGGCTGCTCATCTCACCAGTCTTACAGAGAAAAGAAAATGGCTTTCCCCATCCAGCAACTAATGTGCTGGGGCGGGACTTTCAATTAGACCTCACGTAATTGGACAAACATTACAATGTCAATCATTATACTGACATGCATTTTATTTAGAATTTCTTATTTTCCATACACTTTTTACTCTTTTCTGGTTAGTGTATTATTTTACCAAACTTTTGAATTATTTCCTTTTCATAATTAATTTGCTAAATTATACAGGGTTACATCCTCTTTAAGGTAAGCAAGTCTCTTTGCGTTTTGTCCCTTAACTGACCCTTCAATTCACTCTTGGGCAGTATTAAGCCAGCATTTGGTAATTCAGCATGACTCATTGAACTAACCACTGCCTCACTTAAGGACTGGAAAAAAATTTGGACTAGGGAGGTAAGGGGATTACCCAATTGTGGATAATGGAATTTCTTTGGAGGTTTTGAGACCCTGTTTGATCGTCTTAAGTTATAATCTGCAGTTGATCTTGCATTTGCATTAACCTCTTGTTTTGTTTTCCCTTCCAGATCCTGGGCTTTCGTGGACATATCCATTTCCTCCTCATCACCAATTGGAACGGATGATGGTAAATATTCTCCAACTTCGTTGCTGGTGGGCATAGTTTCTTGTACTTCAGAATCAGTGGGTTCATTTGTTTCTGTTAACTCTCCCGGACTTTCATCAAGTGAGCAAATTCCTTGTGAGTTAACTGGACTTCTCACAGCCAGCTTTTTTGCTTGGTGATCTCATAGGCATAGGTAATCCTCATTTCTCCAGTAGAAATTGTACTCAATAAGCTAATTTCATAATCTGAATCAGATTGTTCATTGTTTAACAGTTCCTTCTTACTTTGGCTTCGCATTTTAGGCTTAGAAATCTTTTCTGGATCAGGAACACTTTCCTCAGAAGTAGTAAGGAAACCACAAGGTAATAGTAGATCTCTGTGCAACACTCGCATAGGAGCATTCTTATACTTGGAACGAACTTTATAAACCTGCAGATCTCCTACCCGTTCCACTACTACATGGATGGTAGGTTCCCACTTGTCTACGAGTGTGTTTTCCTCAGATTTGGACTTTCCTTACTAAGACTTTATCTCCAACTTCAAGAGTTGATTCCTGGCAAATCTGTCCTTATTCCTCATTGTAGATTTTTAATCACTTCATCAGGAAGTGCGTAGAGGACGTTGTGCCAACCAAAACAATACGGATCTACCCCAACCAGAAACCATGGGTTAACTGCGATGTTTGCACAGCACTTAATGCACAGACCTCTGCTTTTAACTCTGCTTTTTTATTAAATCTTTTAATTTAATTTTAACTCCGCTTTTTTAATTTATGCTCCTCCGCTTTTAGAATGTGGAGGAGCATAAACAAGCCAGTTATGCCCTCCGTAACTCTATCAGTGCAGCCAAACGCCAGTACAGGCACAACATTCAAGGCCGACTCTAGAAGTATGTGGCAGGGAATTAACATCATCATGGACTACAAAGGGAATAAAAACTCTGCCATGGACACCGCTGCCTCTCTCCCGGATGAGCTTAATACATTTTATGCTCGTTTCGAGGACAATAACACTGCCCTCGTGGAGAGAGCACTCGCGGCCGATGCTACAGACATTGGTTCACTCTCCGTCTCTGTTGCGGATGTAACCCGATCTTTCCGACGGGTGAACATCCGTAAAGCTGCGGGTCCAGACGGGTCCGTGTCATCAGAGCGTGCACGAACCAACTGGCTGGTGTTTTTACGGACAATTTCAACCTGTCCCTCTCTCTGTCTGTAGTCCCCACATCCTTCAAAACGTCAACCATTGTGCCTGTACCGAAGCAAGCCAAAATCACTTGCCTAAATGACTGGCATCCTGTTGCTCTGACCCCCATCATCAGCAAATATCTGCTCAGTGCTGCCCACCTCTCTGGACCTATTGCAGTTTGCCTACCGCAACAACCGCTCCACTGATGATGCCATTGCATCTACAATACACACTGCTCTCTCCCATCTGGAAAAAGTAACACATATGTGAGAATGCTGTTTGTAGACAACAGCTCAGCATTCAACACCATAGTGCCCTCCAAGCTTGATGAGAAACTCCGGGCTCTGGGCTTAAACAGCTCGCTGTGCAGCTGGATCCTGGACTTCCTCCTGAAATGGCTGAGGAAGTTTGGAATGAACCACCACATCCTCACACGGTTCTACACCAGTACTGTAGAGAGCGTCCTGTCTGGCCGCATCACCGCATGGTACTGCAATAGCACCGCCCACAACTGCAAAGACCTGCAAAGGGTGTTGCAAACTGCCAGACACATCATCGGAGGTGAATTTCTCTCCCTCCAGGACATATATAACAGGCGGTGTTTGAAAAAAGCTCGGAGGATCATCAGAGACTCCAGACACCTGAGTCAGGGGCTGCTCTCACTGCTACCATCAGGCAGGCGGTATCGCATTATCAGGACACCCACCGGCCGACTACATGACAGCTTCTTCCCCCAAGCAATCAGACTTTTGAACACTTGATCTCTCACGATCAATATATCAGCACTGCACTTTATTAATCTATTATCTCACACTGGACTGTCATAATTATATTCTCCTCAATACAACTACTGTATATATATTTTTTAGAAACTCTTTATTTATTTATTTTATTGTATGTGTATTCTATATTGTGTGTATTGTTTACTGTACATTGTATATTATTATTGTGTTGTGTAAGTATGTGTACATTTGATATGTAAATTGTGTTGTGTAAATATGTTGTTTATTGTAATTGGCATATGTCTTGTCACTGTCATGACTGTTATGTTGCTCAGAACTGCACAAAAGACTTTCACCTACTGTTGCACTTGTGTACATGGCAGTGTGACAATAAAGTGATTTGATTTGATTTGAAGCGTTTTGAGAGACAATTCGGTAACTCTCCTCAAGTCGAGCTTTGAGATTTTGGACGTACTAAGAATGTGACCTGTTAACAGTCTTTTCTTCAAGTAGCCCAAAAGCTAAGTCTACCGGCAGTCTGGGTTGCCTCCCAAACATAAGCTTGTATGGCGTGAATCCAGTTACCTAATTTTTCGTGCAATTGTATGCATGCACTAATGGTTTCACAAAGTTATGCCAATGCAACTTATCCTGCTTCTTCAAGGCACCCAACATGTTTAGTCTATACAGAGCAACTCTAGGGCTGTGTAACCTGGATGTTGACCAAGGGTGCAGACTTCTCTGGCACAGCTTTCCGCTTAATGCACCATTCACAGGTCTTAACCTTCTGCTCAACATCTTTGGCCAAAAAAAGCGAGAAAGGATCATTAATAGGATCAGGATCATTAATAGGAATCTCTCTTGCATTGTAACCATGATGTTTTAGAAGATGGAGGACTCCTTCATCCTCAAGAGTGTTAACTGGTCCACTGAATAGAAGGTTGTTTGGAATTTTGACACCTTTCTTCTGTACTTTTTCCATGTTCTCAATGTCAATTTACACAATTAAACTGATTTGCTTGTCTCTCTGGTTAATTACTTATTTTTCATCTTAGAGATAAATTATCTATAAAGCTATCAATTACAATTCCTGGGTGGCTTGAAATTCTTTATGTAGCACATGTGTCAGTTGATATGTACTTACTACTAATATTATCCATAGGCCATTAGATTCGACTATGGAGGTGTAATTGAAACAACACTGGATAAGTAATAAAGAAAATCTGTATTACATTTTTTTTTTTTTTTTTTACATTTATGCATTTGGCAGACGCTTTTATCCAAAGCGATTTACAGTGCACTTATTACAGGGACAATCCCCCCAGAGCAACCTGGAGTTAAGTGCCTTGCTCAAGGTCACAATGGTGGTGGCTGTGGGGCTTGAACCAGCATCCTTCTGATTACCAGTTTACCAGTTATGTGCATTAGACCACTACACCACCATCACTCCATAGTGGTATTGAAAATAAATGCTTTTTTAAAAAAAAAATAATAATAAATAAATTATATGTTTACAATTTGTTACAATATATAACCAAATTCAAAATCACAGTGATATAAAATTTCAATTCAATTCACAGTTATTGAGCAGTTTCACCTGACTCGCTTTGTTCATTTGGGTGCACCTTCTAGGATATGTAAAATTTCCTAGAACACCTACAATATCAAACATAAACAATGACCTTGTTCACAATAATAAAATTGGACAATTAAACTCATTCATATTCAGAAATAACTCCATGTAGTGAACACAAAGTAAACAGTTCAAATGATTCAGTTCAAAAGATTCACTTCAAGAGATTCAGTACAAGATATTCACTTCAAAAGATTCAGTTCAAGAGATTCACTTCAAGCTCTTTGAGCAGTCCCTCAAAAACAAAGCTCGGTTCCGTTTATAGGGCAGAAATACTAGCAGGTAATCAGAACTTTCCTGCCCAACGCCTCGGGTGTTGGTTGGAACTTAACTCTCACAGTAGTCAATGTTCGTCTCACTGGGGAATGGCTCGCCATCTTGCTTCACGCTGAAACAAACGCAGTTCCAGCATAGGAAAAAAAACCTGACCTTAATATAACAGGCAGTTCTTTAGTTCACAACACATTCAATTCACTGCTTCTGGCTTTTTGTGTTTGTTTAGATTAGTTATGTGTTCGTGATTTAGTTAAATAAATCTCTTGTGTACATTCAAGTTGATTCTGGGCTGCTTGTAAATCAACGTCAATTTAACGATTTGATCCCAGCTTCATGATAAGAAAGAGTTATTTTTCTGTGGCCATGAAAATGACACTTTCCGAGATTTGATAGATGATCAATGCTGATTGTTGGCTGTTAATTGTACTAACTGATACAAATATTTATAATTAATTATTAACGAGTTATGATTAATTATTCAAATTTCCCTTTTAAAGATAATTTGACTGTGGTATACTTTGATAAATAATCTCATCCCTGTCTTTAAAAGATTTCACTTCAAAGCTATACCTAAATATGTGTAATATTATTTTTAATAAGCCATGAGAAAAATATTACTCCAATAAGATAATTAATCGTACTTCCCTTATTAAAGCTAATTCCTTACAATAGAAATTGTGAGCGGATACAATTAGACGTTGAATTACAAATTTTATTCAGACAAATAATCAAGTTATTTGTCATTTATCTAATTTATAATGGTTTTCGAACACGACTAATTCCATTATAAATTTACTTGCATAATAATGTGCATTAGCTATGGTGATTTTAAATTGATTAATTAAAGATGCCATTTCATGTAATGTTTAAGCGAGCTGACAGTGTGCAGTGCATTCAGTTACTATCAGCGAGTAAATTTGAAAAGCTGCGTCCTCATTATTTAAAGCATTGCTTCTGTACAAATTCACCACATTCAACAATAATTGTAAATTTTAGTCAAGAACATACTTTAAATTGCCTGCTGTAAGCAACATTGGTCCGTTATTATTCATCCAAAGATTTATTTGTAAGGTGTTATGAACAGTATTTAGACAGTATTTTGCATGTGCGTGTATCAGTTTTTTTTCTTATTATAGATCTTCCCTTTCCACATATCCCCCTGAAATACACTCACTTAGATGTTTCGACAATAGTTATATGATGTCATCAGTGCTGCTGCATAATAAGAAAATTTGCAAATAATTGTAAAACCGGTTAACCGACTTTAAACTCAGATGGTAATCTAACTGGCAAAAACTCACACCACAGCATCCCTACATTGAATATACTTTTTAATTTATTTATCTGTACATTCATTTGAACTGTTATTATGCATTGTGTAATGTGTTGTAATTAAACATTAAAACACTTCCCAAACCAAATTTAGCCTAGCAAACTGTATAAATGAAATTTATCCTATTTGCTATGAAGCTGTTCTGGTTTTGTGTATCTCATAAATCTTCATGATCTCTTTCTTCTCACATAATAATTTTCAACCCAGTGATTTAAATAATTATAACAATAATAATATAATAAAATCTATAATTTCACACTTACTGTATTTTATTTAAAGATTTTCTTACACTTTTATTGGGACAGTGGCGAAGGATCATAAGAAGGGGCAACAACCACACGAGATCCATGACTAGCCACTAACCGCTAGAATATGTCTCAGACAGCAATAGCAAATCATTGTGCTGTGTTTGCTCCTAATATGGTAGTATGTTATGTATTAAAATTAAAATACATCAAAACATAAAGGCTAGCTGGTGTTACCCTCTATATACTGTGTATATGCCGCATGTGGGTGATGAGCTGCAGGAAGACAGATTTGACAGGGCTGAGATTACCATAGAGAAACATTCACAAGAATCACTTTTACTGTGGATAGAGAAAAGGAAAGTGTGGAAGCCCACTTCAAATATTTTCTCTGAGCCCTTGCATTTGTGCACAGTCTCATTGCTTTCTGTCGCACTCCCTCCAGTCAAACTGCCACCCACTCACCTGTCCACTGGACTATGCTCTTTGAAACTTAAGCCAATCAGGATGCCCCAGGAGGCTTGTGTCCTCAGTAGTGGCGGATGTATCAGGGTCATTCATGTGATGTGGGAAGAGCTGTAAAGCAGAAAATAGACAGAGGGAAAGAGAGAAGATAGACAGAAAAGAGAGAGATTGAAAAAAAGCATAAAAAATAGTTAAAAAGCATGACTGTAAAAGAGCAAGCGAGAAAAAAGGGAGAGATGAGAGAAAGACAGAGAGAAAGAATGGGAACATTCTTCCTTCAACACCTCACTCGGTTTCTAAAAATAGAACGAACCTGCAAAGATTCTGGGACCTTCCTGACATTGATAAATTTTCTCTGCTTTTCAAAAGGGCACAATTTACCCGTGCAGTGGGCCATGATGCAGTCTGCTCTTCACAGTTGCAGCCTACAGCATCAGCCCATTAAAATATATGAAATCTCTTTGTTTCATGAAACATATGAAACGTACTACAATTATCAGTAAGATTGATGAATACAAAATGCACATAATGAGTAAGAGTGAACAGTATACACTCTTGTGCAGAATATAACACAACATATATAGCAAATTAAAGCCTTTGGCAAAGTAAAACAAAAGCATGAAGACGATGGGAAAACGCCTAAAGAAACAGCTCACTTTCATTGTATGGAGAAAGAGAGAGATAAGAGAGAATAAGGGAGAGGCAAAGAGAGACAGGAGGAAAAAAACAGGAACAGAACATGGAAATCCATCAGCCCATCATTATTTATTCAGCAGAGCCCTGACAGAGAGTCAGAGCTAATAATCCAGCAGAAGTGAATTGAGCTCCTTGTGTCCTAAAGAGTGCCAAGAAACTCTGCACTCCTTCACTCTCCAAATCAGAGTGGCATAGATCACAATGCTGGGTTGCAGACAAACTGACTGACTGATTGACTGCACAAAGTTTCCACCTCTTTCTTTATACCTGCTATACCTAATATAAACTTCCTTGCAAAAGTGTGAGCGAAGGGCTGGAAGCAGAGGTGGGTAGTAACACGCTACATTAGTTACAATTAATTGAATTACTTTTCACTCTTACTCAAGTAAATTTGTAATGTAAATGTGTTACTTCATTATAATAGGTGACGTTCCTGTAATTACATTACTGGTTTTAATTCAATAAGTGTAAATAAATTTGTAATTTATTGAGAGATTTTTGAGTGGGTCTTTTATGACAGCAGAACTTTACAGCTGCACTCTATTGCTGTAGTCGAGTGTTATATCGTCCCACCGGGAGTGGGGGCGGGGGTACATCATAGGCGTGTAGATACAAAAGCGGAAGCTATTGATTACAGTGACGCCAGAACGGAAAGGGGCAGCTGTGAGTTGGGTGGCCAATGGAGCGGTCAGGCTTATGCCCCCTTTGCTGTTTTGCGTTTGATACATTTCTCTCATGAATAACAGAGCTCTGAACTTAAATAAGTCCAACACGGTGGCAAATACAAAGATAACTTGCAATTTACCCTTAGTGTACAGAACTAATTATATCAATTATTTAGACACTGAAAATACTGTAACTACACTGATCTAAGAATCTTTACAGGACATAAAATTGTGCCAGTAGGCATTAATAAAGCATGATCTTATTTCGTTTTATTCAGCATTACATATAATTGGGCCTGTGGGACATTTTTCAAGTTTTTCACCATAATAATTAGTAGAAACTGGTTTCGAAACTACTCTTGTAATTGACAGATTCCAAAAGCTGACACGCGTCCTTAAAGTGATACTTCAACTATAAGCTGTTTTCTCTTTATATGCTTCCTTTAGGCTCAATTTAAAAATAAAAAAAAACATTGCTTGAATTATCACTGATATGTAGATGATACACAAATGTATCTGCCCCTGAACCATAATAAAAATGGCTTAGACTCTCGTCTGTCTGATGTTAATGCCTGGAAGTCTTTAAGTTTCTTAAATTTAAATGAAAGTAAAACTGAGATCATTGTGTTTGGCTCTTCAGAAGCCCCTAACACTTCTTATGTAAATGTTGGTGTCTTACCGTCTTCGGTTAAAATTTGTGTGAAAAATTTGAAGGTAATTTTTTATTTAACTCAGTTGTAAAATCCAGTTTTTATTAACTACGAGTACTTGCTAAAGTGAAGTCCTTTCTGTCCATCAAGCACTTCAAAACAGCGATAAATGCTTTTATCACTTCTAGACTGGACTATTGTAATTCCCTATATTTGGGAAAAAACTATTATTCCATATCTAGATTACAAATGGTTAAAAATGCAGCTGCGAGACATTTAACGGGTGTCCATAAACGTTAACACATTACTTCTGTATTCGTGTCTTTACATTGGCTTCCTGTCCATTCTAGAATTGATTTTAAAGTGCTCTTGCTTGTATTTAAATGCTTAAATGGCTGAGCCCTGGCCTACCTCTCTGACCTTTTGTGTGAATTCATCTATGAAGAGCTCTTAGGTCCACCAACTAGAATTTATGAACTGTTCCAAAATCGAAGCTAAAATCTAGGGGTGATCGAGCGTTCACCATAGCCGAACCGAAACTTTGAAACAACTTTCTGACTTCTATCAGAACTGCTCCAACACTACATATTTTTACATCTAAGTTAAAAAGGCATATTTTCTCTCTAGCCTACAACTCCTGATGTTCTCTGTTGTTTGTTATTTTATGTCTTTTGGGTATATATTATTGTTTTTTTGTGGGTTTTATTGTATTTAAAAAGTTCATGCAAACACATTAGTCAACTGCTGTTGTTTTTATATGTGTATTTTGTGCAACCCAAAAACATATTAGACAGTTTAAGAGACTCACCATTCCCTTTTTTTAAAATATGGTGGGAAAAACATGCAGTGACAGTAAATGGTGACTATAAGGATAACATTCTGTCTGACATCTCTTTAATTGTGTTGCATTGAAGAAAGTCATATGATTTGAAACAGCATAAGAGTGTATGATGATAATTTTCATTATTAATAATAATTATTATTATTAAACTACCATTATTAGTAGTAGTAGTATAATTATTATTTTGTATTACATGTTAAAGATGTACACTGCCTGGCCAAAATAAATTGCCATTTGGATTTAAATAAGCAGATACTTAAGAGCCTATGATTGGATCTTTATTGCAGTGATTAATGTGTGTCAGGTGGCAACAGTTCTTTTAACCCTGTAATGTCCCTGAATGTATTTAAGTGTTTTTTTTCTCCCCTTGTTTGTTGTCACTGTTCATTTGTTATATTACATTTGTGGAAGTATGGCCATGGCCTTATTGTAGTTTTACAGTAGATTTTTCCCACTTGTGCTGTAGTTTTCCTGTTTTGTTCTCGCTCTCTCTCTCTCTCTCTCTCTCTCTCTCTCTCTCTCTCTCTCTCTCTCTCTATCTATCTATCTATCTCTCTCTCCCTCTCTCTCTCTCAAGTGTCTGCAATGATTAGTAGCCTACTAATCACTCCTTAGTCTGATTTGGTTGTTTAGGAGAAGGAAGCAGATCTTCACTGCAATAGAACTTCCTCTTTTCCATCCCAGAGTTGTGACTGTTGCATTGCTGCTACATGGTGTTGTAGTTGACCATTGTTGTAAATACTGAGTTGTAGGTAGCTGTTGTTAAAGTTAAAGGTAATCATTGTGCAAATATTGTAATATAGTATTATAGATACTAGTTAATAGTGGAAGTTATAGGGAGGTGGGTGCCATTTTTGTTCAATCATTTGCCCTTTCTCCTGTTTTTTGTTAAGTGAGGGAGATGGGAAAGTTTATGTTGTTTATATAAACTTTTTATTTAACTAAACATTTATTTATTAGGTAATGTAAATCTGACTCCCCAAAAGATATTTCTATTTTGTTTGTTTCCCCATCCTGAAGCCTTTTTGACCTCCTACTTTTTTTTTGGATTTTAAACTCAATGGGTCATTGAGTGCTGGGATGGGACAAGGGAACTCCCATGTCTTGTTACTCCTCTCCAACCCCTAGACTGGAGAGAAGATGTAGCAACCCTAACTTATGCAGTGTGCAGCTCATTTCTTAAATAACTATGTCAGAAGACATATCCCGTGGTTTATGGAAAATATGTTACTGTGTTTCAGATGGGGCAATTTATTGGACTGCATCAAGCAAAGAAAAGAAAGGAGATTGCTAAAATCATTGTTTATTGGGTTACGAACTGTCCAATGCATTTTTTAAGCCCGAAAGGACAGTGGTGAACTTTGGTCGAAAGAAAAAAAACTTGAATGATTGTGATCGGAGATCACTAAAATGCTTTGTGAAGTCAAATCATAAAAAATTGGCAATAGAACTCACAGCTATGTTTATTAGAGAAAGTAAGAGCATTTCCACACACACAATGCATTGAGATTTTACATGATTGGGACTGAACAGCTGTGTGGCCACAAGAAACCACTTGTTAGTGTGGCTAAACGGGGAGAAACAACTTAAATTGGACTGTGGAGCAATGGAAAAAGGTAATGTGGTCTGATGTGTCTAGATTTCACCTGACCAGGTTAACCCATTAATGGATATTTTCTTCCCTGACAGCATGGGCATATTCCAGGATGACAATGCCAAGATCTATCAGGCAATGCAAGATCTCGGCCAAAAATGTATGCAATTCTGGATGGAAATATATGTTGTGACATTGCATTAGGATGTCAAAACAATGCCAAGATGAATGCATGCCGAAATCAAAGCTAAAGGGGGTCCAACTAAATATTAGAGTATGAAACTTTATTTGGCCAGGCAGTACATTATGTAATGGAATATTGTGGCATAATTGTCCATTATGTTTTATGGGGAAGTAAGAAGTTACTCGCTACTTGAGTATTCTTTTAATTTGAAAACTCACTCTTTCTTGAGTAGTACTACTTTTACGTCCACTTAAATAATTGTATTTTTTACTTTTACTATTTATGTACTTTTACTTGAGTAAAGGTTTTGGGTACTCTACCAACCTTTGGCCGGAAGCCATAAAACCTGAGGAATAATCCAGTGTGAGCTTTACACTAACAAAACCTTGGCAGCTGATGTGAACCCGGATCCACCAGCCCAGCAGGCTGCCCCTGATTTGGGAAGGGATGAGTGGCGGCAGGCCCAGCGTGCGAGACATGCAGCCTTCATCATTAGATTGGGTCAAAGCCAAAGGCTTCTGTCTGCATTAATCATAGAGGAGATGAAGTGCTGCACCTCAGAACAGACCACTTACATATAGGTCTTATATATTCCAATGGCGTGTACCTTACAGCATCTCTCAGAACTACCAATTAGAGATGGTTTGTTACCACACCATGTGAGATACGTTTTACCAGTGCTAACTGTGTTACAGTCTCATCAAGGAGTCAAGGTTAAGCACAAGCTTCAACAATAATTTAAATGAAAAAAAGCTAATACCTCCAAAATGGTCAAGGTGACAAATGCACATAGTACACAAAACAAAGTTAGCACAGGGTAGTATTGGAATACATTATAGCATTTCTTAAAGGAATGTTCTGGATTCAATACATGTTATGCTAAATTGACAGCATTTGTGGCATAATGTTGATCACCACAAAAACTTATTTTGACTCGTTCCTCCTTTTCTTAAAAAAATAAGCCAAAATTGAGGTTACAGTGAGGCCCTTACAATAAAAGTGAACATGGTCAATGTTTGTATGGTTTAAACACAGAAATGTGAAGCTTATAATTTTATAAAAGAACTTGCATTCATTCTTTTGTTAAAACTAGAGTATTATATAAGGGTTGTAAAGTTGTTCAAATCATAATGGGAGTGGTGGTGGTGGCGTAGTGGGCTAAAGCACATAACTGTTAATCAGATGGTCGCTTGCTCGATCCCCACAGCCACCACCATTGTGTCCTTGAGCAAGGCACTTAACTCCAGGTTGCTCCGGGGGGAATTGTTCCTTTAATAAATGCACTGTAAATCGCTTTGGATAAAAGTGTCTGCCAAATGCATAAATGTACATTTAAATAATCATAAGTCATTTTTGTTTCGTCATGATATCAAAGTTGTCAAATTGGCTATAACTTTACACAGAGAAGATTTTGTAAGTGATTTTATCACACTAAAATCATGTTTACATACATATCCTTTATGTCTTGTGGTTATAGGCATACTTTTGAAAATGTGAGTATTTTATCTTAAATTTGCCCCATTCACTTCCATTGTAAGTGCCTCACTGGAACCTAATTTTTGTGGTAATCAACATTATGCCACAACTGCTTTCGACTGAGCATAAATAGTATTGAACCAGGAACATTCCTTTTATAAGAATATGGAAAAAAATAGATAATTGCATTACACTTACACAAATAAATAAGTGTTAGATTACAACCCACCCTGTGAAGTTCCGTCAAAAGAGTGTAGGTATGTAAACATATAAGCACTAAAAAATAGAAAGTAAATATCAGGTTCCTTAGAGGTGCCCGGAGGCTGAACCCTCCTAGGCCATGCCTGTTCCCCTCATGGGATCTCTCCGTGGTCCTCTCAGGCCTTCGGAAAGCCCCGTTTGAGCCGCTAGAGTCAGTCGAACTAAAGGCCCTCTCCTTGAAGACTAGAGGGTTGGGGACCTACAAACGTTCTCTGTCAGCGACACTTGCCGGGAGTTCAGTCCAGCAGATTCTTGCATCATCCTGAGACCCCGACCGGGCTATGTGCGGTTCCTATGACCCCTTTCAGGGATCAGTTAGTGAACCTCCAAGCGCTGCCCCGGGAGGAGGCAGACCCAGCCTTAGAGTCGCTGTGTCCGGCGCATGCTTTGCACATTTGGATCGGACACAGAGCTTTAGACGCTCTGAGCAGCTCTTTGTCTGCTTTGGTGGACAGCGGAAAGGGAACACTGTCTCCAACAGAGGCTTGCCACTGCATCATGGACGCCATTGCGTTGGCCTACTAGACCCAGGCCGTGCCCACCCTATTGCCGGTTCGAGCACACTATACGAGGAGTGTGGCATCCTCGTGGCCACTGGCAAATGGCACCTCTCTTGCAGACATCTGCAGAGTGGCGGCTGAGCAACACCCAATACCTTCACGAGATTTTATAATCTCCGGGTTGAGCCGGTCTCGTCCCGTGTTTTGTCAGGTCTGAACATGTAGAATTCTGTAATACGGAACAGATGGCAGGGTGTATCACTTGCGTATAGCACCTCTCCCCTCTCCTGAGGTGAAGACGTGCGTTCTACTCCCCCAGTCAAGTCCACAAGTCATGGACCTTGGATGTACTTCCTCCCTAGCCCTCTGGCTCCGAATTCTGGAGAGGAGTTTGCAGCAAGACCCACTGCAGGTACCAGGTTGCCTGTACTGGAACATGTGCTCCACAGGTACTGATTACTCCTGTAACCCCCTGTGATGTATTTTCTGTGGTGAGGTACCCCTGCGGCAGACCCGCGTCTCCCTTGGGCAGAGTTCCCTCTGCCCCCGGTCACTGTGTTTGTAGAGCTCCTCCCATTCGAGGCAGGACCTACCACGTGCCACCTCCATATGTGACTGGTGAAGTATTTGCCACATGTTAACCTCCTCTGCTGGGCAGGATGTGCTCAACAAGGTTGTTGACAATACATTGTCATGGCAATGGAGTTTTAAACTTGCCTATAACTTTAAACAGAAAAGGGTAGTATTGAATGTATCAAACTAAAATAATGTTAGCATGCATATTATTTACATATTGTAGCTAAACTTTTGAAACAGTGAGTCTTTTAACACAAACAAATGGGCCCCCATTCACTTCCAATGTAAGTACCTCTCTGCAACCCAGAGTTTTGTTTTTTTGAAAGAAAATGAGGGACGAGTCAAAATGAATTTTTGTGGTGGTCAACATTATGCCACAAATGCTGTTAAAGGTGCAGTATGTAATATATTTACTGTCAGAGTTGGGGAGTAACAGAATACATGTAACAGGATTAGGTATTTAAAATACAAAATACAAGTAACAGTATTTCACAAAAGTTACCATTTAAATAATTGATAATTAGAATACAGTAACATTCAAAAAGTATTTTGATTACTGAAGAGATTACTTTGCATTTTATTGTCATTTGTTTCATTTAATATTTAGTCCTTTCAAGTGGAAAACATTTATACATATATAGATATATGATTTGATCCCCAGTGTCTGTTCTGTGCTGGAATTTCTGGCCTGTGTGTCTTTTGGCCTGTGGGATCCCATCCACTGCCCATTTCCCAATAGTATTTCGACACCCCGGGTTGCCAAATTTGAAACAAGTTAGCAGGCAAACACAGCATGCTGCACCCATGGAAGCCAGCAATACATCCACAAGTTATAAAAAATCTACATGAGCTGGTTTACAATCTACAAACAATAAAAACATAGCAAACATATACATTAGCGGATAACTTACAGTGTACGCTTGCCATTGTCATTTACTCCTTCCTGTTGTGTGTCCTCAACCTGGTAACCCACTTGAGCATTGAGTCCGGGGAGGAGGGGGCAGGGGAGACAACTCTCTCCAATATTTTGAATTTGGACTGCATTACCCATTTTAAATATTTGATATCAATGTTACATATTGCTCCTTTAAATGAATTTAAATTTTATTGAACCCGGAACATCCCTTTAACAGCGACCGGCACTATTTATTTTGTATAATAGTCAACTAGATAGGGACCTATGGAGGTATATTTTCCCATGATAAGTCAAAATTTAATGCATTCAATAGTTAGATACAGAAATGATTGTATTTTTATACATTTTAAAAAATGTAATCGATATCAGTGCACAATCTTGCTTATAGTGAACATGTCTAAGCATCAATAGCTTCGTCATCTAATTTAAAGGTGCATGCAGTAATCTTTTGAAATATGTCAAAATATGGCTTTAAATTAATCCATGAGGGAAAGTGGCCAATAACAGAGCAGTAACTGAGATTAAGCGAGCAGTATTCAGCTGGTGTGAATACTGGCATGTGATCATATCATGGCTGCTCCTATAAAGCGACCCTGCTCCAGGTAGAATAAAATAGTTTTTATAAGGTTACTTATATGACTGAACTCTTCATCTCACATGAGTGGTCTTGATTTTATAGATATGTTTCCAAATGACTATGAATTTCTTTAGAAATAAAACTTTTTAAATTAGGTGTTTTGGGCCCTGGAGAAGTTTTCACATGCAAAATCAAATCAAATCACTTTATTGTCACACTACCATATACACAAGTGTAACAGTAGATGAAAGTCTTGTATGCAGATGTGCCTTGACATTTGTGCTTTTTCAGTTGCTTAAAAACATATTAATGGCTAAAGTCTGATAACACTGTATTCAGCACAAACTGGGCTAAACTAATATGTGAGCAACATGTGTACATGTTTGTATTTTTGAGAAAATAATCAATAAAAAAAATGTTTTTTAAAAGATTTAAATAAGGCTTTTGAGAACAAGATCTTGTAGCCTAGAGTTTGTGCTACAAAATTATGTGAAAACATCCTGATCACTCATTCATACAAAACAATATAGTAATTTAACTTTTGTAAGACACTTTTAGTGTTAGAAAGGTCATATGCGAGGAGGTGTGAACTATCATGAATATGGATGTAATTCATGCCTGAGGAGACAAAAGACCCTTCCCTGGGTCTATCAATGAGGAATGTGACAGAAAGAGAATGAATGTGAGGAGACTTAATGATCAAAATCACGTTTTAAGTTAAAAGTAATCTGACTATACATTTTCTTTACATAAAGACTTTACTTAATATTAGACCTGCACTACCGTTTAAAAGAAGCCTCTTCTGCTCACCAAGGCTGCATTTATTTGATCCAAAATACAGTAAAAACATTGATATTGTGAACTCTGTTAAAAGAACAGTTTTCTATTTGAATATATTGTAAAATACAATTTGTGATCAAAGCTGAATTTTCAGCATCATAACTGCAGTCTTCAGTGTCACATGATACTTCAGAAATCATTATAAGATGGTGATTTTCTAATATGGTCATATTTAAAGTGCATTTTACTCATTTACACCTGAACAGATATTTGCAATCACAAGCTTCGTTGATGATAATGAGACAGCATAAACACTAGTTAAAATATAATCTAAACATTCATATTATTTTAATATCATATTACATACCATATTTATATCATACAGCATAAAAATTAAATATCTGCTTTAGACGAAACAACATTTAAATGTAACTAAAACTTACTTATTGCGGGTCATATTTCAAATTTTCAACTAGTCCCACTAGTAAAATATGTACATGTTTATATAAAATAGCATGTCAACTAAATGACTCACTCATCCGAAATTGTATCCTCCGCTGGATTAAGTCTCTCTTTAAAATGCAAACATTCATCGGAGTCCTGCTCTTCTTCTGATAAAAAATTTTAACTCTTCGACACTATCCAGGATTTTTCTCGCCTGTGTATTGTGCGATCTTCCAAAAATGCAGAAAAGTGAATGAATTATGTTTTTAAGTCGGGGCGTTTAAAATTTGCATTGATCGCCTCAGCACCGTATGAATGGCGCGCTCTGCCCGTAGGTGTGATCACATTAGTGATAAATAACTGAGCCAGGAGAAACTGTACATCGCTTTGTTTCATACATATAACATTGCAGGAGAATATTTGTTTTAAATTTGAATTGTTTTATTTAAAAGTAGGCATTTTAAGCTTTCTTTAGACATATGTTTCATGTTTGTGTGATAAGTATTCGCCGCGTTTAAGTTTGTGATGCGTTTCCGAAATATGCTAGTTTACACTGAGACTGCTGTAAGCACACCCTTTTTATTTTCTTTATTTTACAACAGCAAAAGTTGTTTCTGCTGTAATGACGAAAAAAATCCAGCAGGACGCGCCAGCACGTCCGTCGACCCCAGAAGCTTTCGAAGGTAAGACTGACTTACTTAAGAGTGTTGCTGTTACCAGGTTAACTAATTACTGGATAACCCTGATGCTTGGCTGCTAATGGCATGTCCTAACCTCCCCAAATGCCTGAATAGCAGCCTAAACCAACTATATTACTATTGTGTGGCTGAAAAGGCATAAATGGGTAACTACATCAAACCACGCATGCTTTCAGTTCATATATTCACTCAATAAAAATATCTATGCTTTTCACAATGTATCATTGAAATAACTAGAGTAAGCTTTAGATGACCCCTAACTGGGCTTATCTCTAGGGGTGATGATGCAATACCTGGACACTCCACACTCTCAGAAATGCTGCATTAGTAATTTACTTCAGCACACATGCCTTATCATTTCCCTCCCTGGAAATAAAAGGTCACTTGCCAACAAGGTCACATATGTATGTATGTTCAAATAAATCAGATATTATTATTTCTAATGCTCACAAATGGCACAATAATAACATTTCTAATACCAAGAGAGAAACACAGGAATGGCACAAACCCCTTAAGAATATTTCTTCTACTCCTCCAAAGCGACATTCATCCTCTTTAATACTATTGTAAGACAATCCATAGCCTTGTTAATGACTGTCTTGTATCAGGCTGTACCTGCCCACTCCAAGAGTCATTTGCAGTTTATTATTCAGACTAAATTAGACTGTCACCTCACATACCTTTCAGTAATGACCTGCAAAACATCTGTGCAAGGAAGCATGGCATCTAGAACATTGCTGAACCCTTATGCCCTGTTCACTACCTTTAACAAATTCTTCCTTCTAGCAAACAGTTCAGGTCAGTGGAAATTGAGGCGGCATGTCTCTGAACACATTATTTTCCAACAATGTGGTTCATGGGGCACTCCTGTCACGACAGATAGAACTTGTATTAATCAAAAGAGCAAGAACAACCTCTCATATTGTGCAGATCTTAATAGCAGGCTTTCAGCGATGAGAGAAAGCTTGCTAATTCTATAGAATTATCTGTAGTGCTGCAATATTTCAGTCTAAAACATGACCTGACCCTCATCCAAGTTTCAGTACATGCACAGCATCTAATTAAAAACATAATTTTTTAAGTAATGATTGACTACACTAATCCAACATATGTGTCGCTGTAGAAAAATATACAAACTTGGAGGCTTAGTAACTGGTGGCACCTCTAAAAATATTGATTTTGATATTGATTTCAAGCAACTGTTGCATCAGTTAATCAGATATAGAAATCAAGGGTATTTTGGGGTCATTTTTATAGTGTTGGGTACGAGTCCACCTTAGTCAAGTCTGAGTCTGTAAGTAATCGAGTCAAGTCCAAGTCCAAGTCCAAAAGTATGGAGCCAGAAATATGCCAAAACAGTTTGAATTTGAATTATGTAAATCTGAATGATAGACTTTTGAATTTGAATTATAAGTGTGATTTTGCCAAATTTAATGTTACGTTGCCTTCATAATGATGACCATAATGATTAATACAATTATGAAACAGTAAAAAGGCTTATACATGTTTACATTGTTATTATTAACAAAAATAAACATTATCAACATTTATAAAATTGTGCCATAAAAAAAACAATTCAATTTGGTTAAATATGAAATGTCCATGATTGGAGTTTAAAAAATTCTAATTCAAACCTATTTAAAATACAAAGTAATATTTCATTTGGCAAAATCACACTTATAATTCAAATTCAAAAGTCTATAATTCAGATTTATTTCTGGCTCCATACAAAAGGGGCAGAGTCTAACTCAAGACCGATTCCATAACAGGCCGAGTCAGAGTCAATTCAGAGTCCGAATGAATCTGTTGATGAATCTAAATTAAAATTTTAACCATAAATTCAACATCAATATTTTAAGCTGATTTTAACCTTCACAACTAAGAAAAACAATTTGTCAATATAAATGCAACAAAAACACCTCTGTTGCATTTCATATTCACATTTTATGATTAGTATCCAGCTGAGCAAACTTCAAAGTGGTTTCAAAATGAAAGCATATGCTTTAGGTGTATGAAGACAATACTGACCTTCAACACACTTCTTATTGTGTTCTGTTGAGTTTTTCAATTTTCAATTTGTCCGTTCAATTTAGTTTAGTTTCATTTAAAATCATGGGTGAAATACATGTAATGTAATTAATTAAATACATTTAATTTGTTTAATTAAATTAATAAATGGTAATTTTAAAACATTTAACAATGCCCATAAAATTAAACAGAGTATAAAAACAGAAAAGATCAGATACCATTAGAAATTTATTTTTATTCTACTACACCTCACACTTTTCAGTCCTCCTGCTGTGTCCAGGTGTATCCTACTTCCCTAAAGTTAAGATCAAATTTTTATGACAAACTCTCCTTGAGCTGACGTGTTGATCTTTTCACATTATATTTAGTATGGATAATAGGCAAATAGAGACTTCTCCCCTTACTTGTGTTCTTCATTGTAATTTCTAACTTTTTTGACATGAAACGCAGGTGCCAGCTTTACAGGTAACACACAGTTGTTGCACTACAAATATGTAATGGACTAAGATGTACATTTTCCATGGTCTATTTCATTCATCATATTAGTTTAAATATCCCTAATATGTAGCATATTAGATTTTGTCTCTAAATAGTCAACATTTTCAGTTTAAGCTTTGCGTAGTAACGTAAGTCTGAAAAAAAAATTTGTTCTATTTAATAATTTGCTGAGTTGGGGAATGTACTTTTAAAAGTGTACTTACATTATTGATGTTTCTGGATGAGAGCAGCAGAGCAAGTGTGGCGATCTCATTACCACAGACACGTACAGCACGTGTGCACAAGAGAGAGAGAGGAATTACTTTGAAAGAGTGCGTGCTGCCGCTCTCAGCCAGAATAATCACATGTAAGGACATATACGTGTGAAAACTGATGTTCAGTATCAAATGCACAGAATGAATGATATTACTAACTGTAGAGAGCACATCATTATGAAGACAAAGCCAAATACCAGACATTTAGGTCTGAAAAAGAGGATTTATGGTCTCCCTATGTTACGTTATTTTTTGTCATTGCATCACAAGTGCCATGTACTCGGCTGGATATGGCAAAAAATCCAGAGTCCTAAAGGCTCGAGTCTGAGTCAGAACTCGAGTATCCCAACTCTAGTAATAGTGTCCCTACCCTGGAAAGACTTAAATATGGACTGCTTCCTAACTAACATAATCTTACACTGGTTTAAATAAAGGCCAGATTTATTTAAATACAAACAAATCTAAGAAAATTATACTATACATTATAACTAGATAGGAGAGGTCTGGTTTTATTGCACCATAAAAGGGGCTATAGGCTAATGCAAAACTTGAAACTGTTTGGAAGTAAATTTAACTGGCCTCTGATGAAACAGAAGTTGAGTTCTTTAGTCTAAACAAAGCAGTTCGCAAATATAGCCCCACACGGAGGTAACTGTATCTTCATAACTTTCATTAAGCGTGGTGGTGGCAGTGTCAAGCTCATGATTTGTGTCTGAGCGATTGGAAAGCATGTTGCTATTAACCATGAAGAAACAAGGATGTAGCAAAAAGCAGGGACATCTGCTTTGGTCAGCAAAAGATCTAAATGTGTGAAGCTCTTGCTTCTGTGTCCGCCTTTGGCATGGGCTATTCTATTCAAGAGACTTGCATTGCACTTGCAATTTTTGCCTTGGTATTCGCCTATTATTCAGCTGTTATGGCAATGACCTTGTGGAAGCACAAAAAAAATTTTTTATTGTAACTCTACAATAACAAGTAAAAGCCTGACTTGTCTGGCTTGCCTAACATGCACAAGAAAATATACAGTATAGCTGTAATTGCTGCTACAAGACGACTAATTGGAGTGCATTTTTTCTTAAGAAGATTTAGTCAAAATCAGAATTCTCTTGTATTAAAGAAATTAATATTGTTGAATTTAATTTGTTTTGTTTTTTCATAGTCTAAATGTTGAATTATTGTGTTTTTGAAGTTGAAGTCTAAATTTGGAGATGTAATATGAATGATATGTGAAAATTCAAGTGACAGAAATCTTCCTGAAGGCACTATATATTCCAGATCACATGACAATTAAACTTCAACTCACAGAGAGCTATCTTACTATTCTGCAACAAAATTAATTGATATATCTGGCATGAGCCAATTCAAGAGTTGCCAACAGATCCTTATAGCTGCTACACTGGAGTTGTTTGTGACCTCCTGAAGAACTGTTGGCCTGTATATTATTCTTGGCATAGTTTAATTTGGACTAATACTCCTATACGGTAAATGAGAACAGAGTTAAAATGTATCCATTTGTACACTATATGCCTGTCCACAGATAATGAAACTGTCAAACTCACAAATGATAATCTCATCTGTAATCTATAAATGTATTTATTTATAAAGAAAATATTATTTATATTCTCAAGCCGGTTCTCGCCTCCTCTTTTCAATTAATCCCTTTATACTGGTGCCGAAATCCGGGAAGGAGGATGGATGCGCAGTAGTAGAGTCCTCGCCACTACCATCCACCCCAACGGAGCAGCCACGGCCATCCGATTTGACCAAAATTCTATTTTTGTCAGCAAGCTAACTGAGTGATATATATTATGTTGCCAAAATAAATGTTCTTCAAGAAATCTGAATGAATGAACCTGGCGTCGTCGATGTTTCCTGTTCTTTCCGACAACAAAGCACGTGAACACGACGTACTCGTAATTACCACTTCATTAGTGGGAAGTAGGAACATTCCGATAGCACATGAAGGCAGCAGTAATTACAAGTAGGCCCTGACTTTCCGTGATGGGATCGTTTAAATTTTTTACTTGAGTATTTTGAATGTGCTGTTTATTTTGGATGCATTTTTTGTATTGTTAATTAAGAATAACAATAAAACCTGCCAAGAAATAAGACTCATTTAGCTGATCAATGCATAAAATGGATAGACAATGCATCAAGTACACAACTAATGTGGCCTTGCTTTAAATTTTGTTGCATTGGTCCTAAAAATGCTTCCTGCCATTGCTAGTAAGAGAAAAACAGAAATATAAATATGAAATGAATGCAAAACGGTTCTGTTCTTTCTGCATAAAAACACTTGAACGTAGATCACATCATATAGATTTCTTAACCTCGTATGTACAAGCTTCCCAGGAGGACTTGAATGCACCAAGTTATGCTTGGAGTTCGGAATGACATGCTGTCATACTACTCTTACGATTTCTTCTATAGATAGATATGGCAGAAGTAGTATGGGTATTATGCCATTCCAATTTTACTGAATGTGTTTAATGGAGGCATTCAAAGGCTTAATTTTTAATCCTCAGCATCCATTACTGTGATGTAAATTAAAAGGGAAGTGGTGGTGGCGTAGTGGGCTAAAGAACATAACTGTTAATCAGAAGGTCACTGGTTCGATCCCCACAGCCACCACCATTGTGTCCTTGAGCAAGGCACTTAACTCCGGGTTGTTCCGGGGTATTGTCCCTGTAATAAGTGCCCTGTAAGTCGCTTTGGATTAAAGTGTCTTCCAAATGCATAAATGTAAAAGAGATTTTCCTTCTAAAGATGAGAAGGATTATTTAAATTGTGTACATCAGGTATGTTTCAATTGGACATATGGTGCCCTAAAAATTGGACAACACAAAGTATTCAGCCATCAGAGATTCAAAGTCGAAGGCAAATGTTCATTTTGAGTATGGCACTGCAAACAGCACAGTGAATATCTGTACATCGATACATTTATTCACAGAAAGTGGAGAAAGCAATTGACCCACCAGCCATTAAGACCCACTTTGGGACCACATGAGCTTTGGCTAAAATAAACTTGTGGAAAAAAATATTAATAATAATAATTTTATTATAATAATAAACAAATATTTGAGGCTCTGGTTATTCTGCATATTTCACCTCAGCTGTTAAAATATTTGTCATTTTCAGTTTTGTTCAAGGTAATTTCATCAAACATTTTTTAATAACTGTTCAATAAGTGAAAGATAGTTAAAGGAGAGCTAAAAACAAAAATCCCCACTGTTGCAAGGGCTAAAGGCCCATATAAAACACATTGTTTTTCTTAGGTGGGGCAAATAGATTTGTTATGAAAATTGTATAAAAGTTGCCAAATGTGTTTAAAATTAACAGAAAATTGCTGAATTTTTTTTGCTGGAGTCTTGCTTTTGAGTAGCTAAGCATTACCTTAATTTGTTACTCAAAAAAGCATCTTGATGTCTCCAAATTATTTGCATTAGTTGACATATTTATACTATAACACTATATCTTCGATCATGATACATTTAGTGACCAGAAAAAAAGCTAATTTTCCTGAAGGTGTGCATGTGTAACCCCTTTTTAAAAAACTGAATTTTAATTTAAAAATGTCCTTTAGCAATTATTTTCACACAAATGATGTTGCTCCATCAAAATTCAATTATTATTATTTTTTTTTTTTTTATCGATCTTGATTCATTTTGTGACAAGAAAACAGCAAATGTTCCTTAAGGTGTGCCTTTAGCCACGTTGTTATTATTACACATATGTATATGCACAATTATTTATATTCAAAGAAAGTATGGTAATTTATATTACTTATACGTACATATTACTTCTATATTAATTTACGTCCTTTAAATAATATGCTATCTATTTGCCATCAAATTGTCACAATTCACATTGTTAAAATCCATTCACTTGCATTTGAAAGTTCTCGTTTCCTCACGAAGTATAGTAGTATTGTAAATACTATAGAAGTATGGTAAATATAGTTACCACAAATAGTGGCAATAAATCATACATAACCTTAGTAAAATCTTCAAATATACCTCCTTCACCGTTTTTAACTTTGAAGTAAGACAGATACTATTAACTACCCCTTTGGAGAAAGAAGACACCCCCTCAGAAACGTGTTTATCCTAAATTGCCTGTGTGGATTGCAGAGGACATTCATGAGGTCAGTAGTTGGTTAGGACATGACTTAGGTTCGATCTCTGCTAAGTTTATATCAAACTATATAAATGATCATTAAAGAGCTCATGGATATGTTATGCATTCACTAACCACTTACAGTGAGCTGAGTATTGAGAATTGGATTATGCTAATGGTGTGTTCTGGACACATATCCCACTTTGCCTGGCTGCATCCATACTGGGCCCAGCAGATCAAAGAAGGGGAACATACTATGTGTGTGGGAAAATATTCCTCCACCACTACCATTAGGTGCAGTATGCCATACCTATAAAATGGATAGTCCACGCAAAAAAAAATGCAAATTATGTCATCATTTACTCACTCTCATGTTTTTACAAAGTTGTAAGCATTTAGTTCTTCCATTGAACACAAAAGGTGATGTTAGGTGGCATGTCAGTCTCAGTCACCATTCACTTTATTTGCATCGTTTGCCATACTATGAAAGTGAATGGTGACTGAGGCTGTCATTCTGCCTAACATCTCCTTTTGTGTTCCACAGAAGAAAGAAAAGGCATACAGGTTTGGAACAAATGTGTCATAATTATTTTTCCTTTGCAGGGTTACAAGCACAGATGATTACTTTTTGAGTGATGCCCTTAATGTTCCACTGGATCAACTGGAAAAACCAAAAGAATGACATTTAAATGTAATTAGAGTGGATCCTGTCAACATTTCTCAGAAAAGGGAGTGTAAAAATTGACAAAGCAGTGCTAAACTACCTAAAGATCAGTAGAGCAAACGAGTGATGGGCACTCAAAAATAGACACCCCCTGCACTTCCTCTTCTCAACCACATGATGTCAGAACTGCACGAGGAAACGGCAGTGACATTGCCATGCAAGCAAATGAGAGATCAACAAGCTACATTACAAACCAGCTTTTTCAGTTACTTGACATTGACCAACATTGTTTTTTTTTACCTGTAAGAAATTTTCCAATGAATGTATACTCAGGTGAAGTGTCATAAGCAGGTCCATTCTTATATTCCCTTTGTTTCTTAGTCAGTTGCAGTTCTTTCTGCAAATATTTGTGACATCTTTATAGGAAAGCAAAGACGTTCACAGCTTTGTAGACATGTAAGATAATGATTCTCTACATTAAATAACCAATCTTGAATGGCCATTCATCCAATGTGTGTTATGATCTTTTCCTCTGTTGTCATCTTAAAGGAAGAATATGCTCTCCTGCAAGAGTTATACAGCTTTAGCATGCCAGAGCAGGATCCAGATGAGATAATGTAGGTTATGAATGAAATGTTCCATCCAATTTAAGAGGTATTGTTTACTCACAGTCAACAAGACTTTAGCAGTTGCTAGAGATCTTCTGAGGCCATGTGGAGCTAGAACTAAAGAGAAAATAAACAAATAAGCGTCACAGTAAATTTTCAGAATAACACCTCTTCCTGTTGCCCATAAATGGTGCTTCACTCTTTTTAGTAGAACATTATAGCCTACTTGTCTTGAAGGAATCTGCTGCATCACGCATTTCTTTGCCTAATTGCACATTGTGCATGTAGCATATCATGATGTGCTGAAGACATTTTTAGCAACTATTTATAATTACTACATATACATGCATGATCAATCCAGATGCAAGATAAAATTTTGCAATAAAACAAAATTTTTTGGTAATTTTCACATCTTCACTGAATTGATGTTAGGTACGATGCATTAATACAGATTTGACTCTGCAGGGTTTCTCAGATTCAGATTGAGATCATCAGAATTCACATAAGATAAGTTTAGTTAAAACATGCCCATACAGTATGTATGCAGGAGAGAGAAGTTTTGGCTATTTATTGATTTTAGATGACCAGATGAATATTTAAAAGAATTTGGGGGAAATATTTAATATTTAGATCACATTTATTGAAAAGATGTTATTGTGTATAAGTTCCTGTATACTGTGCTTGCTCATTTATATGCTGATAATTCCCCCACATGGGGGATTTTTTATATTTATTTGCTTTAATTTTCACTTATATTGAGCTGATTTTTCCAGACCAGGGTGCTTGTTTCTCTTGTAAGATTTAGCAAAACTGCAACTGGTATATCACCCACCTTCAGCAAAGTACTGAGAAATTAAGTTATAAACCATTCTTTTATTCCATTCAAACCAATTACCAGATGGAAAGGAGGCTGCGGAACACTGGAACCGGAACGAAAAAATACAGTTTCTGTTCAGAATGAACTGCAATGAAAAACATATTGTTTTAAGTACACAGCCTCCAGTGACTTAATACTTTTATTAAACAGACCTCAGTGATTTTATAAAAGACGGTAATGTACAAATACGGGTTCCTGTAGCTAAACTGATAAAGCATGGTGCTAGCAAAGCCAAGATCATGGGTTTGATTCCCAGGGAGCACACAAACTGATAAATGCAGTGTGTATATATATATATATATATATATATATATATATATATATATATATATATATATATATATATATATATACTGTATATCATGAATGCACTTTGGATAAAATTGTCTGCCAAATACATAAATGTAAATCACAGTTTAATATGCAGTCAAGTATGCCATTTGCAGGTTGATTTCCCCCAGAAATTAAACACTTGTGCCATCAAAACATTTCTCTGTTTGTTTGAGCATCAACTGTACACTTTACCTTTACATTTATTAGTAATACAAATAATCATAACAAACTGTTCTACTGGCAAGTAATTTACATTCGTTTTCATTAACTTAACTGTAAGCTGTTTACAGTTGCCAAGCAACTTGGCAATGTAGCAACAATAATTCAAGTTCAGTTTATGTGCAGTAACAGTATATTGGCTATTTTACAACTGCTTTGAACTGGCTCAGTCTATCAGTTAGAGTGTCAGATAATTTGAACCTTTGTGTAGAGAGGAATGTGTGTGTGTGTGTCTTTTTATTTAATTAAATATTATTTATAGCTGGTTCTCGCCTCCTCCTTTCCGCTTTAACTCGCTTACACTGGTGCCAAAACCCGGGAAGGAGGGTGGATGCCCGTTGCAGAGTCCTCAACACTACCGTCCACCCAGGGGAGCGCCACTGCCATCTGCCGGGTGACGGAGTAACCCGACCGCCCAGATGCGGGGAACGCTGAACGTGGGGGGACTGGACTCCCCGACCGCCTGGAGCGATGGAGCCGCTGCCAGGGGTGGAGGAGTGCCCTGCCGTCCCCCAGAAACATGGAGGGATCGAGAGAAGAACACCGTCCACGAGGGGAGGAGGGAAGTGACTCCCCGACAGCCTGGAGCGGTAGGGTGGCTGCCAGAGGTGGAGGAGAGTCCCCGCGTGCTGCCAGAAAGCGGGGTCAGAGGTTTGACTGCGGTCCGCCTGTGGAGAAGCGTCTGTTGTCTGCCAGAGAGTGTGGAGGAGTGATCGGGGACCACGCAACGGCGCATCAGAGAACCGGCAAGTGAGCTTCTTTTCTCTCTCCTCTCTCTCTCTCTCTGTCGCTCCGTGTTGGCCTTTCCCTCGCCTATTTTTTTTTTTTTCTTGTTGTTTTTTCCCCTTCTGTCTCCTCCCAAGTCGAGGAAGGCGGGGATGACCAGCCGGCAGACAGGGTGCAAGGCACGCCCCTTCCCAGGGAAAGGGGGGGTGGGTGTACGTCATGCCGGGGGCTCCCCGGCCTGAGGCAACGCCGGGAGGAGTGTAGAGTGCAGGAGAGGGGCCAGGCTGGAATAATGCACGCCCGGTCCCAAATCTGCCTGATGGGGCATGCGAGACATATAGGCGGCTGGTTAAGGCAGAATTATGGGCAGCTCCCCTGTATGTGTTTGTGTGTGTCTTTTTATTTAATTAAATATTGTTTATATTGTTAAGGTGGTTCTTGCTTCCTCCTTTCCCCTTTAACCCCCTTACACTTTACTTGAAAGATTGATTTATTCCAAATTTATTTTGGTTATGACGCATACCTTGCTGAATACAGGACATTCATAATCAAGGATTCACATTTAACAAAGTGGCAAATAACAGTGTTAATTTATATTGGTATTCAGGAGGAGCTCTCAAATTGCATAAAGAGACTCACCCACCAGTTTGAAGACCCTGAAGCTGCATTTGCTGACCTGGTGGAGGATGACAGCCGGGAAACTATAGCTCATTTAGCAGCAAACCCTGGGTATGCATTTCTGCTGTCATAGCAACTGTAGAGCTGCAGGCTCAGTGTTTTTGATTACAGCTTCTTATCAGTGAATCACTGGCTTGATTGATTGCTGTATATGGTAGGTATACATTTAATCAAGCAGAAGATGATACAGCCTCATGCACTGATTATTTTTAATACTTCGTCTCTATTTTTTCCCCTCTCTCTCTCTCTCTCTCTCTCTCTATCTTTTTGTGCAGAATGAAATCTCTCGCCCAATTTTTACACAGCCTTAAGAATCTAACTGAATCACCAGACTATGAAACTGTGAATTTGTTTGTGTGTCTGTGTGTGGGGATGGGAGGTGGACGGGACACTTTAATAAAGTCATGAAATTTAATGCAATTAAAAAAACTGAAAGATTTTGTTAGGTTAAAGTTTAGTGGTAGGGTAAGGGGATAGAAAACATCAGTAGTTTAAAGTCAATGGAAATTTCCCAGTGTGATAGAAAACCAAATGTGTGTTTGTGTGTGTATGTTGTGCTTACATTGTGGTGACCAGCCATCACTAATTTTAAATAGCTTAATAAACATACTAAATATTATTTCATAATGAACATTTTTAAATGCAAAAAGATTTCTATGAGGGCTACGTTTAGGTGTGGGGTTAAGGGATAAAAATATTATTATCATAATAGCATAAAAAAACATAAGTCAGTTAAAAAATCCCACCAATGTTAGAAAAACAAAGGTGTATGTGTGTGTCTTATGGGGGTGTAAACCATGTTTGAGCTGTCTTTCATTCCACAAATCACAAGTTGCTTTACAAAATTGGCTTCCTTGCTTTGTAGTCCTGAGGCATGTGTTCTAGTGCCAGCAACTGATGTGTTTCTGTCTGTGGTGTTGCGTCTAGGTGCATCAGGCTGCTTAACTTGTGATTACTTTGAGCTCCCTCACCAGATCAGCACTGAGGAGGAGCTCCAGCAAATGGTCACTGCTGTGCAACTCTTCCTGGAAGCCCTGCCCAAACCCACCATAGTCACTATGTCCAGGTACGGGAGACATTAGAGCTCACAGAGTTCTGTTCTATGCAGTGCCGGTCCTATCAAACGTAATAAAACAATGAACAAGAGTAAATTAATACAGGCTGAAAGACAGATGGAAACATATTAAAATGGCAGTAAGATAAATTAACAATTAAGCAAATTAAATAATATTTTGATTGAGAATATAATGCTCTAGAACCACCCAGCTTTATGAATAATTATAACATACATATTGGAGAGTTTCACAGCTGAATGCTTTTCTGTCTGCATTCTTTACAAAAAAACATAAAAGTTTTTTAAAGTTTGTTAAGTTTAGAAAGTGATATTTTCCCTCATTCACCCATTATGCAGGTCTTCAGCTGCACAATTCTACAGGGCCTTCATTGCCATATTGTGCATTTCATTATGCACCACACATTCCCAGTTGGAGATGCTCAGGACTGCAGGCAGGCCAATCTAGCACCCGCACTCTCTGATTATTAGACCAGTATGTGGTTTGAAGATAACACGGCTGTGTTTTTCAAAACTATTTGAAATATGGACGCATTGGACCAAAAAAACATGGTTCCACTGTTCTACTTTCCATAAAAGTTGAGACCAATCCCAGAGAAGTCGGTAGTGCTTTAGGACAGTGTTGATGTAGGGCTTTTGCTTTGCATAGTAAAGTCTTAACTTGCATTTGTGGATGCAGCGGCAAATGGTGTTGACTAACAAAGGCTTACTAAAGTAATACCAAGTCCATGTTCATGATATTCATTACAGATGAATTATGTTTTTTAAGACAGTGATGTCTCAGGGATCAGAGATAACACGCATTCAGGTTTTCGTCTTGCCCTTTACGCGCTGAGATTTGACCACATTCCTTGAAACTTTTAACTATAATGTGCACTGTAGAGGGTGAAATTCCCAAAATCCTTCCAATCTTTGGGAAACATTGTTCTCAAAGTGCTGGATTATTTCCTGAAGCATCTGTTGGCAAATTGACAAGTCTTGAATGATCCTTGCTCTTGAAGGACTAGGCAGTTTTTGGAGGCTCCTGATATACTATGACAAGATTGCCTCACCTGTTTAACATCTCGTTCCATATTGCCGTATTTTAACTCATCAAATTGTTATTAGCCTTAAATTGCCCCTGTCTCAAATTATTTGGAGCATGTTGCAATCATCTGATTTGAAATTATTGTTCATTAAAGAAAATAATGAAATTCACAAGGTAAAACATTATTGTAACATTTAAGAAGGTAAGGAGGAAGCTGGGATCCGGCTTGACAAACACATAGACATTTAATGACACTTTTCAGTGTACTGTATAAAGAAACAAAAACACGCACTTCTTTTCAGCCAGCTGCATCAAATTATAAAGACATTCAAAGATGCAGACAAGCTTCATACATCTCTCTCCCTTCTGCCACTGTCTCTTCTCCTTAAATACTCCAGCCTCCCCTCACTGGAAAGCAAGGCCGGTGTGGCACACAGGTGGAAGTCATTCACCACTTATCTTCCAGGCCTCGCTCTGCCCAGACGCCGCTCAGCTCCACCCTGCTTACCACAATCATATAGTTGTGGTGTTTTCAAGTTAGCAAAGGGTGAATATAATTTACAAATCACCCCTTTTTCTTTTCTTTGCATTTTTCATACTGTCCCAACTTTTTATTTGATTTGGGGTTGCATGAGAATCCATAAATACTTCTTTAAATGTGCAAACTTTGGACAAAAGTTCTAGATTTGTAGATGTTTATTGAAGCATTGACATAGCATTCAGCAGAGCATGAACAGGTATGTGCTTCTTTATTAAATTATAAAACATTTGAAAAAAATTTGTGCTTTGATTTTTCATGCTTTGATGTGTACTCTTGATACAAATTAAGAAATCAATTTTTATTTGACATTGTAATATGGAAGCTGAACACCCAGAGTATGAGCATTGCAATGATAATGTAAAGATGAAATTATTTGAAATATGATAAAGTCATTTTTATTTGTATAACGCTTTGTAGCGCAATGTGCATTAAATGTGCATTTTGTGTTCTCACGTTCTCGTGGACTCGTGGTAGCTTTGCTTAAAAATCAAACAATATCACATTAATGTTTTAACTCCAGAACTATTCTTTCTAAATAAGTTCTCTGACCTTACAGAGATCCACCTTAGCTACAAAAACATTTTAGTCAATATTTGAAATTCTCTGCATGCAATCTTATTTCATTGGAGTTTTACCAACTGCTCGTAAACATGGAGTATGAACCAAGATGTTAGAGACTTGTTAGGAGTGTTGCTTTTGATAATGTCATTTAAAATAAATAAAATCATTTATTTCTGTTTTCCCATGTTGTACATGTATTTAAGTTACATATGTTGGATATCAAATCATTAGGCACCTAGAAAATATAATGTATGAGCATTTCCGTCTCATTTGTTTATATATATTTCAGATACCTTATTTTTTATATGTCCGAATGACCAAAAGCATTTTGCATTATCAGTCAATGTTTTTACATTTAAAAAATGCTCATGTCTGTGCAGATGAGACGGATTGTGTTGTGTGAGTCTTGGTGTCCCTGTGATCTGTTAGCAAATTGTTTAATGAACACACTATCTCACTTATCAGTCTCACTCTTATCTTAGTTAGTCAGAGGGAGTCTAGCCCCTCATGGTCCATGAGAACATTTCTCATAAACCACTCTTTTAATACTCTCTGGTTGATGATACGTAACCATCAACAGATATAATTTCCACATTGTGAAGTGTATTGAGATTATAATCTTTCTTTAAAGGGATGGTTCACCCCCAAAAAGTAAAAGTCTGTCATCATTTACTTACTGTCGTATTGTTCCAAACCTAAATGATCTAATTTCCTCAGTGGAACACCAAAAGAGTAGTTTAACAGAACTCACAATGAAAGTGGAAGAGTACCAAGGGCTGTCAAGCTCCACAAAGGATATTAAAGTAGTCCATATGACTTGTGCAATATAATTCAAGTGTTCTGAAGCCATAACATAGCTTTGTTTGAGGAACAGATTGAAATTTAAGTAATTATTCACTGGAAAATCTTGGTCACCAATCACCGTTGATTATAATGTGTTGGGGCTTCATTCAGGAGCATGTTTGGTCATTAGAAATAATTAATAATTATTGAAGATGATTATTAATTGTTAAAATAAATAGAACATTGATTAGAATCAACATTAGCTTATAATACTTCAACTCCAATCATTATCAAAGATAATTAATTATTAAAATCAATAGAATATTAATAAGGATTAATATTGCTGGGGCAACACCCTGAAATCAGGGACTAATAACCAGACAGTATATCAATCTGAATATAGGATTGTTCTCTTCGGAATGTCAATGTCTGGAGAACATCGACATTCAAAAATAGGAACAATGAAGGCTTGAATCCGAACACTGACATCCCCTGCCAGCCCTTGGCACAGGAGCATGCAGAACAATGCCAAAACACTTCTCTTTAAAGTATAACAAAGTTTATTGATGCAGGAATATCAATTAATAATCAATACAATGCAGTCGATAAACTTCAAACTAAACAGGAACATGATTAGATATGGTAACAGATAAGTCTATGATACATGAGAGGAGGGTAGGTGTGTGTGTGAAAGGAGAGTGTGCCTCTCGTAAATATTCCGTCATGCAAGGTTTCCGGCCAGAGAATGGGGGTGGAGAGACTGGTTAATGGAGTCTGCCCGTTTAACGCTGGGCTCTATCGCCAAGTTATCTGTTCGCCAAATGTGTGTGCGGGAATGTTTGTGAGGGGGTCATGTGTTTTGTGCGGTTAGTACGAGAGAGAGAGAACAGGGCAACAGCACCAAATCCGGTTTAGCGATCGTGGGAGAGATGGCAACCGTTAGTTTTATCACTCAGGGACGCGGTGAACAGCTGATAATCTGTCCACTGCGGTCATTGGTTCTTTAATGGATAAACTCAGTGTGCTGGTCTCACTGCACAAACAGCGCAAAGTGGTTTGACAACAGCACAGCAAATCTTGAGTATTATTAACAGCAATGAGTGGACTTGGCAGTCTGTAAACTGTACAAGCAATAACCTTGATCAACAAGAATAACACACTATGTAGGAAATTTGGTAGTATAAATGTACAAGGGATGGGTTAAATTGCCCATAATATGTACAGGATTTGGTTGATGTAGATGTACACGGTACGGATTAAAGTGCCACAATTCTCCACCATTATATTTAGGAACAGTATGTATGAGTTAGGAATTAAATTAAACTGTCCTTATTCTACATTATTATGTAAGGAAATTTATAATGGAATTAGTTGCGTTCGGCAACCATTATAAATTATATAAATGAAAAAGAACTAGATTATTTTTCTGAATAAAATTCTCCACCATTAAAATCATAATACTGTTGTAAGGAATTAGCTTTAATAAGGGAATTATGATTGATTCATAATTAATTCACAGCACATGATAAGAGATGCAGAAAGCGTCACAGAGGGGCGATTTTACAAGTTTGAGAGGTGTGCACAATAAACATTGAAAACATGTATTTGGAAGATAGAAAAAAGCTTGCAGTTGCTTTGATAGCAGAAAGTAATAAAATGACTTGTTTATGTTTAGGTCTAAGCGTTTTCTTGGTGAATTAGTTCAATAACTGGGGTCTCTGATAGTCATAAATGATAAGGTAATATTTCATTAAAAGAAATTATAAGACATTCAATGTCTCTTCACAAATTTGGACAGTTTTTTTTTTATATATTTGTTGTTGCTTAGTACTCTCAAAGACATTGTTGGTGAAGCAAAAACGTGTGTGTGAAAAACACTTTGGTGTAAAGTGGCATCACTTCATAGACTTCAATGTATTCTGCAGCGCTGACGTGAGTCATGTGAAAGACCCTTAAAGTGTAGAAATATCAGTCACATTTGCACATTAATCATTGCTCTTCACTATCACAAAAGTGCAAAACTGCAAATTTCTCAGAAAGGTGAGGAGTTTAAATCCCTGAAACTATTATTTGTTTACATGCACACTAGTGTGCCATGGCAGAGTGGTTGGGAAACACTGTTTTATAGGGTTAAATCACAAGTACTGGGATGTGGATCTCATTAGGATCTCACAAGGGAAGCTGGTTCACTCTGTCCTTTATTGCTTGTGACCTCTGTACTTAGGGCCTCTTAGAGAGAGGTTCTCAAGACATGTGCGAACTGGACAAGTCTCTTTGTTCATTTTACTGGCCAGATGTGAGACTTGTTTGAGCCTTCATCTTTTAATTTATGACGTTTATGACAAAGGTTGGGTTTTCTAGATCCAAGTCATATTGCTACAATTCTTCTGCACATAATATCCAACAACTATAATAATCTAATATTATATAATATATCTCTGACTAGACGTAAACCTCTAACATGAATCGTGTGAGTGCATGCAGAATGTGTGTTCGTTCGTTGTTTGACTCCAACTCTGTTCCTTGAAGCTCGGGTGATTACGGGAGGCCGTTTCCTCGCTCGTACGGCTGATTATCATGGGTTGGCGGAGATATCAGCAAAGTCGACTCAGTTGAAAGAGGAAAATAAATCTTTTTTTCACTTCTTCAGTCAAAAGGTTGAGATGCAGATTGCTCAGCAGTCTCCTTCAGATCCGTTAGCATGCTCGATGGAACACGGAGAATCTCGGCTCGTACAGCTATGTGGAGATTGTATGGTCAAAGTTCAGGTATGTACATTACTGCCTTGGGCAACGAGGCCACACGAGCACAACGAGCAGCAGGGCTGCAACTAGACACGGCGCATACTGCCACTGGAAGCAAGGCTTGGGAGGAATCTACGGGGTTTTATACTCTCAATGACATCATGGTTGAGGGATGCGTTCTGTTGTGCGTTTCATCCAGTAGGAGTTAAGTGTTCAATCCTTCCGAATTTCACACCTAGGTGTAAAGTGAGCAAGGCTTGATGAGATCTGTAGTCTGTTTGGACTTCCTTTTGAGTTTTGTGCTGTTTTGCTTTGAGTGTTCCTACAGGCCTCAGTCAAGCTTATGACTGTGTGTAGGCCTGCCTTTGTCTCCTATCTGAGCACATGAGGCCCAAAAAAGGTCAAAAGAACTTCGACCTTCTGCTTTAAATGACTCATTTTGTGTTTTTCAGAAGAAAATCATACAGGTTTTGAATGATATGTGGGTGAGTTAATTATTACAGCATTTTTAGTTTTAGTTGAACTTGGGATGTAACAGTTTCATGATATACCTTGGTTTTAAAACACTTATCATACCATTGATGACATCTCATTTATGGTATTGCATGAATATAAGATTTTCTTAACTTTTCTAAAATCCAAATGAGTTCAATTAAGAGAATCACACAGCATTATATAAACGTGATGTGATATAAAATTGTCTCTAAATTGCGACTTCCTCATTTTGCATTCAACCGACACACATTTGCCACATGTGCAGCACCAGCTCACAGACATGTTGGAGCCTGAACATTTATTTACCCCACAAAAGTGTTTGAAATCCACTATGGGAATTATAGCGTTATTTTAAAGACCTACGAGGCACCATCAATGTTTCTTAGTTACCCAGTTTATAAGGTTTACAGAGATGAATATAAGTGAAAATGCATTAGGCCTATATGTTTTACAATAAAATATAGACCTCCTTTCATAAAAAAACAATCAAGAACAACACCAAATACGGTGCAGTTTTACATGATTTGTAATGGCACATTAGGTTTACATGCAGACTAACATAGTTTTCTGTCACACTCACAAACACAAACACAGCAAATGTATTTAAGTGCTAATAATATGCATCGTTATGACAGGCAGACTGTTTTTTTTTGTCATGCAATTATTTGCTTAAATGCAGCTAAACAGTACGCCTACAGTGTATTAACCCTTTAAGCTTGGATAAGCCTGGCCCGCTGGCAGGCCTGTGACATATTTTTTTTAAATAATATTAATAACTACAGTCTTGACCAACAAAAAACAGGTATTGTTTGGAAGCTTAGAAGCTCTACTTTCCAATACATGCAGGCATTATGACCAAAACAGAAGTGTTCCCTTTTGATCACAAAAAGAATTTTAAAAATTGCACTGTACATATTACAATCAGTAATAACATCAAACTCATCAAACTGTCATGTGGCATAAGTTTTTGGAAAGCTCTCAAAGAGTAGAATACAACCGACTATTTGTTTTACTCACAAACAAAAAAAAGCAAGTAATAGCTAAGTATGTCTTTTGACAATTAAGTTGCTCTTGCTTGTATGCCGTGTTTTCCCTTATAACTTAAAAAAAAAGTAAACGGAACATAATATATCACATACCATTACTTAGACACAATTATCTTTCAAACGAGCCCACACACAATCAGATGTATAGATCATTAGATAATCCACACAAAGCACATTGTTACATATGTTCACCGGGTGATGGTGCTCTGTAAGTGACAAAGACTCAATGAGACTCAAAAATCATATCTGCATGCTATGCAAAACTTTAGTCATTGTTGTGTTTGCATGTGTAATCAGTTATTTTGTACAATTATTATGTTTTATTTGTCTGGAGAGGCTTTTGGACACATGGAGACGTTTTTGGAGACTAGGATAAATTGAGAGGGAATTGTTTTTTGGAGCCACCTTATTTACACCCAGAGATATATAATGTCAAATAAGCAGATTTTTAGACAGTCTCCAAATGTATCAATCTATATTATAAAAAAATTAACCTTTAATTTTGGGTATGCCACTGAAATGTTTCAAAACACCCTCAGAGCTTAAAGGGTTAATAATAAAAAAAATATTATTTGTCAATTGTAAATTCCTAAAAATGGTTTAAAAAGTGCTTTAGTGATAATGTAGCAGAAAATAGACAGTATTGGAAAAAACAATAAATAAACTGTAAAACAATAATAATTTATTTGTATCATTTATTTTATTTATTCAGTAGGTATTGTTTAAAATCAAACTAAATTACAGAAACATCCAATTACTGAATCAATTGCTGAACTGTTAACTTTGGCAGTAATCATTAAATATATATATTTTTTCTTAATTCCATTATATAAACCTTAAAATAAAAATTAAATTATGTTTTACAGTATGACATACAATTAAATTGCAGTAGGAAACATGTCTTTTTTTTTTCCAAGTCTAATTTTAGCTATGATTAAATTTTAAACTGCTAATATTAACAATGCACCTTTATTCCGTGATACCGTGGTATTTTTTTGTGATGTTATCATATTGTGAAAATGGCATAGCGTTATACCTCTAAGCTGACCTATTCCTTTAATATCCTTTTTTTGTTGTTGTCAGGTCCAGTTTGGATGAGTATTGACAAGCAGAACTAGCGTGCTGAACATTTCAGAGTGCCTATTCGGCTCCTTGGATATTCACAGAGAGTGAAACAATATCAGCAGAGAGCACATGAGGAGATGGGATAAAATTCAGCAGGGACTATGGCATGTTCTTTACCAAGGGCTGCTTTAAGATGGTTAATGTTGCCAGGCTTTTAAAGCTGTGCTGAGATGTGCTCTTGGTTATTGTTGGGATTGAGAGTGTGTGTAACTATGAGGTTGTTATGTATAAATGTTAGTGATGTGCATCTCCATAACTGAGGCTGATGCGATACGCATCTCGATGCATAGCCAACGATATGATACATATGAAGTAGCTACCGATGCAAAACGATTCACCCCTATTACTAGTCAGTGCGATCCGATTTCGATTCGATTCAACACAATGCGATTCAATGCAATACGATGCAATGGAAAAAAAATATGATGCTATGCAATTCAATATGGTAGGATACAGAGAGTTCACTTTTATTTCTTTGGTTTAGATAGACAGTAAATCATAAAATAATTAAGTACCTTCTGACTTCTAACACATAAACCTTTCACAAAAAGGCCTTTGTAGTGCAAAAGATTAAATAAAACCAGACGTTATTTTCCTGTTCTTTTTCCAGTTACACTTTTAACAGTTCACACATTTAACAGTGACACAATTTAAGGATGCTCAGGGATAAACAATAAAGAAACGTTCCATAACTTGCCAGCAGACGAATGTCTACTTTTAAATGACCAACTCAATAAGATCTACCAACTACAAAAAACACAGTTTTTAAAAAAAAAA
Source organism: Xyrauchen texanus (assembly GCF_025860055.1). NCBI lineage: Eukaryota > Metazoa > Chordata > Actinopteri > Cypriniformes > Catostomidae > Xyrauchen > Xyrauchen texanus. The sequence goes on along the minus strand of NC_068284.1, from coordinate 26,136,215 downwards.
AAAAAATGCTTGTTGGGAATACTGCATGTATCCCTACATGGAATTCATCTTCTAATTAATTAAAATATATATAATAATGTTCAATGTTGATATCAATCAGTATTAACAGTAAACCCAAAACACCTACAGCACAATAGATTACAATAGCCAGGGCATTTACCTTATTCTGATGACTTGCACTGAATGAAATCAGACAGTTTTGCATAATCCGGTCAGTCTGCTGGTAGCCTAGGAAGGCGCAAACCTAGTTGTCATAGCAACTGAATAAACAAAAATCTTGCCTGGTCAAAATTTACTTGTCAAGTGCAAGTCAGACAGAAACTAAAAGAAGGAAAGACAATATATTTATTTTAATAAAAATTTAACGAAAACACATTTAAATTTTGTGTGATCTACCAGCATTGCCTTTGCGATCGACCTATGTGACTGTCAGGACACGCCTCGGTCTCCGTAGTGTTGTTATACGTCATGTTCACGTAGCAGCAGTGATGAGAGAACGCGCTGGAGAAACCGTTTAGAGAGGTGAAATCAATCTACATATAATATATGGTCACAAATTATTGGTCACTTTCCAAATAATAAAAGTATAGCGCATCTACTAATAATGATATATAATTAATTTGTTTTTTACTAATATGTTAGAATTGATCCATAGCGATACAAATGCCAACTTGTATCCGATGCACACTTATTTAAATCGATGCATCGCATTGCTAACTTTTATGCCGATGCACCGATGCGAATTGGTGAATCTTACCATCCCTAATAAATGTGCAGTGGAAGGGGAGTGGGTTTCAGGCTGGGATATGGGTTTTTAATTTAGAGCAATAGTTCATGATTTACATTTTTTTGTATTTGTGCCAAGTGCATTCAATTTAAGATATCAGATACTGCCACTGTTGGAGTAGACACAGAATAAAATACGGGGTATTTTCTCAGTAAAGTAAACAGCCAGAGACTTTCATATGAATTCTGTGCTGCAGCCATTTATAACTTGTGTTTCCAAAATTCAGTTTGACGGTTTGATATATGAGTTGAGGATTGGAGGGACATTGATTCTAAGAGAGCATTTCCTCTTTTACTCTGTGGCCCTCTAGAGCCTCGACTGTCTTTGTCTGAAGCCTGAGGTGGTTACCAATTCATATGAGCTTTGTATTTGCCACCTTTTCTTCTGCAGACTTATAGACTACCCTGAATATCTCTGACCTGACTTTAAATTTCACAGGATGATGAACACCTATTGTGTTATTCTTTTTCTCTTAACTGTCAGTAGGACTTTAATACAATGTATTTTGTTATTATTTCTTGCTGTTACCGAACCCTCCATTTTATGATGTTTGCATTTTTGTATTTTGTGATTTGTCACACAAATACTATAATGTAAATTGCTTATTTACACAGGAAGAGGTGCAGGAATATCGGCTCGAGTCAGTCTAAGTCTGTGGTGTTACATAAACTCAAAGTCATGTGTTCTACAAAGCTATAAAGAAGAATTAGAATGATTACATTACAGCAGCACTATGGATACCAAGGACTCAAGAGGAGATGCTAGCTACAGTCACTACTACTGGTCAATTAAACTGCACTGGCTGATCAGTTGCTGAACTAATCAGAAGTGATAGTGACTAAAACATGAATAGCTGAACTCCTGTGAAAAAGAGAGGTTTGCACTGCCATACTGCCCTTAAAAAGACTGCTTCCCTAACACTTCACTACCTGAGATTTTAAAATTATAAAATGTAAAGTAAAATAAATGTTCATCATGCATTTGCCCCCTGGGATTTGTGTATAGTGTGTTCCTAATAAATTATTTATAATGTATACTTGAAATGCAAAATCTTGCAAAGGTATTGAATGCTGCTCTGCAGGTGTCAGCTAGAGAGGTGCCATGGGCCAGTGCCCATGAGGATGCCACCCTCCCAATAAAGTGTGCTTGTATTCCTGAAGGGGCGGGCACGGCCTGGGCCTGGTATGCCAGAGCAATGACATCCAAGATCCAGTGGGCAAGCCTCTGTTTGGAGACAGTGTTCCAGTTCCACTGTCCGCCGAAGCAGACAAAGAGCTCAGAGCACCTAAAGCTCTGCGTGCAATCCAAGTATATGTGCAAAGCACACACCGGACACAGAAACGACAGGGTTGGGTCTAACTCCTCCTGGGGCAGTGCTTGGCCGGGGTCTCAGGATCAAATGAGAATCTGCCGGACCAAGCTCCAGGGAAGTGTCGCTGACAGAAAAAGCTTGCAGGTTCCCAACTCTCTTGATGGAGGTGAGCGCAATTTGGAGGGCCTTCTTCAAGGAGAGTAGGACTTTGGCACTGACTCTAGTGGCTCAAAGGGGGCTCCTCGAAGGCCCAGAAGGACCACAGAGAGATCCCATGAGGGGAAGAGGCATGATTCAGGTAGGATTCAACATCTGAGGCATCAGATGATCAGGTCGTGCTTCCCTAAGGACTTGTCGTCCACTGCATCATGGTGAGCCACTATAGTGGCTACATATACCTTCAAGATGGAGGTGGACAGCCGCCCTTCCTGCAGGAAGGAAAGCATTGAGCCGACTGTGCATTTCTGGGGTTCTTCAGCTCGAGAAGAACACCAATTCACAAACAAGCACAACTTCTGAGCATTAAGCTACCTCATAGAGGGAGCTCTGACCTGAGTGATCGTGTCTACCACTGCTGGTGGTAGGCCATTTAGGTCTTCCACATCCCATCCAAGGGCCAGACATGGAGGTTCCAGAGGTCTGGCATGGTTGTTCCATCCATGAGAAAGAAGGTCCTTCCTCAGGGGAATCTGCCAGGGAGGTGCTGTCGTGAGGAGCATGAGGTCCGAAAACCAAGTCTGTGTGGGCCAATTTGGCGACAAGAGGGTGACTCGTTCCTCGTCCTCCCTGACCTTGCCAGGGTCTGTGCAAGTAGGCTCACTGGGGAGAACACATAATTGCACAGCCCCCGGGGCCAGCTGTGTACCAGTGAATCTGTCTCGAGGGGGGCTCCCATCATGAAACCGTGAAACCGTTATACCGCTGCAACCCTAATGTGGATGCCCACTTCCCTTAAAGGGGCAAATGCTGCCTCTGTGACTTTCGTGAAGATGTGAGGGGACAGGGAGAGTCCGAAGTGGAGGACCTTGTACTGATATGCTTGGCTGTCGAAAGCAAACCGTAGGAAGGGTCTGTGTTGAGATAAAACCGAGTCGTGAAAGTATGCGTCCTTCAGGTCTACCGCCGCGAGTCAATCTTGATTCCAGACACACGTTAAAATGTGTTTCTGAATTACCATCTTGAACGGGAGTCTGTGTAAGGCCCGGTTCAGAACTTGCAGGTCCAAGATTGGCTGTAACCCTCCGCCTTTCTTTGCTACAATGAAGTTGTAGCAAACTTCGGCTGGAGGGACAGGCTCTATTGCCTGGTAAACTGAATCACATAGATGAGTCAGGTGGTCCTGGTCTTGCCACCGCGATGGTTTGAATGTGCTAGGCACGTGTCCCAAGCTCCAGATGAGGAGCACTAAAGGGATGATCACATCTGACGTACCTGGAGGTGGGGCATCACGGCAACGAGGAGCAGATGACACCATGTTGCTTTGTCCCAAGGTGGCTACGCTGAGGAGAACATCGAAGCACTTATCTTGCTCTGTGTATCCTGCATAGGGCAGGTTAGCGGCTGAGGAGGAGGACCTCTCTGGTCGTCCTCAAGACTCGTCACAACCGGGCATGCGAAGGTGGGGGGACCGCGTTCGTGGGGCCCTAGCTGCGAGTGCTCGGTGTTTGGTCGCCATGACAACGGCAGTCGTGAACACAGATTATGTGACCCCAGGAGTGAGAAAAACGCTCTTTTTTTTTTTACAATTTGGGTACCAACAAAAAAGAGAAGGAAACAAAAGATTTACCTCCCGGCCCTCCACCGCGGGATGAGTGGTCTGGATACCAGCTACGTGGCGGATGTCTCACTCCCTGGGTCATCCTTCTCAGGGGCGCTTAGGAGCCTTCTGGGTCCTCGTGTCGGCCCATGAGAGGGGGCGCTCAACGCTGGGGCAGAGAGCTGGGCTTGGAGCCACCTGGGTTTTCACCGCCACAGGGGGACGCCCTCTGCGAGCAGATGGGGTGTGGGATCTCGACCTGCGCTGGGCAAGATGTGCTGGATGGGCTCAGCCTGCTTCTTCACCACCGAAAACTGCTGGGCGAAGTCCTCAACAGTGTTGCTAAAAAGTCCCATCTGGGAGATGGCCGCGTTGAGAAAGCATGCATGTCGGCATCCCTTATTTCGACCATATTCAGCCATAGGTGGCGCTCCTAGACCACCAAGGTGGACATCCACTTCAGCCTAGTGTACCTGCAGGAAGGCCATGGCGTGCAGGGCGGAGGCGGCCTGTCCAAGGGGCACTGTAGGCTTTGGTCACCAGAGACGACTAAGTCCTACGGGTTTTGGAGGGGCGCGGCAGTCAATCCTGCCAGGTGGAAGCGTTTTGAGGGCACAGGTGCATCGCAACCGCCTTATCTACCTGAGGTACCTCTGTGTACTTGTGGACCGCCCTGCCTTCGAGTGTAGTGAGAGCGGACAAACCCGGAAGTCTGTTTCAGGCAGCGAAAGGTGCCCTCCACAACCTCGACAGTTTGTTGTGCACCTCTGGGAAGAAGGGAACTGGGGGCTACAAGTTACTTGCGGCAGCCCGGACAAGCATAACGGTCAGCTCTGTGTCAGCCTCAGACTGGGTGGGCAGACCTGAAGGTGGCAGCCCAGTCGAGTCCTCAACATCTGATATTGATTCGAAGACTCATCCTGCTTGCAGGCCCCGAAAGAGACGTTGAGCTGGCCATGAGGCGGGCTGGTCTCATTTCGGAACCGGATGGGAGCAAACGAGGTCCGCAGGGAATTACCTTGTGAAACTGCGCCCATTGAACTCCCCAAATCGCCTCCAGTGACAGCTTGGCTGGACTCACACCCGTGGACAGAAGGCGCGGCTCTCGCAATGAGAACATGAACATCAACAAATGCTGCCTCAGTGTGATCGCTGCCCAGACACGTGAGGCAGTCCTCGTGACCGTCGGAGGTGGAAAGATATGGACCGCATCCAGCAATCACACAAAAGACGGAAAGGCATCTTTATACACTGGTTGGGCAGAAGGAGAGAAAGCTGATGGAAATGCGCCGTATATCCAACGGCATATGCTTCTTAAGAGGTGAATGGAACAAATAATTTTAGAATAATAGTGAAGTCATCACATCTATGGAATAATTGAAATGGAAATATGGGAATTATGTTGTGACTAAAAAAATCCAAAATAAATAAAAACTGGGTTTATATTTTAGCATCTTCAAAGTGGCCACCCTTTTCCTAGATTTTGCAGAAATGTACTCTTGGCATTTTCTAAACCAACTTCTTGAGGTATCAACCTGAAATGCTTTTTAAACAGCTCATCTATATGCTGGGCACTTAGTGGCAAATTTTCTTAATTATTTCAAGTCATCCATTTCAAAATAATTTTTTTTTTATTTGTATTAAATTTTAGTTTTATAATTAAATTAATTTGTTGGCACAAGTATATTTTTGTCTACAAAACAAATTTCAAACATTTACGCATACACCTTCGGATCAAAAGGTTTTTAAGATCATGAGTAAGTGTTTCAAAACTTTTGAACGATAGTTCAAATATTCTTCTAATATTAGTTTGGGTAAATGGTTTGCACAGAATAACAGTTTGAAAGATAGAACACAGAATGACTGATTGAATATCAAAGTGGTTTTTGACCCTTAACCCAACTCATAAAGCGGCACTTGCAAGTTTTTTTCTTGTTTACTCTCACGTACTGTAGCAAAGCACAAATCTAATGCAAGAAATTAGATTTTGAACATTATAAAACTATAAAATAATGTAATTTATAATGTCGCATGTAAAACACTGTTATTTATTCACAGAAATGTTTAAGTTAGGAATAGTTAATATCCATATAATGAAGCCAAAGAGGTAAAAGTACCATAAGTGGTCCATTCGACTCACGTATTATATCCCAAGGCTTACGAAGCAATATGATTGCTTTATGTGAGAAATAGACTGAAATTCAAGTTGTTTTTTAGTAAAAATCATGATGTTCAATGTATCAGTTGATCCAGTTCACCAAAAAGGTCTGAATGATTTGTTCACAACTTGACTATTTCGGTTCTCGAGTTCAGCTCACTAGAGGGGAAAATTATCAGTGAATAACAACTTAAATTGAGGTATTTCAGATTTAGAAGACTTGGAATATAGAGTAAAATGGAGCTTGACTGCCCCACTCCACTTTCACTGTCATATATATGTGTGGCCATGATATTCTTTGACATTTTTTCCTTTTGTGTTCTGCAGAAAAAGGAAATTAATATGAGTTTGTATGACATAAGGATGAGTAATGACAGAATTTTCATTTTTGAGTGAACTATTCCTTTGAGAATTTTTGTCATTTGTGAGTAGCCTCACACTTAATGAGGAAATTAAAGGGAAAAAGCAGTGACCTTTGAAGTGTGTCAGAAAGGTTTTGAGCTTCATGTATATGGGACTTTTTGCCAAGTTGGCTCAATGCACTCATAGGGGCACTATGAGTGTTCACATCTGCACTAAATATCAGCGTGATGAGATGCAGGCTGCTCACAGAAACGTGGAGCACACCATTCCCACAGCGTTTACACTCACTAATGGACACATTAAATTCATCTCATTCCTGCAAAGAAATCACCTAAGGCAAACATAGGAGTTGCCTCCTGCCTCTCAAAGGCTCACCATGATTGTAAATATCATCTTACGCCATTAGCCTTGTTATCTTGCAGTTGTAATTGAAACTGGTTCTCTTTTTCATGGTTCATTTGGTTTTGAAAAATTATCAAATGCGTTTCCTTCATTTTACATTTGTTCTCCTCCTTTAACTTCTCCTGAAAATTAAATATGCACAGTTCTTTTAATGGAGTTTCGATGAGCTTTTGGAATTAGAAACTGGCTAAGTTTTGGCACTGATATTACGTTATAATGTTAGCATATTACAAAGAGTCATGAGTCTTTTTGAATTACTTGATCTTATTTCTTTCTTTAATATAAAATGTACAACTCATTACACTCGGACTTGCCAATGCAAACAGGCACTATGTCCATTTCCTAGTTTCTAAAATATCTTTATTATAAAGAAAAAAAATCTCAATAAACAATTATAAACAGTTAACCATGACTTATTTTGTATCACATTTTAAATGTAATATTTTTCTTGTTTTCATATATTTAACTAATTACTAAATCTGACGATATCCTATGCCCAAAACACGAGTGCTTATTCTAACACAGTGTTGTCATCACCATATTGAGTGATGGTGCCAGTTTGGATTAGTTGTTAAATATGACACGGTCGTGAACAGCCTAACTGAGTTCAGATGGATGAAGGCGTTATCTCACAAGTCTAGTATATTATTCCGTTTTGAGACCATTCATCAAATGTCTTTATGTAGAATCAATTAGAGAGCTGTATGCCCTACCCAGCAGAATGTTAATGGAGTTGCTATCAGGTGTTCAGATTGCTCTTAGTGAAACAATTTGAGTTGGGTAGGGTTTATGATCATTAAAGCAGATGCACAATGTTTACTTTGGTAGTGTAGTATATAATTTACTTTAAAAGGGGAATTCAGTGAAAAGCCTCTTGAATCAAAACAAATCAGACTTTCAGTAATTCATTTTGGTGATAGCAAACTTAATATCTTTGCATACTGAATGGTCATAAACACAGGGGATGTTCTTTCAGTCATTGTTGTCAAAACTAGAAAGACTACAAAATACATATTTACAGTACCACTTAGTGGTGTGATGACGCTCTTTGGGACATTGATTTATTTTCACCTTCTTTAATAAATAAATTACTAAATTAACTAATATCTTATCATTCAACTCTGACCAAAGACTACATTACTAAAAAGTAGTTTACAAATAATTTCATGCTTTTGAGTGGAAGCCTCATTTATAGAGACATGACCATGCTATGGAGCTAATATATCAATGCTCAAGTAGAGGCAATAAATTAGATTGAGACAAACAGGATTGCATTCATTGTACACATTTTTATTTCCATTTAGAATGTTTTCATTACTGTGTTCAAGCAGAAGGATGCATTTCAAGCTGTTAAAATCTGCCATACATGTGCCAGCAGCACTTACCACGTAACTTGTGTTTAGAAAAAAGGGAGCTTTTATTCAGCAACGAGATGACCTGGTGACAGTGACCTGGAAACAAAGAGCTGAATCTTAATCCACTTATTCTTGGAATTTATATTGATTGCAATAAGACTGACACGAATGGATTGTGGAATGTCAAATCAAACTGTATTGGAAGTCCAAGGAAGTTTTGTCACACTGTATAGATTATAGAGCAGTCCAGATATATATGTATTCATGGAAAGGAAGAGGCGAGAATCGGCTTGATAATATAAATGATAGTTTTAATGATACACTTAAAAGACAAAAACACACACATGACGGACATGAAGTGGTCTAAACCACAGTACTGGTAAACTGGTAATCAGAAGGTTGTTGGTTCGATCCCCACAGCCACCACCATTGTGTCCTTGAGCAAGATACTTAACTCCAGGTTGCTCCGGGGGGGATTGTCCCTGTAATAATTGCACTGTAAGTCACTTTGGATAAAAGCGTCTGCCAAATGCATAAATGTCCGTAAACGATCTCTCTCTCCCGCATGATACTCTGCAGTCGACCTTTAAACCTCAGAGGCTTGATTAGCCTAATACGGGACCGGGTGACTGGCGCACACACACGCACACGCACACGCCCGGAGAACCGCTGGATCCATTGTTTGGTCTTTTGTTCTGTAGTGACTGCAGGAAGCAAATGAAAAGATCCACGATGGGAAAAACACAAACTAGAAATACTGGATTTAACACAGGAGGGGTGCAGGAGTGACTGGGCAGAGAACATCCACAGTGGGCAGGGTAACCACGAGCGAACACACAACGATGACATTCACGTTCACATACAATCAACGAAAGACAGCGACTAAACCAAAAACCAGGATATATAGACATGAACATAGAACTAAGGGGCCAATGAACAAACAGAACACCAAACAAGATAACGAGGGAAGAAACAGAGGCAATATAGCAAGTTAACGAGGGACAGGTGTGTTTCCCATATCTTACGAGTTTTGGCCCTGTCATATTTAAATAGCAATTTCAATTACCACGTCTGCTTTTTCACTTTCTCAGCGTCGGTGATGTAGCCAGCCAAAACTCAAATGGAATACTAATTCCCTTAGTATTTCCATTGATGCCTTACACGGAAACCTGTCAATCAGGGTCAAGGGTGGGATTATGCTATGGGGCGTGTTTGTCTTGGGAAGTGACATCACTCACAGTCTATCAGGATCAATAATTAGCACTGCACTTTATTCATCTATAATCTCACACTGGACTGTCAACATATTCTCCTCAATATACTACTTCATATATATATATATATATATATATATATATATATATATATATATATATATATTTCATATACTCCTACTTATTGTATTGTATATTGTGTGTATTGTTTACTGTACATTGTATAGAATTATTGTGTTGTGTAAGTATGTGTAGGCCTACATTTGATTTGTAAATTGTTTTGTGTAAGTATGTTGTTTACTGTAATTGGTATAGACCTATGTCTCGTCACTGTCATGACTGTTATGTTGCTCGGAACTGCACACAAGAATTTCACCTACTGTTGCACTTGTGTACATGGTAGTGTGACAACAAAGTGATTTGATTTGATAAACCGGCGTCTGTTCAGGGCATCACCTCTTGACCGTCGACTGTGAGTGACGTCACTTCCCAAGACAAACACGCCCCATAGCATAATCCCACCCTTGACCCTGATTGACAGATTTCTGTGTAAGGCATCGGAAATGGAATACTAAGGGAATTAGTATTCCATTTGAGTATTAGAAAATCAGTTATTTTGAATTCTTATAATAAAGGTGGCTTAAATTTCATTGATTTTGATTCTCTTAACAATACCTTAAAAATTAATTGGCTTAAACGTTTCCTTCACAATCAATCTTCTATTTGGAGTATAATCCCAAGATATATTTTTTCTCAATTAGGAGGTATACATTTTCATTTAATGTGCAATTATTCAATTAGTAAACTTCCTGTCAATCTTTCCAATTATCATCAGCAGATGCTTATGGCTTGGAAACTTATTTACAAGCATAATTTCTCGCCACACAATTTTTTTAATTTGGAACAACTGTAATATTCTTCATAAGAGGAAATCTTTATTTCTTGAAAACTGGTTCAATAATGGGGTGATATTAGTAAACCAGCTATTTGATACTGAAGGTAATTTATTTAATTATTCCGATTTTGTTTCAGGATACCAATTCCCAGTATCTAGTAAAGAATTTAATATAGTTTTCAAGGCCATCTCTTTGGAAATCTGTATGCTGTTTAGAAACAATAATAGTGCTAGAGTGACTTCTGTTTCTCCCCCTAGCCCTGAATCTACTGCGGTTGGTTCTATTTGTTTTTCAATACATAAATCCAATTATAAAATTAGGTCATTATTTTTGGACCCTGTTACTTCAATTCCTTCCTCCATTTCTTATTGGAATAACCTTTTTGATGATATTAAATGGTCATATGTTTGGTCACTTCCTCAGAAATTCTTTCTAACTAATAAAGTTAAAGAAATATCCTATAAAATTATTCATAGATTTTATCCAGTTAAATACTTTTAAGAAATTTAGAAATGATATTGATACTTCCTGCTCTTTTTGTGAAGCCTCCTCTGAAACTGTTGATCATTTGTTTTGGGAATGTCTTTTTACTCGGTCTTTCTGGAACAATATTGATGCTCTGATTGTCCAAAAGGTTTTATGTAACTTTTCTTTATCATATAGACACATTCATTTTGGATTTTATGTTAAAAACAAGAATCTAATTAATGCATGTTTTTGTATAAACCTTCTTTTATATATTGGAAAGTTTCATATCCATAAATGTAAATATATGAAAAGTAAACCCCACTTTAGCTTTTTCAAAGAAGAATTGAAGATGTATTTAAATACAATTTCAACTTCTGTTAACAAGAAAGCAATGAAAACATCCAGAATTAGTGCCATGTTTAATATTCTCTCAATGTTTTTTTTCTTTTGTGCCCTCTTCTTCTTTTTTTTTTTTTCTTTCTTCTCTTACTCTCTTTTCTTTTTAGACTGTTGTTGAATATATTTAAATTTCTTTCACATTTCCACTCTTAATGTATTCTGAACCATAATTTCTCTTTTGTTTTGAAAGATTGTTTATATTTCTTGTATGTATCGTCTTGTTCTGTTTGTTAATATTGCAATAAAAAAAAAAAAAAAAAAAGAAAAAAAAAAGAAAAAATAGTATTCCATTTGAGTTTTGGCTGGCTACATACGCGACGCTGAGAAAGTGAAAAAGCAGACGTGGTAATTGAAATTGCTATTTAAATATGACAGGGCCAAAACTGGTAAGATATGGGAAACACAGTTGCAAACGGACTTTGCTTTTCCATTTGAAATTTGGCAGTCACTGTGCGTTCAGCTAAACGAAAATGCAAACCGTAATGCGCGATTTGCAATTGCGTTTGGATTATGTCACATTTTATGCGTCCACAAATTGAAAACGCAATTGCAAATACAATTTGCAATTCCTTTTGAATAATGTCCGGAATATCATTCCATAGAAAGCAATGACGGAAAACACGAACGCTAACAAAGAGACTATGGAGTTACATAAGGGACAAAAGTGAAAACTAAGGAATGCAAAAAGTGACGAAAATGGTAAACAAGAGGGAACAGTGAAACAAGACAGGGTAACCGTTACACAGCCGGTCAAAAGTTTTGAAACACTTACACATTCTATATTATATATTTTTTTTTTTTTTTTGCCATTTTAGAATAATAGTAAAGTAATAAAAATAATAAATGGAACTATGGGAATTATGTTGTAACTAAACAAAATCCAAAATAAATCTATCTGTATTATTTGAGCATCTTCAAAGCAGTCGTCCTTTGCCTAGAATTTGCAGACATGTACACTTGACATTTTCTCAACCAACATCTTGTGATTCATTTTAAACAGTATTGAAGAAGTTCCCATCTATGTTGAGCACTTATTGGCTGCTGTTCTTTATTATTTGTTATAAGTCATCCATTTCAAAAACTTTTTTTTATTAAATATTAGATTTATAATTAAATTAATTAATAAGTGGCACAATTATATTTTTGTCTACAAAACTAATTTCAAACATTTAAGCAAATGCCTTCAGATCAAAAGATTTTTAAGATCATGAGAAACATTTCAGTCAAGTGTTTCAAAACTTTTGACCAGTAGTATATATATATATATATATATATATATATATATATATACACACATACATACATACACACACACACACACACACACATTATGTACATATATGATACATTTATTTAAAAAGCTAAATTGATATATTAACACTTGTTTTCAGGGAGTATATCTTAAAATAAGTTTACATGTCTTACTCGATCGGCAAAAACATGTGATGAAATTCCGTGAGGATTATGCATAAAACAAGAAATCTGAAAAATGGGATAAGAAAAATAAACCTAATTGAAAGGATTTTCTTTGAAAACATGAAAGTCTTACTTTCTTAAACATTTTTCACAATTACATTTATCATTTATCTTGTTTTAAGGATGATTTTGTATTACAATTATTTTAGCAGTTAAAAATTGTTTTCTAAATAGCTTTTTATGACATGCATAACATAAAAACAAATGATAATGAGTGCTGTTGCAGAATCTCATCATATATAATAAAACGAATATGTGATTAATCATACATTAGGTCTAGACATTGTAAAAAAAAACTCCATATCGAGGGCGGTTTATATAAGCCACTGTCATCATGTTGTCCATCTGGACCAACACGTGCTTGCCCTGGATCAATGGAAATAGCCTCCGCAGAGCGAGCAGTACTGCCAGCAACTTGAGGCAGTTGATTGCACATGGCACCCCAGCTGGTCTCGTCCTTCACTAATGTGCACTAGCGCCTGCCGAATTTAATTGGATAGCCGAATCGAATGGTTCTGGCCAACCAGCGCGACAACATATGTATAACATATGATTGGTTTTATCAGCATTCAAAACAAGTTTTAAATTGTAAAGCCATAACTGAATGACATCAAAAGCTAATCGTAGTTTATGCAAGGCTTGCTGCTTTGAGGAAGCACTGCAATACATAACAGTGTCATCAGAATAAAAATGGTAATTTATATTTTGAATGTCGTGATCGAGACTGTTTTATTTACTGTTTATGTAAATAGTAAATAAAAGCGTCCAACACAGATTCTTGGGGGATACCCTTAGCAATCTCTAATGATTCATATTGTTCATCTTCTATCTGTACACATTGTGTTCTACCACCAGTGTTGGGAGGGTTACTTTTGCAGAATACATGATGTAAAATGTCATTTGTAACATATTCTATTAGATTACTCAAGGTCAATAATGTATTATAAATACTTTTTATTACTTCTTTAGCACTGGTATATTTTGTTTTACTTGTTTTGACTATTAAAACAAAATACATGTTAAAAATACATTCTCTGAAAAACCTAAATATCTTATAAATGTATAAATACTAAATGTTTTTAGTGTTTTAAATGCCCGTTCACAGTTTGTTGTTTTGCTTTTAATTAGGTTGTGTATTTTTAATTTACTTGCAGCCCACCTGACACTCAGGTAAAAGAGATTGTTTTATCTTAAGAGAGGTTATCATGGTTAAATAAAGGTTATAATAATAATAATTTATGAATTAAGTGCTCTTGTTATGACATCCCCTGAACACTTTAAAATACTCATTAAAGCATTTGACAACTCTATAACCTATAAATCCACTTCGCTAGTTTATAATACTTTAATATCAACACAACAGATATACTGTATCTATATAGCAACCGCTAGACCGGAAGTTTCAAACTAAATTTTCAAGATGGCTGCGCTTTAGATTCTCTGACGCATATGGTGAATACAGACAGACTCTTTGAGACACTACTATAAGCTGCTATATTAACAGGACATTCTGGAGACATAATACAGTTAAACACAGTTGTCAATCCCAAATATTGACTGTGTGAACCTGTCCTAAGATTGTATAAAGGCACAAGCTGAAGTGGATTATGTGAAGTAGAGTAGTCCCCACCAATGCCACAGTTTTAGCTGTTCCACAAGAAAATCTTTTGAGGCACAGTTTTTTTTATTGTCACAATGAAATGGTATTACAACAATTACAAATACATTTATCTGAACTTATAAAATATTAAAATAAGCATGAATTTACTAAACACTCAGTATGTTTATCAAGCAACAATGGTCTTCAAGCTAGAGATTGGCATAAAAACCAACAGTTGCCTAACATAATGCAGGTGCTTGAATCATTGAATCACAACCACACACATCCTCTTGAATCTTCTTTTAAAAAAAGATTTTAATATTGTTGCCTCATCATATTTTGAATATATCTTATTCAGCAGATAAAAATGAATGTGACAGATATACATAAACACTGTAATATATATGAATAAAAAAAATACTTAACATGAGCTCTTTGCAGTATGTGCACCTATTTCAGGTTTCAATTTTATGGTCAGCACAAGCAAAGTATCACATTTATGTGGTGGTTGCATTTGGTATCAAATTATGTGCACAGTATAACCGCACAACAGTCAGATCTACATTCTCAGCATCATCCAGCAACGGTTGCTAAGCGCTGTCTTGCAAGGCATACCAACATTTCACAATTAGCATTTAGTGCCTTAACAACAATAAAACACTTGTCACACTTTATATTTTTTGTCATTAATCTTTAGTCTTTTACTACTTTTTACATAAGAATATTAACCATTTGATACAGTGTTACTTGTATTGTGTTGCAAAACTCACATAAAATCGCATTTGCTTCAACAGAGCTAGGGGTACAGGTTAAGAGTAGGGTCAGGGGTTAGGATTAGGCATTAGGCTATTGTCAATAGTGTAATTACAGATGCCTGTACTGTATTTAATAGAAGTATAATGAAACAAAACATATGTAAACAATAAGTCAAGTCAAAAATCAAATGCTTAACATTTTTTATGCAATTACTTAAGTAATGTAGATGTTAAAGACACCTAATTTAAAAAGGGACCAAAAACTTACGCTACTAACTGAGTGTAAAAGCTTACACACAGAGAGAGGTCTGTCCATACCAGCAGCAGCAGAATTCCTTAAAGGTCTTCCTCATTTCTTGACTCCTGAAGGCATAGATGAGAGGGTCAATGACTGAGTTGCACATAATGAGAATTAGATACATGTTGAAGTGGGACATGAAGCAGACGCAGTAGGGGTTTCGTGGACAGGAGATCATGAGGATGAGGTGCAAGAAGAATGGAGCCCAGCAAACCACAAAAACCCCCAGCAGTATGGTAATAGTAATGGCACCCTTCATATTCGCTGCCTGCCATATAGAGCCATTACCAGGAATGGCGGCAATGCGCTTCATATGCAGTCGGGCGAGGAGAAACATGTGGACGTATAGTGAAGCCATGAGAGCCAACATGGTAAAGAACATACTAATAAGGCAGATCAGAACAGTGGAGCTCTCAGAGTACACAATAAAGAGCACACCAGAGACCGTGCAGAAGGTCCAGATGCAGGTAATTATGATGCCGGCCCGCCGCTGGGTCATGATGTTGTGGTACCTCAAAGCGTAGAAGATTGTGATATAACGGTCCACTGCAATGGCTAACAAACTCCAAATGGAGGCTAACAGTGAGCTGCAGATCATCGAGTCGAAAATGTTGTCCATGTTCTTGATGATGCTCTCACGATTGGTCAGGTTGCCCCCTGTGATAAGTGCCATGACCACTGTTTCAGAAGCATTAGAGACACTGACCAACAAGTCTGCTACAGCCAGGCTGCAGATAAAGAAGTACATGGGAGAATGAAGGTTCTTGTTCTTGATGATTGCAGCAATCACCATAATGTTCTCCAGGAGACTGAAAAGCCCAAGTGTAAGGAACACCTCAGTGGAGATGAGAAGCTGCTCATAGCATCCAGAATTTGATCCCCTCTCACCCTGAGCAGCCTTCCCCACCGGAAAGGTTCCTTGGCTATGATTCCGGTAAGAATGATGCAGTCCATGATGATGTGAGTAGTTCATTTCCAAAAAAATCTGTAGTTGATATTTTGATCTCTAACTCAGACCTGCATCTCCTGCTGAATTCTTCAGTCATGTAGTATCGTATCACACATCATTCAGCATGAAGATTAAAGTGTATTTGCAGGTACAAGCATCCATTAATTCCTCACCTCAATAACACTTTTTCAAGAAGCAGAAGTCAAACAATGGGCAGGCTGCAAGAGGCCCCCACCCCTTGCACAAAAACATACGAAAATAAATGCAGACAGAAAAAAGAGCAAAGGAGAGAGCGAGAATGGACTGAATGCGGAAGGGCTGACTCTGAGTGAAAAAGCAAAATGCAGCATTCAGTGAGTAAGGCACACAATCTCCAGAGCGCTTCCAACACTTGGCAGGTGTGTGATATCCTTTAGCTCTCACCGTCGCTGTCTGGCATGCTGAGTTCTGACTCCACCTCCAGCTATCTCCACCAATCAGAGACTGCTTTGATGGATGAATGCAGGCTAAAGGCTTATTCACACCAAATCCGAGACAAACTTGCAAGATGAACTGCAGTCGAAAGTCTATTCACAGTGAAAACTAAACTAAATGAAAAACTATTTAACCCTATACAGTAGGTGGCGATCTTCTAAAAACATTTTTATTCTGTTAACTGCACAGATTTTTCAGCAATCAGCTGTCAATTAATGGGATAAAAATAGGCCTATTTAACGTTAAGGCATTTATTTACCTGCTGCTTCATTGTGCTCTTTTCATATTTTTTATGCATTTTAAGGAATACGAATCTGTGAGTGAGATGAGAACACATCATGTTTTTATATTTATACACATGTATTTTGCTACGAGTACATCTAAAAAAAATACACATGGAATAATGTACATTAAGTAAAAACACTTATAGTATAAAATATAATGCATTGAAACATTAAAAATATTATACAAGAGATAACATGGGTTCTTATTCAATTCAGGGTTTCTTGTGCGTACAGCTAATCCAGCTTTATACGAATGTGAAGCAATTCAACAGATTCATTAAATGAGTTACTGGAATGGGAACAAAAGGGATACTTACAACTTCAATGAGACAAATATTTAAACCATTGCTCTGATGATGTCATGAAATTCTCACAAGGTAAAGGAAGAACACAGAACAGTTATCTTGTCAAACAGCATTATTGTCACGTCCCTGTGTTGTCTGCCCCGTGTTTTCTGTTTCACTCGTCACTGATCACGCTCCATGTCACGTTTTCCTTGTTGTCCGCCCCGTGTTTCACTGTCCTTGTCTAAAAACTACAATTCCCACAATTCCTGGCCTCTCTCACTGCCTGCACTCTTCATTGTTCTCACCTGTGTCTCGTTTAGTCGTCATTGTGTTTGTGTATTTAACCCTGTTTGTTTCTCCATTCCCCTGTCGGTCTTTGATGTATGTGAATGCCTGTTTTCCTGTCGATGTTACCCCACCTGGTCGATCTTCGTATGCCTTCCTTGTTTTTGTTTTACTGTTTCCCATTGTGGATGTTTTCTTTGTTCGTGTGTTTTCGGGTTGCCCCGTTGTCCCAATAAAGTATCGCTGCATTTAGATCCTTGTCTCTTGTCTGCCTTCACCTACAACCGTGACAATTATTAAGGCTGGGATAAAGATGCCTTTCAAGTCTTTCACGTCCATATCTACTTCCTATCTTACTTCCTTATTTTATGGTTAACAAATCATTATCTATAATTGCAAAACATTTCCCACTGTACTTTCAGTTGTCTTGTGTTGTTTAAAAATATCTTGGCTAGACCAAAAAAACATTTCCGCTCTTAAACCTTTCTCAATCATCATGATTGCGTCAGCCCCAAATGGTTCCCTAGCCTTTAAAGTGCTGTTCATAAGCGCCACCATGTTGAGATTATATGACCAGCATGGGTAATTTTAATGAAACCGAACTTGAACTGCGACAGAGAGGATTTCTATATAAACATATAACAACATAGCCAGTGGGGGGCCACGAGAATGACTTGTTCCTTGACCTTCTTTAACTTGCACAGGACTTGTGCAAGTAGGCTCACAGAGGAAAAACCCATTATTTTTTTGAAATTCTATCCTCAAAATTGTACACAATAGATATATACGTATATCTTGTACATAAATATTACAAAGAATATCTTGTTTTATTTTAGATTTGAAAGAATTTCCTGGTTAATTTCTCATTACCACAATGCACCCAGCTACAAAATTAGGACTGTTAAATGCAGTATTAACTAAATTTACATTTAAACTTATGCATTTGGCAAGTGCTTTTATCCAAAGTGATTTACAGTCCAATGTATACATTTTATAGGTTTGTGTATTTCCTGGGAATCAAACCCATGATATTGGCATTGCAAGCACCATGCTCTACCAGTTGAGCTAAAAGAACCCCTAAAAATAAGGAATGAATAAAAAAAACAAAAAACAATAAAGTCTCGGTTACTGTCGTAGCCTCCGTTCCCTGATGGTGGGAACGAGATATTGTGTCAATGTAGTGACACTAGGGGTCTCTCTTGAGAGCCTCTGTTACCCCTTATCTTTGAGAAAAGGCCAATGAGAATTAGCGAACAGAATTTGTATGCCCCTTCCCCGGACATATGGGTATAAAAAGAGGGAATCACACATCTGTTCAGACAGGTTTTGAGCTGAGGAGCCGAGAGGAAGGTCCCGGCCCTTTCAGCGACTTAGTACAGTGTTGGGAAAAGAGGGACAAAACGTCTCGTTCCCTCCATCAGGGAACGGAGGTTACGAAAATAACCGAGACGTTCCCCTTCTGTCTCTCACTCGACGCTGTGTCGGTGTAGTGACACTAAGGGTCCCCATTTAAAAATGCCACAACACTGAATGTGTTACGTGGACTGCTGATGCAGGTGCAAGCAAGCTGTTGCATGTGAAAATAGCAGGTGCATCAGACTGCACATAACCTTCCCCAATGCCCCAAGAGACATCATATAGTTCCCCACATCTCTGAGGGAGAGAAGGGACGTAACTAGCCTGGGAGCAGGCCGCGCCAGCCGCAGCCTTTTCTCTCTCTCTGTGTTCTCTCCATAGAGTGTTAGATGCAGCTGGGGGCATCTAATGCTATAACACGCATCAGGGAAGGTGTTCTTTCCAATCCTATTCTTTCAGGGGGAAAAGACCCCGTGGACACCACATCCTACCCAACAGGGGAGGTTAACATGTGGAAAATATGTCATATGGGCTTACCAGCCACACATGGAAGTGGCGCGGTGGTAGGTCCTGCCTCGATGGAGAAGAGCTCTACAAACACAGCGACCGGGGGACAGAGGGAGCTCTGCCCAAGGGAGACGTGGGTCCGTCGACAGGGGGACTGTTGGGCCTCATGTATTCAGATACAAGCAGGCCTAACACAGTCGTAAAGCCTGACTGAGGCCCACAAAAACAAAGTCATAAATCTTACTGATAAAAACCGCGCCAAAATCAAACAAAGGGAGTACAAAACAGACTACAAATCCCAAGAAGCCTTGCTCACTTTACAATTGTGTGAAATTCCAAAGGATCGAACTCTCAACTCCTATTGGATGAGGCACTCAACAGAACGCACTTCGAAAATCATCTGTACCTCACTTCCAGTGACTTCGCGTGCCATATGTAAACGTGGCTCATTGCTGCTCTCAGGTGTTGCCTCATTGCACAAGGAAGTAACGTGCAACTTGAAACTGCGGCCATACAATCTCCATCTTGCTGGATGAGTTGAGATTACATTGTGTTCCACCGAACACTTTAACGGATCCGAACGAAACCGCCGAGCAATCCGCATCTTTTTGCCTGCAGGAGTGACGAAGAATTCCCTTCCCTCTTCCATCAAGTTAACGTCGCTGATTTCTCCGCCAGCCGTCGAGAATTAGCAGCTGTCTGCCGACAGAGTGAGAAAACGGCCTCCCATCATCACCCAAGCCTCGAGGAACCGAGTCGGAGTCCATCAACGGATGAACACACGTTCTAAGTAAGAGGTTTGTCTGGGCAGAGATAGGATATTTAGGTGTGTTATTCTTGTGGATCAAGTTTATTGTTTGTACAATTTACGGACTGTGGAGTCCGTAAATTGAGAGTTTGCTGTGTTGTAATCTACACACACACACACACACAAGTCGGACAAGAGAAAGACACGCCGCACATGGGCAGACGCCATTAACCGGCGTTAATTGTTTGGTTTGTTTTGCGTGTCAAAGGCTGGCAGGGGATGCCAGTGCTCGAATTCAACCCTCGAATGTTGTTCCCTTTTTAATCTTGATGATCTACGGACATCAATTTTCCTAAGAGAACAATCTAACATTGAGACTGTTATACTGTCTAGTTATAAGTCCCTGATTCCAGGGTGGTGCCCCGTCTACATTAATCCTAATTAATATTCTATTGATTTTGATAATTGACAATTATCTTTGATGATTGTTGAATTTGAAGGATCAATAAGTTAGTGTTGAGTCTAATCAATGTTTAATTCATTTGAATCATTAATTATTATCTGTGATAATAATTCATTTTCTATTAAATTTGATGATTGTTGATTTAAAGGATTAAAAAAGCTAACATTGATTCTAATCAATGTTCTATTGATTTTAATAATTAATGATTATCTATGATAATTATTAATCATTGCTAATAACCAAACCGCTCCTAAACTGTGAGCCCTACAGGACTATATTGCGGAAAATACATCATAGGGGATATTGGAATAATCAGAAACTGTGAAGCACCGATTCCAGCGCAGGCAAGTTGGTGCCTGCAGTGGGTCTGGCTGCAAACTTCCTCTGCTGAGTTCGGAGCCGGAGGGCTAGTGACGAAGGACACCCAGGGTCCGTGACTTGTGGTCTCGACTGAAGGAGTAGAGCGCACTTCTTCACCTCAGGGGAGGGGAAAGGTGCTCTGCGCAAACGATACACACGGCCAGCTGTTGTCTCCTTATTACCAAATTCTACGTGTTCGGACCTGTCAAAAAACGGGATGAGACCGGCTCAAATCTCACGAGGGTATTGGGTGTTGCCCAGCCCGCCGCTCTGCATATGTCTGGTAGAGAGGTGCCATTGGCCAGTGCCCACGAGGATGCCACACTCTTTGTAGAGTGTGCTCAAACCCGCATGGGAGCGGGCACGGCCTGGATCTGGTAGGCCAATGAAATGGCGTCCATGATCCAGTGGGCAAGCCTCTGTTTGGAGACAGCGTTCCCTTTCCGCTGTCCACGAAAGCAGACATAGCGCTGCTCAAAGTGTCTAAAGCTCTGCGTGCGATCCAAATAGGTGTGCAAAGATGACGCAAGAGTCTACCAAACCGAACTCCACAAATGTTTCGCTGACAGAGTGCTTGCAGGTCCCCTACCCTCTTGATGGAAGTGAGCGTGATCAGCAGGAATGTCTTCGAGGAGAGGGCCTTTAGTTCGACTGAGTCTAGTGGCTCAAATGGGGCTCCCCGAAGGCCTGAGAGGACAACAAAGAGATCCCATGAGGGGAACAGGCATGGACTAGGAGGGTTCAGCCTCCAGGCGCCTCTAAGGAACCTGATGATCAGGTCGTGCTTCCCTAACAACTTACCGTCCACTTCATTGTGGTGAGCTGCTATGGCGGCTACATAAACCTTCAAGGTGGAGGGGGACAGCCGCCCCTCCAACCTCTCCTGCAGGTATGAGAGCACTGACATGACTGTGCAGCTCTGTGGCTCTTCAGATTGGAAATAACACCAATTTGCGAATAAGCGCCACTTTAGGGCATAAAGCTACCTGGTAGAGGGAGCTCTGGCTTGAGAGATAGTGTCTACAACGGCTGGTGGTAGACTGATTACATCTTCCGCATCCCATCTGAGGTCTGGGCACGGATGCCAGAGGGTGCCCTGTCCCTGAGAAGTAAGGACCTTCCTTTCCAGGGAGGTGCTGTCGCGGGGAGCGTGAGATCCGAAAGCCAAGTCCGAGTGGGCCACGAGAATGACTTGTTCCTCGATGTCCTTGACCTTGCACAGGACTTGTGCAAGTAGGCTCAATGGGGAAAAACCTGAGAAAAAAAGCATAAGCCACGCGTCCAAGCTCCGGGAGAGGGGCACTAAGGGGACGATCACGTGTGACGTACCTGGAGGTGGGGCCTTGCGGCGGGGGGAGCAGGCAACGTCACGTCAGGGAGCGTTGCTTCGTCTCGAGGTGGTTGTGCTGAGGAGCGGCTCGAAGCACTTACCTTGCTCCACGTACCCGGCCTGGGGTGAGTAGGCAACTGAGGATATTCTGTAGTGACGACCATTGACTCGTCACCACCTGCCAGCCAGAGACGCGAGTGTGGTGCAGTTGTGCATGTGAAGGTGGAGGCTACGTGTTCATGGGGGCCTGACTGCAAGTGCTCGGTGTCTGATCGCCACGAGAACGGTGGTTGTAGGCATTGGCTAAGTGGCCCAGGGAGTGAGGAAACTGCTTCCTTTTCGACAAAATGGGTACCGCAGCCCTTTGGGGTTCTCTACCCGGCCCTCCACCGGGGAATGGAGTGGTCTGGATACCAGCTCCATGGCAGATGTCTTCCTCCCTGGGTTGCCCACTGGAGCGCTTGGGAGCCTTCTGGGTCTGAGAGGTGGTCCGTGAGCGGGGGCCGTCTGCTTCCTGCGGGAAGCTCTACGCTGGGACTGAGAGCTGCGCCCGGGCAGGGGCGGAGCTGCCTGGGGTTTCACCGCTGCAGGGGGACGCCCTCTGCGAGCAGACGGAAATGTGGGATCTTGAGCCGCTGCAGGGCATTCATGTGTTGAATGGCCGCCATCTGTTTCTTCACAGTCGAGAGCGGCTGGGCAAAGCCCTCTACGGTGTCAAACGAATCTGTTTGTTCCGCTCAGCAGATAATTGATCATGTTTTGTCTCTATCGAAGTAGGCTCCTTAACATCCAACACACAAACAACACCCACATATGAGCACTAATAGGCTGACCAAATCCTCTTTTTCTGAGCCTCTGCAGCAGTCATTGATAGGATTATTTTTCACAGCCAATCATACATCCATTTACTGAGCTCATATCAGATTGCTGAAAACATGGATGAAAAGATACATGTAATTAAAATTCCCTAACTACATGATCAATTGAATATCTATATTATTTGAAAGCCAGAGCTTGGGAGCATATGAGTACACAAATAGATTTTCCAGGTTAAAATAAACTGCAAATTGAAACCTAATTTTAAAATGAACTGATTTCAATGGGTGATATGTCATTAATGCGAATCATAAAACATACCCCAAAAATATTTCACTTTATTCTAATGAAATTATAAACAACAAATAAAAATTAATTCTGCTCAAAATGTGCATACATTTTTCTAGTAGGCAAATCAAAGACAAACAAAGCAACAATAAACACAAATGCTTTTCTTTTATAATTTATTTATCACATGTAACAACCGATTATGATTCAACTTACTTCTATTATTTAACTGACTATCTTCTGATTTTATTTAAATACTATATGAAGTTCAACAGTAACAAAGTGAGCCCAGTTTAAAATCTGTGGTCAACTGTCTCTTAATTAAATAGTGTTGACAGGGCACTTCTCCTTGAGGTAAGGTGAAACAGATCCAAAACGACTATGGATAACTAAATTTGTGTTTAATTATGTTGGTTTTAATAAATACAAATATGTGAGTGTGTGTATTTGACTTGGTGCAATGTGGTTCTTGTTTATTGTAAATATGTCAACAGCCGCCCATGAAACCGTGACGCGAGCACCATCTACACTGCACAAAACGCATGTGTAATGAGGGAGCGAGAGCTTTATATCTCTTGATATTTCTCTTAATTTATTTAATTTATAACAGCTGAATTTGAAAAAAGCTAATTGTGTTAAGCGAAATAGAATGGACTGAATTTTACCTGTCGAAAGATCTATATGGTATTTTGAATGAACTGAATATTTTAGAAATTGACTTTGGATGGTGAATTTTTTTTTAGAATTTTTAATAATGAAATGAGTAAAATTAAATATTCAATGCTTAGAAATACAACAATGTTAAATTTCAGCCTCCCAAAATGCAATGCTTCTAAATGCAAACACTGAGGAATTCAACATGCTTTTATACTTCAAAGACTTTAGTCAAGAATTTACCTCCATAGAAGTACAGCTGGGGGACTGGTTTGTGACAACAGATTATGTATAATGCTTATTTCCATATTCAGATTGTGCCGAAACAAAACAGGCTTTTTCTCAGATTCTCTTTTGAGGGGAAAGCGTACAAATTTTGCATTCTTCCATTTGGACTTGCACCACGCACTTTCACAAAACGCATGGATGCAGATCTAACGCCCTTGAGGCTTCAAGGCATTCATGTTTTGAATCATCTCAATGATTGTTTGTTGTTAGCTCACTCAGAGACTTTGGCTGCCCAATATTGAGATGTCGTTCTCAGCCATTCTGCCTTCTGATGCTGGGCGTTCTGTTGGGACAGGTGTGTCGCTGCAAGGTGATAATGACAGATGCCTCCTCCATGGGTTGGGGCACTGTACACGATGGTCGTCCAACCTATGGAGTCTGGATGGGCCAGAGGCAAGATTGGCACATAAACTGGCTGGAGATGCTCACAGTCGTGCTGGCGTTAAGGTTTTTCCTTCCAGAGATTCAGGACAGTCATGTCCTCATCTGTTCGGACAACAGGACGGTGGTGTCCAACATCAATTACCAGGGAGTGGTGTGCTCTCATGCCATGCTAAGGCTGACACACCGCATTCTTCTGTGGGCACCGGCAAATGTACTATCACTATGAGCTGCGGGCCAGTTGAACTTGGTGGCGGATCTCCTGTCCAGACAGGGTCTGACATGCGGAGAATAGAAATTACATCCACATACATCTTTACGTCTTCTGCAGAGGGTTCGGGAGGATTGGGTTCAGCTTCTGTTCGCTGCCATATTGGCCATCTCAAGTATGGTTTTCGACTCTGGTCTCTCTCCCAGTAAAGATGCCTTGGGAGATTCCAGCCACAGCGAACATGTTATCTCAGGCATGGGGCAGTATTTGGCACCCCCGGCAGGACGTGTGGAAGTAATGGGTGTGACCCCTCACCGTGGCGCACTTTTGAATGATGGGTTATTAGTGATGATCACCGAGGTGGCTAAACATGTTTAAGTGGCATATTTCAGCTTCTTGGTGTACAGCGCAGAGTGAAAATTCAGTTCACTACCTTGTCGTTACAGTTCTGGAATTTTTGCAAGAGCGTTTTGGGCACAGGTTTGCCCAACACTTAAAGTCTATGTTGCCGCTAGAAGGACTAAACATGCTCTTATCAATGTAGTCTCTGTTGGTAGACATTCTCTAGCTTTATGCGTGGCGTACGCAGGTTTAGACCTTTTTATCTGTTGTTTTAGAGGCACTCTTGGGTGCTCCGTTGAAGCCCTTGACAACAGTTACTGATACGTTTTGACTCTCAAGATGGCACTGCTAGTAGCATTGGCATCGTTTAAAAGAGTCTGTGATTCGCATGCCCTGCCAGTCAAAGATTATTTCTAGGTTATTTTGCTCGCAGATCATTAATTTACCTCTCCTCCCCATTTAAGTCGGAGGAGTATGAAAGGTTACATATGCTTTGCCCAATTCAGGTGCAGTGAGTTTATCAGAATCAGAATGAGCTTTATTGCCAAGAATGCTTACATATACACAGGGTTGGGAGGGTTACTTTTGAAATGTATTCCACTACAGATTACCGAATACATGCTGTAAAATGTCATTTGTACCATATTCCATTAGATTACTTAAGGTCCGTAATGTATTCTAAATACTGGATTACAGTGCATCCGGAAAGTATTCACAGCGTTTCACTTTTTCCACATTTTGTTATGTTACAGCCTTATTCCAAAATGGATTAAATTAATTATTTTCCTCAATTCTACAAACAATACCCCATAATGACAATGAGAAAGAAGTTTGTTTGAAATCTTTGCAAATTTATTACAAATAAAAATCACATGTACATAAATATTCACAGCCTTTGCTCAATACTTTGTTGAAGCACCTTTGGCACCAATTACAGCCTCAATTCTTTTTGAGTATGATGCTACAAGCTTGGCACACCTGTTTTTGGGCGGTTTCTCCCATTCTTCTTTGCAGGACCTCTCAAGCTCCATCAGGTTGGATGGTGAGCGTCGGTGCACAGCCATTTTCAGATCTCTCCAGAGATGTCCAATCGGGTTCAAGTCTGGGCTCTGGCTGGGCCACTCAAGGACATTCACAGAGTTGTCCCGTAGCCACTCCTTTGTTATCTTGGCTGTGTGCTTAGGGTAGTTGTCCTGTTGGAAGATAAACCTTTGCCCCAGTCTGAGATCCAGAGCTCTCTGGAGCAAGTTTTCATCAAGGATGTCTCTGTACACTGTTGCATTCATCTTTTCCTCGATCCTGACTAGTCTCCCATTTCCTGCCGCTGAAAAACATCCCAACAGCAGAATACTGCCACCACCATGCTTCACTGTAGGGATGGTATTGGCCAGGTGATGAGCAGTGCCTGGTATCCTCCAGACATGATGCTTGCCATTCAGGCCAAAGAGATCAATCTTTGTTTCATCAGACCAGATAATTTTGTTTCTCATGGTCTGAGAGTGCTTTTGGCAAACTCCAGGTGGGCTGTCATGTACCTTTTACTGAGGAGTGACTACTCTACCATACAGGCCTGATTGGTGGAGTGCTGCAGAGATGGTTGTTCTTCTGGAAGGTTTTCTGCTCTCCACAGAGAAATGCTGGAGCTCTGTCAGTGTGACCATCGGGTTCTTGGTCACCTCCCTGACTAAGGCCCTTCTCCCCCGATCGCTCAGTTTAGCCAGGTGGCCAGCACTAGGAAGAGTCCTGGTGGTTCCAAACTTCTTCCGTTTACAGATGATGGAGGCCACTGTAATCATTGGGACTTCAATGCTACATAAATGTCTCTGTGCCTCGACACAATCCTGTCTCGGAGGTCTACAGACAATTCCTTGGACTTCATGGCTTGGTTTGTGCTCTGACATGCACTGTTAACTGTGGGACCTTATATAGACAGGTGTGTGCCTTTACAAATCATGTCCAATCAACTGAATTTACCACTGGTGGACTCCAATCAAGTTGTAGAAACATCTCAAGATGAGCAATGGAAACAGGATGAACCTGAGCTCAATTTTGAGTGTCATGGTGAATACTTTTGCTGTGAATACTTATGTACATGTGATTTTTTCATTTTTTATTTTGAATAATTTTGCAAAGATTTCAAACAAACTTCTTTCATGTTGTCATTATGGGGTATTGTTTGTAGAATTTTGAGGAAAATAATTAATTTAATCCATTTTGGAATAAGGCTGTAACATAACAAAATGTGGAAAAAGTGAAGTGCTGTGAATACTTTCCGGATGCACTGTATTTCTTCTGGCACTGGTAGATTTTTTTCACTTGTTTTGACTATAAAAACTCTGCCAGTACAGTAAGACAAAATACACATGTTAAAAATACATTATCTGAAAAAACTAAATATCTTATGCAGTGTTGTTTCTAAAACAGGATCAATCAAATTGATGTTGTTTTAAGGATTTTTTAAAATATTTTTACAGGAAAACAATACAACAATTATAATCAAGAATAAGATGTTTGCCCTAATATCAAAGGTCTTACTAGAATCCAAAGTGAATTTTCTTGATAAAAAAAACATGATCGTACCTTGTAACGTGCATGTAAAATGGCCAGAAATAGCATTTTAGCTTAGTGTAAAGCTGACAATTTACACAAGGTTTATTTCTAATTTCTTCTGCCCCAAACTTACTTCTCTTTCTGCTCATATGAATGTAACACATCATAAGAAAGTGTTTCACCGCTGTTCAAATGCTCTTTTGATCGCATCATTTATATAGGACTAAATATTAGATTAAACAAATGACAATAAAATGCAAAGTAATCTCTTCAGTAATCAAAATACTTTTTGAATGTAACTATTCTAATTACCGATGATTTAAATTGTAACTGTAGTGGAATACAGTTACTTATATTTTAAATATATATTCCTGTTACATGTATTCCGTTACTCCCCAAAGTTGAACTTTCTCAAATGCCGAAGGAAGTTCAACCTCTGCTGGGCCTTTTTCACAAAGTAGTCAATGTGGGTCTCCCCACACTCAGCATTGGACACATAGTTCTGATTTATAGTCTTAAAAAAAGTGCAGAACATTCTGAGAACGTCATTCAGACGACTTTATTCATTTACAGAACAGGGTATGGCTAATTGAAGTTTGTGTACAAAAAAAGGCATATACAGGTCTAAAAATATATATTTTATTTAATACAGAGAATTTTGCCAGCATTTTTTCAAAAGTAAAACTAAACAATAATTTAAAAGAATTGGGCTGTAAGTGTTCCAAAAAAACAAAAAAAGCACTGATGCTTTACTCCTAGTATTGTGCATTTATTTTTTTATTTAAAACATCTTTGTGCACAGAAATTATATGGTTTTTTTATTGTGGACTAATTCAGTGACTGTTTTCTATTATTCTGAATGGTGTGAAAAAGCAAAACAGTGGCCATTCATTTGTTCAATGTGCTTGAGACATTTGTGTTGGCACTCCTGGAAGTGTCATGTTTGCAGCATCGGCTCTACATGGCGTAAAGATCAATCAATAAATCACGTACAATATATGGGCTATCAATACAGTCATCATGATAACACTGGCTAACGATTGGGGCAAACTCTGTTATGTGACAAAGTTTTTGCATTAATGCCCATTTTATCGACAATTTTATTTAGTTTCCAAACAATTTTTTTGTGACATTTGATGTATCGACAGAGTTAAGATGAGATGATGATTAGATGCAGGTGTGCGTAGCTAAAACATGGATGAGTGAGGGCGGGTGATTGAAGGAGAGTCTGGTGGGCTTGTAACAGCTACATGTTAAAGGAATAGTTCACCCAAAAATGAAAATTCTCTTATCATTTATTCACCCTTATGTAATCCCAGATGTGTATTTTCATGAAGAATTTTAGAAGAATTTCTCAGCTCTTTTGGTCCATACAATGCAAGTCCATACAATACAAGTGAATGGGTTCTCAGCTCTTTTGGTCCATACAATGCAAGTGAATTAGGGTTAGGGACTACCTAATAACCCTTACAAATTCAATAGGGTTTCAGTCCTTCAGGCTCAAAGCACTAATTAGATAAAATTGCCTAAAAATCAAACTTAAGATGCCACACGGAAAGATCTCATGGATCAGGAAAATGTTTCAATATATACTGTCAAACAGGTGTTTAGGAAAGTACTAAACACCTAGTACTAGGTGATAGGTTTTGTTGCTATTTGGTGTTTTGGGAGAAAATAAAATCAAAGGAGCATTTTGTGTGTGTGTGTGTGTGTGTGTGTGTGTGTGTGTGTGTGTGTGTGTGTGTGTGTGTGTGTGTGTGTGTGTGTGTGTGTGTGTGTGTGTGTGTGTGAGCGTGTATTTATCACTTTGTGGGTACCAAATGTCCCCATAAGGATAGTAAAACCCGAAATGTTTGACCTTGTGGGGACATTTTGTCGGTCCCCATGAGGAAAACAGCTTATAAATCATACAAAATTATGTTTTTTGAAAATGTAAAAATGCAGAATGTTTTCTGTGAGGGTCAGGTTTAGGGGTAGGGTTAGGTTTAGGGGATAGAATATAAAGTTTGTACAGTATAAAAACCATAATGTCTATGCACTATGTAATTATCACCGGCTATTGCCACTATTCATTACTATTCAGTCCAATCATTTTTCCTTTTCCTGGTCCTTCTTTTGAGTCTCAGTCTCTAGTGTCTCCTTTTCTTACCGGTATGATGCCAACATATCCGACTGAACAAGGTCAACAAAAACTTAACCAAGTCCCCATAAAACATGGAAACACAACATGTGTGTGTGTGTGTGTGTGTGTGTGTGTGTGTGTGTGTGGTTAGTTCGAGAGAGAGAGAATAAAGTGCGGCACCGCTCAGTAAACCGCTCCACGGTGTTTGGGTCTTTAATGGATAAACTCAGTGTGCCGGTCTCATCCGTGATGGCGGAAATACACAACAGTCCAACATGGTTATACTACAACACAGCAAATCTCATTCGTGAAAACGGTATGTTACAGTAATAAGTATTATTAGCAGCAATGAGTGGACTCGGCAGTCCGTAAACTTTACAAGCAATAACCTTGATACACAAGAATAACACTATAATATTCTATCTCTACCCAGATGTAAGCCTCTTACGTGAATCACGTGAGGACACAGGTAGAATATGTGTTCATCCGTCCTTTAACTCCTCAAGGCTTGGGTGATGACGGGAGGCCGTTTCCTTGGTCTGTCGGTGGGCGGAATGGCTTCTGATTCTCGGTGGGCTGGCGTAGAAATCAGCGACATTGACACAGTTGAAGAGGGAAGAGAAATCTTCTTTCTTCACTTCTGCAGGCAAACGGATGAAGATACGGATTGCTCGGTGGTCTCCTTCATATCCATTACAGTGTTCGGTGGAACACAGTGTAGTCTCAACTCGTCCAGCAAGATTGTATGCCCACAGTTTCAAGTCGTACATTACTTCCTTGTGCAATGAGGCTACACTTTAGTGCAGCGAAGAGCTGCGTCTACGCACAGCACGCAATGTTGCTGGAGGTGACACCCAGATGTATTTCAGAAGTATCCCTACTCTGTATTTCAGAAGTATCCCTCTACTCTCGATGATGTCATGATTGAGGGGCATTCTGTCATACACCTCAGTCCAATAGGAGTTGAGTTCGATCCTTTGGAATTTCACACATAGGTGTAAAGTGAGCAAGGCTTCGTGGGATTTGTAGTCTGTTTTGGACTCTCTTTGTTTGATTTTGGTGCAGTTTTTTTCAGTAAGATTTTATGACTGTGTGTGTAGGCCTCAGTCAGGCTTTACGACTGCGTGCAGGCCTGCCTTTGTCTTCTATCTGAATACATGAGGCCCAACACTAACAGTAAGATTAAGACATGCTGTAAAAATAAAAATAAACTATATATATATATATATATATATATATATATATATATATATATATATATATATATATATATATATTATTCATCGTTAGTTCTTGAAACCTAATGCATTAACTAAAGTTAATGAATGGAACCTCATTGTAAAGGGTTACTATAAGGGATTGCTAATATAACTAATGTGTAAAGTTAAACTATTATCACATTAGGAGTTATCAAATTTTGACAATGTACTGATAATCTAAGTCTGTGAACCTAAAATGCAACCAAAAAAGAGGTTCTTTTCTTACATGTTGAAATTTAAGTCCAGCACTGAATGCAGTAAATTCTTTAATTGTTTCATTTTTTCAAAGTAAAGCCTTTTAATAGACTACCTGAATATATCATGTATGCCAGAGTGACACTTTTGAACAATCCAAATACACACCACAATCAGATTAACTGATCAGATTTCATCATCAAACTATAGCCTTCCACCACACCGACAACAGCAACACTTTCCTTGAACTTTCACACATATCACAAATCTATGTTTGAAGCTACATCAAACATTTTCTGGATTTTTTTATTATGCACTCATATTAATTGTGCATAATACAATTTGACCACACATTGTACATTCACTGTTATTTATTATTTATTGCTGCTTTTTGTATTCAGAAATGAATGAAACTGCACAGTAATAATCATCTCCTGTATATTATGTGTAATAAGCATGATTGTAATAAGCCTGTTCTCTTTTTCTGATGTAGACTATTCTACTGCAAGTCTCACTTAACTAATCATTAAACACTGTAATTATCACCGGCTATTGCCACTATTCATTACTATTCAGTCCAATCATTTTTCCTTTTCCTGGTCCTTCTTTTGAGTCTCAGTCTCTAGTGTCTCCTTTTCTTACCGGTATGATGCCAACATATCCGACTGAACAAGGTCAACAAAAACTTAACCAAGTCTCAGCATTCTTATGAAGGATAACTGAAGGGTGACTTGAAGTGTGTATTTTTTTCAATGTTACTATACTTTCTCCCCTCCCACCTTTATATGCAGAGACAAATATTCTGTAAGTAAGTAATTTGTAGGCTGATTCCTCTGACAGGTGTAAACACTGTGACTCTATAGCCCTATCAGTTTGTTTGAGCATCCAGCACAACATTAAACACAGGCTCAACCAATGGCATGAGTTTAGAGGAGGACTACCCTACCTGAATGTCTGTTTGGTGACACTAGCGGTGCAGAAATTACACCCTTCAACATTTAACAACCATACTTATGAACAACTCTCATCTCCACAGCTTCAGTGGGTTGTGCATCCACTAAAAGTTGTACAAAGGGCATATTGACAATAATTTTAACCCTGCCTTGATAAACTGGCCCTACAGCATTTTTAAACTATGTGTAATTATTAAAGCCATCAAATCTCACCACCCACATGTCCTGTGTTCGTACATTTATGCAGAAACAATTTATCCATATAGTTTTCATCCCTTGAAATGTATCCTAGTTGTAGCAATGAGGGAGGTCACAAGAGTAGGATCTAAACGCAGCTTTGTTTAATAAGAATAAAACTAAATACAAAACAGGATGAACACGGAAACAGGGCAAGGCAGGAAACCAGGAAGCAAAAACAAACAGGACTGAAACCGGGGCATGAACTAGGGAGAAACATTAACAACCGACAAAGGAGACCCTTATTCCCTGATAAATGTGGAAGGAGATGCTGTGCTGAAAAGTGCTTTGGGAACGACTTTAGGTGTGACCAGCTGTGAATATGTGTGCAACATGTCAATGAACACTGACCGTAATTTATAGCCTCTGCCGGTGTAATCACTGAATGCACCTGTGGCAGGGCTATAAATAGATGCGTCACAGGTGCATCGTCAGGTATTTTGTCTGAAGAGCAGTCCTGGGGCATTCCAGTGCGGCAATGAAGCGCAGCATCTCGTTCCGCTTTTATCAGGGAACAAGGGTTACACTTAAGTAACCCAAGATGTTCCCTTTCAAAAAGCTACACTTATGATGCAGCACTGAAAAGTGCTTTGGGAACGAGAATACCCACGTTGCAGCACTGTGGCTGTCCGGACCCCCTACAGTTGTGTAGTGTGCTAACAAGAGCGTGAGAGGTCTCAGACATGAGCTTGAGATGTCGACTCAAGGACATAAGAGCCCGGAGTGGCATGAACATCCAAACTATAAAATCTGATGAATGTGTGCGGAGAGGACCAGCCTGTTGCATCACAAACATGCTGCAGAGGGACACCCCTAGCCAAGGAGGCGACCCCTCTGGTAGAGAAAGCCCTGAAACCTACTGGCGAAGCCTCGTAGGCCAGGGCAATAGCGTCCCTCACCCAATGAGACATAGTCTGCTTGGTGGCGGCAGCCCCCCTGTTGCGGCCCCCATGGCAAATGAATAGTTGCCCTGACTTACGCCACTGGCTAATGCAGTGGACAAAAGTCTGAAGGGCACAGACTGGACAAAGTCTGTGAAGTCCTTCCTGCTCCGGCATTGTAAACGGCAGGGAGCAGAAGGCTTTGAGAGTGACCGGATGTAAGGTTGAGAAAGGAACCTTAGTCAGGGTGAGGGTGCAAAATTGCTTTAGCCATTCCTGGGGCAAAATCTAAGCAGGCTGGCAAAACAGACAGAGCCTGTAGCTCCCCAGTTCTTTTTAGAGAGGTGATTGCCATAAGAAAAACCATCTTGAGAGTCAGAAGTTTATCAGACGCTGACTCTAACAATCTGGCAGTTAACTGGTTCTGCATTATGTGTACTGCACCATCTTTCAAAGACACCCCATTAATTGGCGTAACTTCTTCTGGTAGAGGGAGCCCTAGCACTTAGAATGGTCTTGATAACTTCAAGTTAAAACCCTTCAGGGGCCAAACATGAAGGTTCTACAGAACGAGCCGGGGATGAAATATTGTCACCTGCACCTGAGACAGAAGGTCCCTCCTGTCCAGAATTGCCCAAGGCAAGACGTCGAGGAGAGACCTTATCTCCGAGAACCATACCCTGTTTGGCCAGCGTGGCGATATCATTAAGAGGCAGGACCCTTGCTGGCGAACTCTGGCCAAGACTCCCGGGAGCAGAGAAACCGGGGGGGAAGCATACAGGCGCATTCTGGGCCATGTATGTGCCATCGCGTCCAGACCCAGGGGGGCTGGGTGACTCAGACAGAAGTAGAGGGGACATTGCGCTGTCTGTTGGGAGGCGAAGAGGTCAACTTCTGCTCTTGTAAAATCTCAACCAGATTTGTTCCACTACCTTCTGTCTGGACAGTAAATCTGCTCCCATTCAGGCATCCATGGATATAAGCTGCTCTGATTAACAGGAGCTTGCCCTGGGCACAAAGGAGAATCTGAGAATCCAGTCTGTTGAGCTGGCATGAACATAGACCTCCTTGATGGTTTATGTAAGAGACTACCGCTGTGTTGTCCACCCGCACCAAGACATGGCAGCCTCTGGAGGAAGTATTTCAGGGCCAGAAATACAGCCATCAACTCGAGACAGTTAATGTGACAATCGAGCTGACGACCCTCCCATTCCCCTTGAGCTGGACGACCACTTAAGGCCGCTACCCAGTCCGTCAGGGAGGCGTCTGTCGTTAGCAACCTGCAATGACAAGACGCACCTAGAGTTGGACCCAAGGTAAGAAACCGGTGTCTGAACCACATAGAAAGGGAACGAAGCATGCAGCGCATAACCCTTATTTGCCTTAGGGGACTGGCCCTTGGATGAAATCCCCTGGCTTTAGCCACAGCTGAAACGGTCTCATGTGCAGAAGGCCCAAAGGAATCACCGTGGACACAGACGCCATGAGACCTAGTATTCGTTGATACTGACGAACAGTGCAACCTTGACCTAGCCTGACTTTGCTCAGGGTGTTCTGAATGGACATGATTCCAGCAGGAGACAATTGTGCAAACATCGTAATCAAATTCCATATAACCCCCAGATAGGTAATTTCCTGCCTGGGAGAGAGAATGCTCTTTTTGACGTTGAGTCTTTAGACCCAGAGAAACCAGATGAGCTAAGACAATATCCCTGTGCTGAACTGTGCTAGTATCAGCCAGTCTTCTATGTAATTCAGAATGCGGATGCTCCGGAGTCGCAAAGGAGCCAGTGCTGCATCCATGCATTTCGTGAATGTGCAGGGTGATAGGGCTGGGCTGAATGGAAGAACCAGATACTGGAAGGCTTCGCCCCCGAAAGCGAACCTCAGGCACTTCCTGTGCTGTGGCAGAATTTCTATATGAAAATATGCGTCCATGAGATCGATCGTGACCAGCCAATCGTGATTTTGGATTTGTGACACGACTGTCTTGATAGTTAGCATCTTGAACTTGAACACCCTGACTGAGCGATTCAAGCCTCGATGATCTAAGATCGGACGCAACCCCCCACCCTTCTTGGGTACCAGGAAGTATTTGCTGTAAAAACCTGACTCTTTCTCTGGAAGGCGAACACGTTCTATGGCCCCTTTGACCAAGTGCTCCGTGTTTCAATGGACCACGCCATTGAAACATGGAGGGCGGCGAGCGAATTGAATTCTGTAAATATTTTCTACTGTTCTTAGGACCCACATAGAAATACCTGGCAAAAGTTTCACGCTGCCAGGTTCTCTGAGATGGGTATTAATTTTGACACTTCCTGTTGAGGGGATGTCGAGTGTTCCGTGTCCTGTACTAAGGCAGGAAGCAACGGTACACCCAATTTTTCATTGGAAGCCTCTAACTCCCAAAACACCAGAGGCAGGAATGGAGGTACCGGGAGGGCAGAAGTGGATGATACCGTCCCGAGGGGGGCTACCCCCACAAGGCTGGGCGCAAATCCGTCAGGGTTTTTTTCCTTTTAGAAATAACTGCCCTGAGGTCTTGCTTTGGGGGCTCCTGAGGGCGACGAACCGGACCCCAGTCTTTACGAGGGGGAACACGATTTTTGAGCCTCCCATCTAGAAGGACCGGGATGGGGCTGGGTGGCCGACGGCCCCTCCCCCTGAGTGTGTCGAGAAAGGAATTGCCCAAAGGCTTCCTCGTGACTTTTTGCCTCCTGGAACCTGGTGATAACTATATTCATAGCGTTACCAAATAAACCAGAAGACGAAACCGGGGCATCGGGAAGGAAAGTTTTTGTCCTTGTCTCTGATGCCCGATAGGTTAAGCCATAAGTGTATCTACGTGCTGACTAAAGCAGACATAGACCAGCCAATGGTGCGGGCCATCTGCTTGGTCGTGCAGAGAGACAGACCCGTGGTTCGACGAAGCTCAGAGAAAGCCTCTTCATCGACCGTGGTGCCCACACTCAGGTCCTTCAACAGATTAGCCTAGTGCACCTGTAACACTGCCATAGTGTGCAGGGCAGCACCAGCCTTACCTGCTGCCTGATAAGCTTTCCCCACAAGTGTGGAGGTGGTCCTGCATAGCTTTGTGGGGAGAGTGGGTCTCATTAGTGATGATGCCGAGCCAGGCGAGAGATAACCTGCAAGTGTCTCTTCTACCGGCGGCATTACCGCATACCCCTGAGCTTCAGCACCCACGATAGTCAAATATGTCAACGTCGAGGGCACGAAGATACGGGAAGTATAAGGATTCCTCCATGAATGAGAATACTTGTTATGGAGGTCATAGAGGAAAGGAAGGGACTGATATAGTGTTCCCTTCCCTTTTTTACTTATTTATTTTGGCCACCAGACAGAAATTTGTCTTCTAGTTTGGAGCATTTGTGGGGGGTCTGTTGTTAGCCGCTTTATTATTGTGTGTGGAACGTACAGAGGTTCAGTGTCCCCCTCGTGAACACAGAGGCGCCGAGGCGCGCTTCAAGCTTACGAGCGATAGAGACAGACCTGTCTCTAGCTTCTCAGCCAGATCCATAAAGCCCCACGACAAAAAAGTGGGCACTGGCTCTTGGAAGTAAGCGAGACCAGTGTGAAGCATTTTGACTGTAAACAGATCGGAATGCCT
This sequence comes from Xyrauchen texanus, assembly GCF_025860055.1. NCBI lineage: Eukaryota > Metazoa > Chordata > Actinopteri > Cypriniformes > Catostomidae > Xyrauchen > Xyrauchen texanus. The sequence goes on along the minus strand of NC_068284.1, from coordinate 26,099,128 downwards.
GCACCAGCTCTGCTGCAATGCAAGAGCAGCATGCTCTTCCCCCAAACACACAAAACAACACTGATGCTTTGTTTATCAGTCATTATTTTTCTTCTTTTTTTTTAAAGAAAAGAGAAAGAGAAAGATTTCAGCGCACTGCCTAACAAATTCTAACTCCTAACAGAGGAAACAAAGTTCTGACTGGCTCATGAAGCACACAAACACAAAGAGTGATCTGAAGACAAAAGATCTGACGATGTGCCTGTGATGCATCTATTTATAGCCATGCCACAGGTGCAACCAATAAAAACATCGGCAGAGGCTATAAATTCCGGTCAATGTTCATTGACGTGTTGCACACATATTCACAGCTGGTCACACCTAAAGTCGTTCCCAAAGCACTTTTCAGTGCAGCATCATAAGTGTAGCTTTCTGAAAGGGAATAGGTCATTATATACATGAGGGATAATTAGGTAAATGGCACACAGGTAAAAACAATGTGGAACAGCTGGAAGTTATCAGAGCAGGGGATTATGGGAAGTGTAGTCTAGGGGAAACAGATGACAGGGTAAAGCACAGGGCAGACAACAGTGAATCGTGACACTAGAAATATATATACATATGCAGTTGAAGTCAGAAGTTTACATACACCTTAGACAAATACATTTAAACTAAGTTATTCACAATTCCTGACATTTAATCGTAGGTCTTAGGTCAGTATGTATCACTACTTTATTTTAAGAATGCGAAATGTCAGAATTATAGTAGAGAGCTTTTATTTCTTTCATCACATTCCCAGTGGGTCAGAGGTTTACATACACTTAGTTAGTATTTGGAAGAATTGCCTTTAAATTGTTTAACTTGAGTCAAACCTTTGTGTAGCCTTACACAAGCTTCTCACAATAAAGTGCTGGAATTTTGGCACATTCCTCCAGACAGAACTAGTGTAACGGAGTCAGTGTTGTAGGCCTCCTTGCTTGCACATGCTTTTTCAATTCTGCCCACAACTTTTCTATCAGACTGAGGTCATGGGATTTGTGGTGCTAACTCCAATACCTTGACTTTGTTGCTTCAATGTAGCCACATAATTTTCCTTCATCATGATGCCATCTATTTCGTGAAGTGCACCATTCCCTCCTGCAGCAAAGCACCCTTAATACATGATGCTGCCACCTCCATGCTTCACTGTTGGGATGTTCTTCGGCTTGCAAGCCTCACCCTTTTTCCTCCAAACATAACAATGGTCATTATGGCCAAAAAGTTCAATTTTTTTTCATCAGACCAGAGAAAATTTCTCCAAAAAGTAAGATCTTTGCACTTGCAAACTTTTGTCAGACATTTTTATGGCTGATTTTGAGTACTGGCTTCTTCCTTGCTAAGCAGCCTTTCAGGTTATGTACTGTTGGTTGTACAGATGAACGTGGGACCTTCATGCATTTGGAAATTGCACTCTTCTGACCCAGTCCACTTGTTCCCAGTTGCCACGCCTCCTTGTTTAGTCCTTGTCATGTTGATTGTCTGCCCTGTTATTCCTCTTTTGTTTGTCGAATCATTTTGTTTATCAGTTCATCTGTTCCTATTCCAGTCTTGTTTCTTTTGCCAGTTGGTCCTTGTTAGTATTTTTATTCTGGTTTATGTTTAGTTTGTTTTCTCTCCCCCCATGAGAATTTTGTGTTTGTTTTCTGTTGTTTAATAAAATATATTTATTTTCACTCAATCCTGCATTTGGGTCCTCCTTCCTGTTAGCATTCATGACAGAATGATTTGACCACACATAGACACAGCCGGAGTTAGTTTTATTTTCATCTGATTCTCTGGTTGAAAAGCTCTTTGGTCTCTGTCAGGAGAACCAGCTGGTAAGAAAGAATTTGAAGGAATTTCTAGCATTGGCCTCGGGTTTGGGCTTCAACCAGGAATGCGTCATTGATTTCTTTGTGGCCTGGATGAGCCCATAAAGTTATGGTAGTATACATGCAGAAGAATTGAAATTACATGATTTGAATCTAGGGATTTTCAAACTTTGCAAACCTGGAATTCTTCACTGTTATAAATTAAATGGCCCAGGCATCAGCATTGGTCAGAAAGGCTCCTCAGCCTGACCTTCTGAACTGCCACACAGAGTTAAAGCAGACTTTTCCATGAAAGGTTTCCAAAAGACCATCAGACTCGAATACTAAGACATTTCATCTTAAACCAGGAACATTTTACACAGTCACAGTACTTTACCGATTTAGCCTTCTAAAATGTACAGAATGCAATTAAATCCATGATTTATACAAGACCTAGTCTTGCTAGGTAATTATGAAATTTTCTTTGAACTGAGGTAAATTGTATAACTGAAAAATTAATGATTTTAGCCTGATGTGCCTCTTTAAAATGTGTGTAATGTTTTATCCATTTTGTGTAACCAAGGAATTAACCAGTATGATTTGTAACCAGGGATTTTCATGTTTTGTTACCTACACGTATAATATCCAAATAATATTAAAAAAATGTCATGTTTGGTATGTAAGCGTTCGCTGGCGTATGCAGAGAAAGCTGATGACAACGAATATCATGTCTCTTGTACCATTTTCAAGATTTAAAAGTTCATGGTTAAATATGCACTATTTTTGAGCAGGAGATTTGTAAGAATCTGAAACAAAGTACCATAAATCAAGTGTCGGAAAAAAACAGTTGACCATGTGACTCTGAAAAGTCACTTCTGATTGGCGCAGGACACCTTAGGGGATGCAGCCAATTTCAGTTCAAATGTTTCCAAACAGGAAGAACACGCTCTCTCTTCTCTTCTCTTCGGTCTTCTCTCTTGCTCCACTTACTGCTCAGACTTCGCTCTGACTCTTCTCTCGTGGTCTTCTTGGGTTCTCGTCGGAACCAGGTCCATGCCATGTGAGGTCCAAGGAAGCTCAGGACTCGACGTCCCGAGAAAGCCATGAGAAGGCCTCGCTTCAAAGCCAACCTCATCATTCATAAAGACAATAACTTTACAATCTTACAGAGGTGCAAAACATCGACGGAACGAACTGCCAAGAACCAAGCAACACAAAGAACACAAGGAAACACCACTACACGCAAGTACAATATTGTGCTAAAAGTGCTGGTGTATTAATTAAATCATTTGGGTAATCCGATCGATGCAAATCGATGTAGACTCAAAGAAGGATAAATGGTTCTTAAGGCATTGTCAACAGACTCCATTAAGTTCATTTTCACTGTATTGATCATTTCTTTCACATTCTGTCACTGTTTTCACCAGCCTGTCTCATGTATACATGTGTTAGATTAGATTTATGTTTAGAATAACAATAAAGTTTGTCTGTATTCAAAGATGATTGACTGTAGTATATTTTGATAAATAATCTCATCGCTGTTTCTAAAAGATTTTGCTTCAAAGCTGTACCTAAATACATGTGATATTATTTTCAATAAGCCATGAGAATAATATCACTCCAATAAGTGAATTAATCATAATTCACTTATTTAAGATAATTCCTTACAGTAGAAATTGTGAGCCGATACATGGATTACGATTTTAATGGTGGAGAATGATTGTTGAACGTGACTAATTCCATTATATATTTCATTACATAATGATGTACAATAAGGACAGTTTAATTTAGTTCACAGCTCTCATATTTCGAGACCCTAAATTCCCATCTAAATGTTGCATACCACATATCCTAAAAAGTCTTGTATTCCTGTTGGGGGTGAAGAGGGCAGTGGCGGAGCTAGGGGGTGGCCAGGTGGTTTTCCCATTGGACACCCCAGTCGCACACCAAGGTCTCCAATCCTCCCCATTCCACTCAACCCATGTCTTCTGAAGACATATGATAGGTTGGGTGAGAAACAGATCAATATTTAAGTCAATTTTTGCTAGAAATGATCCTCCCTGCTCAGTCAAACTCCACTTTAACTTTCACTTTCTTCTTGGTTTTTGGTGATTCACATTCTTCATGCATATCGCCACCTACAAGGCAGGGAGAAGAATTTCTAGCAAAAATGTATTTAAATATTGATCTGTGTGTCATCCACACCTTTCATATCAATTCTGAAGTTGTGGATTAAACCACTGGAGTTGTATGTATTACTTTTATGCTGCTTTTATGTGCTTTTTGGAGTGGCAACATTTTGGCACCCATTCACTTGCGTTGAATGGACCCACAGAGCTGAAATATTCTTCTAAAAATCTTAATTTGTGTTCTGAAGAAAGAAAGTCATTCACAGATGGCATGAGGGTGAGTAAATGATAAGAGAATTTTCATTTTTGTGTGAATTATTTCTTTAAATAGCACATGAGGGGCCACATTGTCCTCCTTTTGAGATGTAATATTCCACATTGATTTAGTTACTGTATCTTTTAAGTCAAGAAATAGTTGTGTTCTCATTCTGATGCATGATGCACAATTTTCTGAAGACTGTGCCTGGTGGAATATTCTGCTGAAGGATTGCTCTGCGAATGTTGATACTGTTCTATCTTGAAGACTAATCATAATTATATATTATTTTATCATCTCTACTTTTCTGGTAATTTATTATACCAATTATAACACTCTCTACATCAGAGGTCAGTATTATAAAAAAACGAACAATATTTTAAAAAAAATTATTATTAAAATTGTCACTGATTTATTCTATTACATTAATACTTTTAAAGCTACTAAAGTTATTAAGCCAAAAGTAGTGTGTGGTTTTCTCATTTCCTTGTTAATGTTGTTTGATTAATAGCCTTCATATGGCATAGCGTACTAGACAGTGCTCAATTTGGTTACATGTATGCTTAAAGTCCAACATTTTGATGCAAATATGCTTTTTGTCCCACTGTTTAAATTCACTTTAGACATAAAGAACTGCGTTTACATTAATGGCTCATCAAGACGGTATTGGCGGAATTATAAAGTGTATTTGATCATTAGGCGCATTAGTGCTCAAACATCAGCCGCCTGTCAATCAAACAACACACAGCTACAGACATCAGGAAATAAAAAGTCAATCTTTTGTATTTTATCTAGATCAACCAACCAGTGGTGCTCTTGCTATCGCACTCGATGTAATGAACACCCCTGTTCTAGATGTAATAAATAGGCTAAATGTGGAAATCTACTCAAAATTTTTATCGAGGACATCTCTCGACATCATCTAGATCATTTTATTGCCCAGCCCTATTGATAACATTGCATTAATCTCTCACAGCAGCTCAATAATCTTAATAAATAATTCAGGACTAACACAAAGCGATATCCGCGTGCTGACCACTCAAATGGCGCGACGAGGTTAATGCCAATTCTTTTGAAGGGAACCTCGATTGTTAATGGCAGGGGGCAAAAGTGTGCTTTTGGGGTGGCCAGTGGATTCACCAGCTGACATTCACGGCATGCCACACACCACCTGCGGTCATCCCTGTGAATGCCCGGCCAATAAAAACGGCCATTATTTAGTTCAGTTATGATGAGCCGCCTGGAAAAGCGTTTTCCGATGGCTCTTTGGGGGTTGTAGTCTCTTTTTTTTTTTAGAGTCCTGCATCACTCAATACAACTGGACTTTAATAATGTAAAAATATTTTTTTTTATATTATTAACAAAACACATGGTCAAAAGTGTGCTTAAGTGATTCATCACTTGACTGCTCCAGAGCACAAACTTTAACATAAAACAGCTCTCCATAGCCAACTTGAACACAAATGTTTTCTTTTGCTTGTCTTTGATAACACAGGATAAACACAGGCTTCTTGTCAAGTCAAGTCCATTTTATTTGTATAACGCCTTTCACAACACAGATCGTTTCAAAGTAGCTTTACAGAAGATCAGGCATTAATAGAAGATAAAACTGTAATATCTATAATGTCGATTAATCATCATTGTATAATTAGATAAAATATGATTGTTAATCATGTTTAAAAAATAATTAATTAAATAATAATTGCATTAATAACCCCAGTGAGCAAGCTGAAGGCGACTGTGGCAAGGAAAACAAAACTCCATAAGATGTTGGTTAATGGAGAAAAATAACCTTGGGAGAAACCAGACTCACTGTGGGGGGCCAGTTCCCCTCTGGCTAACATCATGAATATAATGTAAATATTACTTATGTATAGTGCAAGTCATGGTTTAAAAATTATTAAACTATGTAAGTGTTAAGGGTCAATGTTTAAACTTAGATTTTGTTTGAACTGTAAGATTAATGACCAATATCTTTGAAGTTCATCCTGTATTAACTGCAGAAGTTCACATAGAGTCAATTGTCCTTGTTAATTGGCTGATGCAGGCTTTTGTTGGCAATTGATAGTCTATGTATTCCTATTCCATTTCCATTTCAATTTCTATTTCAATTTCATTGCCTAGTGTGGCAAACACAGGGATGCCACTCTCCTCTGACACTCTCTTCATTCATGTTCTTTTTAAAGTCTCCCTCTGCCATCAGTGTAACAAGAAACAGCTGTTAGAGATAATGAAACCAAGATGCCGACCCTCACGATCTCTCCTGCAGACAGACACACGATCATGCCCCCATCCCCATAATCATGTATATTCCTGTTCCTTATATCGGTCAGATAAACCTATCCAAGTTGCACCCAGCGCAATGTCAGAGTTTTTGATGACCTCCTTGATTAAGTTTAACTGCCTTTCACTGTGTATAGGCACCAGGTTAGTGCCAACAGATATGCAATAAGACTGGACATTGAAACTATTATATAGGGGAGAGAGAGAGAGAGAGAGAGAGAGAGAGAGATGTTGATGTTTAATAACAATTACATAATAAGGGTAAAATAAACACATGTTTGTGTTACCTAATCAAATGTAAACATATCTCAGCATCTGCTCAGGTAATTTCTGTGGTAATATACTTGTTGTATTGACACTCAAATTCATACCAACCAAAAGAGCAGACATTGTTGGTATCTACCCCTTGACTGAATGCTGTACAAAATTGAGATTAAGGTTTTTTTACATTAGCTTTGCTAAAGGAAAAATATGCTGTTACTTTAATGTATTAAACACTTGACTCATAAATTGATGAGTAGATTTGTATAAACTAATGTTGAAGACTTGATTTCATATCCTTATCTGGCATATTTCAAGTACACCAGATAAGTTTATCTATATATTTAAGTTTAAGTTTCATATATATAAGTATGCGTGTGTGTATGTGTATATATATATATAGAGAGAGAGAGAGAGAGAGAATATAGATGTCACTTTGTGAAAGAGGGAAGAAATGAAAGCTACTTTTGTTTGTAGTTTTACACTGTATTTAAACTGAGGGTAAAGGTCAAATACATTTTCAATAGAATGGCCAATTCATGACCAATCCAAACAGCATACTGCATATGAAATTAAAAATCACCGTTAAAAATTCAAATTGTATTTGAGTAATAGACTTGGAGTGAAATTTCTAAACCTAATATACAAACAAGAAAAGTGTTTCTTGCCTGTTATGAAGTGTGGCCAGCACTTATATCCATAATTTATTGCTTTACATAAAGCGGGCATGTTTGCCAGTGTGCAAGTGGAACAGCCAATCAGAATGTACAGCACATTAAGTAATCACTTTGATTATTTGTCCACATTGATTGTTATGCATCCAGCAAGTCTGCCTTGAGAACGAACATGTGCAGCTTTATATATACATGTCCTCTCCTTGAACTTGCCTAAGTCGCAATTTGCCCTAGTGGTCATATTAATCTCCAGCTGAGGAGTGTGCTACTAAAAGCTATGGGTTTTATTCTTGTGTACATAAATACATGTTACATTAATTTGATATATAATCCAATATAAAGTATACTTTTAAACCTACAAAAACATACCAGTACTATCTGTCTGTCTCTCTGTCTATCAACCTACCTATCTATCTATCTTAAGAAGATAAAGAATGTTCTTCAGCCAGTTCTCCCAGCTGAGCCTGGAAAGGTGCAGCTGTTCGCATTCTCATTTTCAGTTATACCCAGTTCTATATCTCAGCCATCCGGGCATGTGCATGTGTTTTGCTGCTGTCTTTGGTGTTGAAGATTATATTCCATTTCCCTGTGGGTGTCGAACATGTCTGTCCAGGCTCCTGTGCCTGTCGAAGATCCTGCCAAATAAAAAATTTTAAATTTAAAAAATGAAAGACAATTAGAAAACAGTAAAATAAAATATATTTAGATTTTAGTTTTTATAAATTAAAGAGATAATGCAACAAATCAAGAAAAATCAAGAACAGGATTCATTCATATACAGTATATACATATACAAATGTATATATATAAAAGAGCTGCTTACGTGTCCACGTCTTTTTAAAGATGTCATTCCGTAAGTGTTTTCTTATGCAAGGGACACATCCAGCCGTCAGATCAGCATGAGAGCTGCATTCACTGTCTATTTATGCCCAACTACCCCTCTTGAAAGAGGCGGTAGTGGTATATCTCTCCCCGGTGAGTAGCAGGGCTTGGAACTCACACTCTGTTAATCTTTCTAACCCGTGTTGACTAATGTCTACACTGGCTGGAAAAGCATACTCAGCGGCGGGCCAAACTGGTACAGCACTCCACGCGATGACAGTGCTCCAAGTTTTCCAAGCTAAGCTCCTCAAACAAATGGATGAGCAAGGCTATCCATTTGATGATCTATGAGCTATGATCAAGAGACGTTCAAAGAGCTACACACCACTACGGACATAGCGTTGTGAGCCACGAAAGTCACTGACAGGCCATTGGCAAGTCAGTGAGCAACCTGGTGTTTTTGGATTGTCACATATGGCTGACCCTCACGGAAATGCATGACGTGGGAAAAGCTGCTGTATTCCCACTGTTCTTTGTCGGGAAAGGAATATTGTTGACTGGTTATTATTAGCTAATCAGAGGCACTACTGAGCGAACACAGAGACTTGCTGCTTGGCCATATGGAAAATCTGGTCTAATGTCAACTGGGCAAAAGCACAGTTTTCTCCAGCCAGTAAATCTGCTTTTTATGAGTTTATGCATGTGTACCTCATGAACAAGCATGTACAGACCATTCTTTGGTGTCTGTTTCAGTTCAAACTGAAAAAACATTACCTCTGAAGTCACCAGCACCAGCCGTCTACCAACAGGGTGTTATGCTGGGTCAAGTTTTTAGAAGGAAAGTGCTGACTACAAGTGCATCCAACACAAGTTGGGGCGCAGTGTGTAATGGACGCCTGACTTTCGACCACATGACAGGTTCGAAGCGGCCGTGACATGTCAACCGCCTAGAGCTACTGGCTGTCTTTCTAGCTTAGAGCTTTGAGATGTTTTCATTTTATATTGTGAATCACCACATTCTGATTTGTTTGGATAACACAACAGTAGTGGGGTATATATATATATATATATATATATATATATATATATATATATATATATATATATATGTCACCATGATGCACTCACCCACATATGGCCCACAAACGTAAATATGCATTTCCCCCAGTGCACCTCCTTCATTCTGTCATTAGCAAAGTCCGAGTGGACATGGAAAGAGTTCTGTTAATTGTGCTGAAATTGCCCAATCAGTTCTGTTTTCTGGAGATGATAGAAATACTGGACGAGCTTCCATAGGAAATACTGCTGAATAAAGATCTTCTCTCTCAAACACAAGGCACTGTTTGGCATACCCAGCCAGAGCTGCGAAGCCTACATGTGTGGTCTTTGAACGGAGCACAGCGGATGATCCAGAATTGGCTCGGTCGGTTATGAAAACCATATTACATGCTAGAGCACCCTCCACAAAACGCCTTTACGAAAGTTGATGTAGCGATTATATCTGTGTATCACGCACCTGAAACCTGCACCTCTATAGGAAAACATGATTTAATCATAGTTCCTAGGGGGCAGGGCAGCTAAATCCCCCTTGCCTTGTTACAGCTCGACTTGGAACCTAACTTGATCCTAAAAGTTATGTACATAACCAAGACGTTTACTCACCTTTGTGTTGTTACAACCCCATATGACTTTCTTTCTTTTTCTTAACACAAAGGGAGAAATTGTGAACAAATTTTGTTCTCAGTGATGTCATACAATGGAATTTTATGGTGACCACCTCTTCAAGCTTCAAAAGGACACAAAAGTATAATTCAAAAGTCTAATAAATTATTCCATGAGACTCATGATTGTTATGAAAGCATACGATAAGGTTTAGCTAAACAAACTGAAATCGAATGTATTATTTATTAAAATATGTCACTGACCATTATTCTCCTGTGTGCATTCATGAGTCTGCATGCAAGCTTTAGAGCCCTTTGCACAAGAGCAACAGTGGTTACGCACCATGTGCGAGATGGGGCATTCAAGCAAAAACTTTTTTTGTTTCGCTTCAATGGGACCACCAGCGATATTAACAACAGAAAACATAACATAGCTGCACACAAACCAGAGAACAGGACAGAGTCCTCACTGAAGTTAGCTACAGACACACCGTGTCCTACTCAGACGCAAAACGACACACAATAAAAGTTATCTTTTCTATGTTTATCAGAGCTTTTTGTCACAAAAAAACAGCTGCAATGTGACCCTCTGTCTATTGCTTGGTTTCTATATTTGGTGCCGTGCCCGTAACCCCGTCCACTATGAACTGGCACCTGTCCAAAATGAGAATTATGCGAGCGCCAGGCAATTGTATATGTTCCACGACTGCTTTCGGGTCCTTGAATAAGGTATAATGTGTGACAGCCTGTAGAGTTTCTGGTAGCCCCCTTGGTTAAGATGGTGCTCTCACTAGGCACTTGGTGCCCTACACAGACTGTGTAATACACAAATAGGGTTGAAGCGAAACAAAACTCGCTTGAATGCCCCATCTCGTGCATGCTGCGTAATTACCGTTGCTCTCGTGCAGAGCTCCCATGCAGACTCATGAACGCACACAGGAGAATAACAGTTAACAGTGAACATTTTTCTAAATAATACATTCGATTTCAGTTTGTTTCGCACCAAACCTTATCGTATGCTTTCACAACAACCATGAGTCTCATGGAATAATTTATTAGACATCTGAATTAAAATTTTGTTTCCTTTTGAAGCTTGAATAGGTTGTCACCATAAACTGCCACTGCCATCACTGAGTACAACATTTGTTCAAAATGTCTACCTTTATGTTAAGAAGAAAGAATGTCATATTGGGTTATAACAACACAGGGATGAGTAAACAATGACTGAATATTTATTTCTGGGTGAACTAATCCTTCAAAAACCCTTCAGTGAACTAATACTATATTGAAAATGTTTGCTAGCCAGGACCATCTATTAACAGTGGACAGTGTTGTATAGAACACAAAATATTACAAATGATTAAACCACTGACTTTGGAACCATTTAAGGTCTACGATCTTTAATGGGTGGTTTGTAAACTTTTTTTTCCTCAGGTACTTTCACATGCAATGAGCTAGTAAAACAAATTCATGTAAACTGCGTTGCAAATGAAAAACACTTCTTTTAAATTTTCAAGTCTGCCCAAGTTACTTGAATAAAACTTGTTCACAACTATGGTGCATGTCATATGTTAAAGCACATTCAGACTGTTAAAAAAGTTTATTGTAAATATTATTCTCCTCTAGGCTATTGCTTCAAACTTACAGTCAAGAAAGTCAGCAGAGTTCATTATTTACGTATATAAATTGCTAACTATGATTGCTCAAATTTACTTGCTCACGCTGGGTGAATCTGAGAATTCTGACTTTAAAAACTCCCCCATAGAGGACGTGTTCTAAATATGCACTTTGCTTCTAAACAAAAGGCTATCAAGCATACAATGCTACTAAGCCTCCTGGGATAATTTCTGGGTGCATGCTTGGGAAAACAAATTGCTCTTCAACTTGAACTATGTGCTGGAGGAATTATTTTCTATAAACAGACCTCTTGCATTGAAGTGGAACCTTTAGACCTAGGAAAATGAATGTGGGAGTGTGATATGTTTATTTATATGATGTGCACATTGCACACATTGGATATTTCAGTGGGCCAAGCCAAAGGTTGCCATAGGCCAACTCCTAATTTTCTAGGTTATTGAAACCTATTTGCACGTCTGCATGGACCTGAATCTAAAGCCGGTACATCAAGCACCAGGTGCACATATAAAGCAGACATGACGCTTTGTGTCTCTGTAAACATAGCATATAGTATCTTGTGTAATGTTGTTCCGTCTATTATAGCAAGCATTATATATAACAACAATTTTTTAATTTCTCATTAGGGAATAATAAGCAATCAAGATGACGAAATAAGATAAAAAAATAATTGATGTCCTCTCTCGCATCTTAGAAAACCCGCATCACTCCATTAGCCAGTGCATTTACCAAGATGTGGAATCTTCATTTATAGATGAAATGCACAAAAGGGAGTACTCTACTGAATGAAGTTACCATGGCTGCATGCATCCCAGGCAAGGTACTGCGATATCCAAGGACAAGCTATAGAAATCATTCTAGATTAACCAACGAGGCTGATGAAAGCAGCATGGTCAGTCTGATTAAAAACATAATAAAAAAAATAATAAAAACAAGCCTTCACCTAGCACTTATCAATCCCTCGACTCAATTTGCCCAAGCTATTTGCACACCATTTGAAAAACAGAGCTGCTTTGTGTTCTCGTAAATGGGACCTCAGCTGGCCTGGCAGCACTGAAAAGCAAACCTGCCTGGTTTTGTATTTCAAAAAGAAGACATACGGAAATAAATAAACCTACTATAATAAAATAGGGGAGGTCTCAAGAGTACATACATTGTATCTGTTTCTTTATTAATGTGATTTTTCACATGTAAAAAATCTGGTTCTTCATGTGGTAATATCTAAATGAACTGGTTTTGTGCAAATCTGAGATGTTTGTTTTAAATACATGGATTTAAATACAGCTAGACTCATTAGAGAGACCAGTAAGAAAAATGAAAACCAGGAGTCAAAGTAGAGTTTCAATCAGTTGAGAGAGAGTTTACTGAAGTCAAAGTTCTCCACATTGCCAAAGACAAAAGAGAGAAACAGAAAATTTGCTGAGGATCTAACCTCGAATTAACTTAGACTACTAAAACAACATTAATAGCAGGCATATGCTAATTAATTGACATCATCTCTTACAAGTTCAGAGTTCTGATAGGTGAACAGTACAGATAATTCTAGAAACTTCCAAACATAGTGTACTGTTCAACTACGTAAATGCAATCATTCAAAAGATAATATTTTTTAAAACACTAGGTCAGCAGATAAGGGTCAGAGGTGAGTCATAGATCGAGAGGGCTCTTCTCCTTTTAGATACCCTTGATGTCCAGTTCCACTTGCTTAGTCACATGACTATCAAAACTCCAAACAATTCCTGCACTGACATCATTAGACCAGTGTTTCCCAACCACTGTGCATACTAAATTATCAAATTCCACAAAATAAATAAATGCATGAAAATTTATAATAATAATTTCAAATACACAAACACCTCACCTTTCAGAGAAATTCTCAATTTTTAAACCATAATCGGTCACTTTTGTGATAGTGAAGAGCAATGATTAATGTGCAAAAGTGACTGATATTTATACACGTTATGGGTCTTTCACATGACTCATGTCAGCGCTGCAGAATACATTGAAGTCTATGAAGTGATGCCACTTTACACCAAAGTGTTTTTCACTCACATTGCTTCACCAACAATGTCTTAGAGAGTACTAACCAACAACAAATCTTAAAAAAAAAAACTGTACAAATTTGTGAAGAGACATTGTATGTCTTATAATTTCTTTTGATTAAATATTACCTTAACATTTATGAATTTCAGAGACCTCAGTTATTTAACTAATTTAAATTCACCAAGAAAACACTTAGACCTAAACATAAACAAGTCCTTTTATTACGTTCTGCTATCAAAGCAACTGCAAGTCGATTGAGTTCTGTTCAGTTAATTTTTTACGTGTTTTGTTTATATTTTAATCGTATTTGTTTTTTGTAATATTGCGTTGTTCTATATCTTCATGTGGTGTCTCTGTTGCTCATCTGTTCTCTTTATAAATAAATAAATTCATAATCTGCTATATGCTTATCCTGTAAGTTTATGATTAAAATTAAACTTGTGAACGATAATAAAAGCTATTAAATGTCTTATCATTAAAATATGAAAATTAAAAAGATGGGTAATAATAGATTATGACGAAGAAAGTCTAACGCAAGCACTGTATGTTACTTTGTAGCCGAATTTCAAACATTACAAGTAAACATGCTACTATGACGGACAGAAAACATGGACAAGTTCTTGAAAAGGAAAAATATTGACGATGATTAGCCCATGTGGGATAGTGTGCCGTGGCAGAGAAAAGGTTGGGAAACACTGCATTAGACAAAACAGAGGGCTATCTTTCCTTCAAGGTTAAGGCAGACCTTATTACAGGCATATCCAGCTGGAACAAAAGTGATGAGAGAACAATACGTCCAAACACAAAAGAGCAAAGTTAGGCTGAAAAATTATTGTAGTTACAAATACTACAAATTTATCTGAACAAATAACCTGAATAAATGCACATGGTAAGAAGACTTTTGATGACCTTTTTATAACAATTGCTAGTAAATGTATTCAACACATCAATAGGCCAAAGTGACAAAGGTGAACCCAAACCTTCAAATATGACTAAATCAACCTGATAAATCAGTGTTAGAACAATGAGAACTATCCATTTAATAGATCAGGCCTGACAACAACTCACACATAAAAGAAAAAGAAACATGTTTCCACGAAAATAGCAGCATCTGTGAACCAAACCAACAGGATTCAAGAATGAGAAACATTTAGCCTTGAGGCTTAGAGCTGCAGACTGTTGAATGCTTCGAGATTTGGCCATGTTTTGTTCTTCACATAAACTTGTATTTTTAATACTCTGAGGATGTATAGTGTATGTGCATATTCATATCTATTAGCAATGGAAGACCGAGAGATAGTGGGCATTTTATCCTTGTGTAATTGCATTGTTTCCATTTAAATGGAAAGTCATGTGCTATGACACAGAGTCCACGCCTAGTTTGACTGAAGGTTGGGTGCATTTTAGCCCTGGGGGTGGTTGGAACTTGTAAAACTCTCAGCCATTTGGCAAGGAGTCTAGTTACTAACAATCTACATCAGTGGATAACTTGATGAACAGGTAAACCATATGCTACTTTTTGTCTTTGTTTTATAAAAACTCAGAATGTCATTCAATAGTTGTAAATAGTTTTTATTCATTTTATGCAATAGAAAAGAAAATGATTAGGTACAGGTAAAATAGGACACTTTAAGATCATTTTTCATTGGCACTGCTTTTAAAATGTGACCTAAATTAAATCTTAATTTGAACTTAAATCCAAATAGTTTAGGTCTTGGTTTTTAATTTATGTTACATTATGTGATTGTTGAAGTTTGTGTGTATCTGTCTGCACTTGTTTGTGCTTGCTTGTTGACATGTACATATGTTTCCAGGAAACACTATGGAGATCAAACAAGGTGATGAGCAGCATTTAGGCAAGAGTAAACAGGACAGAAGTTCTATAGGAAACACTGATGACGGCCTGAAATATGATAGTGGAGGCGTAGCCTATAACTTCAGCTGCATCCACAGCAAAGGTACAAAAAAACAGATATAATGGGGGTGAAATCAATGGTACTAGAAACCAATTCAGCACAGGAATACAGCCCAGTTTTGTGGGATATTCCTTTTCAGTTTGATACCCACTGTAAAGTTTGTTTTGACTGATTAGATACGAATTGGAAATTTGACTCTGACACTCTTATTACTCTTATGACACTCTGCTCTTATTCTATATAAATATTTACAAGTTAGTTAAAGCAATAGCAAATGTGAGTTCGATTCTGCATGGTGTGACATTGAATTGTCTATAGTATTCAAATATTGTATCCAGGGAACATACTGATAAAATATATACAGTACATTTGGATAAATTAAAGCATCTGCCAAATTCATGGATGGAAATGCAATGCCAAATTCTTATTCCTTTTTTTTTGTTTTGTTTGTTTTTTACCTACATATGGTGAATTAAAATAATTTTGATTCAGAAAGCTTTTGATTCTTTTTAAAAAAGTATGTGGTGTAATTTTCAAATGTTGTACTGTAGAAAGTAAATTAGACCACAGAACTGCTTGCCATGGCTTTAGGTTGTTGTAACTGACACATACTTACAGTCTTAGTGGACTAGTTTTGGCACATAAATCACTGAAAGATAAAATGAGAGATTGATGTGCAGTTTGTGTTTGCTCAGATCTGCTGCCAGCTGAGGATGGAGAGGAGGCAACTAAGCATTTCCTGCAGGAGTTGGTAAACATTTTGCTGGCCTATGTCAGTAAATCCCTGAAACGCAGCTCCAAAGTTCTGGACTTCCATTATCCTCACCAGCTTAAAGAAGGTCTGGAGGGATTCAGCCTGGAGCTCCCTGACCAGCCAGATAATCTTGAGCAAATACTGGTGGATTGCAGAGACACACTGAAATATGGAGTTAAAACAGGTGCTAAGAACAAGCAATTCATCTTCATGCCCATCCGTTTGTTTAGTGCAGGTTTTTATTTTTTTTAATTTATTTTATTAAAGTGACAGTTTACCAAATAATGCAAATTCTGTCATAATTTAATCACCTGTATGCAGTTTCAAACCCTTATGACTTTATTCTGTGGAACACAAAAGCTATCATATGCAGCAGAATGTCCAAGCTGATCTTTGCCATGCAATGAAAATGAATGAGGACCAAAGGTGTCAAACAAGATATTTAATGCAAGATTTTCTGTGATAAATGACTGAAATTTCAGTCTGTTCCTCGAAAAGCTATCATATGGCTTCACAAGACATGGAATAGTGTGCACAAGTCTTGTGCACTTCTATGATACTTTAATGGATCTTTTTTCGCCATTTTTGGAGATTTGCAGCCCCTAGTTTTCATCCAGTAAGACTGATCTCGCTGTGAATACAGCCACAGTATTTCTAAAGTTCTTCAGCTGAAATTGGTTTATGCAGGGGTGTGTCCAGATGCTGGGAAAGTGTAATTTGATTGGTCACCCCAGGTGCCACCCTAATTTCTAAACTATGATTGGTCACTTCCCAAGCTAGAGGCGGGCCATCAATAAGACTTCAATAAAACCAGGTAGAACCTCATTGGTTTAAATCGGAGCAGGAAGCAGTGAAATGACAGTTAATCAAGTGGACTCACTGCGTACAGTCATCCAAAATGAAACAAATGGGGTAAAAACTAACCCTAAATGATGTCCTTCCTTAACCACCAGGTCATCCTAGGTTTTTCAACCAGCTGTCAACTGGACTTGACATCATTGGTCTGGCCGGAGAATGGTTGACGTCCACAGCAAACACAAACATGTCAGATTAGATTTGTTATTTCTTTTTATTTCCTATTTTTTAATGAATAGAAAAAAACATAGATTTACTTGTACTTTTCATCAGAATACTTTTCTGTTTACAGGTTTACTTATGAAATATCCCCAGTCTTTATACTAATGGAGGAGGTAATTCTGAGAAAAATGCACACAATTATTGGATGGCCTGAAGAGGAGGGAGATGGCATCTTTTGTCCAGGTAACAAGTTGATAGCACAAAATGCCAAAAGCATTTATATAGTGAAAATTAGACCTAGTGAGATGTTTTTTCAAAATGAGAAACGTTTTCAAAATTATAAAACTTTTTCATCATTAGTATTTTATTAAACAACTAATGGCTTTCTCCGCAGGAGGTACCATGTCCAATCTGTACAGTGTGTTGTTGGCTCGGTTCCATTTCTTCCCGGCGGTGAAGACCCAAGGGATGTGCGCCATTCCTCGCCTGGCACTGTTCACCTCTGCACACGTACATGATCTCATTATTGTTTCCACCACACTAAGCAGGCATACTGTGACAGTTCCACTTACTCAATCAAACACATAGCACTACACATGTCAGCCATTATCTTGTGACCCACTGTCTAGGAGGTCAGACATTATATGTCACAGCAGTGTTATAAAAAGTTCAGATAAACTGTGGTTAATTCAACGTTTTCATGTCTTATTATGGTAAAATAAAAGGTTAGGTCATGTTAGCTGTTTGCAAGAAGATTGTCCATGCATGTGTATCATTTGATTTCCTTATTAGAGTCATTATTCAATCAAGAAGTCTGCAGCAGTGCTCGGAATTGGCTCTGAAAACGTCATTGTCGTCAAATGTGATGAAATGTAAGATTGGTGGACAGAATCATAAATTCTGAATATGCATTGTTTTGAGTTTAAAAAGATTCATAATACTCGTTGCTTTCTCTCTGCAAGGGGGAAAATGATCTCATCAGAACTGAACTTCAGCATTGATGCAGCAATGTCAAAGGTTGGTCAAATAAGCTGATATAATATTAAAAATGGCACATTCCACGAATATGATAAACTTCGTTGTCCCATTACTTTTTTAAGGAATTAGAGTCACAAATGATATGTTAGTAATATTGACTGGATTAATTTTTTATATAATTTTTCTATTTAATTTTGATGTTTGGGCCTATAAAGGGGGGTTCAGGGGAAAGGATGAATTTACAAAACATTTTTAAAAAGAGAGGGAAAGGCCAACATGGAGCGGCAGTGGGAGAGAGAGAGGGAGAGAGAGAGAGAGAAAAAAAACGTCCTCGCCAGTTCTCCGATACACCGTAGCTTGGTCCTCGGCCACTCCTCCAACCTCAAATGGACAACAGCCCGGCCTCCCTGGGTGGATCGGAAGCAGTCTTCCGGAACTCCCCGCCGTGTTCTCGGGAAACAGAAGGGGTCTCCCCGCCGCTGGCAGCGGTTCTCTTGGTCCAGGCTGTTGGCCGGTAGCCCCTCCCCACTGGACCACGTAAGGGTTTCCCCCAGTCGGCTATAGGAGCCCCTTCTCCCTTCGCCGTCGGCGGCCATTCATCCGCATTCAGGCGGCCGGGCACCTTCTTCCCCCACTGATGGCAGAGGCTGCTCCATTGGGGTGGATGTAGTGGCGAGGACTATAGGACCCGGGTTTCAGCACCAGTGTAAAGGGATTAATTGGAAAGGATGAGGCGAGAACCGGCTTGATAATATAAATAATATTTTAATTATAAAGACAAACACACACAAAGGTGACGGACAGCTGTCCGTAAATCTCTCTTTGTCGCACTGCCATATTCGGTCGGCCTTTATCCCTCTCGAGGGCTAATTGGCCTGATTAGGGACCGGGTGTGCGGAATCACGACCTGGCCCTGCCCTCCGGTCTGCCACAGGTCCTTTGTGACCGCAGTCATAAGGAGATTCATGCCGGAGAGGAGTAATGGCTGTCCAAATGTTTATTCTTGTGGTGGAGGTACAAATGTGCAAATAAATACTGTTTTAAGAGCAAATAAAAACCCAGGTCATTTTAAAACTAGAACAGTGGGCACTAAAAGCAGTACCAACTCCCTGCCTAAACAATTAATGCCAGAGTCCATCCCACTCAAGGAGCACCAAACATTTGCAAATTGGAACATACGATTATTTTAAATAAAATAAACCCTCACCTCCACATTCTTAAATACAATATAATTGAATAAATACATAAGAACAAGAGATAAATGAGAGTTAAAACACCATATTTATACAACACCAACTAAATATAATAAATAGGATGAACAAAAACATTTTCACAATAAAATCCCAATAAATATTGAAAATGGTGGGTAAAACAATAAAGTTCTTGGACAAATTAAAATCCTGTGATGGAGAGGGTCCAATTTAATGTTTTTTTGCAATGCACTGTATAGGCCTATAAAAAAATGGAAAAAAAAAAAACGTTATTGAGGCTTGTCGCAAATCTTGGTAAGAGGGTTGCAGAAATTGTAAACCTTATAGAAACTGACAAAAAATAAACTCTTTGTAAAATATTTAGTTTGAATTCCTTAGGTTTTCTATCAACATCTGCTTAAGTTTAAACACATAATGTCACTGACCATTTGATGAGAAAGAAATAAAAAAGAAAATAGGATTCAGACATTTTTATTATACTCCATTTGTGGCAAGCTCCCAATAGTAAAGCAAGGATTCTTACTTGGTTTCTGTAAATGTAACAATAGATTTTGTATCAATTAATCTTTGTATTTTTAAATGTCTGTTTGCTGTCTTTAGGGTCTGGTCCCATTCTATGTCAATGCAACTGCAGGAACCACAGTCTATGGAGCTTTTGATCCTCTAAATGAAATTGCAGACATATGTGAACACCATGGCCTATGGATGCATGTGGATGTAATACAGTTTGTCCTATTGAGTGCATTTTATTAAATATACAAAAAAAAGGCAATTCCTTAATGCTATGATCTCATTTAGGCTGCATGGGGTGGTGGTTTGCTCTTGTCCAACAAGCACCACGTGAAACTGCAAGGAATTGAAAGGTAACCAAAATCTGTCATTTGACTGGACAAGGGAGCAACATTTAGGCTATTAGGAGCATTGTTGCCATTGTTTAAATATGGTTTAATAACCTCTTAAACACCCGCTGGTGGATCCAAAGGGTGGCGCTATTTCGCAAAGTTTACACTTAAAACTTTAAAGTCCCCATATGTAAGTCAGGCATATGAGGTATCATTTGAAAGCTTAGAATCTTAACTTTTCAGAGATAACATAACATCTGCATTTATGTTACATAAAATAACTAAATAAGCAAATAACCACCCTCAAGTAGAAATAAAACCCTGGTGCATTTTTAGGCTGCTGCCCACAATTTCTCCCACTCAAATTTCAAAACTCACCCTTCACACATACTGTGGACTTATTACAAAAAATAATAATACATTTTATATTAAAAAAAAACATTTTTAAATATATTATTTATAACAATTATTCATAAATATTGTTGTATGTATATATTTAAATATATACAACTATTATTATTTATGTAATTTTTTTACATTTATAAACATAATTCTGGTTCGGTTCACTCTACCTAACTTTGAAAAGTCTCTTTTCATTCCACCAGATCGCAGAAAGTACTAGAGAAAAGTTAACATTCCATCACAATATACATATTTGAAATAAAGGTGGCACTCTTAATGCATTTTAGCCCTGACAGAGTGTACTAGAAGCTCAATCTTGTCATTAGAAAGATGCGATGATATATAACATTTTATCATCAATAGTCGAAAACAAATTTTTCTGATGAATTGTTTGGCATGCTTTTTCTGCTGGATGGTATATTTTGTTCTTGACATAACATTGGAGCAAGATCACAGACAAGTAAAAAATGTCCTTTTTCTTTTTTTTTAATTGCCTAAGATTTACAGCAGCAGTGATCGGCAAAAAAAAAGAGATGTTTGTATTAAATGACTTACAGAAATCCTATTTCACATATTTATAAACAGTGGTATTAGGGCAAAAAGGGTACAGTCACATTCATGGGAATGAGAGTCCTTTGTCCTCAGTATGTGTGAATTTGTCAAAGGTGAAAATGCAATTCACCATTGCATCGCAGGCTGCATGACATTTACAAATCCAAAGATTGCACTGTGATCAAGGGATAGTTCTCCCAAAAATTTTAATGTTCAGCTGGTGTCCTAGTGACCCTGATGTTCAGCTTTCTGCTTTGGAGGCCCAGAGGCATTGGCCCCATTGGTCCAGTCCATGATCCAGCCCTGTGCATCATGTCCAAAATTTCACCACTCAGAAATAGCTTATTTCAAATGAAATCCCTGCCATAAAACAATAATCCTATATGATGTTTTACTCGTGATATTTGTGCTGTTTTACCAATTAAATTTGTACTTTTCTACCAATTCCTGTACATATGCAACCGGCTCATCACTAGTTGATTTTAAATCCTGTTGGGTTAATGTGAGCACAGGCTTCTTTGTCTACCTTAAATGTCAGCAGCCGTTTCTCTGAACACTTCTCTGACATCCTTCTTTTTCATTTTCTTTTAATCAACATAAAGTGCAGTCTTTATTGCCATTAGATTTGGAGTCCTGCAGGATAATTCAAGTAATTTCTCTGCAATTTGCACTGTACATCTGCAGGAGTGAAGTAGTAGTTTTGAAGTTTGAGGGAATATATATATAAAAAAAAACTCACTTAACCCCCTAAACCTGAAAAAACTTCATTTGTTGTGTCCCAGTGGTTGGTCAGAAGCTGGAGTTACATTCTTGCTCATAGAATTCATCAAAGTGATTTTCTGACATTTTCTGTCTAATGGATTCTAATATAGTTTTATAATATAGCTTCCAATGTATTTTTTTAAAGTGTACTTTGAATTGGTGAAATTATTTTGACATCTAACTTCATCTTGATTTTCATATGCTGTCAACCAGGGCTGATTCTGTTACCTGGAACCCCCACAAAATGATGGGTGTCCCGTTGCAGTGCTCAGCCTTTCTGGTGAAGAGGAAGGTAGGTTGAGCTGTACAGATACATTCATTCAGTCATAATAACTATACACAGCACATATTCTAATAGCTGGATATATGTTGTTCTCAGGGCCTCCTGCTGGAGTGCAATCAATTGTGTGCCGAGTATCTCTTCCAAACTGACAAGCAGTATGATGTGTCCTATGACACCGGAGACAAAAGCATTCAGTGTGGAAGGCATGTGGACGTCTTCAAACTGTGGCTCATGTGGAAGGCAAAGGTAATGACTATGACAGCTTCAAAATAAATTAAAGAATTTCTTTACATAGGCAAAATGTTCAGTGACCTAAAGAAATATTTGGGCACTTCAGTCACACTTGAAAATGCATGGTTGCTTAATGTCACAGTATATAACAATATCACAAACTCACTTTTCAACTAAAATGTTTCATCAATTTAAAAAACAAAATATGCTGAATTAAGACAAAAAGTATTTTATATTTTATATTTAAAAGTATATGCCATGAAATGTATCCAAGTTTTCTCTGCTTAGGCACCTGTGTGAACTGATTTCATACATTCATTTGAAATTGTTAAAAAAAAAAAAAAATGTTGTTATATGTATTATTTTGTTGACTGGGGGAAAATATTGTATAAAAAAGACAAAAAGGTACAACACCAGAATTGAAAAGTACTTTGTTCCCCAAATTACTGAAAAATCTGTTTATATTATTTAATGTAAATATGCTATTTTTCTGAATGAAACTTTTAAAATAATTTTCAAATAGTTTAATGCCTCAAAAAAATAGACAACTTGGTCCAGTATGGGTACAAAAGACTGATTTTCAGTTATTATACTGAACTTTGATGCACAGAATTCCACAAAGATTGTCACTTTTCCTTAAAAAATTAAGTGAAACAAAAATGAGTGAATTCTTTTCAGGGCTCAGAGGGTTTTGAAAAACAGGTCAACCACTGCCTTGAAAATGCAGAGTATCTTTACTACAAGCTGAAGTGGAGGACAGATTTTAAACTGGTCTTTAAAGAAAAAGTAAGTGCTTTTACACTTTCATCCCCTTTTAAAAGTTGAAAAGTGCCAAATGATTTAAAAGGATAGTTCACTCAGGATAGTTCATAATTCACTTCTCTCATGTTGTTTAAAACCTTTTGCTTGGAACTAGGGCTGTCAATCGATTACAATTTTTATAAAATTAATTACATGATGTCCCGATTAATTCATCAATCGCATATACAAATATTTGCTGAGAAATCCCCTCATATAACAATAATTCAAAATATAATGATGAAATAATTATACATAGTTATATTTAAATATTAAAAATGATATATATATATATATATATATATATATATATATATATATATATATATATATATATATTCAGATAATTAAAATGCATTATATTCTTGTAGCAGAAGAGTTAATCATTGATAAGACAATACAAAAAACTGTTTTAGAATACAATGTATTGTTTACTTCCATATTATTGATCATAAGCCAATCATTGGCATACAGTTCACAGCAATCCATTTCACAAGTGAATTTGTCAATCAGTTGGAGATTTATTATGAGGGCTTGTTTAAGGACCCGTCAATTTCAACAAGCGGCAGACATGCTTGTGTAGCGTCTCGGGTGCGTTTTTTAGGTCACTATGTCAAGTTAAATATAGTTTAATACTTAGAACACATCTTGAGATCCCTTAGTTCGAATTTCCGCTCCATTAAATGTTTTGAACGCAAGAACGTATCGAATGTCTGTTTTGTGCTGTCTGGTTGTTTTCTTCACTTTAAAAACTGCGCATTGCCCATACAGCTGAAATTTCAATTACTGCCCTCTGGAGTAAACAGGTGGTACTACAACCTTGCATTTCTCAGGAATCTTCCTTATTACAATCCAGGGGCATTGTGTTTAATTGCGTTAATTTTTTTAACGCGTTATTTTTAATAAAATTAATCACACTGAATTAAAGCGATAAATCGACAGCCCTACTTGGAACACAAAAGAAGACATTAGGCAGTCACTATTTCACTATTCACTTCCATTGCATCTTTTATCCATATGAAAGTGAATGGTGACTGAGTCTAACATTCTCTCTAACATCTCCATTTGTGTTCCACATAGGGCTATCAAAGTTAACATGCTAAAGAATGTGAGTAATTTAATATGTTTAACGAGTTTTCTTAATCGCGATTAACGCATTTATTGGTTTGAAATTAGATTCTAGCATTTGATCAGCTCCGTGTGAGTTGTAAACACTGATGGGAGGGCGGAAATGATGAAGTGATGAGAAAGGGCCTCTTAACGCTATTTGCTAAACAAAACAAGTCCAGATGGCACTTGTGACAGAAATCAAGTACTTTGCAGCCTCTGTAAGGTACAATTTATTTACCACAGAAGTACGTCATGGGTTAACTATCACGAAAAATGCAGAATTAGACATTGTCTGCAAGCGCTATCTATGTGGCGTTCAAAGCTGTGCTTGATGCTGGCGTTGATGCCCTGACGCAAATAGCGAATGCGGCAGAACGATTGCTGTAAGAAAAGTGGATGGCCACAGTCTACCGGCTGATTAATTTTGAGGAGGATGAGAGGTTAAGAGGTTTTATGCCCATTGTGATGAATACTCATCTTGACTGACAGCACTAATTCTGCACAAATGGAAGTCATTCAGATTTGGAACAACATGAGAGTAAATGATGATAGAATTTAAATTGTGAATTATGGTTACTTGCCTACATAACAATTGCATATGCATTTCCCCCCTATGAAAGCTTAAAGATTTAATATGCTTCCTGTATTATTTCAGCCCGAACACAGCAATGTCTGCTTTTGGTATCTCCCAAAACGAGTGCAAAACATTCCTCCTGGCCCAGAGCGAGACAGAGAACTCAATATGGTGAGTCACAAAATGGTGCCTTTAATAATTCAACCAGTTAAATTACCCAATAGGATACAGGTAGACTGGGAATAAGCCTCCATTTAAAAGTAAGTGATTTATAGACCTGCTCCAATTATCTGCTTGTAGCTTTACATGTTTAAGTTATGAATTCCCACAGGTGGCTCCAAAAATCAAGGCAAAGATGATGGAGGAAGGATTTGCAATGATCAGCTACCAACCTCTCGAAGATAAAGTGAATTTCTTCCGTTGTGTTTTCTCCAACCCAGCTACCCAGAGGGAGGATGTAGACTTCATATTAGATGAAATTGCTCGTCTGGGCTGTGAACTCTAAATCTGCCAGAGAACCATTTCACTCCTGTGTGTGGATAATATGCAGGATAAATAAACTCAGCAAAAAAAAGAAACGTCCTCTCACTTTTAACTGCTTTTAATTTCAGCAAAATTGTGTAAATATTTGTATTCGCATAAAAAGATTCAACAACTGAGACGTAAACTAAACAAGTATCACAGACATGTGACTAACAGAAATGGAATAATGTGTCCCTGAACAAAGGGGGGATACTTCAAAATAACAGTCAGTATCTGGTGCGGCCACCAGCTGCATTAAGTACTGCAGTGCATCTCCTCCTCATGGACTGTACCAGATTTGCCAGTTCTTGCTGTGAGACGTTTCCCCACTCTTCCACCAATTTACTTGCGGCTGTAGCTCAGGTGGTAGAGTGGGTTGGCCACCAATTGCAGGGTTGGTGGTTCGATTCCTGGCCCACACGACTCCACATGCCGAAGTGTCCTTGGGCAAGACATTGAACCCCAAGTTGCTCCCAATGGCAGGCTAGTGCTTTACATGGCAGCTCTGCTGTCATTGGTGTGAGAGAATGGGTGAAAGAGTCACAGTGTAAAGCACTTTGAATACCGTTAAGGTTAAAAAGGCGCTATATAAGTGCAGACCATTTACTTGCAAGTTCCTGGGGGGGGATGGCCCTAGCCCTCACCCTCCGATCCAAAAGGTCCCAGATATGCTCAATGGGATTGAGATCCAGGCTCTTTGCTGGCCATGTCAAGTGTCACTGACATTCCTGCCTTACATGAAATTACACACAGAACTAGCAATATGTCTGGTGGCATTGTCATGCTGGAGGGTCATGTCAGGATGAGCCTGCAGGAAGGGTACCACAAGAGGGAGGAGGCTGTCTTCCCTGTAACGCACAACATTGAGATTGCCTGCAGTGACAACAAGCTCAGTCCCATGATGACCCTCCACCTCCAAATCGATCCCCCTCAAGAGAACAGGGTGTAATGCTCATTCCTTTGATGATTAATGCATCCGATCATCACCCCTGGTGAGACAAAACCATGACTCCTCAATTAATAGCACTTTTTGCCAGTCCTGTCTTGTCCAGCGAAGGTGGGTTTGTCCCCATATGCGACGTTGTTGCCGGTGATGTCTGGTAAGGACCTGCCTTACAACAGGCCTACAAGCCCTCAGTCCAGCCTCTCTCAGCCAATTGGGGACAGTCTGAGCACTGATGGAGGGATTGTGCATTCTTGGTGTAATTTGGCAAGATGTTGTTGCCATCCTGTACCTATCCCGCAGGTGTGATATTCAGATGTACCGATCCTGTGCAGGTGTTGTTACACCTGCCACTGCGAGGATGATCAACTGTCCTTCCTGTCTCCCTGTAGCGCTGTCTTAGGCGTCTCACAGTACAGACATTGCAATTTCCCTGGCCACATTTGCAGTCCTCATGCCTCCATGCAGCATGCCTAAGGCACGTTCACTCAGATGAGCAGGGACCCTGGGCATCTATCTATTGGCGTTTTTCCAGTCAGTAGAAAGGTCTCATTTGTGTCCTATATTATATATATATATATATTATGTTATAAAAACCTATACGTTTTTATAACTGTGACCTTAATTGCCTACCGTCTGTAAGCAGTTAGTGTCTTAACGGCCGTTCCACAGATGCATGTTCATTTATATATATTTACAAAATTATCTTTAAAATACAGTGTCCTGAAAAAGGGCCATCTTTTTTGCTGAGTTTATTTAATGTAATGGCTTTTATTTAATCTAATGTAATCTAATGTAATGTAATGGCTTTTATTTTATTTAATGTATTACAATTTAATTGTAATGGGTTCTTTCTGTATGTCTCTAATAGCAGTTGACATTATACTGTATGTTCTGTGAGAAGAAGAATTTTTATTAAATTCTTTTATTTTTAGTACTATTTGTATATAAGGAAGGAATTATTGATAGTTTATTATTTGTGGATGTAAACACTTTGTGGCACAAAATCATCCTCACTACCACTGATCTTGTAGCTCATGACAGATAAACCTGTGAGTTAATACATAAATTACATTTGAAAAGCAGAGTTGATGTACTCCGTGTATTCTTGAAGTGGAAGCTTGAATTATGGAAGGACTTAAATGGTGTGAGATAACTCAATAATGTTGCAGTCTACTAGTGCCTTCTGCTGGAGAGTTGTTCTAATGGCAGGTGCTACATTGTTCAAGTGTCTAAGTAATTATTTTCCATCAATTTGAGACAGTACTGAAACAGGAGAGCAGTAATATATTTAAGCATAAGTGTAGTATATTCTAATGGAATATAAACAATAAATGTTAACTTAAACATCAATTCTGATTTAATTTAATATATTTCAATCAATGTGCTTAAATCAAATAGCATTTTTTTTCTGCTTTTGAATTTTTTCAGCTTTTTGGTTCTTCACGCTTGCCTGTTTGTCCTTGATGAAAGGAATTTCATGAGAAAGTGACTATTTATTTATTTGAATACCACCTACTGTGCTAACCCCATTACCACAGTAATAAAATTATATAGCATGAAGGTCCCTCAGAAAATTGGTTTCTTACCAAAGAACAACCAGTAATTTATTCATCCATTAATACACAAAAGACATTTTAGATGGAGAAACATTCACCCATTTTTACCTATAGCTCCTTTTATTGATGGTAATATTTATCCATTTATTTATCAAATCTAACTTTCAAAAGCAGATGAAAACATCCTTGTGCAGATGACATGGTTTGTGACTGTGTGACTGTGAAGATGGATTGTGTCAGTGTTGTGTGTTAATGGCCTGTTAAAGCTCCCTTTGGATAGGTGATTTACTAAAGTTACAGAAAAGAACTCGAGTTCCAGCATTTAGACAACACAATCAATCACGTACAGTGTGGCCTGACACTCTTGCATAATTTCAGCAAACGTATGCCATTTTCTGTAGCATGTTGACAGATGCAGGCTGAGGTAAATGAGGTGTGCTCTTCTGGCATTTTTCTGTGAGTGGATGGAGCTCTAAATATGCATACTATATGTTTGAATATTTGAGAGCTTAATGATTGTCATATTTCTTAAAGGTATAATTCACCCCAAAATTAAAATTCTGTCCTTCTTTACTCGCCATCAAACAAGGTTATTATAGCTTTAGGTTTTCATTTAGTTTTCATTTTTATTTAGTTTTCAATTTCAAATTATTATTTAGTTTATTTTCAGTTATTTTACCAAGGACTTACAATTGCTGAGATTCACTCACCGACCACTTTATTAGGAACACCTGTAAACCTACTTTTTCATGCGATTATTCTATCAGCCAATGGTGTTGCAGCAGTGAAATGCATAAAATCATGCAGATATGGGTCTGGATCAGAATGGGTAAAAATTTGATCTCAGTGATTTCAACTGTGCCATGATTGTTGGTGCCAGATGTGCTAGTTTGAGCATTTCTGTAGCTGTTGGTCTGGGAAAAAAATCCATTTGGACCTTTAATTTGTCTGAAAAACTCATCTTAGGTAATATAGATCAAGAATGTATAACCCAAATTAGATTAATTTATTTTTATGAAACTGAACACATTTTAAATTTGCCTAGTGCTGAAAATTATATGTGCAGAACATCAGCAACACAAACACTGTTTATATAGTGAGAGCAATCTGTTATTGATCTGCAGTCAAACAACTTGTTGATAACATCATTAATAATGTCTGTGGCACAATGATGTGATGTGATAAAGGTTTGTCAATTAAATGTCCTGGTGGCTGTGTGACCTCATCTTTAACTTTATCCAAAATAAATAGTTTTAAGGAGGCAGTGTATTTGTTCAGAATGGAATATTTGCTTCTTAGATTACTGGAAATATATAAATGCATGTAAAGCATTGGTATTATTCCACAATACACGTTTTAAACAATAGTTTTCTTGATTTTTGTCATGAACAAGTATATGGATATTGAATACAGTATTCCACACATTAAACTCTGTCATATCCTCCTGAGACCTGAGTGTGACTGATTTGTGCATTTTTCCATTTCCCTTTTTGATTTGTAACTAGTAGCAAATTGATGTCCACATTTTTGGACGGCAGGAAAGCAGTAAGTTCTAACATTTTAAATAATACTAAAGAAAGCTTTTTTTTTTTTTTTTTTTATCAAATTGTTTATGTTTCCAGGGGTGTTGGTTATTCATGTTTTTGAGATGTTACAGACATTATAGTGGACTTTCTGCAAAGTTACTTTGGAATTATGTGTATTTGGAAAAGCACAAATAAAAACTACAATGATTTCACTTTTATGTTGCAGTGGGGTTTTTCTATTTTCGCAACAATATCTCAATGTTTGCTCTTTACACAAATAAACAAGTGATAGCCAGCGCTGAAGCATTTTACCAGTCAGAAATTAGCATAATTAATTCTGAGTAATTAATGGCCAGCATCATCCAATCACTGCCAACCATGTTAAAATAAAACGAAAATTCTGAGCCGAAGTACTGATTATCCCTTGTCTGCCAACCAGGTTGAGTGGTTCAAACATAATCTGCAGCCTGAAACTGAACTTTTGATATGACTTGTATGAAGAGGAACTGTAGCAAAGCGATGAAATATCTGTCATGTTTAATACCATGTTTTTAATCAAGGACAAACCCACAAGCAAAAAAAAAAAATCAATACAGTTTGCTACCATTGAAAACACTACATTTGTGATATTTTATTATACAGCTCACTGTATATTTCGATTACGATCTCTAAAACAAAGACTCACTTAGGCAGTGGAACTATGACATTTTGTAACATCGTAAGCTGTATTTTGTTTTCAGACAAACTGCACAAACCTATTACAAACTGTCAACAATGCACAGGTCTAGTTAAGCACTAGAGATCATGGAAAATTAGATTTTTTCAAAGCTAGTTTCCCTCATGTACATACATACAAGACATGCAAATACATTGTCAATAATGACATTTCTGCCCATTAACTGAACAAATTCCCCAAATAATTGCTAAGAATAAATCAGTGCTTTCATTAACATTTGAAAACCCTTTGTCTGCTTAGATAGTGCCCTTAACTTTAGCTTGAAGTTGAGTATTCTTTAATTCCCTTATGCTCTCATATATATAGTTAGCATATCCTTTCATATACTGTAGGTCTGTATGATTCACATAATTACTATTTGATATCAAACGAGACATCTCTAACTACAAGAGTTCATCAAACCATTTAATTTCCTAATTGTTCCACATAGTCTACCGTCTCAACCACAGGAGATTATGGTGAACCGTTTGGATATACAGGACATGTTGTGCAACACAATGCCTAGCAGAAAAATTAAAATAAAAGCCACAAGTAGCACAGTGCAAACTCCTGTCCATGCCGTGGTCTGAACCGCCACCTCCTCCTCCATCCTGTCCTCAACCTGTTCCTCCCCCAACACCAGGCTCCGCCCATCTAAGACATTTAACACACCAACACTTTTGGGGGCAAAACGGCACTCCTGATCTCCAGGGAGAAGCACCCCATCTGTGTCCAGAGGAACAGGCAGCAGGTAGCAGCCGCTGTTTGGTAAGTGTATAAAGATGGGCGTGTGCTCAGAGGACTGAGAGAGACTGATGACTGAGAGCACTTCCTGGTCATCGGGAAGATGGGCGACAGAGATGCCGTTGGTGAGATGTGTTATGCACCTGCACCAAGGGCAGCGGATTTCTCTCTGACTGAGCCTCATTTGGCTTAGACACATGGAGCAGCAGGTATGCTGGCAGTGCAGGAGTTTGGGACGGCGCCTTTGGCTGAAGTTGTTAAAACAGATTTGACACTCAAGCATGGAGCTCTGTGACAAGGTCTCCATCATCCTCAAAAAGTGGCTGTTGCACATAAAATTCTTGATGCAGTCACGCAGACACCTTTGGCTTCTTTGATGACAGTCCCTTTGCCAATTTCTATTGCCACTCTCCTTTGACCACTCTTTGTCTTTATTGGCTGTCAGTGCTTTAATCCATATCTGGCTCTGCCTGTGAAACCAAGATGAGGACGTTGCATCAAAACAGTCAGTCAAGAGTGTAATCCAGGGTAAAACTTTTGGCACATACACAAGTAGGCTGAGGGGTGAATTTATTATGCACTAGCTGTGAGCTGTATCTAAACTGCTGTCAGGCTTGACTCAGATGCAGACGTTTTGGATAAGTAAACAAATCAGCAGGGATTAAGACTGTCCACAGTCACCCTGAGCTTAGACATGGTCTGAGGAGAGAAAACTGAGGCTAGATAACTAAATGGTTTAAGTAGATTCAAAACAGAACACTCAAATTGAACTTTTATTTTCATGTTAGGGTGATTCTCAATTAGGGTAACTTTTCTGCCCGAAGATTGATTTTAAAGAAAACTAAATATTAACAATTTAAAAAATGTGCCAAAGTGATAATTCACCCCAAAAAGTTTTTTAAAAAATGATCTCATATGTTACCCAACTTTATGCCATCCCAGATGTGTATGACAAACTAACATTTTTAGAAGAATATTTCAGCTTTGTTGGTCCTAACGATGCAAGTCAAAGGATCTCAAAGATTGTGAAGCTCCTAAAAGCACATCAAGGCAGCATAAAATAATCCAAAAGTACTCCAGTGGTTTAATCCATATCTTCAGAAGGTTTATATAAATTCTCCTCCCTGCCCAGGTGGGGGCGATATGCATGAAGAATGTGAATTGGAAAAAACTAAAGAAGAATGCGAAAGTGAGTGAAAAGATTGATAGTAAAAAATTATTTAAATATTGATCTGTTTCTCACCCACACTTACAGTATATTATCACTTTAGAAGACATTGATTTAACCACTGGAGTCATATGGACTACTTGTATGCTATTTTTATGTGCTTTTTGAGCTTAAATTTTGTAACCATTCACTTGCATTGTATGGACTAATACAGCGGAGAAATTCTTCTAAAAATCTTTGTATTCAGCAGAAGAAAGAAAAGTCATACACATCTGGGATGGCATGAGGGTGAGTAAATGATGAGATCATTTTCAGTTTTGGGTGAACTATCCCTTTAAGGTTATGATATATTTTATTAAGAGAAACAGCTAGCTAAATTTTTGGGTCAATAAGTTGGGTCAAGCAAAGTAAAGTAAAAAAAAAAATCTCAGAATATTTGTAAAGAAAAAGTAATTACCATCACACACACAATCAAAACTCAACACCATATTACAAAATCCAGAAAATCAAAAATATACTTTAATATTTATCTACACCATGTTTAGATCCTTATTCCACAACATGAGATAATTGTTTATAACGTGAATAAAAAAAACATGTATTTTTCAAGATTTTTTTAATTTAGGTGCCCCTAATTTAAGATTCACAATTTGTATGTTAAAGGGTTAGTTTACCCATAAATAAAAATGAAATCATAACTTGCTTATCCTCACGTTGTTCCAAACCCATATGACTTTATTTCTGCCAGGGAACATAAAAGAGGATGTTAGGCAGAATGTTAACCTGTATAATGTTAATACGTGTAAATACTGTAAGATGAATTAAATCAATGAAAGTCAGTGGTGACTGACACTAACAGTCGTTTACACTCTATGGGTGACAGGGCATTCTCTTCTTATACTCCAAAGCTATGGAAATCTCTACCCTCAGAACTTGGAGAAGTTCAGTTTTTAGTGTGTTTAAATCATTATTTTATTATTTTATTATAAATTACTTTATTATTAATTAAAACTATATATATATTAATTATTTTTTCAAAGAGGATTTTAATTGATACTAATATATTTAAATAATTTAATACTATCACTTTATTTACTACGTTTTATCATTAGTTGTTTTCAGATGCATGTTTTTCCCATTTGTATTAAGCACTGTATTTTTATATTTCCTTTCTATGTAAAGTGCTTTGAGAGGTTTCTTTAAAGGTGCTATATAAAATAAAGTTTATTATTATTATTAACATTCTGTCAATCATCTCCTTTTGTGTCCCACAGAGGTCAGAAAGTCATATGGGCTTGTAAGAACATTAGGATGAGTAAATGATGAGAGATTTTAAATTTTTGGATGAACAATCCTTTTTTATTATCAATGGTACATTTTCTCAGTATACAAAATTTCTCGATTGCTTCATGAAGTGACTCTTACCTTGAGTTTAGTACAAATCTAGGCAGATATTCAGGTAATTGGCAGTCCAAATAAACTCCTGTCCCATTAAATGACGAAATCACTCTGTAAAATAAAAGGCCACTACATGAAAATGATGAAATCAAGGAAGTTATATAGTTGTGTACAGGTTTTTTTTTTTTTTACCAAAGTGTTATGAATTTACATTTGTCATTGACTTACTGTACATTACTTCTGCAGAAGTTCAAGTTATTATTGTAAATTGAATAATTGGAATTATTATTTGTAACTTGCTTTATTTTTTTATTTTTGTAGAGGAAACTTCAGATATGCAAAATATTTAAATATATTTCTTTCTGACACATGTAAAAACTTGTTGCCAAACACAACATTTATATTTTATGTGGTGGGGCAGTATTGGCATGGCAAGTAAAAATCTGAACTTCTTACCCAATCAGGCCCACAGATTAAATGTTTATTGTTGAGCCCTGTATATTATCAACATAAACTTGTAATAGGGTTGTTTCATTGCCATAAATGCAATGGGTGGGCAATATAATGCACTTTCATTAAGTATTTATGTACACACAATGCAAGTAAAAAATGACACTGGATAAACAGACTCCTCTTTCAAGCACTAGCCAAATGTGACCTAGTTTAGTTGAGCCCGTAGGCAAAATTTCAGAAAGCTGCATAACACATGACTATTAGCATGCATGAAGTTGACCAATGAATGGGAGTCCAAAAATCCCTCAAGCACCTCTGCTTCCTTCTGACCTTAACAAATTCAGAGCTTCAAAATACTTCCTAAACTCATTTAAAAATTGATTTGAGGGCATTTGTTTCCTTCAGGTACTGTACAGCTAATATGCATTTTAATTGCTTTTCTCAATGCTTGTCATTAAGGGAGGAATATTTAAAGCAAAATTGAAATGTGCCAGTGCCACAAATGTCAATCACCTGAAGCAAAAGCGTAAACAGTTGTCAAGTGGCTATTTCACAAGATAAAAGTACATTTACTCGTGTCCACCTACACTTCATTCCAGAGTTCTTGTTGTTACACAAACTACCATACCTTAATAACTTGCTCATGCGACCATGACAAAAACAAAGTGGTTGCATATTTAGGACTGTTAATGTATTGTATCCTTCTCTTTCAAGTGTATGGGTAAAACCACGTGAGTAATAGCTCATATAAGTATAATTTTCCACCCATCTCCTGAGAGAAAAAATAATTAATAATGCAATTAAACTCGCTAAAGTGCCATGAATGGACGGACACCCCTGAGGGTTTATTCATTATTAGGTGCATATTATCTTGTGAAAGGGAAGTGGAAACATTTCCCATTTCTCTGGGACTTCCAATCAAATCACATTAAAACAAATTCACAGAAAGCTTTAGGGACTTACAGACATTAATATATTTAACTTACAAATAATTCAGAGGGGTGTGAAAAAAAGTCTTTAATTTTAGTATATTAAACCAGTTTGATTCTTAATGTTATGATCATTTCATGATCACCAACCCGCTATCATAATAAATCTTGCAAAGTGCATCAGAAATGAAAGAAATGTGGAAATTCAGTGCTGCATATTACAATTCCATCTTGCTGTGGAAGAGAATTGAAGTGCACCATGATAATTATGTTGCCATGAAAACCACTCTTACAGTAGCTCAATTTCACATTGCATAATTTCCTTCAGCAATTCTGGTACAGCACACAGGGGAGAAAAAGTGCCAATCTATAATAAGTCCTGTGGGCAAATTTACTAAATCATATGAAATCTTTGAGAAGGCTTAACCTTGAAATGTGTCCTTGGAGTTCACAGTTTCGTACTCGCGTCAATCTCTCTTTTTATGCTGAGCATGCTGGCTTTCACCTGTCATCTTGTCCTACCATGGACCTGGAATATCCATTGCTTTTTTAAAATTATTTTACTACAGATGAAAAGCAACAGAGGCACATAACTAAGGAAATAAAATTATAACGGGATTGGTACCTTCGATGCACATCATATGTTATTATCAAATGGGAAATCATATTAACAACATACTTAAATAGGCTTTGAAGAAATGTGAATATTTCATAAAGGGAGCTTCTCTGTAGGTCACTCTTTGGTCTGTTGTCTCATGAAACCAAGACAATAAAACAAGCAGATAACAAACTGTCAGCTGCATGCTACAGTGGACCATCAACATGATGGATGCAGCTGAATCAGGGATTTGTCAGAAAGGGGGTATAGGGGAAAAATGTCCCTTACTTGAGCAGGTGGGGTGCTATCATGCCCACGGCCTTTACTTTACTGATAACCTTTTTCATGCAACATACTGTAGGATGCCTGTGGGTTGTTTGTTCTACATACAGTGCTGGGTACATTACTTTTGAAATTGTAATCAGGTGCTGATTACAAATTATACAAATTAATTTGTAATCCATTATGTAATTTAGTGGTGCAGTAACCAACTCCGACTTTTCCCACACAATTTTTAAAGGCTTTATTAAATATAGTGCCATGCTATGACGTAAAAAAAGATAAAATATGATAATATTAACATTACGCTTTCTTGTAGATGTCTTTAGTTATGAACCTAAGACCATCATGTACATATTTTTGCAGTACATGTCTGCAGCGCCTATATTGTAGGATTTCTTTTATCATAAGATATCAACTACAGAGCAATGCAATTTATTTACTGTATATGCCTAGTGCCAAAATATTTATGCCCTAAAGTAAACAAACTATAATGTTCTTGACGGTCTGAGAGCGTAGTGGGAGAGAGAAAATAATAGACTTACATTTACATTTATGCATTTGGCAGAAGCTTTTATCCAAAGCGACTAACAGAGCTCTTATTACAGGGACAATACCCCCGGAGCAATCTGGAGTTAAGTGCCTTGCTCAAGGACACAATGGTGGTGGCTGTGGGGATCGAACTAGTGACCTTCTGATTAACAGTTATGTGCTTTAGCCCACTACGCCATGTTTTTTTTGCACTGGAAGCTTCTGTCACCAAGAAAAATAAATGTTATGTGTAAGAATACTTGGCAGTAAAGCTGATTCCGATTGTGATCATTTTCTAGATAAATTAATCCAAGAACATAATATAAAATAGGTTTTACTGTAAAACACAATTATTAATATAATCAAAAGAAGATGGTGGTGTGTTTGAGTAAATTATGGATTAATGAAATTAAACATTACATCATGTATATACATCTGAGGACATTGTGCCATGGAGGGACTCGTACACAAACAAAATGAGCAAAACCACCATATTCTGATGTGTTATATTTGTACTATGATCCTCGCAACACCGTCATCCACAGGTACAGTAAGCCGATTGCACCTTTCTGCAGAGCCAATAATTATATTATTTCAAATATTCTCTAAAAAACAAGATTGGAGAGGCCTAGATAAATACATTCACCAATGTATACACTAAATACATACTCTGATGTAGCATTATTCAAAAATAATGCCAATCTGCATAGCCCTAAACAAATTTTTTTCAAATTTTCTCAAAAATCAGAGACCATAGTGGGCTAGAGAAATACATTCACTAACGAAATCATGCATTACGTCATATTCTGATGCGTTATGTTTGAAATATGATCCTCGCAACGCCATCATCCACAGGTACAGTATATCCCAATTGCGGCAATCTGCAAAGCCCATAATTATATTATTTCAAATACTCTATAAAAAAAAAATAAAAAATAAAAAAAAAAAATAAAAAAAAAAACGAGATCGTAGTTTTGGAGAGATATAATGACATAACGTATTACTATCAAGTAGGACATTGTTTTGTGACTATTTAGATATTATATATATATATATATATATATATTTCTTATCACATACTGTCCTAGATTTCACTCAGTATTATCATATATTGGGACTGCCAAATGTAACCGGATTATTGAATTAAACAATGCTGTAAAATTTTTTGCGTAGTTAATGCATTTAACCTACTTACATTTATTTGTGCGTGTATGTATATATATATATATATATAACTTTTAAGCTTTTGAGACTTACTTTTGCTTCTTAGAGGCGATGGATTAAGGCTGAATGCATTACATTATGAAAGGAAATAAAAGCATTAAAGCACTTTTTTGCAAATTAAAAAATGGGGAGGACTATTCATTTACGTGACTCCAAAATGTGATTATGATTAAGAACAAGCCGAAATATGGCATTGTATCTATTGTTATCTTGTGGTTATTAAAAAACTTGCTGTTTTTAGGCAGATACTTGCAAGTAAACGAGATATCCTCACGTTTGCCAAACGAATTACAGTATTATGTACACAGACGTTATACACACCTGAAAACGGACTTTAATTAGATGAAATATGAAGAATTATATTACTGGCAGGGCAGAAAAGTATTTTTGAGAGAACTAGTTAGTTCACTTATAGTGCTTGTCGTAATGTTGTGTGGTATTTGGAGTGTTGTTTATATTGAAATGCTCCCTCACCTGACTTTATCAAGCCCGCTTCACGTGTGCGCTTCAATAGTCGTGTTCACGCGGATATGAAATAAGCCACAAAGTATTGTGCGCGTTCAAGCCACATTTCATTTCGGATTACTGTACGCACTGTTCCGCGAGTCCACCAAATTACCACTCAATTCTTGACGCTGACTGATTGATTCAATTCTCGCTCCGTTCACGCTCCGTTTTAAACTAACAAGGTTCAGACTGCGAAACTGAAGGCACGCCTCCGACTTTGGAGCTGGCCAATCACAGTGAAGATTTTGGGCACCTGGGATGGCCAATGGAGCGAACTCTCAGACAGCACTTATCATTGAGGGTACACATTTACATTACACTCTCTATTTTTCAAATAAGCTATCGTTTTTGTAATGCAAAAAGAAATAAAACAATTAAACAAACAGATTAATTCAAAACGAAGAGCTGCATCAATGCCATTTTGGTTTGTGGTAGTTCCTCTCTGGAAGTTGTGTCACAGCAACTATCTGGGTAGAAACACAACATGATCTGTCTCTTACAATGTGAAAAAAGTGATATGAAGTCCCAGGCTAGCTTTTGGGTAAACAAATTTTGGTTAAAAAATTTAATATCGCCATCACTTACTTTCTTGGTGGTGAAGAGTATAGAAGTAGTTACCTATGTACTTCTACACCATATAAATCAGGGATATGCTGCATACTGCTGGTGTGATTGAAACCTGAGATAACAATAAAAATGAAAAAACCTTACTTCCTTTTTCAGGACACGATGCCAGAATTTTGTCAAAGTAGCATGAATGATAATGTATCTTTAATCACATAACTTACATGTTTATGCCAATAAGAGATTTTTTATTAGAATGGTCCTCAGTTTAGAGGTCTAAGGGCAACTGAAAACCTGCACTCTCCTCTCCAGTGCAGTCACCAATATGGAGGAAATAAAAAGTTACACTTGTCCAACTCTTTGACTTGTTATTGTTCTGGTACAGAACATATAACTAGGACAATATGTTTGGTAAAAGTTCCATAAAGTTTTTATTTGTAAAAGTTAGAATCTTAAGTCTTAAAGGAGATGTATTAAGTGTACCTTGAAAGTGTGTTGACCGTCTGCATATGGTTGAGCTACCAGGAGTAAAGTGCTTAAGCAAAAGCAGTTGCAAGGTGGCTTTGAAATAATATTTTGACAGTTAATGTGTAAAAAAAATTAAATCAACAATAATAATAACAACCATTTCAGTATAAAAGATGTGGTTAACAAATTCACAAATTATTAATGGCATTCATATATGAGTATTTATTATAACCCTACATTCATGTGATTAATATATAGATACATACATATACAGTGAGGAAAATAAGTATTTGAACACCCTGCTATT
Source organism: Xyrauchen texanus (assembly GCF_025860055.1). Taxonomy (NCBI): domain Eukaryota; kingdom Metazoa; phylum Chordata; class Actinopteri; order Cypriniformes; family Catostomidae; genus Xyrauchen; species Xyrauchen texanus. The sequence goes on along the minus strand of NC_068284.1, from coordinate 26,059,691 downwards.
TTGCAAGTTCTCCCACTTAGAAATCATGGAGGGGTCTGAAATTGTCATCGTAGGTGCATGTCCACTGTGAGAGACATAATCTAAAAAAAAAATCCAGAAATCACAATGTATGATTTTTTAACTATTTATTTGTATGATACAGCTGCAAATAAGTATTTGAACACCTGAGAAAATCAATGTTAATATTTGGTACACTAGCCTTTGTTTGCAATTACAGAGGTCAAACGTTTCCTGTAGTTTTTCACCAGGTTTGCACACACTGCAAGAGGGATTTTGGCCCACTCCTCCACACAGATCTTCTCTAGATCAGTCAGGTTTCTGGGCTGTTGCTGAGAAACACGGAGTTTGAGCTCCCTCCAAAGATTCTCTATTGGGTTTAGGTCTGGAGACTGGCTAGGCCACGCCAGAACCTTGATATGCTTCTTACAGAGCCACTCCTTGGTTATCCTGGCTGTGTGCTTCGGGTCATTGTCATGTTGGAAGACCCAGCCTCGACCCATCTTCAATGCTCTAACTGAGGGGAGGAGGTTGTTCCCCAAAATCTCGCAATACATGGCCCCGGTCATCCTCTCCTTAATACAGTGCAGTCGCCCTGTCCCATGTGCAGAAAAACACCCCCAAAGCATGATGCTACCACCCCCATGCTTCACAGTAGGGATGGTGTTCTTGGATGGTACTCATCATTCTTCTTCCTCCAAACACGGTTAGTGGAATTATGACCAAAAGTTCTATTTTGGTCTCATCTGACCACATGACTTTCTCCCATGACTCCTCTGGATCATCCAAATGGTCATTGGCAAACTTAAGACGGGCCTTGACATGTGCTGGTTTAAGCAGGGGAACCTTCCATGCCATGCATGATTTCAAACCATGACGTCTTAGTGTATTACCAACAGTAACCTTGGAAACGGTGGTCCCAGCTCTTTTCAGGTCATTGACCAGCTCCTCCCGTGTAGTTCTGGGCTGATTTCTCACCTTTCTTAGGATCATTGAGACCCCACGAGGTGAGATCTTGCATGGAGCCCCAGTCCGAGGGAGATTGACAGTCATGTTTAGCTTCTTCCATTTTCTAATGATTGCTCCAACAGTGGACCTTTTTTCACCAAGCTGCTTGGCAATTTCCCGTAGCCCTTTCCAGCCTTGTGGAGGTGTACAATTTTGTCTCTAGTGTCTTTGGACAGCTCTTTGGTCTTGGCCATGTTAGTAGTTGGATTCTTACTGATTATATGGGGTGGACAGGTGTCTTTATGCAGCTAACGACCTCAAACAGGTGCATCTAATTTAGGATAATAAATGGAGTGGAGGTGGACATTTTAAAGGCAGACTAACAGGTCTTTGAGGGTCAGAATTCTAGCTGATAGACAGGTGTTCAAATACTTATTTGCAGCTGTATCATACGAATAAATAGTTAAAAAAATCATACATTGTGATTTCTGTTTTTTTTTTTAGATTATGTCTCTCACAGTGGACATGCACCTACGATGACAATTTCAGACCCCTCCATGATTTCTAAGTGGGAGAACTTGCAAAATAGCAGGGTGTTCAAATGCTTATTTTCCTCACTGTATACATACATACCCTTGCGGCCAAAAGTTTGGAATAATGAACAGATTTTGCAGAAGTGGCATGCAACTGATCACAATGTATAGTCAGGACATTAATAATGTGAAAAATTGCAATAATAAAAAAAAAAGATTTAACAACAAATAGCTCTCATTAAAAAATCCTCAACGTGCAGCAATGACAGCTTTGCCGATCCTTGGCATTCTAGCTCAGTTTGTGCAGATACTCCGGTAACATTTCACCTCACACTTCCTGTAGCACTTGCTATAGATGTGGCTGTCTTGTCGGGCAGTTCTCCTTACAGTCTAGCTGATCCCAAAAAATCTCAATGGGGTTAAGATCCATAACACTCTTTTCCAATTATCTGTTGTCCAATGTCTGTGTTTCTTTGCCCACTCCAACCCTTTCATTTTGATCTTCTGTTTCAAAAGTGGCTTTTTCATTGCAATTCTTCCCATAAGGCCTGCACCCCTGAGTCTTCTCTTTACTGTTGTACATGAAACTGGTGTTGAGCGGGTAGAATTCAATGAAGCTGTCAGCTGAGGACCTGTGAGGTGTCTATTACTCAAACTAGAGACTCTGATGTACTTATCCTTTTGTTTATTTGTACATCTGGCCTTCAACATCTCTTTCTGTTTCGTTAGTGTGCGAGTCCTTCTATGCCACTATGATCTCGTTTTTTTTTAGAATATTTTAAATAATATAGTTATGGGCTCTGCAGTTAGGCGCAGATTTGGGCATATACTGTACCTGTTGGTGGCGGTGTTCCGAGGATCATGTTTCAAATATAACACATCAGAATGTGGTGAAATTGGTCATTTTGTTCATGTGTGAGTCCTTCCATGCCACCATGATCTCAGGTTTTTGTGAATATTTGAAAATAATTAATTATGGGCTCTGCAGATTGGCGCAATCACCATTCACGCTATCTGTGAATTGCTGTGTTCAGAGAATAATATTTCAAACATAACACATCAGAATATGATGAAATTGCTCATTTGATTAGTCTATGAGTCCCTCTATGCCACTACAATTACATTTTTTTTTATTTACTTTTTGTTGAGAATATTTGAAATATAATTATTGGCTCTGCAGAAAGGTGCAATCGGCATATACTGTACCTGTGGATGAAGGTGTTGCGAGGATCATAGTACAAATATAACACATCAGAATACGGTGGTTTTGCTCATTTTGTTTGTGTACAAGTCCCTCCATGGCACAATGTCCTCTGATTTTTTATATTATTTGAAATAAAATAGCCATGCAAATGGCATACACTGTATCTGTGTATCACTGTGTACTGAGATTAATATCTCAATGATGAAGCATGATGTAATGTTTAAATTCATTAATACATAATTTACTCAAACACACCACCATCTTCTTTTGATAATATTAATAATTGTGTTTTACAGTTATGGGCTTTAGATATATGATATTGGACAGGCAATATACTTTACCTATTTTATATTATGTTCTTGGATTCATTTATCTAGAAAATTATAAATGATTAAAAAAAACTCACAAAAAAATTATACATATATTATATATATATATATATATATATATATATATATATATATATATATATATATATATATATATATATATACATATAAGTTTTTTTTTGTTTACTTTCGTAAGTCTATTATTTTCTCTCTCCCACTACGCTCTCAGACTGTCAAGAACATTATAGTTTGTTTACTTTAGGGCATAAATATTTTGGCACTAGGCATATACAGTAAATAAATTGCATTGCTCTGTAGTTGATATCTTATGATAAAAGAAATCCTACAATATAGGCGCTGCAGACATGTACTGCAAAAATATGTACATGATGGTCTTAGGTTCATAACTAAAGACATCTACAAGAAAGCGTAATGTTAATATTATCATATTTTATCTTTTATACGTCATAGCATGGCACTATATTTAATAAAGCCTTTAAAAATTGTGTGGAAAAAGTCAGAGTTAGTTACTGTATGCGAGTATTGTTACAAGAGACATGTTAGGTGATTCAAAATAAAAGTGATAAAGAAAATCAAATCTCAATAGCAAACTTGGTCTAATGTCATCTTTACACAGACTTTCACATGAACATGGAATATGGGATGGGTCTTATATACAGTGGATATAAAAAGTCTACACATCCCTGTAAAAATGCCAGGTTTTTGTGATGTAAAAGAATGAGATAAAGATAAATCATGTCTTTCATGTCTACTTTTAATGTGACCTATAATGTGAACAATTCAATTGAAAAACAAACTGAAATCTTCATTGGGGGAAAAAATTTAATTAAAAATCTTACAATAACCTGGTTGCATAAGTGTGCACACCCTCTTATAACTGTGGATGTGTCTGTGTTCAGAATTAACCAATAAGATTCAAACTCATGTTAAATAGAAGTCATTACACACATGCCATCATTTAAAGTGACTCTGATTAATCACAAATAAAGTTCAGCTGTTCTAGTAGGATTTTCCTGACATTTTCTTAGTTGCATCTCAGAGCAAAAGTCATGGTCCGCAGAGAGCTTCCAAAGCATCAAAGGGATCTCATTGTTGAAAGATATCAGTCAGAAGGGTACAAAAGAATTTACAAAGCATTTGATATACCATGGAACACAGTGAAGTCAGTCATCATCAAGTGGAGAAAATATGGCACAACATTACCAAGAACTGGACATCGCTCCAAAATTGATGAAAAGACGAGAAGAAATGGGTCAGGGAGGCTTGCAAGAGGCCTACAGCAACATTAAAGGAACTGCAGGAATTTCTGGCAAGTACTGGCTGTGTACTACATGTGACAACAATATCCTGTATTCTTCATATGAATGGGTTATGGGGTAGGGTGGCAAGACGGAAGCCTTGTCTTACAAAGAAAAACATCTAAGCCTGGCTGAAGTTTGCAAAAACAAACATCAAGTCTCCCAAAAGCATGTGGCAAAATGTGTTATGGTCTGATGAAACCAAGGTTGAACTTTTTGGCCATAATTCCAAAAGGTATGTTTGGCGCAAAAACAACACTGCTCATTACCCGAAGAACACCATACCCACAGTGAAGCATGGTGGTGGCAGCATCATGCTTTGGGGCTGTTTTTCTTCAGCTGGAACCAGGTCCTTAGTCAGGGTGGAGGGAATTATGAACAGTTCCAAATACCAGGCAATTTTGGCACAAAACATTCAGGCATCCATTAGAAAGCTGAAGATGAAGAGGAAGTTCACCTTTCAGCATGACAACGACACAAAGCACACATCCAAATCCACAAAAGCATGGCTTCACCAGAAGAAGATTAAAGTTTTGGAATGGCCCAGCCAGAGCCCAGACCTGAATCCAATTGAATATCTGTGGGGTGATCTGAAGAGGGCTGTGCACAGGAGATGTCCTCACAATCTGACTTGGAGCGCTTTTGCAAAGAAGAGTGGGCAAATATTGCCACGTCAAGATGTGCCATGCTAATAGACTGTTACTCAAAAATACTGAGTGCTGTAATAAAATCAAAAGGTGCTTCAACAAAGTATTAGTTTAAGGGTGTGCACACTTATGCAACCAGGTTATTGTGAGGTTTGAGGGGAAAAAAAAAGATTTCTGTTTGTTTTTCAATTGAATTGTTCACGTTATAGGTCACATTAAAGGTGGAAACATTTCTGACATGGTTTATCTTTGTCTCATTCTTTTCCCTCACAAGAACCTGGCATTTTAACAGGGGTGTGTAGATTTTTATATCCATTTTAAGCACAGGGTTCCTTAGCTTAAAAATTGTCACCGGCACACTTATAAGAACATTCAATTAAAAACGATGCTGTGAAAATACATTTACAAAATGGTCTATTCAAATACCTTCCAACAGCAGCCTCAGATTTTTAGTGAAACTGTAACTTTAAAAAATACAGCCAATAAAAATAAGTGGGAGGTCCTACATGCCCGACCCCCAATTGGGCTAATCAGCCGAGGAGAGGGATAAGTGCAACGAGATCTGGCAGTTCGGGAGAGAGAGAGAGCTATAGGCAGCTGCCCTGTATGCGTTTACGTTTTTGTGTCTTTGTGTTTAAGTTTACTAAAAACATTACTTTGATCCTTCTTCTGGTTCCTGCCTCCTCCTTTCCTTTGAACCCTGTTACAGTAATCTAATCTGATTACTTTTGGATTTCACATTTCATATTTTGAAAAAACAAAACAAAAACAATCATTACTTTTCAAGTATTAAGTACCAATTAACACTTTCATTAAACATTAGTAAAACATTAAATTAAACAAAAGCTTGCTATTTGACAGTTGCGGAGTAGAAAAAGGTTTTTTTAAATATACTATTTGTACCTCCTCATAATTATTCATGAGAAGGTGTGGCCTAAACCGAAGACAGCTGCTTATTCTGCCATTCTGAAGCATGGAGCAAAAGCACAACGTTCCATGTGACGGACAACTCTGAAATGTTTGTTTGTAACAAGTGTTTTTGTAATCTGATTACTGACTACATCTATGAACCTCCAATATAACCCTCCATAAACAATGCAGAAATCGTCAGTGTCCCAAGGTGACACAAAATGTATGCAGCAAACAAAGAACCAAAATGCTTTAACAGTCAGATAAGTATTTTTGTTCAGTGTCTGAAAGGGTGTAAAATTAACAGAACACCTGCAGTTTAAAGTACAGTGACTGAGTACAGACTTCCATTCTGATCTTTAGACACAAACTAATGTTAATAAGAAACCAAATCTACATGTAAAGAGAAAAGGGAACTCGTTGAGTGGATCATTCAGCATCTGATAGCACATACCCGAGATGAGATAATGTAAGATAATGTCAATAGAATTTACTAATCAAGCCACAAGGACACAGTAAAGTCAAAGTGCTTTGCAAACTGCCCCTGATTTCAAAATGTTTGTTAAAGTTAAAGGAGACAGAAACACATTTTAAGAGACAAAGGTTGGGGTTTTTACCCAAATTGTTTGCATGGCGTGACATGCACAGGAATTATCAAGGAGAGTCTGTTTTCAAAGACACGCATATTTCCCTTTAGCTGTGTTTCAAAACCTACTGAGCTGCTTAGCATTTTGGGTGTTAGCATATGTGTGCAGGAATAGGAAAGCCCCTATGATACCCAAAGTGCTGTCTAGGTATGCAGCTTACTAGGTTATTTAACAAACCCATTGTGGTTTGCTTCTGAAGAACAATCAAATCAAAACAATACTTCAACCGGAACAGAGACGGAGATACAGAGCTGCTCATGATGATCCTGTTATTAACAGTGCAAGATCCTCCTATCGTAAGCCTACTACACGGTTGCAATAAAATCATAAAACAAAAAAGGCGTCTGTTGTGTTCTCCAAGCAACTATTATTTTGGAAAACAATGCATTATACATATCGCCTAACTTATTGTAGTCAGGTGACAAAATCGGTGTAATAACAACAACCTCATAACCAGACGCATGGCATTTCCTAGGGGCCGTTCACACCGAACACGTCCTTGTGCTATAAAAAAATAATATATATATATATATATATATATATATATATATATATATATATATATATATATATATATATATATATAATATATATAACAACGCATGTGTCTAGAGATGCGATTTTAACTTGACAAGGCGTCATGCGCGAGACGCTGAAAAAAAAAAAAAAAACGAGATCCGGCGCAACGATCGTACGTGCGGACGGGCTGAAAAACGATTTCTGTGTGAATGGCCCCTTACATGTTAAGCGCAGTTTATAATTGCAAACCCGCTGCTAAGGATGTTATCCAACAAGCATATGTCGATGTAGAACAAAACTGATTTAGAGCACAGATCAGTTTTGTTTGTCGTTTACTATGTTTATCACAACGGGGAACACTGATAATTAAATTAAGCACAAACTTTGTGCGAAAACACAGAAAGCAGGAAAGCCATCCTCTCACAGCAGAAAAAATAACTCACCCTCTTCTTGTTCATACTGTCTTCTTTAATATCTCCAAACGCTGAGTATCTTACGAAGAGCAGCCTCGTCGTCTGACATACTTCACTCTCTGCTTTCTTCAAAGGCTGTACAGTAAAAGTGCTACTCCCGCAGCGAATGTGACAGCCAATAGAAAAGCCCTCAAATCCTATTACCACGCCCTTTAATAGCGCCAGTCTTCACAGGATTGACACCTTCAACCAGTAAAGCGGTTTACCAAATGTATCAGGTCCAGCAGAGATACAGATGGGCTCCGGACAGAGCAGATAAATTTGTCCAAGCCCTCAGTTCTGAAGAACTAAAAAATCTAATAAATACATTTATTAATAAGAAATTTGAAACAACTAAAGATGGTGTTAATTCGGCCACAAATGAAATCAATTACATATTTAAACAAGCAGCACATAGAAGTGAATTGAAAAAGAAAGGCAAAAAATACACTAAAAATACTCCAAAAGATGAAAAATGGTTTGACTCAGACTGCAAAACATTAAGAAAACAACTTAGAAAATTATCAAATCTGAAACATAAAGAACCAAACAACACTGACTTAAGAACTGAATACTTTTCAAAACTAAAAATATATAAAGACACGATTAGAGTGAAGAAGCAACACCATCTGACCAAAAGTATACAAGAATTAGAACATTCAATAAATCAAAATCAGTTCTGGGATATGTGGAATAATCTGAGCACAGCAAAACCACAATACCTACCAATACAAGATGGAGAAATTTGGACAAATCATTTTGAAAACTTATATAAAGAAATCCCATCAAAACAACTCAATGACAATTATAATCTGATCCAACAAAATCTACAAACTTATGAAGAGACAATTAAAAATAATCAAAATCCACTTGACTTCCAAATTACACATGAAGAATTGACAAACAAACTCAAAAACCAAAAAGGTAATAAATCTTGTGGTCCTGACAGCATTCTGAGTGAGATGCTGAAACACAGCACACCGGAGCTGCAGGCGGCCGTGCTCAAACTGTTCAACATTGTACTTCGTTCAGGCTGTTTTCCTGACATCTGGAGCCAAGGACTTATTACCCCAATTCATAAGAGTGGAAATAAATTAGACTCTAATAATTTCAGAGGCATTTGTGTGAGCAGTAGGTAATCTGGGGAAGTTATTTAGCAGTATTTTAAACAATAGAATTGTAAGCTTTCTTAACGAACACAATGTCCTGAGCAAGAGTCAGATTGGCTTCGTTCCAAATCACAGAACTACTGACCACATTTACACCCTACACACCCTAATCCATAAACATGTAAAACAGACCAAAAACGGAAAAATATTTGCATGCTTTGTCGATTTCAAAAAAGCATTTGATTCTATTTGGCATAACGGATTATATTACAAACTTTTACAAAGTGGTGTAGGGGGTAAAGTCTATGACATTATAAAATCAATACATTCGAACAACAAATGTGCAATACGAATTGGCAACAAACATACAGAATTCTTCACCCAGAAAAGAGGAGTGTGGCAGGGCTGTAGCCTGAGTCCAATGCTGTTCAACATCTACATTAATGAACTAGCGGTGCAGTTGGAGCAGTCTACAGGCCCTGGACTCACTCTACAGGACAGGAACATCAAGCTCCTGCTGTACGCAGACGACCTGGTGCTGCTGTCACCCACTGCACAGGGACTACAGCAGCACCTGGACCTGCTGCAGAACTACTGCCAGAACTGGGCCCTGGCAGTCAACCTCACAAAGACCAACATTATGATCTTTCAGAAAAAGCCCAGATGTCAGGAACACAGATACCAGTTCAGTCTAGGCAGCACCGGCCTAGAGCACACGATGCAGTACACTTACCTCGGCCTGGTCATCACTGCATCGGGGAGTTTCAGTGTGGCAGTGCTCTAAGAGATAAAGCTCGAAGAGCTCTATATGCAATTAAGAAGAAATTCCAAAACACTGAATTACCGATTCCAATCTGGTGTAAGGTCTTTGATAGTGTAATTCAGCCCATTGCGCTGTATGGAAGTGAGGTTTGGGGTCCACTCAGTGATCAGAGCTACACTAGATGGGACAGACATCCAACAGAAGCCCTACACACAGAGTTCTGCAAAATGATTCTAAAACTACAAAGGAAAACACCCAATAATGCATGTAGGGCAGAATTAGGCCGATTCCCATTGATTGTTAATATGCAAAAAAGATCCCTCAAATTCTGGATGCATCTAAAATCAAGTCCCACAGAAACGCTACATTTTAAAGCACTACAAACCCAAGAACTGAACCCCGAAAAGAGTCTCCTCAGTCAGCTGGTCCTAAGACTCACTAACCCGACTAACCCTACTAACTCTAACCAGTCTCAGACCAGCACTGCTTCTCACACACACATCAGAATAAACCAAATTATCAAACAGTCTAAAAATACATATCTGGAACATTGGGATCAGGAAACTTAAACACAAAGTAAATTATAATTCTATCGAACTTTGAAATCAAATTATGAATTGGCAGAATATCTCCAGAGTGTGAGAGACACAAAGCAGAGACGGATCCTGAGCAAGTACAGGCTGAGTGAACACAGCCTAGCCATCGAGACCGGCAGACACAGAAAGAGCTGGTTACCCCGAGAGCAAAGGGTGTGTGTTCAGTGTAGGACAGGAGAGATAGAGACAGAGACACACTTCCTCCTTCACTGTCACAAATACAGCTCAGTCAGAGAACTCTACTTCAACAAACTCACTGACTTAATACAGGACTTTACAGCCATGACTGAAATAGATCAGATAAAGACCTTACTAGGAGAGGGACAGACAGCAGCAGGTGAATGTATGTGTGTGTGTGTGTGTGTGTGTGTGTGTGTGTGTGTGTGTGTCTGACCTCAGCGTGTTTCCCTACTGTCCGCCACAGTGACCCTCAGTAATGTATATGTGTGTATGTATGTATATGTATATATATATATATGTGTGTTAAAACACTGTGTTATCGAATGTTCACAGATATTGTAATCTGTTACACTGTTAATTTGTACAATTAATTTAATTTGTACATTTAAATTTAAGTTATATACTTTATTATTTTGATGTCTTTATAATTATTCTATGTGTTCCAAGCTTTGGCAATATTGTAATATGTACAGTCATGCCAATAAAGCATTTTTGAATTTGAATTTGAATATTCGTCAACAAAATAACAATGCTTGATAAGTGCTGGAAGGATAATGAATAGCATATATTTCAATTCTTCTGCACAATTGCAATAAACAATGAGCAGCGTGAAAATAAATATTAACCATAGACAACTACTTCTGTGGTTTATTATCTCGCTTTGAGCGCCGAGTGTCGTTTTAAGGATTTATATAAATTAATCTTAAAATTACCAAACTTCTGTGAATAATTGCAGACACTAAAAAATGTAGTGAGGTAGAGTATTTCTGAGCACTGTTGAACAGTATTTCATAGCAAGCCACTAATCCATCGCAGTATGGTCAAAACTAGATTTTTAGTGTCAGCGATTCTTAAAATGTCAAAGATGCCATTTAATGGGAGAAGATACAATTCTAAATTCAAATAAAAATCTGTGACAGACTAATATTTTTTGTCTACACCATAGATAGAAAAGAAACTAGTCAAAATGTCAATTTTTTTTTTTTCAGGTAAGTGGGTTACATCAGTCACATTTTCATGGTGTTTTGCAATAATTTATTTTCCACCCCAGTGTGGACATCACAACCCATGTCAAATGTTTCCACGAATTTAAGCACTCGCAATTCCTGCCTAGATCATTTACACATTAAAATATACAACCTTAGGGTAAAGTTTGTTAAATCATTATCCTCAAAATTAGCAGTGGTTTAAAAATTGGTAGTGGGTTTATTGGGTGGCCTGGATGAGTGTGAGACTCCAGGCCTGAAATTATGTCCCAGTCCAGCCCTCATGTACAGTAACTGACAATAGTTGTCCAGTACCACGGTTCCATTCTCACAGCACAGGTTTGCAGAGAAAGCAGTTGAGAGACCAGAAAATTTGCAGGTGTCAGTTCGGATAAAGAATTCACACTCCTAAATAACAATCTTGTGTGCGAGAACGCAAATGTATTAAGCACTAAAAACAGGTCTGACAACCATATTCTGCTGCTTTGGTGTTTCAAATAGTCCCGGTTCACATACCCTGAGAAACAAGTTGAAATGGGAAGTGAACGGGGCCGAATTAAAAAAAAAAACACATTAAAACACGCATGAGAGCTGTAAAGTTCGTTTTTACAGTTGTTTAGGGTTTGTGGCATAAAACTGCATAAAAATGGTTAGCAGCAAATTTAACACTAAAATCAGGTTACCGCACATTTGTGGCTATAGTTTTAAAACAGTATTTTAACATTTATGGATAGACCCCAGTGTAATACCTTACCCAGATTTAATTTTTGTGGTAATCACACCACCTTTAATTGGTCCCATTTTAAAAGATCAATATCCATTTAATTTCAGATGTGTACACAGTGGTGAAAATTATTCTCCATTGAGAGTTAAACACCAATTGAGATACTGCAGTCACAACAACTCCCCACTATTAATGCCCTCTCAATTAAAAACACATGGATAATGAATCCAAACAATGCACCTTCTAGAAAGAGGGAAAACATAACTGAAAACAAAAAGATCAATGCTCGTACTACAGGCAGATCAAGTGCAATGCATAGACTTTAATGACACAATAACACTGTACAGCTAAATTGATACATTTTCTGCATGTCAACATTACACTGATGTATAAAAATGGCACAGTAGGCCTAATAAAACAAAGACACATCTGGACTAAGAGTGGCCAAACTACCAAATTGCCCACTTTATTTATCCATCCTCACTTTTTTTTTTTGTTGCATAATCCCTTAATCCAGCTGCATCTCCAGTGCCCAACATTTGAAACAGACTCAGTGGACCAGTCCTTGAACACGCCAAGACTCAAGAGCTCATCGGTCAGGTGAGATTCACACCTCCCAAAGTCAGGCAACATCAGAATGGGGCCTTGAAGGCATAGGTCAAGGCATGGTCCAGTTAAAGTAGATTAAGATGAATGCGTCACACTCAAAATAGAAAGTTAACATGAGCACTGGAAATGCAGCAAGGTATACATCAGTCAAACTTTTTCCAGTTACATACAGTGGAGAACGGTGTCCATGTGTTCATTTCACAGTGAAGTGCATTTTACACAAGCATCGGGTAATACATTCAAGCATTACAGAAGTGCATAATGGTTTAGTATCTTGTGCCCCTTTTCTTCAGTGCACCTGATGGGACAAGGCACAAATAAATATGAGAAAAGCATTAAAAGGCACAGCACCTGTAAATGGTGTATTAAATAGAACTTAACTCACCTCTGCCTCTCTGGCAGTAGGTAAAGTCGGTCTCATCACAGTCATCATATTCACTTCTTGGCCTCTGCGGGAGGAACGCCTTACAAGATGGCCTTCTCAATGGCACCCTCCCTTTAAAAATTTGGTCCGACAAAACAGACTTTATATTTGCACTGAAATTATAATTTATGCATCTAGATAAAAATGCATGTGAACTGTACTGCAGTACACATCCTACCTTGATCTTGAGGTCCACCAACTTGCCTCCAAGTCCTTGGCTTGACTCCACAGCTTGCCCAGTTCTCTTGATCAGACAGATCATCTCTCCATTGCCGTTCTTAAAAACCCACCACACCTTTGCATTGGTTGACCATCTTAAAGGAATTAAAATGCAAATACAAAAAGACAGACATTGAAACCCTTACCAATACAAGGCCTGCACAAGGCACCCTTTTTAATTCGCTTGTCCACTTTAGCCAGAGCACCGTACTCATCACTGCACTCTCCCTTGGGATGTCCCCGAACCTGCTCGTGTAGCTCACAGCTCTCTTGGCCTTCACATTTTAACTTCCTGTGCCAGTGCTTGGCACAAAGACGACCACAGGGAGGCAGTGCATGCCTGCTGTAACACTTCTTCTTGGAAACCCTTGGGGACTCACAATTACTCCGCACCTCTCCCTCAATGTCATACTCAATATCTTGATCAGATACCTCATTAGCAAGTTCCCTCTCAGGATGGCTGCGGTGCTCAACCATTTTACCCAGCACTCCCTCATCCTGTAGGCTTGAGCCACAGCAGGCACAGGTTTTCTGGCAGACCAAACAGGTTCTCTCTACACTCAAGAGCTCTTTTCGGGAGCGAATGGGCACGTCACTGGTTTCAGCCAGTTTGCCACCACCCACATACACGTGCCCAGGAATGAGATCAAGATCCTCCACATCCGTAGAGAACATTTCATCTCTGGAGGAAAGCTCATCTATGGAGGGACTCAGAACACTCTGGCGCTCTTGGGCCACTGGAGGGTAGTAGCTGTAGGGATATGCACCACCAATTGAGGACAAATGGTTTTGGGGAGGCAATAGAGTAGATGGAGAATGAAAGTATACAAGTGGGTCAATCTCTCGTTCAAGACCGAGGCCAGTTGTAGTCTTATTGCAGGGCAGGCGAAGAATTTGATATTGTAGGTCAAAGTCTTCAGAAAGATTTATCAGAGGTTCCACAACCACAGCAGCATCAGTGGAAATATTTTGTACCAGCTCATCGGGCACCACACCCTCATGCAAGGAAGATTTTTCCAAATCATGACTCTCTGATGGAGATGAAGTGCTTTTGGCACCACAACAAAACACATTGCCAGTGGCATTGGTTGCAGACATTTCACTTTGATAGCTGGTTTCATCAGCAATGCACTGTTGATTATCTTCCTCATTCACATCCTCATGGACAGAGGAACTGTCAAGAGGCAGCACATCTGATAACACGCAATCATCCAGTCTGCCTTGGCTTGACTCTGCATCATATGCAGAGTCACTGTAGGTTGTAGCCTTGACTTGAGTGGCCTGCTCCTCCTTTGAAGCAAGTTGTAATATGGACTCTTCATTTAAACATGTCAGCTGCTTCTCTCCCTGAATCACATCAGGAGTAGAAGAGACCACGGTGTTAGACTCTTTATCACTTGCTTTGTGTTCACAGGCCTTGAGACCCTCAATTTTGTCTAGCAGTTTGTTGACTGAATCACTAGGGTCTGTTTGGACCTCAGAACAGGCAGTCTCGTGCTGCATACCCTGATGTTGATAGTGGTGGCGGACTCGCAAATCATACGAAGCAACGGAGGGGAAGTGTGGGCTGATTCTTCTGTAATCAATTGGCTGCATGGGTGCATGTGGAATCACATACCCAGGATACTGCATAAACTGATAAGGGGGCATGTAGGGACGGCCATAGTGCAAAGCTGTTGAGAAATAGTAACTTAATGGTTTAGTAGCTACAAAAATAAGCAACTTTAAATAACCACACTAAACTTACCTGGCCCTGGAAAGCCATAGTGTCCATATGGATTCATAGGCCACTGATACATGTAATAAGGCTGAGATGGTGGCTGAACGTAGAAAAATGGTCTGGTGTGGTTCACTGGATGGTGAGGTTGCCCAACTCCCATTGACTGTGAAGTGTTGTTTATGCCTAAAACAAAAATTTCAACTTATTTGCTCTGCCTAAACAAGCAAAAAATAAGACTGACTATCATAAGCATTCTTACCTTCCATTGTTCTGTGAGGAGACTTTAAGACAGTACAGAATACAAAACACTGCAATACTGTAAAAAGACTACCAAAACTTTAACAATTACAACACGATAGATTACAAGGGCCATTTAAACTGGACCAGCATGCTAGTTTCACAGTAAGATCACATTAACTTTAAAATAACTCCGCACATTACTAACCTTAGATGTGAAAGTGACAACGTGGACTTAAATGTGTTTACAGCGAGAGCAAATAACTCTGCGGTTAGAGCTTTGTACTTTAGATTTATATGTTTTGTGAAGTTTTCAGGGAGCAACATTAATGCAATCAGTGGCTGCCAACAGGTGTACCCAATCTAAACTCTTTTTAAAGCCTGTGCATGTTGGTTTTTATTTAAAAGCAAACGTTGAAGTGTGAGCAATTTCTTCTTAAAGGTGCATTAAGTAATATTTTCCTCAAAAAAAAAAAAAAAATGGTACTCCTTAAGAAATGAATTGTAATTTTGAAACATGTAGAAAATCACAAACACTCAAATTAAAACTAAGAGTCCAGTCAGATCAGTAACATTATAAAAGCTGTTTTATTCTACATGGAGAGGGTCCGCACATGAGGGCTGCCATGTTAGATTCACATGACCAGCCAAATACTACTTGGTTAATCTTAGTAACCGTCCTATTATTTGACACTTTCAATCACTGCATCCAGGCCACTAGGTGTCAGTGTGTTTCTAAGATTAACAAGAACTTCGTGCACCTTTAAGTTTCGTTTACGCCAAACGTGTTATTGACTTTGTGTTTTTGTTTGTTTGTTTTTTCCTATGTAAACATGCGCTAGGTGGATGTCTTTGACCTTTGCGCGGCGTCTCGAGCAGTAGATTGGCATGGTTTTAGATGCCATGCTGACTGTTAAAAATACGACTCGAGATGCAGCGCGTGAATCATCACAGCGCCTCTATGCGGATTGATAACAGTCATGTCACGTGCTTCTGTGTTACTTGTAAGTGAATGAGTGCTGCGCTTCTCTAACTACGGTAAGTATATACATATGCGTTGACAGCTGCTAGAATGTTCCAAATAGTTGACCTAACCTAACAATATTAACGCATACGTATTTAGACGTTCCTCTACAATCTCTCTGGCCAGTTTTTGGAGATATTTTCTCAGCATTAGCTTGTTAGCCTACGAGTAGTCTGTATTAGAGGCGTTTAATCAGAGGTACGTTTTGTTTTTGTATGCTGTATACGTCTGTCAACCTGTGCAGATTTGACGAATAACAATGGAGACTGTAAAACATCCGTTTTTTAATGAATTGAGATTTATTCAGAAAAATGATGTAGCTAATTTAGCTTTGGATGAGTTGTTATGGTTTCACTTTCCTTTCACCAGATAGCTTCTTAGCTAACCTTGATTTGGTGTAAATGACATCCATTCGTGTTATTTAAACGAGGTGACAGTCATACATCCTATTAATTATAAGTATTAAATGTAAATAAATGGTAACATTTCAATGTATATTTGACAAGTCAATCAAAAAACGTCTGACACTCTTTGTCTATGCCTCAAACATGAATAAATCACAACGCCACTAAACTTTAGCTATAAAGTGTATATGTGTTTACTGCTGCTTTTTCATGAGAAATTGTGATCTAAGGGAATGTAGTCCCTGTTTTTAAATGCTTTGAATCACTTTCAGATATGGCTTCTCTCAGTGACCAGCTGGAGGAGGTTAGGGCAAATGCGGAAGAGAGTTTATCTTCTTTAGGCTCTGCCCAGGAGATGAGGGCAGGGGTGGCTGCCATGGCCAACATCCCCCTCCCCCCCTCCAGTAAATACAGGTGCATAGCAGCTGAGTGTATGCTGAAGGAGAACAGTAGTGGAAACACCAGGAAGGAGGTGAGAGCTGGTGTAATGAATCATTTTCTTGAGAGTTTATGATTATGCAACAGGAAACAACTGTTGTAAACCTTTGACTTGTTTCATGCTGCTCTCTTCTCTATCATGCTTAGGCACTGTTAAAGTCATTTGCACATAGTGACCTATAAATATATGTAATGTATGGGGACCGGCCTGGCTGTGTGAATGACTGACATAAAGCTCATTAAAATGCAAAGTTTCCTGAGGTGTTTCACAATAATCTGTTTTTTCACCCTAGGGTGGATATCCCATCCTTTAAGTCTGTCATTCGTTTCCATTAATATTAGCACTCAAAATTCCTGCGTAGATCATTTTTGACACGTTGTTTTTTTAGGGTTGTAATGAAGTCCATTTTGTTGCAAATTAATATCTCCTGATCTTTTCAGACACTTGGCTCCCTGCAGAAACTTTCCACAGCTCTTAACATCTTGGAGAAGTATGGTTCTAATCTTACCAACTCCAACAGGCCAAAGTACTGGCGTACAGTGAAGTACAACAACCCTGTCTTCAGGACCACCGTAGATTCTATTCAGGTGCGAGGTGGATGAGATCATAAGACAATAAATGTCCTCCCATAACCCCCACAAAACATCTGAAACCTACATGAATCATCTTCTTTTAGGAAGGCAGAGCAGTACTCTACCTTTATGGGTACACCAATCAGCAGCCTGATGGCTTGAGCTTTCCTGATGATGTTCTTGGGCCAGATGTTGAGAAGGTGGCGTCGGTGACTCTTGAGGTCATGAGCCTCCGAATGGAGCTGGACATGTTCATCAAGGTCTGGTACAGTAAAGCATAAGCCCTTTAAATAACTGTTTTATTATTACAAATGAACTGTAACTCATATATATTATTTTAATTTCATGTAGGGTGCCCATCCTCATCCAGAATTCTTTGAAAGACTTATTCCCTCCCTCACTCTGCAGGTACTGTTCTTTTGTCCTTCTATTCAAAATGTTTTATTTTTCTGACTGGCTGTAAGTTCTAACTAATTCACAGTTGTACATCTTAATTGTATTCGGTTTATAATTTTTGTGGTTAAAATTCTCATCTCATTGTTTACTCATCCTCATGCGATCCAAGATGTGTATGACTTTCTTCTGCTGAATACAAACAAATCTTTTTAGAAGAATATCTCAGTTCTGTAGGTCCATACAATGCAAGTGAATGGTGATCAGACCATTGTAGCTCCAAAAATCACATGAAGGAAACATTAAAGTAATCCATAAGGCTCAGTGGTTAAATCCTTAAATTCTTCAAAAACCGATATGATTGGTGTGAGTGAGGAACAGATCTGTATGTAAGTCCATTTTATTTTTAATCTCCACTTTCACATCTGAAAGTGATAATGATAGTGGAGATTTTAAGGTAAAAAATGACTTAAATATCTGTTTCTCACCCACATCTATATCACTACTTAAGATATGGATTTAACCACTGGGGTCTTATGAATTACTTTTATGCTGCTTTTATCTGCTTTTTGGACCTTCAGATTTCTGTTCACCATTCACTTGCATTGAAAGTACCAACAGAGCTGATATATTCTTCTTAAAATCTTCGTATCCCTTTTGAAGGTATAGTTAACCAGAAATTTTAATTCAGTTATTCTGTCATGCTCCAGAACCAATTGACTTTCGCTTCTGTGGAACACAAAAGGAGATTTATGACAGAATTAAAGCCTAAAACCCAAATTGTACTTCAATTTTAATGCGTCTGTGTACAGTCGAAAACTAGCCTATCAAAGTATACTTGACTGTGTGTGCATACACAGGCAGTTGGCGCATGCATGCTACGACTGCTATCAGGCACCGGACTATTTCTTCAGTAGTTTAGACCAATAAAGATGTCTTTATATTCTTTCAGACTGGAGTTGCATAAATGCAGGGATCTCCTGACATCCTCACACACACGCTCTTGAGGGGCACTTCCACTGTTGCTATCTTTACATTTGTCTCCTGTTGTTTAGTGGAGATTAAATCTTTTAGCACATGATGAAATTTGCGTCACACGTTTGCACTTCAGTCTCCATTTATTATTATTGTATTTAAAAAAAGCTGCAATGAAACTGAAAGGTGACTGAGACCAACAGCTTTTTTTATGTTCAATTTTTATTTTTGGGTGAAATATTTCTTTAAGATTTACTTCACAAACTCTGTATTGTCTTATAAAATATGTACAGGATGATGAGGAACTCAGTCCGGATGCAGTTGCCTTCTCTTCTAGTGAAAAACCATGGGAGAAACAGACTACCTCGCCAGTGTCGGGTCCTTCTCAGCCCAAATCTCCATACAGTCCAGCGCTACCTCTGACTTCTCTAGTGCCCTCTAAACAGACAGGTGAAAACATCACACTCACCATTGTATTTAAAAAAATACTGCCTTTCCCTTTAAAGGAATAGTTCAACCAAAAATAAAAATTCTCACATTATTCACTTACCCTGATGCCATTCCAGATGTGTATTACTGTCTTTCTTCAGCAGAACACAAATGAAGATTTTTAGAGGAAGATAGAGCTCTGTCAGTTCCAAGTACATGGGTGCCAGCACTTTGTTGGTCCTAAAGTCATATTTAGGCAACATAAAAGTAGAGATGCACCGATTGCAATTTTCTTGGCCAATTCAGATTTCTGATTTTTTGCAAGTGTGACCTGCCGATACCAATTTTTTCCGATTTTCTTTCTAAGAACTATTATTGACCGCATATACAAACAAAATCTACCTTTCTTCGATGCAACATACGCTCATCTTACGTTAGATGTCCAAATATCCAGTTGCCAGATCTTGAATGAAACGCATCCTACTCACACAATCGACACATCATACACATTACAAATCATTTATGACCTCAACCTGGCAACCTACAACCCATTTGCGCTGTTGATATCTGCGCAGGCAGTAGACGTGGGATGTTAAATCAAGCATCGCTGGTAGAGGGGAGGAGAAGAATCAGCTGGTGCTCCGGTGAAGAAAAACAAAATATACATGTATATTTAACAACAGCTGGATGGAAGAATTTAATTTCATCCCGAAGCCATATTGACAATGCCCACGCCTTTTGCAATGTGTGTCGCACTGATTTTAATATCGGACACGGTGGGGAAAATTACGTTACTCAGCACATTAAATCACAACGGCACAATTTGTATGTATTTAGCCTGCCTCTGCCATCCAGCACCCCACTTCACCTCTCCCGGATTTGTGTACCCAAATGTTGACAGATAACAAACAGGCTGCGTGTGTGACATGACACGAGATTAAACAACTCTGGCATTGCGACGTCGGAAAAGTACCTCCTACTCTGTATTGAGGAAATGTATCCGATTTCTGAACCCTCTGTCCTCAACTATGGAGAACAGCTGGTCATCCAAGGCCATGAATTCCATAATTTTCCTCGTAATTGCTTTGGTCTTTTCGCTGCTCATTCCAAGGAAAGATAGGAGAGGCTGCTGACTTGTGACTGGCTCTGAGCTCTGGCTAGCTTTAGCCGCTTTCCCTTTTTAGCTTCTTTTTTAAAATGGGCATTTTCAGCTGGGTGATGGTGTTTTAAATGTCTAATTATGTTTGTTGTTCCGAAAGTTATTGTGGTGGTTCCCCCACGGTTTACTTTGGCCTTACAATTATTACACATTTCGAACTTTATGTATTCTTCACTCATAGTGAAGATCTTCCACGCCAATGACATGTTTACGTACGGCTGTGACGTTATTGCCAACTGTCAACAAAACGGACCGGCTTGGAATCGGAAAGACGTGAGGCTGACCGGCCGGTCACCGGTCCGGCCGAGCATGCGGAAAATCGGCTAATTCCGGTCCCTGGCCGGTCGATCGGTGCATCTCTACATAAAAGTAATCCACAGGTCTCAGGATGACCAATGAGTGTCTTCTGAAACAAAAACATTTGAGTAAAAATAAATAGATAATTAAAACATTATTCACTTTTTAAAAACGCTTCTTCCCAGCAGCTGATGCAAAACGTGACATAAGCATATCGGCGAGTTTGCGTGAGAATCCGGAAGTGGCACATATTTACAACAGAAAATGGAACGTCAGGCGTAGGGCTGCCCCCTAATTGTTGACCAACTGTTAGCTGATGAAAAGAGTCTTGGTCGACCAAGTTTTGATTGGTCAGTTGGTCGCAGTAAAAAAAACTCCACAAGAAGTGGCAAAGTCACGCAGTCAATGACGGACAGACATGATCGTTTACATAGCTGGTCTATGCAGTAATTAATTATGTCTGGCATGAAATACAAAGTGTGGGATAATTTCGAGAGGGTAAAGGATGACCTAAAGAAGGTGACATGCAAACTCTGCAGGCAAATGTTCGCCAATCATACATCGACCTCAAACATGGCTTATCATTTGAAACATGTAAGTAGCCTAACGTTAGCCATTTAGCATGGCTGCTCGCTCTGTTACATAACCTAGATAAATATGCGCTATTAGGATTATTCAAGTGTTCGTGGGGAGTGGGGAACCTAAATTAGTACCTTGCTTGCTGCATGTTTAACTTGATGTACATTGCTCTCTATAAATTAACTAAATGTTCAGTCAGTCTACCTGCTGGTTTTTCTGACACATTCAAAATCATTACCATTTTTGCCAGTGTCACTGCGGTTCGCTTTGTGCGTGCACTTGTAAAATGTATATTTTAAAGGCTCATTATTTTGGTTTAGTATTTCTCTGTAATGTAGAACAGTGTTAGCAATGTTACTTATAACATTCTTTCTCAGCCCTGGAACTGACTCCTTATAATAGAAGTATATGGGTGCCAGCATTTTGATGGTCCAAAAGTCATATTTAGGCAGCAACAAAATAATCTGCACAACTCCAGTCAATCAATGAATGTCTTCTGAAGTGAATCGATAGGTTTATGTAAGAAACAAGTCGATAATGAAAATGTTTTTAACTTTAAATTGGAACGCTCACGTGACTAGGGCTATTTATGTAATTAAATTAATATAATAAATGTGCGACAACTAGTCGACTAATGGCTTAAACTAATATCTACTAGTCGACTAGGAAAATCTTTTGTTGGGGGCAGCACTAGTCATGTGAGCATTCGCCCATTTCAAACTGCCTCAGAGCCCTGGATGGAAGCACCGATTTAAAGTTAAAAACTTTTTAATTATCAACTTGTTTCTTACATAAACCTATCGATTCACTTCAGAATAGTGTTGTCACGGTACCAAAATGTCAGTAGTCTGTACCAATACCAGTGAAATTTCACTGTACTCGATACCATTTTCGGTACCAAAGCAAAAACAGGTTACTAAACAACACTCTTTTATTAACAAAGTCTACAAAACATTAGCAGCAGAACTAAGAACAAAAATATGCCATTGGGCAACACTTTAATTTAAATATAATATTTTTTAATTATAAGAAAACTGAACAATGTATGCTTAAAGTATTTTTGAACATTTATATAAGATTTACTTTAACTTTTAATTTAAGTTTTTACCAAGTACTAAAAAAAAAAGCATAAATAAACAAGCATAAAATAGAATGAATAAAAACAATTTCCAAACTAATGTGCAAAGTGCTCTCTTATTAATAAAGCTGCATATTGCCAATTTTCTTCATGATAAGAAATGCATAGTGACATATATATACACTCACCTAAAGGATTATTAGGAACACCATACTAATACTGTGTTTGACCCCCTTTCGCCTTCAGAACTGCCTTAATTCTACGTGGCATTGATTCAACAAGGTGCTGAAAGCATTTTTTAGAAATGTTGGCCCATATTGATAGGATATTATCTTGCAGTTGATGGAGATTTGTGGGATGCACATCCAGGGCACGAAGCTCCCGTTCCACCACATCCCAAAGATGCTGTATTGGGTTGAGATCTGGTGACTGTGGGGGCCATTTTAGTACAGTGAACTCATTGTCATGTTCAAGAAACCAATTTGAAATGATTCGAGCTTTGTGACATGGTGCATTATCCTGCTGGAAGTAGCCATCAGAGGATGGGTACATGGTGGCCATAAAGGGATGGACATGGTCAGAAACAATGCTCAGGTAGGCCGTGGCATTTAAACGATGCCCAATTGGCACTAAGGGGCCTAAAGTGTGCCAAGAAAACATCCCCCACACCATTACACCACCACCACCAGCCTGCACAGTGGTAACAAGGCATGATGGATCCATGTTCTCATTCTGTTTACGCCAAATTCTGACTCTACCATCTGAATGTCTCAACAGAAATCGAGACTCATCAGACCAGGCAACATTTTTCCAGTCTTCAACTGTCCAATTTTGGTGAGCTTGCAAATTGTAGCCTCTTTTTCCTATTTGTAGT
Source organism: Xyrauchen texanus (assembly GCF_025860055.1). Taxonomy (NCBI): domain Eukaryota; kingdom Metazoa; phylum Chordata; class Actinopteri; order Cypriniformes; family Catostomidae; genus Xyrauchen; species Xyrauchen texanus. Next base: position 26,036,397 of record NC_068284.1, on the reverse strand, counting down.
GGAGATGAGTGGTACCCGGTGGGGTCTTCTGCTGTTGTAGCCCATCCGCCTCAAGGTTGTGCGTGTTGTGGCTTCACAAATGCTTTGCTGCATACCTCGTTTGTAACGCAGTGGTTATTTCAGGCAAAGTTGCTCTTCTATCAGCTTGAATCAGTCGGCCCATTCTCCTTTGACCTCTAGCATCAACAAGGCATTTTCAGCCCACAGGACTGCCGCATACTGGATGTTTTTCCTTTTCACACCATTCTTTGTAAACCCTAGAAATGGTTGTGCGTGAAAATCCCAGTAACTGAGCAGATTGTGAAATACTCAGACCGCCCGCCTGGCACCAACAACCATGCCACGCTCAAAATTGCTTAAATCACCTTTCTTTCCCATTCTGACATTCAGTTTGGAGTTCAGGAGATTGTCTTGACCAGGACCACACCCCTAAATGCATTGAAGCAACTGCCATGTGATTGGTTGATTAGATAATTGCATTAATGAGAAATTGAACAGGTGTTCCTAATAATCCTTTAGGTGAGTGTATATACAGTGGGTACGGAAAGTATTCAGACCCCCTTAAATATTTTTCACTCTTTGTTATATTGCAGCCATTTGCTAAAATCATTTAAGTTCATTTTTGTTTCCTCATTATTGTACACACATCACCCCATATTGACAGAAAAACACAGAATTGTTGACATTTTTGCACATTTATTAAAAAAGAAAAACTGAAATATCACATGGTCCTAAGTATTCAGACCCTTTGTTCAGTATTTAGTAGAAGCACCCTTTTGATCTAATACAGCCATGAGTCTTTTTGGGAAAGATGCAACAAGTTTTTCACATCTGGATTTGGGTATCCTCTGCCATTCCTCCTTGCAGATCCTCTCCAGTTCTGTCAGGTTGGATGGTAAACATTGGTGGACAGCCATTATCATGTCTCTCCAGAGATGCTCAATTGGGTTTAAGTCAGGGCTCTGGCTGGGCCATTCAAGAACAGTCACGGAGTTGTTGTGAAGCCACTCCTTCGTTATTTTAGCGATGTGCTTAGGGTCATTGTCTTGTTGGAAGGTGAACCTTCGGCCCAGTCTGAGGTCCAGAGCACTCTGGAGAAGGTTTTTGTCCAGGATATCCCTGTACTTGGCCACATTCATCTCTCCCTCGATTGCAACCAGTCGTCCTGTCCCTGCAGCTGAAAAACACCCCCACAGCATGATGCTGCCACCACACATGTTCTATCTTGGTCTCATCAGACCAGAGAATCTTATTTATCACCATCTTTGAGTCCTTCAGGTGTTTTTTAGCAAACTCCATGCGGGCTTTCATGTGTCTTGCACTGAGGAGAGGCTTCGGTCGGGCCACTCTGCCATAAAGCCCCGACTGGTGGATGGCTGCAGTGATGGTTGACTTACTACAACTTTCTCCCATCTCCCGACTGCATCTCTGGAGCTCAGCCACAGTGATCTTTGGGTTCTTCTTTACCTCTCTCACCAAGGCTCTTCTCCCCTGATAGCTCAGTTTGGCGGCCAGCTCTAGGAAGGGTTCTGGTCGTCCCAAAGGTCTTCCATTTAAGGATTATGGAGGCCACTGTGCTCTTATGAACCTTAAGGGCAGTAGACATTTTTTTGGTAACCTTGGCTAGATCTGTGCCTTGCCACAATTCTGTCTCTGAACTCTTCAGGCAGTTCCTTTGACCTCATGATTCTCATTTGTTCTGACATGCACTGTGAGCTGTAAGGTCTTATATAGACAGGTGTGTGGCTTTCCTAATCAAGTCCAATCAGTATAATCAAACACAGCTGGACTCAATTGAAGGTGTAGAACCATCTCAATGATGATCAGAAGAAATGGACAGCATCTGAGTTAAATATATGAGTGTCACAGCAAAGGGTCTGAATACTTAGGATCATGTGATATTTCAGTTTTTCTTTTTTAATAAATGTGCAAAAATGTCAACAATTCTGTGTTTTTCTGTCAATATGGGGTGCTGTGTGTACAATAATGAGGAAAAAAATGAACTTAAATGATTTTAGCAAATGGCTGCAATATAACAAAGAGTGAAAAATTTAAGGGGTCTGAATACTTTCCCACTGTATACATATATATATATATATATATATATATATATATATATATATATATATATATATATGATTAAATAAGTCGCGAGCAATCACGGTCTAATTAAGCTGCATTTAGCGTGCTCGCGCGAGGGATGAGTGTCCCCGAGGCAGAGTCTCTCTCAGCCGGGTGCAGTTTCAATCTGTCCCCCTTGCTGTGCGTTCACACCAGAGGCGGCGAGAGCGTAAAATCGGCTGTAAGTCATTCGTTTTCAATGACAGCCAGCGTCTCTCGGCGGCGAGAAGTGGCGCGGCAAGTCTTGGGCGGTGTGGGCGTCAGATGAAAGTTCAAGTGCAGTCAACATTATGGTAATGAGCTTTGACGCGGTTCGGCGGCAACCTATTGGAATATAGAAGTGCTCCGCTCAAGCGAAGTCTAGAGAACACAACAGTGTAAACTTTGGTTCCCACCAAACATTCGTTCCGAAGATAAAATGGAGGAGAAACTAATTATTGCCGTGGCGGGTTTCATAGTAATATATGATCTGTCCCTGTTTGCTTACAGGGATATAAAACAACCAAGACCACTGTTATCAAAATAAAATACATTTGTAATAATAACTAACAACTATAATTTTAATTACTTTCTGCCATCGATCGATTTCTTATTTTCACATTTTAAAGAGGATATACGCTACTTGTGATAGGTCGTTAAAAAGTAAATGGTCGACATGTCTGGATGTTTAAATTGCAGCCCCTTTAAATATAGTTCACAAAACAAAGCATTCTGAACAAACGTTGCCCCCTATTTCAGATATGTCAGAGCGTCCACGAGCGTTGAAGGCAGGGCAGCCAGAGTGAATTTTGACGCTCTCGCCGCTTCTGGTGTGAACGCACGGTTAGATCGGGACATTCTCGCAACTCATAGAAGAGGCACCGACCACACAGAGAAATGCCAGTTTCTGAGTTTATAGTTATTAACATGAGCTGCTTCTGTATTATTTGAACTTTAATAAAGCAGTTTTACTGCATTTAAGATGTTACGCCAGGATGTTTCCTTTAAAGAGCTCCGCCTCCGCTTATACCACAACCTTACATGCTTCTGAATGTATTTTTTTTTTTTTTTTCACATTCCCTAATACTTTGGGATCTACATAAAATAAACTGTGAAAGTTTCGAGTGCATCAGGACTGATCTGTGTAATTCTTCCTCCATCAGGCGTGAATTGCTGCTCTCGCGCGTCATTGTTACAGTTTAATGTGATTTCATGTTACGTTAAATGATTTCAGACGGCTATTCAACAACGAACAGTTTTCTTGTCAGTTTTGTATTTTTGACGATGTCGATAATGCCGACTAAACGTTTCAGCCCTAATATAAATGATAATATGCTTTTAAACTCACCTGCTTTATTTGCTTGAATAAATCCAGACGTGTCTTGTCTTTCATGTGCTTTATTAAATTTGATGTGTTCCCTCCTTTCGTCAGAAAATTGTGAAAGCAGCGTTTACAAATAGGTTTTTGCTGATCTATGATGTTTCCCTTTTCATCAGCCTCAAATGCAAATAATTTCCAAACCTGGCTTTTTCCACTTTTCATTTCGACATGATTCAGTTGAGACTCCGCAGCAGCTTTGCTTGTCATCATCTTTTGCTTGTTGTGAGCGTTCGAAAGTTCCCGCCTCTGCTTGGGTAAGTGGGGTAGACGGTACTCGGTAGCCCGGTACCTTCAGAAATTCTGGTATCGTAAATAATTTTTTGTTTGAGTTGGTACCGGTATTTTTGACAACACTACTTCAGAAGGCATTCATTGATCAACTGGAGTTGTGCGGATTATTTTGTTGCTGCCTAAATATGACTTTTGGACCATCAAAATGCTGACACCCATATAATTATATTATAAGGACCTGACAGAGTCATATATTCTTCTAAAAATCTTAATTTGTTTTCTTCTGAAGATATGCAGTCATACACATATGGGATAGCATCAGGGTAAGTGAATAATGAGAGAATCTTTATTTTTGTGTGAACTATTCCTTTAAGGAATATGTTTAATTGTGGGTATCCCCTCTGTTAGGCTTCTGTTTCCAATTTCATTCATTTTCAATTGCTTTGCAGACAACTGCACCATATGTGGCATTAATCCGGTCTCCGCTCACTGTCCCACCTGTACTCAGCGACTGTGCACAGAATGTGACAGGCTGTATCATTCCCATTCAGGACGATCCACACACATCAGGATCCCTGTAACTTCCTCCAAACCCACAAAACGGCTTAGGTTAGCATTTTTAAATGAAACATTTTTTAAACTTTTGTAATCTGATTTTTCTTTTTTTTTTCAAAACTGCATATTCTCAGTCTCTGCAATGACTTTCTTTAGCTCATCTCTGTCTACATGGCAGTGTTCACACTGCACTACAGTAAATACAATGCAGCAGGTTTTGTGTGAAACCTGTGATCAACCACACCTGTCCTCCACTGCACCCTCTGTACAGGTGGAGCCATCACAGCCCTCCACAATATCTGGTGAGTCTGTACATTCTGTATAGGTTTAATTTTTCAAAAATCCTGCATTTGTCATAGTTTCTGCACCAAATTGACTGGATCCCACTTTTTTTTAAATGCATAAATTACTTTTTAATCAGTTTTGCTTGAACATTTAAAAATATATATTTATTAGTAGCTTATTTTCCTTGTAATCAACTTGAAATCGAAATCTTTGAACGTTGCATTTGTCAATTAGAATGGCAGTGTAAAAGCTGCACAGTGGTGAATGCAGGCAGCAGTATACTCTGTGTGGTGTGTGAGCGCCCTCGTCTGGCCACACGGCCTCCTGTTGCACCCTCACGGCCAACTCCCTCTGCTACAGGACTAATGGACAGCAAGGTGCCAATTTTTGCTTTACTCCATATGCAATATTAACTCGCACTAAATATTTTTGCAGTTTTGTAGGTACATATAGTATTACAGTTGATGTTGCCACTTCTATCTATGCATATATTTCATATTCATTAATTTGAGGATGTGATAATCATCCCTTTGTTGAGCATTTGGAAGTTTTAAGAATTGATCCTGTTTTTTCCTATTTCTTTTTTCCTTCTCTCATTCAGTGGGTTTGCCAGTTCTGTACATATGACAACCACATGCCATCACCTGTCTGTGAAATGTGTTGTCTTTCAAGATCAGACCCTGCCCCATCACTCTCTAAAGTCCTGCCACTCTCTAAAGTACTGCCACTCTCACCTGCGAAGGACATCACACCGCTTTCAACCACACTCAAAATCACACCCACTGAGGACCCTGATATAAAAAGACAGAGACTAATGAGGGAGGAGGGGCTTAAACTGATTCAGCTTATTCGTGTAAGTCTTATATTTGTACTATGTACAGTTGTTGTAGCCTGGACTCCATCCTTATAAACTTGCAGGGATGGTTAATGGCAAAAATGAAATTTCTGTAATTATTTACTCACTGTCATGTTGCTCCAAACCCATATGGGAAAAAGATCCATCGGAAGTGAATGATGACTGACATAATATGAAAGTGAACAGATACTTTTGTCATTCTACTTAACATTTCCTTTTGTGTTCCACAAACGAAAGGAAGTCATACAGATTTGGAACTACATGACTGTGAGCAAATTATTTGTTTATTTTTGGTATAACTGTCTCTTTAAATCCAAGTGGTTGCTTTCACAAGAGAGAAGTTCCTCTCTGGATTTATTATTGGTACATTTATTATTTGTACTCTTTACTTCAGGAGGGAGAGAAAAAAGGGGTGAGCCCAGAGGAGGTATACACAAGCACTTGTGTGTCAGGGAACAACAATGTGACCCCATATGACTGGCTGAAGACAGAGCTTCCTCACATGCTTGATCAGATCTGTGTGATGGCTGCATCCTGTCAGCAAGAACTCAATGCACAATCCATTCTGCCAAATGTTTCGGGGGAGAACGAGGGCCAGAATGGACAGAAGAGCATTGCTGTTCCCCTGTCTAGAGCAGAAGCCAAACGGGCCTGGCTGGCAGCAGGGGGCGATAATGAGAAGGCTATCAGACAGGCTCTCCGAGACCGTAGAGCTAAAGTGAGTTCATGACAGACCAGCCTTGTGCACCTCATCACAATGAAAAACTTGCTGGTTTGACTACCTATTACAGTAATATTATGAATTCTTAAATGTTGCTAGACCTTTCAGAATGGTATATGATGTGATTTAATATGCTAAAAAATGGTCTGAATGGGCTGCATCATGAAATGGATAATTGTAACTTAGTTCTCGTCCTCCAATCTGATTGAACAAGCGGCATTGAAAGAGAGTTGATATTTAGTATTAGGATGCTTTACTGTTTATATCACTCTGCTTGTCTTATTTGCAGCTGTTAGTCTTTACGTTTCTATGCCACAAACTACGGTTGATCCTGCTTTGGCTTTGTTTGGAACAATTTTGTTAGCTAACCAACAATAGTCAAAATAACTGTCCATATTGTGTCTAATACGTAAATGCTCCGTATTAACTTCTTTTTCATAGAACTGTTGTAGAAAAGCAATATTAGATTCGTAATCATGCTGTTATATTGAATATTAGCATAACTGTGATTACCTGCAGCCTCATGTTTATGGCTGAATCACAACCATGATGCTATTCAGTACAACAGCACTTTGCTCACATGGCAGTGCATGATTATATACATCCATATAATTAAAGTAAGCAGTGCTTAGCTAACGATAACATTTTTAAATATTATTGTTAATATAAACTACTGTTTTTGTTTAAATTTGTCATCTTTTATCCCCGCACAGACGGTTATTAATTTATTCCCTTTAGCTCCACCCTCAGATATAAGCACTTTATTTTATGCTTTGATTCCATTGTTTACTTCCCTTTCATTCAACAATGTACGTTCATCCAAACTGAATCACGCCTGCTACTACAAATGGCCAAGGTAAGCATACTTACCAAAATGAGTTAGCCAATCAGAAGCGCCTTCCTTCAGTCACACTATCTGATAGGCTAGATTTTAGTTTGTCAACACGTTCAAGTTCATGCAACTATCTGCAGTGAAAGCATCAGCGACCTACGCAGATTTCAATAAAAAATTGAGAAAGAGAGGCTATAGAAACTTCAACAAGTGGGTGATTTTACAACAAAATCGTGTTTCTGAACTGTGGGAAGAGTGACTTGTGTTATCTTTTCCTAATTCGGCCACCGGTCTGTGAAGAAGTGGCTCAGGGAAGCTGCAGCTGTGAGCTCCAGGGCAGAGCGAATTCTCTGTTGCTCTGATATAGCACCCAAAGTCTGTTGTTTGTCTATTGCAAATGATGAGTGAGACTACATTCATTTGAAGAGCTTGCGTTTATTCTTGCCACCAACAATATCTTGCATGGTATGAACATAAACGTTGGGGTGGGCAAAACTTAAAACTTTTCCCCTCCTTGCTCTTCTAACACCGAGCAGCATGGCTCGCACACACACCCACACAACACTACGCAAAATCCTCGAACTACAACAAATCCCACAATCCTTACACATCTTAAAGTGGTACATCCCAATTTCTCATAACACGTGTGAGGACAATGATATTGAAACTAGTAACTAGCAATCTTTTCTTTTTGTTTTATGTCAAAACAAGCTTTTCTAGCACTATAGTTCATTGTGTGATTTAATGGACACATGACAATCTTTTATTTGTGATATGAGCAATATTACTGTCCTGAATTGAAAACAATTTGGTCATGAAGTTTGCCACTGTGACAATTGTTTTCATTGGCTGGTGGATTCTAAGGCAACAATTTACGTCAATAACATTTCCACAACATTACACTCGCCCATATAACGCGTATTGGGCACAGCGTTAAATAATGCTTATTTATGCTTATAAAACCCACGGGACGTGCCTAGGATAATGACGGTTCTGTGCTCGATATATAAAAAATGTATTCCATCTCATGCACTAATTTTGTGCATTTAGTACAGAACAGCTGTGCTTGGTTCCTGCACTCCGCAAACGTGCTGACCGCGTTATATTTACAGTGCTCCAGATATATTTCAGTTGCACAGCACATTAGCGGAATTGACCCTTCGGCAAGCCGTGCCTTAAAATCGTTTCTGACCAATCCTGTCTTAGTAACTGCTGCTCCGCCGCCATTTCTCTGACAAGTGTTTGCCTTTTTACAATGAGATCCTACGGGTGTATGTTTGAGTAGTTTTAAGCTGGATTTTATCAAAATGATCCAAAACATTTTAAAGACTTTGTTGCTGGGTCACTTGTTATAGTGGTATGAGGTACCTAGAGAGGATACATGCAGTGTTTTTTTCTTTCTTTTTTAAAACATCTTTAAATAAATACTGAGAAGTGCATGCTATGGATTAAAATGTGTCATTCCTTATACTCATATGAACAAGTATAACATTAACGAGTCCATCTACATTTTCTCCAGAGTAAATTAAAGCTAATAACTTAACATTAATTAATTTAGGTATTGATTCAGGTCTTAGTATAGGTGATAGTAAATAAAGAGTTCACAGCAAACTGAATTAGACGTAGCGTGATTATGAAAACGGAGCCCCATATATAAATATTTTGGGCACATTTTGTTCTTCATTTGGTGTAACCCTGCAAAAACTTCTTGATATTTTTTTACAAAAAAATTACATTTGTCATAAAAGACAATGCAAGTGTGGATAAAAGCATTTCTCCCAGATGCAGTTGAAATTCAAGCCAAGCAAATGCAACATTCAGAGCAGAATTATCTGTTGTTTTAGTGGAGTACTTGTATAAACCTGAGCTTCAGATATGTGTGCTTGTCATCTGTTTACATGTTGATATCAGACACACACTGAAGAAGATCCTTAAGTTCTCGTCATTGTGTATGTATTAGCTTTTTTTTTTCCTTTTTTTTTTTTTTTCTGGCAGAAACCAGACTCACTGTGGGGACCAGTTCCCCTCTGGCTAAACAACATGAATATAATATGAATATAGTATGCTAAATAATTAGAAATATCATGAAACTTTGATTTATTTATATATCCCAGAATGTCTATCAACCTAAGTTTTAAATATTGTTTGTAATTGATTTATCAATGAAAGTAATTAAAGTTTTACCAAGGTTTTCATTTAAACAAAAGCAATTTTTTAACATGACGTCTTGTCTTTCTGTGTATGTATTTGTTAGGTAAAAGAACTAGGTTCTATGGGCTTTAATGATGTAGCTCGCTGTGAAGAAGCCCTGAGGCAGAGCGGAGGGGAGGTGAGGGGGGCTCTCGTCATGCTGCAGCGGCATTCACTGGAGCCCTTCCATCAGCGCATGTGGAGCAATGAACCAGAGCCCCCCATCGACATCAACCATACTGATAAACAGGTGACTGACCTTTTAACTTCGTGTGGATTCACTGAAAGACTGCATTGCTATCTCACAAGTAGATGTACAAAATAGTTTAAGCAGCTTAGCCTATTATCATTTTTATATCTGGTAACTTAACTTTTTTTTTACATTTTGTAACATTGGCTGCTTAAGATATTTAAGGTGGTCAGTGGTAAATTGACTGTTATGTTCAGAAAAATACATACTAAATAGTGTATTCTTTGTGTTCAGCGTGTTTGTCGTAGGTTACTGGCGGTGTATGATTTGCCCAGCTGGGGGCGCTGCGAGCTGGCTCTGTCTTTGCTTCGGGATCCTGCAGCCCCATACACTCTGGATGATGTGGTACAGGCCGTGCGTGAGTCACATGATCGAGACTTCATTCGTCGTGTTCTGAACAAAGAATGCCCAATCTGCCTGTCTGTCTTTCCCCAAAGTAAGGTACTGAACACGTTTTCGGTGATAAGCAATTTTCTGTCCACACTGACACAACAGAAATAGAAATCAAGCAATCAAAAAAATGCCATGTCATTTGCCACTGGTTGGGACAAATCTCAGATATACATGGAGAATGGAGCTTTTGTAGCTTGTGGCTTTATCACGTCACACCTGATTAGGACAGTGTTTACGATCTTGTTTATAGTTAATCTATTTAGAGTGGCTAGTAAGACTGGTATCAGCCACTTTCATTTATGAAACTATTAAATTCCCACAATATTAAAACTCTGAGCATTTTGACACATGATGACATCTAAATGGAAAAATGCTTTCAAGTTTACAGCAAAGGCTGAATGTGTAAATGCACTGTCAGGACTCTACTTAGTAATAGTACAATTTTGTTTTGTGGTCTCTCTGTCTCACCTGCTGTATTTCAGATGCAGTCTCTGACATCGTGCCAGTGCTCTGTGTGCTGTGGCTGTTTCAAGCAGCATTTCACCATAGCAGTAAGGGACAAGCACATCAGAGACATGGTGTGCCCTGTCTGCACTGAGCCTGACATCAACGACCCAGAGCACTTTAACAGCTATTTCTCCACTCTGGACATACAGGTAAAAAAAAGTGAAAGAATAAATAAATAGAGATGCTGAGGATATGGACAGTATAATACTGGGAAATGACTTCCTCAAAGAGCAAATCGGCATGTAACTGTGCTTCAGGCTACTACTCTATGTGACGTCTAAAATTATCTCACTGTGTATTTTTGTGTGTTTGTGATTGCATAGCTCAGGGATTGTCTGGAACTGGATGTGTACGAGCTCTTCCACAAGAAGCTGACTGAGCAAGCTCTCATCAAGGACCCAAAATTCCTGTGGTGCAGCCATGTGAGTGACATTGTTACTCTAATACTAAGCAGTAGTCTCATTCAAGTGCATTTTACAATGACCTGAATTGAGCTGCAAGAATTAGTTGACACTAATAATTGAGGAGCATTTATGTTTGCATCACAGTATGTTTGCATCGAGGTCCAAAATTAACACTTGCTATGCACCAAATGAGAGTAAAAATTGCAGTTGGCCTGTAACTTTTCTAAGAAATGCTAAATAATGCTTGGTTGAATTATTTTAAAATGTGTGAATCAAATCTAAGACTTTCAAACATCTCCAGAAGGCAAGATCTGTGGCTATTGCGTGTGTCTTTTATGCCATTGGAACATTTAAGGTAATACGTTTATTATTATGGTAATAATAATGTCTCTCGCTCCATGATTGTTCAGGTAACTACTACACCAAAGCTGAGAACTACCAGAAATTACAATATAGCTTAACTAACAGCTTCTGCATAACTGCCGATCACAACTTTGAGCCGCAAAACACAGCATAATCAAACACGTTCATGGCACCTACCTGATACCCAAAGTTTCCAAATTGGGAGGATACTAGTGAAGGAATACTTTTAACAAATCTTTTACAGACTCTGGAAAAACTCCCAGAGTATTCCCAGAGAGTGATTCGTTTATTTTGTTGTGGCCTCACATGCGCAAAATTTATAGTTAGTGTTTCGTTCATTTTACACTTGACAGCCACATAGGATCTGTACAGGAAACGGAAATGATTAGTTCACCTACCGACTGGGTCTTCTGGTATGAGTCTTTCATTCATTTGACACGTGACAGCCACATACTGTTGGCTCTGTATTGGAAACAGAAATTAGTATTTCGAAATTATAACCTTCCTTAAAAACTGGCATTTACCCTGGTTTTATTTATGTATGGTGATTCATAGATTCATAGATTCATAGATCCAGGTGTCATCCTCCATGTTTTCTCTCCTACAACATAACACTTAAACTTAAACTAAGCAGCATCACTCCATGATCACTCGGAGTGAATTACTACCAAACTAAAGCTGATAAATGGAGTTAACCTAACAGCATCAGCATTGCTGTTCAACACTGCTTGGGTATCGCTACAGATGCTTGTACTTCAATCAATCAAATCATTTTATTGTCACACTACTGTGTACACAAGTGCAACAGTAGGTGAAAGTCTTGTGTGCAGTTCCGAATAACATAGCAGTACCAATTACAATAAACAACATATTTACACAACACAATTTACATAACAAATGTACACATACTTACACAATATACAATGTACAGTAAACAATACACACAATATAGAATACACATACAATAAAAATAAAAAGTAAGGGTAAGGGTATAGACCAATATATATATATATATATATATATATATATATATATACACTCACCTAAAGGATTATTAGGAACACCTGTTCAATTTCTCATCTAATCAACCAATCACATGGCAGTTGCTTCAATGCATTTAGGGGTGTGGTCCTGGTCAATACAATCTCCTGAACTCCAAACTGAATGTCAGAATGGGAAAGAAAGGTGATTTAAGCAATTTTGAGCGTGGCATGGTTGTTGGTGCCAGACGGGCCGGTCTGAGTATTTCACAATCTGCTCAGTTACTGGGATTTTCACGCACAACCATTTCTAGGGTTTACAAAGAATGGTGTGAAAAGGGAAAAACATCCAGTATGCGGCAGTCCTGTGGGCTGAAAATGCCTTGTTGATGCTAGAGGTCAGAGGAGAATGGGCCGACTGATTCAAGCTGATAGAAGAGCAACTTTGCCTGAAATAACCACTCGTTACAACCGAGGTATGCAGCAAAGCATTTGTGAAGCCACAACACACACAACCTTGAGGCGGATGGGCTACAACAGCAGAAGACCCTACCGGGTACCACTCATCTCCACTACAAATAGGAAAAAGAGGCTACAATTTGCAAGAGCTCACCAAAATTGGACAGTTGAAGACTGGAAAAATGTTGCCTGGTCTGATGAGTCTCGATTTCTGTTGAGACATTCAGATGGTAGAGTCAGAATTTGGCGTAAACAGAATGAGAACATGGATCCATCATGCCTTGTTACCACTGTGCAGGCTGGTGGTGGTGGTTTGATGGTGTGGGGGATGTTTTCTTGGCACACTTTAGGCCCCTTAGTGCCAATTGGGCATCGTTTAAATGCCACGGCCTACCTGAGCATTGTTTCTGACCATGTCCATCCCTTTATGGCCACCATGTACCCATCCTCTGATGGCTACTTCCAGCAGGATAATGCACCATGTCACACAGCTCGAATCATTTCAAATTGGTTTCTTGAACATGACAAGGAAATCACTGTACTAAAATGGCCCCCACAGTCACCAGATCTCAACCCAATAGAGCATCTTTGGGATGTGGTGGAACGGGAGCTTTGTGCCCTGGATGTGCATCCCACAAATCTCCATCAACTGCAAGATGCTATCCTATCAATATGGGCCAACATTTCTAAAGAATGCTTTCAGCACCTTGTTGAATCAATGCCACGTAGAATTAAGGCAGTTCTGAAGGTGAAAGGGGGTCAAACACAATATTAGTATGGTGTTCCTAATAATCCTTTTGGTGAGTGTATATCTACAGTAGTTGAATTGGGGAGAATATATTTGACTGTCCAGTGTGTGATACAAGATGATGATTAATAAAGTGCAGTGCTGATTGTTGATCGTCTACTTACACACTCAGTCTCTCTCGCTTTCACACAAACACACGCACGTCCTTTTTACTCTAATCATTTGTTAGAAACAACCTAAGCTGTAGTTAATATTTCTAAATGGACGCTTTTGTATTACTAATGGAGGCATGGGCGTGTCTTTTGAACTAGCAATGGCAGATCCTAATCCTTGATGTAAGAAAGAAGTTCCACACACAAGTGTTTTTTTTTTTGGGACAGTGCTTAGTTTTTACTTATTTATTTACATGTTTGTTGAACTGTTTTATAAAAGCAAGATTACACTCTCAATCATGCTGTTGTCCGTATATCAGCACTGCTGTGATTACCTACACTTGAATCGCAGCTTTGCTGATATACGGCCATAACAGTACTCTTGTATGATATTGCTTTATTATATTATTTCACTGTCATTCTAACTGTAGAATTCTCTTAAGAAGGAATAAAATAGAAAAGGCAACTATCAGCTTAGTTTTTTGCTGATAAACGATAGTTCCAATAAGGAACTAACGGCACAAATGTATCTGTAAAACTTACATATTTCTCTACTTCTAGCTGCAAGGGACACTATAACCTGCCATCTGCAGTAACAGAAAAGCACCTGAATAAGTTTGTCATATGGTCAAAATTGTGTGTGCGTGCGTGCGTGCGCGTGTGTGTGTGAAAACATATTTTTAAGGAAATAATTCAAAATACAGTTTCATGGCAAATAAAAAATATTAATGGCTAGTAAATGTTCTCAGTTCACATGCCATTTAACAGATTTATTCTTGAACCTTTGTGCATCTCTCTCATCTCATTCCCACAGTGCTCGTATGGCTTTATCTACGATGGCGATCAGCTCAAGGTCACCTGTCCGCAGTGCAGGAAAAGCTTCTGTGCACAGTGCAAAAAGCCGGTAAGCATTCTGAGGAAGCAAACCATGTATCAGTCATAGTACTGCATGACTGAAGGAGACAAACAGTTGTTTTCTTCTGTCTCACCATTTGTCTGTCTGTCTCACTCTGCAGTGGGAGCCCCAGCATTTGGGGCTCTCATGTGAGCAGTTCCAGCAGTGGAAGCGAGAGAATGACCCGGAGTACCAGCGGCAGGGGTTGGCTGGATACCTGCGTGACAATGGGATCAGTGAGTCACTTTTTGATCTGCTCCAGAAGCCTCTTGGACCTGTGTTAATGCTCTTTTAATCCCCATCTACTGACAGCTAACTGTACCAGCACCACCTCAGAGGAGCTCAAAATCAAATACTACCCCCTGCACCTCTGACTACCAGACTGGATATGAGCAGAATTAACCCTAGAAAACATGTTGCTTGCTCATATAGTCTGTTTGTTTGTTTTGTTGTGTTTGGGTATGGTCCAGTGTAAAGCCCTTAAATCAAATATTAATGTTGTGTATTTCTCACTTGTAGGCATTTTTATTCTGATTTATTCACACCTCAAAAGTGATAGCCGAGTGAGTTACTGCCTGAACAAGTTGTTTATAGTGGTGCATGTCACTTATCACTTTCATATCAAGGCTGTTTGTCTTTCTGTTTCTATGAATGTGTCTTTCTTTTCTCTGAATCTGTCTCTCTCTCTTTATCTGTCTGTATGCTCTTCTGTATCTGTCGTCCTTTCATTCTGTTGCTCTATAAATCTATCTTCCTGTCCGGATCATCTCTCTGTCTGTTCTTCTGAATCAATCATTCTTCTGAGTTTCATTCTGATTCTTTGATAATTTTATATATGCTTCGATCAGCCACACCATTAAAACCACCTGTTTTATATTGTGTAGGTCCCCCTCGTGCCGCCAAAACAGCGCCAACCCGCATTTCAGATTAGCATTCTGAGGAAAAGGAAAGAAAAAGGTCCAGGAAAATTCTGAGCATATACTCACCACAATTGTACAGAGCGTTTATCTGTGTTACTGTAGACTTTGTCAGGTCAAACCAGTCTGGCTATTCTCTGTTGACCTCTCTCATTAACAAGGTGTTTCCTTTCACAGAACTGAATTTCACTGGATGTTTTTTTTTTTTGTTTTTGGCACCATTCGAAGTAAATTCTAGAGACTGTTGTGTGTAAAAATATCAGGAGATCAGCAGTTACAGAAATACTCAAACCAGCCTGTCTGGAGAGAGGTCAAAAGAGAATGGCCAGACTGGTTCGACCTGATTAAGTCTATGGTAACTCAGATTACCGCTCTGTACAATTGTGGTGAGAAGAAAATCATCTCAGAATGCTATTCTGAGATGTGACCTGGTGCTGTTTTGGCACAAGGGGGGGACCTACACAATATTAGGTAGGTGGTTTTAATGTTGTGGCTGATCGGTGTGTGTGTATATACACTCACCTAAAGGATTATTAGGAACACCATACTAATACTGTGTTTGACCCCCTTTCACCTTCAGAACTGCCTTAATTCTACGTGGCATTGATTCAACAAGGTGCTGAAAGCATTCTTTAGAAATGTTGGCCCATATTGATAGGATAGCATTTTGCAGTTGATGGAGATTTGTGGGATGTACATCCAGGGCACGAAGCTCCCGTTCCACCACATCCCAAAGATGCTCTATTGGGTTGAGATCTGGTGACTGTGGGGGCCATTTTAGTACAGTGATTTCCTTGTCATGTTCAAGAAACCAATTTGAAATGATTCGAGCTTTGTGACATGGTGCATTATCCTGCTGGAAGTAGCTATCAGAGGATGGGTACATGGTGGCCATAAAGGGATGGACATGGTCAGAAACAATGCTCAGGTAGGCCGTGGCATTTAAACGATGCCCAATTGGCACTAAGGGGCCTAAAGTGTGCCAAGAAAACATCCCCACACCATTACACCACCACCACCAGCCTGCACAGTGGTAACAAGGCATGATGGATCCATGTTCTCATTCTGTTTACGCCAAATTCTGACTCTACCATCTGAATGTCTCAACAGAAATCGAGACTCATCAGACCAGGCCACATTTTTCCAGTCTTCAACTGTCCAATTTTGGTGAGCTCTTGCAAATTGTAGCCTCTTTTTCCTATTTGTAGTGGAGATGAGTGGTACCCGGTGGGGTCTTCTGCTGTTGTAGCCCATCCGCCTCAAGGTTGTGTGTGTTGTGGCTTCACAAATGCTTTGCTGCATACCTCGTTTGTAACGAGTGGTTATTTCAGGCAAAGTTGCTCTTCTATCAGCTTGAATCAGTCGGCCCATTCTGCTCTGACCTCTAGCATCAACAAGGCATTTTCGCCCACAGGACTGCCACATACTGGATGTTTTTCCCTTTTCACACCATTCTTTGTAAACCCTAGAAATGGTTGTGCGTGAAAATCCCAGTAACTGAGCAGATTGTGAAATACTCAGACCGGCCCGTCTGGCACCAACAACCATGCCACGCTCAAAATTGCTTAAATCAACTTTCTTTCCCATTCTGACATTCAGTTTGGAGTTCAGGAGATTGTCTTGACCAGGACCACACCCCTAAATGCATTGAAGCAACTGCCATGTGATTGGTTGATTAGATAATTGCATTAATGAGAAATTAAACAGGTGTTCCTAATAATCCTGTAGGTGAGTGTATATCAAAAAGAATTGGAGATTCAAAAGTCGCAAATGTGTGTTTCCTCTAGCAGAGGATTTGTATGTTGTTTCAATATTTGTTGGCCAAAACATTATTGTGAAATTTGTTACCTTCATTTTCCTGTACATTTTGACCACTGTTGGGGCAAGTTGTCATAAATGGTTAACATGTGTTGAATGAACTGAAGTTAACTTCAAAGCAAGTTGCTATGCGGAAACTTTCAAAAATAAACCTGCCCTGAGAAATATAAAGTAGATAGTGTGACAACTAGGCTGGTTTCCCTGTAATTTTATATGCAGCTCTGAATTTTTTATAAATTAGTAATATTAAGAAACCTCTCTTACTCTCTTGTAAAGCTTGTCCTAACTGTAGGTTCCAGTATGCATTGGCCAGGGGCGGCTGCATGCACTTCAGTTGTTCCCAGTGCAGGTACCAGTTCTGCAGCGGATGCAACAACCCCTTCCACACAGTGAGTCTCTCTCAACTCAATGCTCATCTGTTCTTCTCTGTCTTCTTGCAGTGAGATTGTTCATGCCAATCTGTAGGTTTGTGTGCATGTTATAAAGAGTCACATACATGATTGTTATATTCAGTTTGAGGCCAGCAAACAGCTATGTTTGTGCTAAAAGTCAAAGCCTTCTCATCTTTTTCCACTCCCTCTCTCCTTCCCTCACACTCTTCCTCACTCCCTCTCTATCTCTCTGGTAGACATGTGCAGTGAACCAGTGTACTGTGACAGGTTTGCATTCCCATCACCCTAGAGACTGCCTCTTCTACCTCCGAGACTGGGAGCCTGCCAGGCTTCAGGCCTTACTTCAGGTACACACTCACACACTCTCTCTCTTTCAAAAGTAACAAAGCTTTATTGGCATGATTGTCAGCATTAGTCATTGAAATATTGAGACATTACAAAAATAAATAGATTAATGTAAAAAAGGAGGTACAGGAAAATATAAGTATAATCAAATAAGGACAAGGTAAAATATAGTATTAAGTGCTGTCAGTCGATTAAAATATCTAATCTCAATTAATCGATTGTTTCCTGTCAAAATGTACTTCGTTCCTTCTTAGAAAAGTAATTTTTCTAAGAAAATTTTTAGAATGTAACAAAATTGTATTGATATTTTCCATACAAAGCATTCCACAGTATAAAAATAGAAATGCACTAAAATAACACCAATTCATGTAGAATGTTTCCTAATGTGTAAGTGGGAGGTTAACTAACTGAAATATTTAGTCCCTGTGGTTTGCGTTTTCATTGCAATGGGCCTTAAATCTCTTCAACCCTCATTCTCCACAATATTATTAATGGCTATTCACTAGGGCTGCCCCTAATAGTTGACCAAATGTTAGTCGATGAGAAGAGTCTTAGTCGACCAAGTTTTGATTGGAGTTTTTTTTTTTTTTCTGCGACCAACCAACCACAGTAAACCGCTGGTTGGACGCTAGGTGGTACTCTGGGGTAATTTTCGTTAAGCAGGGTTAGTGTTAAGCCTACACATTAAAACAAGACACCTTGATTTCAAACTTTGAACTTTATTTTTCATTTATTTTTGCTTAAAATTCAAATGAAAATGGAAATAAATTAAGTGCAACTTAGTGTGTTGACATTTTGAAAGATGGCTTTACAACAGTTGTGAAGGACAACATCTCTCTGGAAAATAACCTACTTCATCCGTGTATTCTCTACCAGTCGGGTATTTTATTGTCCAGGAAAATACATGTGTGAATACATTTGTTTTGTTCCCTCCTTCACATATATATATATATATATATATATATATATATATATATATATATATATATATATATATATATATATATATATATACAGTGGGTACGGAAAGTATTCAGACCCCCTTAAATTTTTCACTCTTTGTTATATTGCAGCCATTGGCTAAAATCATTTAAGTTCATTTTTTTTCCTCATTATTGTACACACAGCACCCCATATTGACAGAAAAACACAGAATTGTTGACATTTTTGCACATTTAGTAAAAAAGAAAAACTGAAATATCACATGGTCCTAAGTATTCAGACCCTTTGCTGTGACACTCATATATTTAACTCAGGTGCTGTCCATTTCTTCTGATCATCATTGAGATTGTCCTACACCTTCAATTGAGTCCAGCTGTGTTTGATTATACTGATTGGACTTGATTAGGAAAGCCACACACCTGTCTATATAAGACCTTACAGCTCACAGTGCATGTCAGAGCAAATGAGAATCATGAGGTCAAAGGAACTGCCTGAAGAGTTCAGAGACAGAATTGTGGCAAGGCACAGATCTGGCCAAGGTTACAAAAAAATTTCTGCTGCCCTTAAGGTTCATAAGAGCACAGTGGCCTCCATAATCCTTAAATGGAAGACGTTTGGGACGACCAGAACCCTTCCTAGAGCTGGCCGTCCGGCCAAACTGAGCTATCGGGGGAGAAGAGCCTTGGTGAGAGAGGTAAAGAAGAACCCAAAGATCACTGTGGCTGAGCTCCAGAGATGCAGTCGGAAGATGGGAGAAAGTTGTAGTAAGTCAACCATCACTGCAGCCATCCACCAGTCGGGGCTTTATGGCAGAGTGGCCCGACGGAAGCCTCTCCTCAGTGCAAGACACATGAAAGCCCGCATGGAGTTTGCTAAAAAACACCTGAAGGACTCAAAGATGGTGATAAATAAGATTCTCTGGTCTGATGAGACCAAGATAGAACTTTTTGGCCTTAATTCTAAGCGGTATGTGTGGAGAAAACCAGTCACTGCTCATCACCTGTTCAATACAGTCTCAACAGTGAAGCATGGTGGTGGCAGCATCATGCTTTGGGGGTGTTTTTCAGCTGCAGGGACAGGACGACTGGTTGCAATCGAGGGAAAGAGGAATGCGGCCAAGTACAGGGATATCCTGGACGAAAACCTTCTCCAGAGTGCTCTGGACCTCAGACTGGGCCGAAGGTTCACCTTCCAACAAGACAATGACCCTAAGCACACCGCTAAAATAACGAAGGAGTGGCTTCACAACAACTCCGTGACTGTTCTTGAATGGCCCAGCCAGAGCCCTGACTTAAACCCAATTGAGCATCTCTGGAGAGACCTGAAAATGGCTGTCCACCAACGTTTACCATCCAACCTGACAGAACTGGAGAGGATCTGCAAGGAGGAATGGCAGAGGATACCCAAATGCAGATGTGAAAAACTTGTTCAAAAAGACTCATGGCTGTATTAGATCAAAAGGGTGCCTCTACTAAATACTGAACAAAGGGTCTGAATACTTAGGACCATGTGATATTTCAGTTTTTCTTTTTTACTAAATGTGCAAAAATGTCAATAATTCTGTGTTTTTCTGTCAATATGGGGTGCTGTGTGTACAATAATGAGGAAAAAAATTGAACTTAAATGATTTTAGCAAATGGCTGCAATATAACAAAGAGTGAAAAATTTAAGGAGTCTGAATACTTTCCGTACCCACTGTGTATATATATATATATATATATATATATATATATATATATATATATATATATATATATATAATAAATCGCAATATCCAATTACGTAGGCAACCCTCAGGCTGAGGGATCTGAGAATATTCTTGCTTTAGTGATTTTGCATTGAAAGTTAAATTATTAAAAAAATTACAAACTTAAACATTTCTAAATTCAAATTGCTCTCCAAACTAAATGAAAAAGCAATTAAAATATTGAAGTGATAAAAATAATATATTTATATATAAGTAACCACCTTTCCATTCACCATCAGGCAAGCATC
The DNA here is from genome assembly GCF_025860055.1 of Xyrauchen texanus. NCBI lineage: Eukaryota > Metazoa > Chordata > Actinopteri > Cypriniformes > Catostomidae > Xyrauchen > Xyrauchen texanus. The sequence goes on along the minus strand of NC_068284.1, from coordinate 26,015,686 downwards.
TGTCTGAAAATGCAGGCAGAAAATTATTTACACAAATGAAGACATAAAAACAATTTATAAATGTAAGAATAATAATAATAAAGATGATTATAATCACAGAGATATAAATCATGGTTCGAGGTGAACGTGATTTTGTACACAAAACATTACAGTTAAGAGGTTCTTTCTCCATTACTTGATCACTGACACAAAGTCGCTGTTGTGTGTTCTGTTTGTGGTGTGTCCATCAGTGTAAAACAGTGCAAAGGTTCCATCCTATTCCAGGCAGTTTTCAGAACTCAAACAGAGCTGAATATAATGTCAGAATCTTATGTGAAAACTGGTAAATGCGTTAATCTCGATTAAGTAAAATGAACGCATTAAACATTTTATATTAATTGCATGTGTTAACTTGTTAAATTTGACAGCTCTAGTAGTAATATAATTTAGTAGTGTACATTGGAAATGATTGTACATGTAAAATATTGTTTATACAAAATGTTCTCTCTAACAAAATAAATGTTCAGCTCTCTCTCTCTCTCTCTCTCTCTCTGCTCAAGTACAATGTGATGCTTTAACACAGACACTTACATTTCCTCCTACACATACACACTTACAGAGCTTGTGTGCCAGGGTTGGATTGTGAAATATCGTCTTATCTCCACAGATTTATTTTTGCCTACTTGTTTAAACACCACATTGTCGTTGTGTTTCCTCATAGAAAATCGGGGTGAACTACAATACTGACACTGCTCCTGGAGCACAAACTGGTATGTTTTTATTTGTAAGAGTATAAAAGCTAAAAACAGCTTTAAAAGATGTACTTGTTTAGTTTATTCTGACAGCGTGCCTGTGTTTCAGTCTGTCTTAACTACCTCAGCGCTTTTTATCTGTTTGTTTGGGTTTTTCAGCCTGTCTCTCTCCTAATTTATCTGTCTCTGTCTTAAGTCTAGTTTACTTCACTCTTTATCTCAACTGCCCAGTAGAACAGAATTGCTTTTACTGTAATGAAAGTCTAAAAGCCGGACATCATAAAGCAAAGCACTGTTTTCAGACTAAAACTGCCATCCAATTACTGCTTCTCAGACCGAGGCTATATATGTACCATGAAATCACTCTCAAACGCACACATACACCTACTCCTTACAGCTTGATTTCACAATCTGTCCCACTTATCCATCCTGAAAATATCTCCCTCGAAAACTCTGCCTTTCCTCTAAATACATCCTTGCTGTGTTTTTGCACGTGTGCTTCAGGTGTATGCGGAGTGATAGAGCAGAAAGACGAAGGGCCTCGTCCAGATTCTGCATGTGGGGCTCAGACTCAGCCGGGCCAGGCGGGACTCTGCGAGTGCGTGAAATCATTATAACCTCCCTATCTGCCCCAACTGTGGCAACTCATTTAATAGTTTTTAGTTTCAATCATTTGCGTTGTATGGTGTTAAAGTAATTTGTTCACCCCAATATGAAAATTCTGTCATTATTTACACAGCCTTGTGTCGTTCCAAACCTGTATGCTCTTATTTGATCCTGTGAAATGCAAAAGGAGAACTTTTAAAGAATCTTTACACACTTATTGTCCACTCAAGGAAAGTTCAGTCACCGTAACTATCAAACTTTAAAAAAGGATAAGAAAATTAGTTACTATTTTTTTTCTTATGAAGCCATACGATGCTTCTGGTGAAAAACGGATAGAAATGTATTCTATTATTCAGTGATAATCTTCCCCACTGCCGTAGCTTTGAAATCTTATTTGCGTTTGCTTTCATATAAAAACAAAAAGGCACTTCGACATGGTGTCCTAATGAGAGGTAAACAAAGCACACATGTCCTTATCCACTTATCCTAAACCAATAGCTAAACCTAACCAATAGTGTGGAAAAAGCAAATGTGACATGAAAAGCACAGGCTCTATCACTCTTTGAGGTGAACTGGATTACTTATGTAAATATAGTTGCATCTGTAATACAAGCCTTAAAATGTATTGTTTTTCAAATGTTGCGTTATAGTAAAAGTGTTTTGATATCTTAACATAGCAGTGTGTGAGAAATAGTGTGAAGAATAAGTGTTTATAAAGTCATAATCAGCCGTTGTGCTTGGGATTTTTGTGAAAGTGAATAAAACGCACAATTATTATAGTGCCTCTATTGTTAATTTCACTAGAAAACTGAAGTGAAACGTAAAACGCGGCACATAGAAGTCAGTTTGCAAAAATGTACTGTAGTTATAGTAACGTTCATTCTATGAGACCTAGGTTTAACCCATTGTATAGCTTCAGAATACTATGAATAGAGTCCACAAGTCATTTGGAAAACAGCGTACAGGTATGTAAGGACATGAAGGTAAATTACAGAATGTTCCTTTTTTTGCTAAACTATTCCTGTCAATTTTATGTAACTTTAATGTTGCCCTCTGTTTCAGGAAGCATTATAGAGAATATCTGGTTAGCCTCATTAATGGTCATTCGATTGACCCTGCACCCCTCTTCAGTCCTGAAGAGCTGCTTGTGGCCTGCAGGAGATACCATGTGGATGTCATGCGGGGAGAGGGAGAAGATGACAGAACATACATTGCAAGACTTCTTAAGGTGTGTGAATCCTGTACATGACTGTGCAGTACTTCAGGACATAAGCCTTTTTTATTTGTACACCTCTAACTCTTTGCTTACCTCTTATATCTGCAGAAACTCATGGATGACGTGCCTCTGGGTGACAAGGTCCCTCGCAAGAAGTGAAGACCCCTTTTCCTCCATTTAACTGGGTGCATGCCTGTGGCTCTGCATTGTATGAGCTGAGCAGCTGACTTCGTCCTTCTCTGTTCTGAATGTGATGTAGTTGCACACAATGTTGTATGTTTTAATCATGTTTTTTTTTCTTCAAAGTTTTCTAATCAAAATGTCATGTCTTTTATTTTTGCTCTGATTTTAATCCATCTCAAATTGCCATACTGCAGCTTGATAATTTAAAAGAAAAAACAAAACAAAGAAAAAGACTGATAACTACAATTAAACCATTTATGGTCGCTATTGAGAAGGTAGAAAGTCATAGCACAGCAGCATTTTAAATGATTTTAATGCAGTAGACATTATCAGAATGTATGTGAATGTACAGTGAAACTGAGTTCAATTCAACCAGAAACAAACTATTAAGAATGACAGGTGGCATATGATGTACAATCAAAGTGTAATAACGGCATGCACTTTTAAATCTGGGTTTATATGTTCATATAAACAGTGTATATGGTATGATTAAAGATAATGTATACAACTTTGTTGCATCTGAGCCAAGAGATTGAAAAGGTCACAGTCTTTTTAGAAAAAAAAGGCAATGATGTCACCAGCCATGGTTATGTCATTCAGAATCAAAAAGACTAATTTAATTGTAATTTTTTTAATTATTTCAAAGTTGTCTCTGAGATAAGAGCCCTTAAAAACACATTTCCACTCATCTCTGTGTGTTAAAGCTATTTAACTGTGGGGCTGTAGTCAGGGAAACCACTGATCAGGTGCTATTTTTGGTCTGAGGACATTTGTGCAGCTAGATATTCCTGAATTTATACATTTCATTTTTGACACACATGATAATGGAAAAGTGAGAGACCCTTTTTAAATAAAAATTATGGGGACAAACAATGAGATTTTCAAGACGCCAATATTTTTAGCCAAGGGAATTGCATGCCCTGTAAAGTTGATGCTAATTGGTCTTACGGTGCTAATTAATCAGATACATAAAAATGTTGTATGTTGAAGTAATTTAGAAAAAGCGACATATATAATTTCACTTTACCTTCAGAAACACTATATTCTTTGAGGTTCATTGATGTAGTGTTTTTCAGAAGCTCACTTGTCTGCTGTAAACAATGTTGGGGAAGTTACATTAAAAACTAGCTTGAAGAGCTACAAGCTACTCTTTAAGTAGTTGAACAGTAAAACTTAGATTTTTTTAGGAACTGCAGCATAATGCATGATTAAATTCTTAATGTAAGAATTATATTCTGATGCTCACTGGCAATGCAAGAGATGTGAGCAAATTAAATGACATACAGCATTAACAGTCAACTAAGAACATCTGTTGCAACTGAAGTTACACGGCTTTCACCTCAGTGGAAAGCTTAGCAGCACAAGTTTATCTAGGATGCATAAGGAACTATCTGCCCCACATTTTTCATTGAATATCCTGTGTCACTCCGAAATTGTATGTCAGGTTACAAAAGTAAAATGTTTGCAAGCGGCATTCCACATTGACTTTAAGGATTGTTGATTGCTCTTAGTATGTTGTGAATATATGTGGTATGCTCTGGGTTGACAGATGGGACAAGGAAATGGGCCCTAGGAAATAGGTTATTCATCACTGGCATCATTCTGATATGTCTTCAGGCCTTTGCTCTTTTTTTTTTAGTCTTCAAATCTGGATAGAGCCATGAATAAAGCCAGGAGTGTCATGGATACCATGATGTAAACTTGGCGTGGAGCGCACAGATTTGTAAGACAATTTAAAATAGTCCTCTAGCAGTGTTAACATTCTCAGCATGTAAACATCTGCAGTCTATGGACCATTCAAGAACTAGTTAAAGGTTATGTAAGCAATTTCCCTTGTGCTAACTTATTCTGGGGCCTGAGGAAAATGACATCCTGACAGCTCTGATTGGCTGATTGCACCACAAGAGTGCTCAAAATCCCATTCCCTTCTCTGGCGACTATCCTGCATGAGCTGTGACATCAAAGGCAGCAACCAAGAAAGTGGGCTCAGGCACTGATTTAGTGTATTTTATGGTACATCTTCTATATGAGACCTGTTGTGGTGCCATCATCCAATCAGCTGCTGTTTCGAAAGCTAAGACAGCTGTCTTGCCGCATCCCTGCCCATTAAGTCAGACATAAACAGGCCACGATTTGCATATGAAGGGACCTTGTAAGGATTCTGGTTTGGAGAGCCTTCAAAGGCATCATGACTATTGATCAGTGTTGGGTAAGTTATTAAAAATAGTAATCCACTAAATTACTTCTTTAAAAATTATAATATATATATATATAATAATTTAGCTGATTTCTTTATAAATTGCTTTACATTTAAGTTACTCTAAAGCGATTTTCACAAAAATAGTTTTTGTTTTTCCATCGAACAAATTTTAAATGATGTCTATATTTCCTCCTTGTTCATTATCCCTGTCCCTACAGCTGTCACAGAAATACAAACAGACACACATAGGAACATACACGCACTGAGCACTTTATTAGGGACACTTTGGTGTGTCTGATGTGGTCTTCTGTTGTCGTTGCCCATCTTTCTCATGGTCCGATGTGTTGTGCATTCCGATGTGATATGTGTGAACTTCCACTCACTGGAAGGTTTTTTTTTTTTTTTACAAAAAAAAGTACAGAAATACCTGTACTCAAACCAGACCATTTCAAAGTAAATCTAAAATTAAAGGAAGGTAATCTGAGTAAACAAAAAATATATAGGCCTATATATATATATATATATATATATTTTTTTTTTTAAATGATAATGTTATTTATTGAAGCAAACAATTTATCCAATACCAGCTGGGCATGTGTGAAAAAGTATTTTTTCACACATGCCCCCGCCCCCACAAATCTATGAAACTGCATTCATAATGGGGTTCAGCTGGACTACACACCCAGGCCTGATTACTGCCAGAACGGTTCAATCAAATCGACACCTAAATATTACTTTTTCAGCAGCATGAAGTTGGCTAAAAGGTCTCACCCAGTAATACGCTATGTCAAGGTCAAAAATATGAGGAAAAATATGGTTGAAATACATCAGTCTGGGAAGGTAACAATGCTATTTCAAAAGCTCTGGGACTCCAAAGAACCACAGTGAGAGTCATTATCTCATTATAAACTTGGCACAGTTCTGAAGCTTCCCAGAAGTGGCTGACCTTCCAAAATTCCTCCAAGAGCACATTGTCAACGCATCCTGGAAGTGTCAAAAAAAGCCAAGGATAACATCCAAGGAACAGTCGTTGCTGCTAAAGGTATATCAACCAGCTATTAATTTTAAGGGGGCCTTAACATGGTGATGTATTCATCACGAGACAAATTCTGATAAATTTGCTGATTCAGATTTTTCTGATATAGGTGTGGGATAACTTTATTGATTCTATAATATATATATATATATATTTTTTAATTGTATTTTGTGTTTTATCAGGTTGCCTTTGTTTTATGTTATATCTTGTTTGAAGATCTAAAACAATTTAGAATGAAAAATAAAAACATTGAAGAAATCAGGAAGGGGGCAAATACCTTTTCACATCACTGTGTGTACAGGTGTTCCTAATAAAGTGCTCAGTGAGTGTAAATGTATTTTATATCTATTTGAAATGTATTCTACAAAATATGTGTAACCCAAGTAACATACTTAAAAGTAATTTGACAGCAAGAATGTCAATTGTTACACTACTATTTGACTTAAAAGTAATTAGATTACAATAACATATTACAGATTACACCCAACAATGCTAATGATCTAAAACAAATTCAAGTGAGCTTTAAATGTAATCAAGCAAGTATAATGCATATCTTAAATGCTTTCTTTTTTCAGTCATTAGTTGAAAAATTTTTATAAAAAAATTACTGCTGAAAACCGCTCCATCAGACTTTGGTCAATACACCCAGCAGGTGGGGTTTGTAAGTGGGGGTCCGAACCTCCTGAATAGAGAGAGAGTAAGCTTTAACTTGCACCACATGTTTCATTTGACCTTCATTATCTTGCATAACCAGATAGCAGTGCAAAACAATTGTAGTGGTGGAATGCTGATCAACCAACTGTATCAAAATAAATTGGCACCAGCAGTCAAATTAAAATGAGAAAATTCAATGCTTCAAAGAACAAAAAGCAGCATGTTATGTAAAATCCAAAGCACATACTTGTGATTTGGAAAAGATAAACAATAAATATTATACAATTATTATTTCGGTAATGGCAAAAGATTTGAGTAACATCATCTCTTGATTAAATTCTATTACTGAGACTTAAGAAAATCTTTTCCTTTCCTACTTAAAGGAGGATATAAGGTATTTTGACAGAATCCATTATACCGAAATGTGCAACTAAAGCTTCATGCTTGCTGATTTTTTGACTGACATTATCTACAGCTTTGACTTTTTGGACTGCAGCTGTTATTTAGAGACTCGCGTCTGTTTTGGAGCTTTGCAATATTCAAAAGTTGCTGATATGCAACAAGACAATTAAGTGCTATAGGAGAGGTGAAGATGAAGGGTGAAATTATATTATTTGCATTAGGGAAACAAAATCTCTAATGAAAATGACTGTCACACTCAACTTGTATATATATATATTTGGGTCCAAACATCTAAGAATATTAATAAAACTGCTTCTATTTGCATTTTTCAAATGTTATAAAAACATTTAGTTAAAAATTACATTATCAGTAAATTTACATTAACAATTTTGAGTTGAGTTTACTGAAAATGCAATGAATTTCCCTTTTGGTTTAATGACAGTATACACTCAAGCTGGGTATGAACTCAATTGTGCAAAACCTAATGATCAATTGTATTAATCCAGCATGATATGAGAATTTCCAATAAAAATATGGAGTTGACATCGTCACTGTCACAAATTTGACTAGTGACCTAGAAATTATTTTACATCATACCTTTTTTGTTTTACTTTTTCCTCAAAATTCAATCCCCTATACCATTTAATACATTTTTAAACCATCAAATGTGAGTAACATTGTTTTATTAGAAATCTCACTTTGTAATAATGAAATCATGAAGAAATCTTAAATCTGTTATAAAACAATCTTTAGTAATTGTGCTGCACACTCTTTGAATTTCCAGCACAGCAGGATTTATAAAAGGAACTGATAATAGAACTGATGCATATGCATAATCTAACATGGGTTGCATCAAGGCCAGGCTACCTCTCCCTGCCACCCATATGATTTCAGCACTGGCTCCCAGGGGGTTTGACCATTAAGGCGTTTCTGTCCCCAGGGTTGGGAGGGTTACATTTGAAATGTATTCCACTGCAGAATACATAAAATGTCATTTGTAACGTATTCCGTTAGATTACTCAAGGTCAGTAACATATTCTAAATACTTTGGATTACTTCTTCAGCACTGGTAGATATTTTTTTCACTTGTTTTGACTATAAAAACTTTTCAGACAACCAGACAACTTCTCATTCAAAACAGATGTGGGAAAAATGGAGGTGCATCATCTCGCTCTCCAAATAAGTGCCCTGTCCAATCGGTGACTGCAGCCCGGAACATCACACTATTTACCAGTCTCCTCCGTCACTGAGTATTTCTTGTCCAATGGAGGAGACTGGTAAATATATTTTTAGATATTTCATAAATATCAGATAAACAATACAACAATTATTGTCAAGATTATGACTTGTCCTAATATCAAAGGTCTTATTAGACAAAAAGTAATTATGATCCAATGTGAATTTTGATCGTGTCTGGTAACATGTGCATGTAAAATGGCTAGAAATTGCATTTTAGCTTATCGTAAATCTGACAATTTTTAAAAGGTTTATTCCTATTTCTTCTGCTCCAAACATACTTCTCTGTCTGCTCGTATGAATGTTACACATAATAAGAAAGTGTTTCACCGCTGTTCAAATGTACTTTGGATCACATCATTTATATGTATAAATGTTTTCCATCTGAAAGGACTAAATATTAAATGAAACAAATAACAATAAAATGCAAAGTAATCTTTCAGTAATCAAAATACTTTTTTGAATGTAACTATTCTAATTACCAATTATTTAAAATGTAACTGTAGTGGAATACAGTTACTTATATTTTGTATTTTAAAACCCAATCCTGCCCCCCCCCCCCCACTTACTTTTAATACTGCTACAATATGAGTTTGTTAAAGACTATTAAAAATAGCACAGCAATAACGATTTTGTTCTTAGTGTTCAAAGGCACACAGTCACAGCAATAGTTTTAATATGTGGCAAAGAAAAACACTTAAGATACCCAAAGTTGTTTATTTAAAAAAGTCATACAACGGAAAATATGCCACAATTTATATTATATTATATTAAAGATATAAGAGAATTCACGTAAGATCAAATACAAAGGCTAAGCAATGCAGCAATATGTCAATAATCATGAGATGAGATCATGTTTAAAAGGGATGCAAGGCAGTGGTGCAGCAATATCATTAAGAGAACCAATTTTTTGGTTGTTGTTGTTTTTAGTTTTTAAGGCATTTGATGCCAATAAAATAAACATCCTCACTGCTGGTTCAAGGTTTCTTTCTCAGCTTACTTCACAATTTAATGTTGGTGGTCAAAACAGCTTTCTGTGCTTTAGTGCCACCTGTTGCTCTGGTTGTGGTAACTGCAACGGCTTCTGACACCTAATCTAAAGCTTGTATATTATTGGTCAGGGCATTTGTTCACTGGAAGAAGGGAAAAAAAATCGGCTTGGTTGCCGTGTGATTCGGTGCAGTGTTCACTCCAGGTGACAGTGGCTTGTTAGGAATCTATTGTTTCGATTCAAAACATTCGCGTGTGGTGTGCAATGGCCTTTGCATCGACTAGTTTCCCATGAGCTTGCGGGCACTAGGACCAAGCAACCTCATGATCGAGGAATCAGTCCGGATGAGTTTACTGACTGCTGGGCTTCAGCCTTTTCTGTTCCTTACACCGATGAGTCGAGTATGGGGTTTAAACATGTTGATGTGAATTTATATGATCATCATATAACATCGCCTGATGTTATGCAGCACAATGACAAATCGTTTTCCACTAAATTGAGCTGCTGAGTTTGAGTCAAATTATCATTCCCATTACAGTGGCTGTTCACCCATAACAAGGTTTAAATATAGTGTCATAAATGGCTCCCTAACAAATGCCATTTGCACACATGCTGTACATGACAATTCTGTTTCAATCATGTGACTTCTGCTCGCTTTCTGTATTTAGCTGTAGGTGACGACGTTTCAATTTGAAATGCCATTGCAATTAAGGCTAATGAACTGTGCAGTCCCTTATGTCCAGTTGTGGGTTGACATTTTCCCTGGTGCACAGACCATGGGGTCAGAGCAACAGGGGCGACACAGCCAGTAGGGACTAGTGAGTACTTCAGCATGACAGACTCTCTACATAAATGCAAATATATATGATTACTCTTCATGGGAATCTGTGTGTAGTGGGGTTCAAAAGTCCACATTGAAAATCTGGAATTTAAAATCTAATTTAATCGAAACCTGAAAGTTTTAGGTTTTTAAAAATCAAGCACCGTTATGACATAAAATGAAATCGCCAAACTGGATCGTGCAACTTTAAAGCCCAAAAATAAAAAATAGAAGCATTTTCACAAGTGGAATCAGACTTTTGAACCCCACTGTTAATGCATACATTACAGTGTAAATAAACTCTTTTACATCTAGAGAGGCCTGCTTCCAGAGAGTGTTTCCTTGCCAACTTGAGCAAGACAGAACAGGTGAGAGGTTAACAGAAAGATAAATCTTCATTTAAAAGTAATGTTGGCATGTTGAATGATATCCTTATAGAGTTATTTATAGTCTGTCTCTCCCTTGCATTCTCTCCCATACTACCATAGATAAGTGTCATATGGATGTACCATATATAGGCATTACAATATAGCATGATTATTTTTAGGAATGTAAGAGAATATTTTAGGTTTATATTTACGCTTTTGGCATATGCCTTCTTACCAAAGCCATTGACGTCTTTGTTAATATATTTATGTGCACTTTGGATACATTTAACCTATATATTTAGCCTATATTTGTGACAACTATCTACTGTAAGTAGCTTAGACACAAGTCAAGCACTTAAAAATTCTGTGCCATTAAGGATAAAGAGTGCATTCAATTGCAAACAGCACAATTAAAGTAACAAATCATGTAATGAGATGAATCAAATGGTTGGACCACAAAGTCGCATTTAGAAAGGACTATAAACTCAGCTGCAGTTTTTTGGATATCTGTTACGGCTGGCTTGTCAACCGCAACATAAATAGGCAAACAATGACTTTAATAAAAACAAAAGTTTATTCCAATTAATTGGAAACGTAAAATACAGCAAATTTGGTTTAGAGGGAAAAAAAACCAACCAAAAATAGAACTGAAAAACATATAAACACGCTTGTCTGTGTGTGTGTGCTGGTCTGGCACAAAGAAAAATAAAATAAAACGAATGAATGAAAGAGAGACTGAGCAAAGGAGGCAGGTGACTCTTTATACATTGCACCTATAAGAGGCTCAATAAATTATATAATCCACCTGTCACCAAACCAGCCACTGCACTACACAGCAGGACCGGTTGGTATTCAGGGGGTCATAACACCTCCTTCCCCAAAAGTGATCCTCCATGGAGCACAAAAACAAACAAACAAACAAACAAACAAAAATGACCTCTTGTGGCCTCAACCATCTGATCGCCACTCCACCTGGTCTCCTGCATTCTGGGCCCTAGATAAACAGGATAGAGAGAAGGAGAGAAAAGAGAAGAGACACACTATAGGCCTCAAAACATTATGCTCTAGACAGAGCATTGGCTATTATGTTATCACTTCCCCCATGTCTAATATCATGGTGGAATGGTTGTAAAATTAGACTCCATCTCATTATCCACTGGTTATGATTTTTTAATTTATTCTAAAAACACCAAGGGATTATGATGAGTATAGACAATGATCGGATTGGCAGATGATCTCAAGTAGACTTCAAAATGCTGTATGGCCAGGACAAGGGATAGTGCTTCCTACACTATGGTGGAATAGATGGACATTTAACTTTGCAAAACCTATATGATGTGAACTCCAAGCATTAAAGCTAGGTTCAGCTAGACTTTTATCCAGGAGTTAGGCAACCTCTTTTGGCAACAACTCCCATTTTGTGGGATTCACTCTGTGCACATGTTGTTTAAGTGGTTGAGCAGTCCCCACGTCAATGTCATGTTCATTTACAGATGTGCAACTAGGCACATCTGGGAACAAGGTTGGGAAAGAATGTGCTGAAGAATGTCACCTTTTTCCATCTCAGCTAAATGTGGTAAACAGTGAACCAATTGACTACGCATCTATGAATTTTTCAGCCGCCCTTCAATAACTCCTTGAGAGGGAGTATGAACAGTCATAAATATCGATGCATTCTCCAGGGAGATCCCCTCCTCAGTTGGATGTAAAGAGTCAACAGGTTGTGCTGGTAAAATAGAGGTTACCAGTCCAACAGAACAGACAGGAGAAAAATAAGGCTTCAAAAGATTTATATGGCAGACATGTTTTCCCTTTAGGTGCTAAAGAGTGTTTATAAGTTAATTCTGACCAGGAAGGCATTTGGTAACCCTGTATGGGCCTGCAAATCGAGCCTGAAAAGGACTATTAATAAGGGGGCAACAAAGCCAACACTTGGTCACCGACTTGGAACTTACGAGACACAGCTCGTTTGTTAAACAAGTGCTCATCTTAGCCTAGGACATCCCAAGTTTTCTCCGGGCAGCTGCACTAGCCTCATATAACCTGTAACGAAACCCACTCACATAATCCAGAACATATTGGGGAGGCTCACGAATGGTCCACTGGTTAGTCAAAACAGCCCTCAGACTTCATTGCCAAACACAAGGTCATTCGGACTAAACCCTGTATTCTACAGGATAACCTCTCTGATACCCAGAAGGAGCCAAGGCTACCCTTCCTCCTAATTAGACCCAAGCTCCATACAATAGGACTGTAGAAATGACTTCAAGGTCTGATGAAATCTCTCGAGGGCACCTTGACTTTGAGGGTGGTATGCACTAGAAATGTTACACATAACTTTCAGCTGTTGTAGAGCCTTTGAAAACTGCCGGCTCATAAAATTTTAGCCCTGATCAGTCTGAATAACTCTTGGTATAATAAAAGTAGACATAAAACTGGTTAAAGCTTTCGGGATGAATTTAATAGTGATAGATCTCAAAGGATATGCATCTGGATAATGAGTAGATAAACACATGTCTAAGTTAATACAAATACCCAGCTTCTGATTGCGGCAGGGAACCTACGCAGTCTACCAACAGATGCTCAAATGGGTTGATATAGCTGGAATAGGCTGGAGAGGGGCCACTGGTACCTTCTGGTGTGGTACCAGTAAATTGGCATACGAGACATGATTTTTTTTACATTTGCCAATTTATTTTTTTAAACCTGGACAAAAGAATTTGCGCTGCAACCGATCATACGTTTTCCTCATGCCAGTGTGCTGAGCTACACCATTATGAGCCAAACTTACTCTCTAAACTTAAGAGGGACTATGATTTTATCATGTCTTAGTAAAGGGATCCTAGTCACAGACCCACTCCTAAGTAGTATTGTGATGTTGACTCTGTCCTAGATTCCCTCTTTTCACCTATCAAAGCAAAACAAAGATTTCAAAGTTAAGTCAGACATTTGTTCTCCAATCAGATTTTCTTGTGAGACATTAAAAATGGAGAACAAGAACTTATCTTTTAACTCTGTCTCTTGAGGGATCATGTCTTCAGAGAAGACAATGAATGAGAATGATGTTGCATTATTTTCCTCAGGGGCTTAAACAACAGGGTCAGATTTGACAACTATTTAAACACTATCATCCTGGTCTATCATACTATCATACTTTGTTTTCAGGAGAAACCGGCAGAATTCTATCTTTCTGCTCTTCTTGTTCAAAGTGAGAAAGAGAATCACCCTCAAACACTCCATCAGTTTAAGTTGTTTTTTCATGGCTCGAGTGACAGCACAACAAGGAAACACATGAGAAAACTTCTGACCAGACTTATCAGGAACCTCTGATGGTATAGGCTGAGAAACTACTATAGGAGGTGGCACAACCGGTAATGTTCCCCAAATATTTCCCCCAGCCATATTATTTACTAAAATAAAAGTTACACTTTGCATAGAGAGAGAGAAGGGCATATGTCAACCACATCACCAGTCACAATGTCAGAGGTGAGATGTATCCTATGTAAAGGGACTTTCAAAAAACGAATTTCAATACCCTAAGTAATTTCTATTTGTATAGCGCTTTTTACAACACACACATTTTCAAAGCAGCAATACAGAAAATAAAAACTGTATATATTAAGTCTTAGAGTCGTCATTGTGTAGTTTGGTTAAATATAATTGTAATTTGTGTATAAAAATACATAATTAAACAATAATTGTATTTAGATCTCCAGTGAGCAAGCCAAAGGCAACTGTGGCAAGGAACACAAAACTATATAAAATGTTGGAGAAATATAACCTTGGAAGAAACCAGGCTCACTATGAGTGCAAGTTCCCCTCTGGCTAACCAGCATGAATATAATGCCAATATTAGTTATTTATGTGCAGTGCAGGTTATAGTTTAAGATTAGTAAAAATAAGTGTTAAGGACCAGTGTTTATACAAAGATTTTTCATGAACTGTAAGATAATGACTAATGTCTCTGAAGTTCAGCCTGGATTAACTGCAGAATTTCACATTGATGTATTGTCCTTTGCGATGAAGGCTTTTGTTTGTAAATAACTGTAAGTCTATGCATTCCATTTTAAGAGTCTATTCCATCATAAGACCAAGTTGATGCAGACAGAGATTAGATAGGTGCATCGCAGTCCAACTGGCAGGTCATTTCGGTGAATCTATTTTAAGTCCAAGGTTCAGGCAATGGCATATGAAATATCCCATGTTTTATGGTTGGAGTTTGCAACAGTTCATCCCCTGAAGTCCATCGCAATAGACTTAAGTGATGTCTGGCTGGCAGTGTTGGGGCGTAACAGAATACATGTAACGGGATTACGTATATAAATGACAAAATATAAGTAACTGTATTACACTAAATTTACAATTTAAATAATTGGTAATTAGAATACAGTTACATTCAAAAAAGTATTTTGATTACAGAAGGGATTACTTTGCATTTTATTGTTATTTGTTTCATTTAATATTTAGTCCTTTCAGATGGAAAACATTTATACATATAAATGATGTGATCCAAAGTACATTTGAACAGCGGTGAAACACTTTCTTATTATGTGTAACATTCATACGAGCAGACAGAGAAGTATGTTTGGAGCAGAAGAAATAGAAATAAATCTTGTGTAAATTGTCAGATTTACGCTAAGCTAAAATGCCATTTCTAGCCATTTTACATGCACATGTTACCAGACACGATCATATTATTTTATCAAGAAAATTCAAGTTGGATAATAATTGTTTTTTTCTTCTAGTAATACCTTTAATATTAGGGCGAAAACTGTATTCTTGATAATCATTTTTAGATTGTTTTCCTTGAAAAATATCTAAAAATCCTTTAAACAAGATCAATTTGATTGATCTTGTTTTAGAAACATCACACATAAGATATTTATTTATAACGTGTATTTTGTCTTACTGTACTGGCAGAGTTTTTATAGTCAAAACAAGTGAAAAAAAAAACTGTGCTGAAGAAGTAATCCAAAGTATTTAGTATACATTTCTGACCTTGAGTAATCTAATGGAATACGTTACAAATTACATTTTATAGCATGAATTCTGCATTCTGCAGTGGAATACATTTCAAAAGTAACCCTCCCAACCCTGCTGGCTGACACTGGATGCATTTAGTCATTACAACTTAGAGACACATAGCAGTGGAGTCCGACACCAAGAAGGAACGGAGGTGGATCTGGCCAGCTCTGGTAACCTCAGGATATGAATCCCGAGGTTGAGACAGGGAAACAAACAGAATAATATGAGTGTGGATGCCATACATTTTTTTGCAGTGTTATAGAGCATGATAAATGTTTCTGGTTCTGGCAGACCTAACTAAAGCAGCCTAATTGTCAGTTGAATGATCAATTAGGTGTATGCTTGGCTAAATAGATGAGTCTTTAGTCTAGACTTAAACTGAGTGAGTGTGTCTGTGTCCCAAACAGTGTTAGGGAGACGATTCCATAGTTTAGGAGACAAATAGGAAAATGAGCTTCCTCCTTTTGTGGATTTTGATATTCTAGGAACTATTAACATGCCAGAATTGTATCATTGTGAATGTGATGGAATATAACATGGTAGAAGGTCACTTAAGTACTGCAGAGCTAGACCATTCAAAACTCTGTACATAGTTAACAAGATTTTCAAATTAATATGAAACTTATCTGGTAGCCAATGTCTTCGAAGTCTTGCCAGGCTCGAAGCGACTTCAAACACTGAACCTCATTACAGCTGCTCTCCAAATGAGCTCAACTGTACGAGAAGCATACCCCCACCCTGAATTACCTCCCAGAACGTCAAAACAAATATCAAACAAAAGAACAAATTGTCTTCCGATGGAAGGAAAGCATGCACGCAGCCCAGCTGAAACACTCTTAGTAACGTCTCGGTTACGTATGTTACCTCAGTTCCCTAAGATGAAGGGAACAAGACAAGGGGAGTGTCCTTCTACATGACCTAGTTGAAACATTTCTACAATAATACCAGGATTGGCTATGGTGTTTAAGCCCTGCCCTTTTAGGCGCAAAGCTGTCCAGTATAAAAGCGGTCTCACAAACAGACTGAGGGACAAAGAGCACATCGCTTGCACCTCAAAAACATTTATTGCGACCAGCTTACACAATGTCTCGTTCCCTTCATCTCAGACAACCGAGGCTACATACTTAACCGAGATGTTCCCTTATGATTCGGTACACTTGACATTGCATCACTGAGCTGACGCTATGGTATGCCACAAGTGAATGACCCTCATGGTGAGGCAGGAGGGAAACACTCTGAAAATATATGTATATGAACTATGGTCATATAGTATGAATGAACCCATTCATGAACTCAGTCGGGAAGAAAGTTTTATTTATAATGAAATTGCTTGTGACTTTGTGAGATACAACAGCCTGAATGCAGGCAGTTGTGTAAAATGACAGGGAGCCAGTACAGGAAAAGAGGGGCATAAATATATGTTTGGCCAACAAAATAGCAAGCGCTCTAGACAGAGAGGACTTGCAACGACAGAGATGTAACATCTAGGTTGTAAAATCTAGTGAATATTTTTTGAGAAGACCATTCTGCTGTAAAACATATGTCTTGTATGGACACACCATTCGTCCATGCCCATGAAGAGGTCATGCCTTTATGTGAGTGTGCTTTAACACCAATTTGGTAATTTGCAACCTGCGACACGTAAGCCAGGGCGATTGCATCAACAATCCAGTGAGAAATTCTTTGCTTGGAGACAGACATTCCTTTCGTGCATCCTTGATATCACACAAAGAGCTGGTCAGACAGTCTGAACTGGCGAGTGCGCTCAACGAATTTGTGTAGCGCTCACACAGGGCAAGGACTGTTCATCATCCGAATTAAATGGAGGAGGGGAAAAGACTTTAAGGTGAACCACCTGCACTCTTAAGGGCATGGTTAGAAACTTAGTCACATACCATTTTCTACGTTTGACAGTTGCTTTTAAAAGGTTTGGACCAAACTGCAGACAGTTAATGTCTGGAGTTTGGTCCGAACCTTTTAAAAGCAACTTTTACCCAGTACAACACAGGTACTCTCGTTCCTCCCAGTACATTCCATCTCATCAGTCAGAGTTTGAGACCCCAGCATATGAACGGATTCCACCTCCTCATCCAGATAACAGACAAGCTTATTACCACCCTCCATCAACCCAGGAGAGAACGTAAAGAGGCCCTGCTCCAACCATTCCCTTCCTAACATCCCCTGATCCTAGAGAGTTCTCTAGACTGAGGATAGCATTGGAGAACATTTTGTCTGAGGATGCAACAGAGCAATTCAAGTATCAGATCCTCACTGACCATCTTAAGTTGGAGGAAGCACTACTTGTGGTGGACTCCTATAGTAGCTCAAGCTTTCCTTTCCCAAACACCATGAGAGCACTCAACAAAATGTATGGCCTGCCCCATCAGCTAGACTTACAACACATTGCAGAACTGATGGATGGACCGAACATTCACAGAGGATATGTGAAAGCTTTCCGCAAGTTCGGATTCCAAGTGCGTTCCCTGGTTAATATGTTGGAACAGCTGGGCCAGTAAGGCAATGTCGAGCTGGAGTGTGGGTCACATGTATCCAGACTGATGAGCAAACTGCCACATGACCTCAGGTTCAGTTTCAAGAGGTATGCTCATCCTCTTTATGTCACCATCCCCACATTGTTGGACTTTGCAGAATGGCTTGAGTATGAGATTCAAGTTCAGGAGGACCACACTGACTATACCAGTCAGTCTAAAGTTTCATCAGAGCAGAGAAGGGAGATGAGGAAAGACTCTAGGCAACCCCGCAAACCCACTACCATCCTCCTTGGTACAGAGAAAACGAAGACCAACCCAGCATCACCAGTTCATCCACCCAATTCAGCTGCTGCTAAGAGAGAAGGGGTTAATGCTTACTGTCCATACTGCGACAACAATAGACATTCCCTGAATGGCTGTGAGAACTTCAAGTTACTCAACAAAGAGCAGAAGGTGACTTGGAAGGCCAAAATAGATGTTGGCGCTGTGGGCGTAGTTATCATGCTGCCAATTGCACACTGAAAGCCCTCTTTTTATCTTGTAACAGGAAGCACTTGCTGGTCCTACACAATGTAAATGACCAAAGTAGTGCCACAGAGGAAGTAGTTCCAGCCAGCGCAGTCTTGTATGTGAATCGTTCAACTTGTGACAACAAAATTCTGCTGAAGTTGACTAAAGTTCTGCTCCAAAATGGCAACAAATCCATGGAGGCATATGTAATTCTGGATGATGGATCAGAGCGGACCATTATCCAACACAAAGCAGTGCAGAAGTTGAATCTGAAGGGACAGCCAGAGGACTTGGTTCTTTGTACAGTCTTGGCAAGATACACAGACTATTCACAGGGCGGCTTACAGTCAAGTTACTGCAAGCTGGCTACATCACAAAACTCACTCCTGAACAGGTTGGCTTCGAAGGCTGAGGAAACCACATCTCCCACCCCCCATCCTCACTACATTCTATAGAGGGACTATTGAGAGTATCCTGAGCAGCTGCATCTTCCCTCCATCAAAGACATTTACAAAAAACACTGTATCCGTAAAGCAACCAGCATTGTGGACGACACCACACACCCCTCACACAAACTCTTTACCCTCCTGCCGTCTAGCAAGAGGGCCCTCACGGCCACAATGTGTAACCGCTTCTTCCCCCAAGCCATCAGACTCCTCAGTACTCAGAGACTGGTTTGACACACACATGTTCTGAGTTGCACTTTAATTACTGTCGCTTTATAACTGTCTGCTACCTCAATAACTGCTATGTGCATAGAACACTATCTCATAGTATGTTATGTTTACGTTCTTAGAAACTGTCATCTTTTTGCACTACTGTGTACTGGTCTCTCACTGTGCCTATTGTCCTGTTCATTGTTAGAAATTTCTTGTACTGTCCCGTACTTTTTGCACATGTTTTCACGTGCACTTTATATAGGTATATAGGTATTTTAGATAGGTATTTTATTTAGTTGTGTAGTCTCATGTGGTTCTGTGTTTGTCCTATGTTGTTTTTATGTAGCACCATGGTCCTGGGGGAACGTTGTCTCCTTTCGCTGTGTACTGTACTAACTGTATATGGTTGAAACGACAATAAAAAACACTTGACTTGACTTGACTGGTTGATCATTCCAGAGAGAGCTGGTACATTCCACATCATCTAGTGGAGCATAATGGAAAGAACAGTGTTGTCTTCAACTGTTTGTTTGCTTACCAAGGCCACAACCTAAATGAGTGCTTGTTTCTAGGTCCACCAATCAGTCATTCTCTTCTGGCAGTTCTTCTGCGATTTAGAGAACATTCTATCACCATTAGTAGTGATATTCGTGGGATGTTCCACCAGGTACACCTTTTGCCTGAAGACCAACCGCAATTGAGATTCATTAGGAGAAATCTTCAGAAAGACAAGGCACCAGACATGCATGAATGGCAAGTACTTCCATTTGGAACAACGTGTAGTCCTTGCTGTGCAACATTTGCTTTACAGAAGCACGTCTTGTATTACAGTGAATATGTAGACACACGGTTCTCAGTAGAAAATCTTTCTATGTTGACAATTGCCTTCAAAGCTTTGCCTCAATTTAAACAGCTAAATATCTAATAGACAGACTCAGCAACCTCTTAAGTTCGGAACAGACCACCTATTTCCAACTATACAGGGCATATACCATATCCTCGCTAACCAGTATGACCCCATTGGCTATATTGTGCCGTTCACAACATGAGCCAACGTGATAGTACAGAGGTTATGGGATAAGAAAAGAGAGTGGGATGATCCCGGCTGCCTGAGGAACTGTTGAACTTGTGGAAAACTTGGGAGAGTGAACTGGATGGTTTACAGCATATGGTTTTGCCGAGGTGTTACTGCAGAGAAGAACTGGATCACCCTACCAGCATGAGGCAGATCCACATTTTCTGTGATGCTTCAGAGTGAGCCTACTGTTCTGTGGCCTACTTTCAAACTGAAAACTCTGAAGGTAGAGTGGAGGTAGCCTTTGTAGCAGCTAGATCTCGGGTAGCCCCAAAAAAGAAGCAAACGATTCCACTTTTGGAATTATGTGCAGTACTTACAGGTGCACAACTCGTGGAAGTTCTGAAGATAGAGGTAATTTTGCCCATGCACAGTGTCACTCTGTGGTCTGGCTCAACAACAGTACTTACCTGGCGGCTATCATACTCCTGTCATTTTAGAGTGTTCGTAGGCACCAGAGTGGCAGAAATCCAGGAACTCACAGAGTCTGACAACTGGAGGTGTCATCAAAGGAGAACACAGCAGATGACCTCACAAAGGGAAAATTGCTCTGTGACAAATCGGGAACGCAGATGGAATAAAGGGGCCAACATTTCTCAGACAACCAATTGACCATTCGCCAGAGATGCCGCCATTAACAACTATCACTCAGGACAGTGAACTGAGAAAGCCAATCTTCTGTGGTCTATCAGTCTCCTTTCCATCCCCTCCCGATCCACAGTAGTACCATACACTTCCAGAGTTACTGAAGGCTTACATGTCAATAGGGCATCCACTGATATCCCAACAGCAGATGACTACAAAGAGGCAGAACTTGTAGCCCTTCTTCAAAGTCAAACCAAACCCCGGAGTGGTGGTGGCGTAGTGATCTAAAGCACATAACTTGTAATCAGAAGGTCGCTGGTTCGAAGGCCACCATCATTGTGTCCTTGAGCAAGACACTTAACTCCAGGTTGCTCCGGGGTAATAAGTGCTCTGTAAGTCGCTTTGGATAAAAAGCGTTTGCCAAATGCATGAATGTAAATGTAACTGTCCTACCTCAGAGCAGGTAAATCTTTACCAAAAAGTGGTCACTTTACCCTGAATTCAATGAGGACACCAAACTCATACGTGTTTGTGGCCATCTCCATCAGAACAGCCAGCTAGAGGAATACGCTATACATCCCATTGTCCTCGACTCACGTCATCCAATCACCAAACTGATAATCAAGGACCACGTTCATCGGTTACATCACCCAGGACCAGATAGGGTGTTTGCTGAACTTCAGAGGAAATATTGGGTGATACGGGGACGAGCCGCAGTCAGAAACCACCAACGACAATGTACAGAGTGTCAGAGATGGCGGGGACAACCACATCCACCCAAAATGGCGGACCTACGATGATTCATCTCCAGGCATGGTAAACCCTTTGAACTTCTGGCAGACCAAGGTACCAACTCCAAAGAAAGAGAAAGGAAGCTGAAAGAGTCATACATCGCCCTTCATCCTGAGCTCCAAGCCCAATTTGCCAGCCAACAGATAAGATTCCTTTTTAATCCACCCAGTTCACCCCATTTCGGTGGTTGTTGTGAGAGAGAAATCCGTTCTTTAAAGGCTGCACTTTACATCACCATTGGCACCCAGACGGTTAAAGAAGCAGTGCTGAGAACTGTCTTCATAGAGATAGAAGGAATTCTCAACTCCAACCCATTGGCTATACCTATTCGGACATTGTGGATCCAGATCCAGTGACTCCTAACATCTTGTTGATGGGGTGGCGAGATGGTTCCTTACCACAAGTGGTATACCAAGACTCTGAACTCCTGAGCCATAGGAGATGGAGACATAGCCAGCTCTTGGCTGACCACTTTTGGAGGCACATTATTCGGCACTACCTACCCAACCTCCAGATTAGACAGAAATGGAATATGGAGGAAACTGACCTGCAGGTTGGTAACACCGTCATGATCGTGGACCAGCAAATGTCTTGTGCTCTTTGACCTATGGGGAAAATTGTTCAGGTCTTCCCTGGGTTGGACAAGAGTGTCAGATCTGTGGAAATACAGGTTAAAGACAAAATTTACACCCGACCTGTAACCAAGATTATTTGTCTACCCCCTCTTCCTGACTATCCCTAAGCTCCCATGTATGCCTAATATAGCAAAGACATTTAAGTGATCAAATTCACACAGTGAATTTGGGGGCGGATGTAGAAAGTGTCCCCCTTTCATAGATGGACTCTCCCAGTCACCCCTGTCATTCAGCACGAAATTTACTACTCCCAAACTTTCCACCGGAGTTCGCAAAGTGATGGAGAAGAGATCAGCGGATGATAACAGGAAAAGGAGATTGGCTGAATACTGTAGATAGTTTGTAGGGTAAAGTCCACTGTATTATTCAAAATCTGAGGAGTTTTACCAATTGTGTGTGTGTGTGTGTGTGTGTGTGTGTGTGCATTACACTGTAAGTGACCACATAATTATTTAATATTCGCTTGAATATATATTTTACATTTATTGATCAGTGTTTCCAAATAAGCTTTATTGATATTGTGTTGTGTTTTTATACATGTTTATATCAATATTTATATATGTATTTTGTATTCACAAAACCACACATCTATGCACATTTAATAAAGACAACGATTTGGATTATAACCTGAGTAACACATCATTGTTCTGACCGGACAAACTGTAGCCTTCAGCCAAACCCGGAATAGCAATTAAAATGAAGACTCACAATCTTTTACAGAGAGGGAGATGCAAAGAATGGTGTCGAGTTGAGTGAGAGCTGCCTGCGGTGGTGGCAGGTGTCTGTGGCAGCTCTCCCTGCCAAGGAAATATTTTACCCCTACTGACAATGCCCTCAAGAAGAGGAGACTTTAGAGGAGTGAATTATTGTAATCTTCTTTGCCAAAACTAGACTGCATGAAGAAGGGGTCAAGAATGGCCTGATAAATAACATGTATTGGGTAGTTGCTGAGTGCTCAGGGAAGATAAGTTGGTTATACAGCACTCACAAAATGAAATGAAGGAGAGACAGAGAGAGAGAGAGAGACGCAATGAAGCTGTGTGTGTCTGTGTGGAGCTGAAAAGCACCCTGTTTATGCATGTTCATACATAGCTGGCTGAAAAGCAGTGCGTATTTAATGTTTTGTTACACTGAAAAGAGCTGACAATTATGTTGGATGTTTGCCTGGCTACCGCTTCCTTCAGAGAGTTAAAGAATTTGTCACATTGGTGCTGAAACCCGGGACTTTGGAAAAAGACCACGCTGTCCTGCAGACCTCGCTGCTGGCTCAAGAATGCGACACAGAAGATACACGATCTGGTGGTATTGGAGTGGTTTGTCAGCAGGCTACTGAAAGGGGCGGCTGAGCGAGTCAGGTGCCATCGCCCAGCGTCGCTGACGGAGGTGTTCCAGTTGGCTGAGGACCGGTTGGCGGCGTGTTTGGGAGCCGAAAAGTTTTTTTTTCCTTTCTTCTCTCTCTCTATCTCTTTCGCTCTCTCTCACTCACTCACTCGCTCCTTCTCTTGCTCCTCCCACCCCCTCTCCTCCCTAGAGCTGTTCCTGTTTCCCAAATGTGGGCCGAGTGACGATGGTGCGGAGTGAGACTGGAATGGATACCTTGAGTGAATTATCTTGCCCAGCTGTTGGTGATTGCAGTGTTGGCGGGCAAGGGATAAATCCGCAACTAGAGCTGCAGTTGGGAGAGATATAGAGAGAGAGTGAGATGCAAGGAAGCTGTGTATGTCTGTGTGGAGCTGAAAAGAACCCTGTTAATGTATGTTTGTATGTAGATGGCTGATAAGCAGTACATGTTTAATTTTTTGTTACATTGAAAAGTGCTGACAATAAAGTGTCTTACGTTGGATGATTCCCGGCTCCCACTTCCTTCACAGAGTTAAAAAAAAATTGTCACAGAAATCATTACTATTACTTAATTTAATTAGAGAAAGGTTTTACAAGCAATTTCATTTCATTTATTCAGATTAAGCCATTTTCATTGAGCCAACATAATTTAGTTAAATTACTATATGTACAATTTAATATTTAGTTTGAACTCAACTTTATTAGATTAGACAAACTCAATTTAATAATGTTTAACTTAAATAATTGTATTATGTTAGTCCAACTAAATTTTTTTTATTAATCATTAGTGTATGCCAGGTGAGCAATCATAGGGACAGTGAAACTGCTGAACTGTCAATTTGATAGCAACTGCTCATAGAGCTTAGCAGCACTCAAATCAAACATCACTTGATCATGAAAGTCCATCCTCATCCTAAGCACAAGTGCCAATCTTCACCACAATGGTAACCCTCAAAACTCCTGCCTAACAGACACACTTTTTAAATACCAATATAACAGAACATTAAACATTAACAAATCTCATCCTATTATCACCTTGCTCAAAAATTCATAAAATAACACATCTCATTTCATCTCATTTCATCTCACCCTATCCAGTCCCATGCAAAGCATATTTGGAAAAGGAAATCCCCTTCCCAGTTACATTAATGCTACAAAAAGTATTTATGTAGTCCCAAGTAAACTTACATTTAAAAAAATAATTTTTCAACAGGTTATAGAGTTATTTAAAATTGATCAGTTTCCTTCAAGAGAAATGGGGAGTATGGGAGTTTATCTCTCAGAGTAGTCAAGGTTAAGCTTGTTTAGGTGAAGATGCCGAAGAGAAAAGCTAAGATATTCTATTAGACACAAAAGAGCATAAAAGGGATGAATAGTAAGTAACAAGTTGGGTGTGATTTGATATTTCAGTGAAAAAAAGGCACAGAAACCAAGTAACCTGGTATTTTGATATAAAATAGCAGTGGTCCGAATGCAGGTCCCAGCATGACAGTGGTGGACATTAAGTGTAGCGTTAACATTTTGTGAAGACAGGGAGAACAGTTTGCTGAAGTGGCCTGTACTGACTCCCGTCATTTGGGGGTCAATACGTTTGTTCTTGGAGGGAAGTCTGACAATGGGCTACTGATGTTGAAAGCTTTGTTCTCAATGTAGTTAATAGAGCCTTTGGGGTGAGTGATAATGGCAGATGGAAATGTTAATGTTATGTAAATGTAAAATGTTAATTGTGGAATTCATATTAGATTTCAGAGCTGTTCTTATGTTGGAAGAAAATGCAAAAGTAAAATGTCCAAGGGTCATCGGTGGATTTATTTTTCCATATTTTGTGTGCTGCACTTAGTTATTCTAATTCTGTGTTGGGACTGTCACAGCCATGGGCTGGTTTTAGGGCAGTGATATGGTTTGAGATTATAGGGCAGAAGGCTTCAAATGTTTTAGGGGGTGAAGTACACATGATAATGTAGGCAGACATGCAACCGAAGGAGTCCAAAGACGTGACAACACAGATTATATAATTGTGGGTTCATTATGGATATTAAATGTAATCAACAGATCTAATCAGATTATTCAGAACAGCATTAGGACAGAATATATCGTTTTGTATAGGAAATGGGATATATGTGGGAACATAACACCATCATAAAACTCAATAAAGTTCCCATTTGATTTGTTTTTATTTATGTTTCTTCAATATGCAGTAGGGCTATTTACCTATCCCGTTGTGTAAAGATTCTTCTCATGGCAGAGCAAATACGGATGGCTGGACAAGCCCTAATGTGCGTCCTGTGCTTTACAGTGACTAGGGGTATTTTAACTCGCATTCTATGAAGTATGCAGAGGCCACTGGCCCAGTTTCTGCTTTACAACTCACTGTATAAGAATCACTTCCAGAGTTTGTCACAATGGGGTTGCTGTCTCTCTAGATGCTTGTGCACAAAACCTGAGAAATGATGGTTTGTTGCTGAGCAACTACAGGCTGTCATTCATATCACAGTTGAAGCCTCTACAGAATATTGACATATTTTATAGAAACATGTAATGTTGAATGTAACATTTAAATCTTTCTGAAATAATAGGCCTGATGGGAACTACAACAGATTAAATCTGTTAGCTGCAGGTTTAATTAAATCTGTAGGTTAAAGGGATAGTTCACCCAAAAAGAAAAATTCTGACATAATTTCTGCACCGCCATGTTGAACAAACCTTACATGAAACACAAAGGAGATGTCAAGCAGAATGTTAGTCTGAAAGTGAATGGTGACTGAGACTGTCATTCTGCCCAATAACTACTTTAGTTTTGCATGGAAATAAGAAAGTCAATGAAGTTTCATTTTTGGATAAACTATCCCTTTAAATCCCAAGATAAAAAAAAATCCTGACCCAGAACTGGGTAGATTTTGAAACTACAATTGTGCTTGTTTTGCCTTCAGCAAATAATTCAATACCATTAACCAATATAACCTTTACATTTTACTGATGTTAGTGATGTATTTTCAGTAGAGAGTGAAATGCCTCAATGGATCACATGCAACAACCCAGACTAAAGCAGATTTATTTTGACTTTTATATTTCCACAAGGCTAGTTATAATGATCTCTCTTCTTTTTGTTATTCATGTCATTATGGAAAAGATGCCATAATTCATGAAACAGAGGTTTATGTGTGCCAAACTGGTTTTGTGTCTGTCAGAGCTCTGGAGGAGAGGGAGTGTGGATGGATGAATTCTGTCTGATAATGTTGATGTATGGAACCAGGAGTGGCACTATATATTCAGATGACTGAGCTTCTCTGGCATGACTTCCAAGTGCTGTGCGGTATAATTTTTGCTAAGAAATATAAAGATACTGCTGCCCAGCTAACATTCAAAGAGGTATAAAAGCTAACTAATAAAATTGTCCTCCTCCTTTTGTTTTATACATTGGATGGTGACTAGAATCTTAATGCTTACATTTAATTTATGGCCTGAAACAATCAGCTCGTACTGAGAATTCTTGGGATTGCATGATGGCTTTACTGTCTGATTGCTATTGTCATTAAGATTGAATCTCTAAATGGCTTGTGTGAGTGTATGTGCTGGAGAGCCAGGTACAGTCGTCTGACAAAGAGCCTGTTCAGATCAATAAGAAAAGACAGCTGTAATTATATTGAGGTAGCACAGTAAGGCCAGTCTCCACCAAGCAGCAGATTAATGACGAACACAGACAGGCTCTGATTTTTATTCATTTGTTCATTCTCTCATTCATGAAAGAGAGAAACAAAGAAAAAAAATAAAGTGAAGAGATATTTTAGTGAAGAGGATGTTTATAATGTGTTTAACTACAGAGGAAATTAAAGAGAGATATCTGTGTCTTTGTAATTAGCTCAATTTTGTATGGGGCTTATTCTGATATGAGTCAAGAAAATTATAAATAAATGATTTTTCAAATTATTTTACATAGCTGCTGCTCATTCCCAGAGGAAATTTGTATTGCTTAGACGAGAGGTTGCTTATACTTAGCTCAGGAGACTCTCTGACATTTTATTTACGTTTCAACATTTTATTTACGGTCCTAGATATTTATCCTAAAATTCTTTGATTAGAATTAAAAATAGAAACAAATAAGACAATTGTTGACATACACTCACTTTGCAATCTAATAGGAACTTTATGGTTTATCAGATAATTTGTCCTTGGGAGAATTTGATGAGAAATGTATAAGTTAATATTGAAATCTCTGACTTTTATTGCAGGTATCTTGGCAAATCTAAGCGTATTGAGACAGTGTTGAGAGGAGACACATGTGAGTTTACTGGGTATTTTTCTCTGAAGAAAACATCTGAGAAACAGGAGACTCAAATCTCCATTTGCTCTCCATCAAAACCACATACTGCTGACCTCTGACCAGTCCATAACTGTGAAGACTGTCGGTCCAGCAGGACAAGCCTGAGAGTAAGCCAGCTCAACACATGCCTTAGGTGTAGGTGATAGTTGTCTGTCAATGGGGCCTGAAATGGACCTGCTTAAGCATTTCCCACAAGTCACAACAAGCTGCTTACCCCTACCGTGTCTGATCATGAAATATGGCATAATTTCTGCAAGCTTGACCAGGTGGCATACAGGCAAAGATCTAGGTGAGACTCTGAGCCATTGAAGAACCTTTATGGCAGGCTCAACCAATCATGAGCTAGGCCCACCATGGCAACCACACCTACTCCGGCGGTATTCTGTTGATGGAGTCTAATTGTAATACAATGGTATACTGATATATTATTCCATGCTACTGAGTGATTCATGTACAGTACCTTGGTATTAACATGGTACTTCAAGAAAAGAATACAATGGTACTATCATGGTACTATTTCCAATATTGTTTTGGAGCATTAATATTAGTGTCTGGATATTTCTTATTGTTCACATATTTTAAAA
The DNA here is from genome assembly GCF_025860055.1 of Xyrauchen texanus. Taxonomy (NCBI): domain Eukaryota; kingdom Metazoa; phylum Chordata; class Actinopteri; order Cypriniformes; family Catostomidae; genus Xyrauchen; species Xyrauchen texanus. The sequence continues at coordinate 25,987,224 of NC_068284.1, read as the reverse complement.
ACCCAAGGAAATACACTGAAACCCCTAATAAATGGACTATTCAATTGATTGAGTAAACTTGTTCTCTCAATTGAATTGAGGGATGGTGTCTCCAAAACTTGTGTAATTAAGTTCACTTAACATGGTGAACATATAAAATAAACGTAACTATGTAAGTTAATGTAATACTGTAGATGCAATTCAGATTTACTATTTAAATGTTGTTGATTCTTCGTAATGATTTTATCGAATTGACTCAAATTTAGGTCATACAATAACACAGCTTAAATAAAACACATTATAACTGACTCCAGGTTAGTAATTAAATAAACGTATTTCTCCACATAAATGCATAGACACATACTTCACTTGTACTGTACATGCACAAGGAGAGCTAGAGAGAGTTAAAAGTGTTCAACTTGACCAAAGGGGACACAGATCACCCTAATGGTGACCCAACACAGACAAGCTTGCAACAAAACAACAAAATAATACTACAAATTAGCTAAAACCTCTATGAATTCTTGTAAATGCTCCATATGTTAGCTCTGACTAAGGAAACAATTAAATGATTCAAGTGCAAAGCATTATTTACCATAGCTTCAGTTCTGTACTCAATAGTTTGAGTTATTAACACTTACAAATATATGGATTTTAAGAGAAATAAGTTCAAGAAACATACATATTTGAGGTATGAGTCCAAAACTTGACATTTCAAGTAATGTTTAATTAAGACAACTTCATTTTTCCAGTAATTACAACATTAGGTTTTACTATGACGTCGTAGTTTACAGTGTACGATGGTGCTTTTTGTTGGTGCCAACTGTACAGCACACTCTGAGAGACTTCCTGTCTTTTCATGCATTCATATCTTTCCCTCTCAATTTTTTCTCTCTCATGTTTTACACTAAATATGTGCACAGCGTGATATCTTTAATAGCACAACGGCCAGACCGACTAAAACTGTTATTAATTAACAAGATTTCGTCTCTCTTGCATCTCACGTGCAAGTCTATTGAAGTCAATTGACGCCAGACCACTTATGTTGGCGGTTTGATGCCATCTGTTTCAATGCCTATCCCAAACACTCGGCGAGTATTTTAAGATTAAACCTGACGTGCAATAACATTCTAGGCTATATTTCAAAGTGTTGGAGCCGTGTAGCCTACGTCAGAGACTTGGCATAGGCTACTAATTTATATTTTCCAACGTAATTGTGTTGGCGATGTGCCTCATTAATGAAAGTGACCCTTGCCTGGCAGCATCTGGTGAAAGGGACCGTTCAAACAAAACGCGTTTTTACCTCCGTCAGCGCTGTTTTTATTTATTTATGTATTTATTTATTTTTTTAATAGTTTTTCTATATAGCCTAAACATGAACATCTTTGACCGTTGTTTTTTTACAGCATTGTTAGTCACCGTGTCAAATTAAAAGAACGTGAACTTCTAAAAGAGCGTCTCGAGACATCTGTGTTTGTTAAATTTGTGTGTGTGCTATAGAGGCTATTTTTCAAAGGAGTCATTCGCTTTGTGTAGCCGGTGAACAGAGGGCGTGTCGACAATACAGCGCCGTACTCAAGGATACCAATAAATTCAATAGTGACGCAAGTTAGCCCACCCAGCACAAAACGCCCGATGGCACTGGAGCGTCCTTAGTGATATATGGACCTCCTACGCGACTTGTTGTTTATGGCGGACATTCTTCATAGTGTACGAGCCACGATGAAACCTCAACTGAGAGCAGGAGCTTTCCGTGATGCTGAACCTTTGCTGTCCTGGTCATTGCATGACACGAAAATGCGTGGGGAACACGTTGTTTTTATTAGACTAAGGTTAGCCGTTCGGATACTTTTATTGCAAATTTCAAAGAAGAATACAAAATGGAAGCATGATAGTTTAGATTTAATGTGAAAATACAATATTTGCATTGTGCAAATGTATAATGGAATTCAAAACTGCACGGTATAAATGTTATGTACTGACCAAGCGGTTACCCTATCAAATATTAGCTACCACTTCCACAGACATTGTCATTATGCAGCCAGCTGTTTAACATCCATGAATGAATACGGAGTTACAAAAAGGCTGTTCTACTGCAATAGCTTGATATTGAACACCATGATGTGCGACTGAAGAAGAGTTGCAAAGCAATGATGTCATAGTTTAAGTAGGAGCCATGGGAGAGCATATGGTTCGTACCCGCTACCGAAAGGAAGTGTTGCTTTGTTATGAGCAGGCGGCGCTGTAGCTGGCGGAAGAGGAGGTCGCCCAGCCCAGTGTCTCATCGCCTGGAATAGAGAAGCCGAGGAGAAGACTCGAAAAAGGAGGCGAAAACTGTGTCGGCGCAGAAGACAAAGCTGATACAATGGCCGCTAAATCCGACGGGGTGCTAAAGATGAAGAAGAGTGATGTAGCATTTACGCCTTTGCAGAATTCGGATCACTCGGGTTCGGTTCAAGGGCTCGCTCCGGGATCGCAGCCGGATTCTGGAACCGGAGAGGCGGACTTAGTCAACGGGGAGACGCGCTGCTGTGGCTCGAATACGACATGTCTCCGCCTTGGCAGGGAGCAGCAGAAATACACGGTCTGGGACTTTCTGTGGATCCTCGCCGCTTTGGTGGTGTATTTCGCTGATGTGGGCACAGATATCTGGCTTTCGGTCGACTATTACCTCCGCCGCGACTATTGGTGGTTCGGGCTTACGCTGTTTTTTGTGGTGCTCGGCTCGTTCTCCGTTCAGGTCTTCAGCTTTAGATGGTTCGTCCATGATTTCAGCACCGAGGAGAGCTCCTCTGGCGGGGTGGCAAGCTGCTCCCACATGGACGGGAAGCTGCTCAGCTGCTCCACTTCTCATGGAGACGTTGGAGCCCACCCGTCTACACCTCAAAGGCAGGCATCCACAGCGAGTAAAAGCAACACCACAACCAACAGCAGCAACAGCGCTACCGCACCCCGGACTAGTAAGACACGCTCAGCGTCCTGTTCCCTCTGTATCTGGATATTGCAGTCCGTCATACACATCTTACAACTCGGACAAATCTGGAGGTAAGCTTTAGCAGCGCGCCATTGTGTATTGTAATGATACACTCGTTATCGAAGGGTATAGGGCACATACTTGGTTTTGCAGCACGTATTGATTTTGTTTGTAGCAGCGTGGTTGAGTTTGGACTTGAAGACACATGAAGGCCCACACACACCTTGTGTGAGTTAATGAGTTAACTAATTTCTTTGTAACGTTCATAATGATGAAGTGAGGGCATGTAGCATACATTTATTAAAGGGATAGTTCACCCAAAATGAAAATTCTCTCATCATTGAATCACCCTCATGCCATCTAAATTTTGACTTTCCTTCTTCTGCAGAACACAAATTAAGATTTTTAGATGAATAGTTCAGCTCTGTAGGCCCATTCAATTCAAGTGAATGGTGAGCAGGCTCCAAAAAGCAGATAAAATCAGCATAAACTTAGACTCCAGTCGTTTAATCTATGCCTTCTGAAGTGATCCAGTTTGTTTTGGGTGAGAACAGACCAAAATGTAACTCCTTTTTCATTGTACATCTTGACAGCTGTCTCATTGGCGATCATGATTTCAAGCTCGATTACATTTCCTATAGCGCCATCTGCTCTGCATATGCATCAAGCACTAGGAAGTGTAACCAAGCTTGAAATCATGATCGTGCCTTCAGAGTGCAATAGACCTTATTCGTGGTAGGGATGAAACGATTAAATTGGGAATAAAAAATTGTCTACAGAAATTTTCGTTGTCAAATAGTCATTTGATGTCATTTAATGTAATATGAGATCATATGAAACTCTTAATGATGGCACACAAGAGAAACACTGCATCTTGCTCCTGACTGAGGAGAGGAACAATTGCAAAGCTCACAATCCAGATGAACTCTAAACTTCCCAAACTGCTTCAGGTGATATAGATTGCAAAGTATGAGGGAATTATACAAAAATACCAAAAAAGTAAATACAGAAGCACTCTCATTGTGGAATAAGTGGAGCCTGAGCTGCCACTCTGTTGAAATAAACTTGCGTGTCTTTAAAGGAAACACTCCGGCATTACATCTTTAATACAGTTATATTTAAGGCGTTATAGCTTTATTACAGTTCAAATAATACGGAAGCATGTCATGTAAATAACTACAAACTGGCATTTCTCTGTGTGGTCAGTGCCTCTTATGAGTTGCGCGAAGTGTCCCAATCTAAGGGGGAGAGATTGAAACTGCACCCGGCTGATGCACACTCTGGTGCAGGGATGCTCATCCCTCTCACGCGTGCGCTTGCTGCCGCTAGATTATAACGTGATGACTTGCAACTTATTGTATCATAATACATTATATGTGTCACTGCATTTCTTAACTTGAAGAAAATTGGCAATATAGGAGAGAGGTTTGTTTAGTTAAAGATGGATTTCAGTGAACAAAATGGTGAGAGAGGGTAGTCTTCGCCCCATTATACACGGCAACAAATCACATTTTATTTGTTTTTTTTAAACGTACATTTACTTTAGCAGCTATACTACAGAACATTTTTTTTTGTATCTAAGAATGTTGAATATAACATTAAAAATAGCATATAGCATAAAATATATTTAGACTTGCTTTTAGAGAATAGATCTTGAATATAAGTATATTTGATCTTTACTGTACTCGCAGAAGTATAGCCAAGTGAAAAAAATACACTTATATACAGAATACACTTATATTTGTCTCTTAAAGCAAGTCTAAATTTCTTATATGTTGCTTCTCAAGTATATGTGTCTTTTGTTAAGGATTTGTAAACAATTTTAAATGGAAAACAAGACAAAAACACTTGATAACAATTGGATATCCTGTCAAAACCTCCTAGATCACATCTAATTTTCCACAACTTATGTTGTCTGGAGTTTGTTGTGTACTGAATGTTCTTGAAAATATGTTTTTTCAATGGTTTGTCTGCGGAACGATCCAAAAACATTTAAACGGCATTAACCCATTGAAGAGACTATATTGTACGTCTATCCTTCACAGCCTCGTTGTCTTTCCCGTCCAAAATCAAAGATTGCTCTGCTGTGAAAAAGGTCTATGGCAAGATGTACAGTGAAAAAGGAGTGCAATTTTGGTCTTTTGTCACCAAAACTGACTGAAGACATTGATTAAACCACTGGAGTCTGATGGATAACTTTTATGCTGACTTCATCTCCTTTTTGGATCTTCAAAAACCTGGTCACCATTCACTTGTATAGTATTGACCTACAAAGTTGAGATATTTTTGTAAAAAAAAAAAGTGTTCAGCAGAAGAAAGAAATGTTTTCACATCTGGGATGGCATGAGGAGGAGTAATTTATGAGATAATTTTCATTTTGGGGTGAAATATCCTTTTAATATATTCATACATCCAGCATCTTAATTTCTTTCTTGCATAGAGGAGAACAAATAAGTAGTTGTAGTTCCAGAATTGTATTTATAGACAGTTTGGAGCAGCACAAACCACAGCCATTGTTTCTCTCAGTGAAGATTGTTTGCCTTGAAAAATCTTCACTGTTCCAATTCATGACTGAATCAAGCTTGAAATCCATTCCATGAAAAAATGAAGACATTTTCATTGACTTTTCCAAGTGAATTAATTATTAAGGTAATTGAGTATAAACCTACTGAATATATATATATATATATATATATAGTAGTTCCCAGGTGGTATTTTATGGTGCATGGGGTCATTTGCTCACCCATGGAGATGTATTCTGTTTTGCAGGTCAGTACATCCATTTGCCTATAGCTGTACACAGCACTTACATTGGTGACAGAGGAAATGAACAAGATCATTGAAACCTATTCAGTTTCACGGCGTCAGCCTATATGGCTCTGCAGGAACCTGAATGAGTTCTGATCAGCATGTTCAGTAGAGTGTTATTCCATTTACTCTGAGTCTTTGACCCTGAGGATTGTGTTTGGATGCTGTCCAAGCAGTAAAGGATGTTGAATTGATATGCTGGAAGTAGGCTATCAAATATGTGGTCTAACATACATTATAATAAATAGTTAAAACTGTGATTACATAGATGAAGTATATTGTGATCAGCCTTAAAGACCCCATTATAAAACCACAGGGTGCTGTCATTACTTACAGATGTGGCATGGCCAAAATAGAATAGAAACAATCTGCAGTTGTATAGCTGGTTTGCATTCAATACCCATACTTACTGTTTAATGTGTCCAGTCAGCACTGAATAGTATACACTGCATTTGAAGAATGTTGTTCAGGGAGAGCTGCTAATTGAATAACAGCCAGCAGTGGAAAAGCTGAATGGAATGACTTAAATAGCCCACTTATCAAATCTAGGCCACAACCACACCAATGCAGCCCAAATCCTCACCAACCAATTCAAGAAGAGATTCAAACTCTGTGAGTGCTGAAAGCTTGAGCACTTCACATTAGTGATGGGAAATGCGATTCTTTTCCACAAACTGGTTCTTTCATACGATTCATTTCAATGAACTGGTTCAAAAAAACGATTCACCAGTTAATTTAAGTCATCATGTAATTACATCACTATATATTATGCTAATATGCTGGTGTCTTAGAATACACTCACAAACACATTCAATAAAGCCATATGTAAGGGCATATTGCTGATTATAACATTTATAAGTTAGAATTATAAGGGTGTTTATTGTCATCAGTGTTTCATTCAGTGATCTTACAATACATCCTGCATTAAAGTTTTGCACCTAAAGCACACAATATTTACACTGATATACAAACATGGATGTTCTACACATGTTTAAAGCATAAAAAGTGATTAAACTAATCTTAATCAACTCACCCTTTTTTACAGAAACCATGATCCAGCTCATATAATCTGCATGCACAATACTCAATCTCTCAACTGAAAAGTTTCAACCCCTCATTCAAATCCTCGGTTCATGCATGCTCATCAACTGCTCATTGATCGGTAGTTCTCAGTATTATATCCGAAAGCGGCGATTCTCAGTTCAGTGTACTGGTGAATCGCAAACTGCTGTGATCTTCTCAATGTACTGTTGACTCAAGAGCTGCTGTCCTCGCATCAGTGTACTGCTGCCTCGAGAACTTCTGTCCTCGGATCAGTGTAATGTTGACTCGAGAACTGCTGTCCTTGGATCAGTGTACTTTTGACTTAAGAGCTGTAAACTGGATCATCTTCATACATTAATAAAATGGCAATACAATCAAGTCATAAACATATTTCCAGCATGTTTCATTTGTTACACTCTCTGTTGTTCAGCAAAATACACCTGAAACATACATTCCGCCTCTTAATCACACACATGCTCAATGTCAGCAATGTCCGAAAGAGGCGATTCTCAGATCATTGTACTGTTGACTCGAGAACTGTTACGAGCAACTCATACTGTTTTTCGAGAGCTGTTGCGACCCAGTTGCGCTGTCCAATTTGTGAACTAATTGGAGCAGTTAATTGCAACAAATATTTGGCAAAAGCAGATATCACTAGTACTAGGATCATATTACTCCCATTAGGGTCATCCGAGGGACAGGTTAAGATAGAGGATCTTGTGGATCATTGTTGACCTGAGACACATGATTCAAACGATTCATTTTGATTTGGTGAACTAGTTCAACTCCTTCACTAAAAAGAGCCAATTCAAAAGAACTATTCGTTCACAAACTTAACATTCTACTCATCGTTCACCTGTGTATTTTCATAATGTCAGTATTGTTTTGCTTGCTGTGAAGAGCTTGATTTGGTGGATTATTTGCTTTTTTCTTTCATTACTGGTGTCATACTGATGGCGTCACATGGTGTAGGGTGATGGGAGTGAAGCTGACACAGTTGTGCAGTTGTGCGCTTTTAGAGGGGGAGGATTGTTGAGACATGCGCTGCACTGTGCAAAAGCAATTTAAAAATAGCTCCCTTCATTAATAAAGTTCTTAATATTCAACCATGGAAATGTGTCAGCCTGAGTGCTAGAGTTGGAGTTTACATCTTTTTTATGGAATGAGAAGATTTATTATTATTTAGTCATCACATATTCATGTTTTCCCAAATGTACAGTGTAGGTACAATTTTGTAGGTTTCTTACAAGCGCTTACACGTGATATTAATTCTCTCAAATAGGATCCCCATTCGGGCCCCTCTGTGATTTGTTAATCTGGTAGAAAGGAACATAGAACAACAGGCACACAATTCCATTTAGCTAAAAGAATAACACTATTTGTAATTCAGGCTGACTTACACTTATTTGTTATTAAGCTACTTGTTGAAAATTCTGTCATTTCCTCGCCCTCATGTTGTTCCACGCCCAAATGACTTTCTTTCTTCCATGGAGCTAAAAAGGAAATGTTAGGCAGAATATTTGTCTTTGTCACCATTCACTTTCATTGTTTTTTCCATTTAAATTGATAGTTCACCAAATATGAAAATTATTTTATCACTTACTCACTTTAATCCCCTCCTATATGTATATGACTTACATTCTTCTGCAGAACACAAACATAGATTTTTTAGAAGAATATCTCAGCTCTGTCTGTCCTTTCAATGCAAGAAAATGGTGGTCAGATTTCTGAAAGTTCCAAAAAACAGATTGAAGCAGCATAAAATTAATCCATAAGACTCTAGTGGTTATATCCGGATCTTCAGAAATTATATGATTAGTGTGGGTGAGTCCGTTTTGACTATAAATCTCCATTTTCACTTGTGAATGTGAAAATATACAGTTGCCACATGTGACTTACAGACGTGATAGAGAAAGTGAAAGTGGAGATTTATAAAATATAAAAAAAGGACTTAAATATTGATCTGTTTCTTATATTTTCATTTTTTGAGGTGAACTGTCTTTCAAGTACAAGTAAATTAATCTCATGTTCTAAAATAAAGCCACCATATTTGTTTTTAGAAATTATATTATACTAACGTATACTGGTATTATAATATTCTAAATGCAAAAAAGACATTTTAACACACTTCTGTAAGCTTTGTTATAGAACAGCAGTAAGCAACTCTGTTACTTGGCCTATACTACAGATTCTGTTGCAGGCAATGTACTGTCCTTTGCTTTTCAAACTGTTTTACACCTTAATTCTTAAAGAAAATGCAACTTTACTTTATAATTTAAGTAGATCATTGGTGGTTATGCAAATCTATACATAAATCACTAAATCCTGACTTCATATGTCTAACAAGCTGAATTTTTAAATATAGGTAATTAATTAATCTCCTTATAATTGTCAAAGCCAGTCTGTGGCTGTGATTGTACATGTGGAGTCTTGGCTGATTGAGGCCTGCATGATTGAACTGCAAACGAGCATGCACCAAACCACTGTTTAACTTCAACTTGTTGTTGGCTGCATGCTGTGCATATGTATGCAAATGGGACTAAATAAATATTGAAGTATTTTGAGTTGCACAGCAGAGGTGTGCATGAGCATAATCTATGTCCTCACTTAATGCTCTCTGCATCTCTGGTCCATGATTACCATAAACTGAACTTGTATGGTCAAGAATGTGCTTCAGCCCTCAGACACACAACACTTCAGTCTCAGTCACAGACGGCACACCCACAGACCACTCACAATCTAATGCATACTGCACACAAAACTGTAAACTAACTTCTCGATGTCAGGCTCTGATCTGATTGGCTGACATTACGCAACTTCCAGGAGTAAGGGCACAAACAATGTCTGCCTGGAAACAAAGTAGCATTGACAAGGTACCAGGTTGATACAACAGGCACTTTTGAGGATGAAATAATACAAAAATCAATTTACATTTACATTTTACATTTATTCATTTTAGCAGATACTTTTATCCAAAGTGACAAATGAGGAAAACAATAGAAGGGATTATTCCAACAAAAGGGTCAACAATATAATAACTGCTGCTATACAAGTCTTACATAGCTTAGAGCAGTCCACAAATCAAGGAAAGTTTTTTTAAACTTCATCTGTTTTTTGAAAGAGGCTAAAGACAAAGCCACTTGGGTGGAATTAGGCAGGTCATTCCACCAGCGGGGAACAGTCAAGGTAAAGGTCCGGAACAGTGATTTTGTGTTTTACCCACAATTTTACCCACAAACATTTTTTACCCACAGTTTTACCCAGAAACTAGCCATGTTGCCATACTGTTCTTTAGAATGACTAATGCAGTAAAATACTTGGGTAAAATGAATGATTGGCTACATAAAGATTTTAGATTAGAATCAGCATGTACAGGTCTTGTGAATTATCACCATTTACTTTAAAATACTTTTAAGCATTTTTAAGCACATTTTCAAATTTACTAGTTCATTTTAAATGGTTCAGTAAAACAAGTGAATTTTTAAATGCATGTATCTGTCTCAATTACTATGAGTTTAATAAAAGTTGCATGTATCGTAATTATAAGTGACCAATAAGATGGCTTTAATGTGTGTGTTTTATATCATTATAATGTCTGTCAGTGTCTATGCGCATTCCTTATTGAGTGTTCTTGGTGTGCACCTCTTATTAGAGAATGCGGTTGCTAATATTAAGCTCAGGACATGTGTGCCTCTTCCTTGTTATTGGTGTGCTGTACATTAAGTGTTTGATTGGTATATGGTGTTTATAAAGAGGACGTTGTTTTTATTATCTTCCCTGTAAACCATTTAGTGCTTCTCTTGCATTTTGTTTGCAAGAGAAGCAGCAGGATCAACTCTGCAGCTTTGTTCTTTCTCTCCCGGTTAGTTGCTTTTCTTTTTATTCTTGCACCTGTACTCTACAGTAGCAATATTAATCTATATTATTATTGGGTTGAAGTGCGCTGATGTGGTGAGCTTAGTGTATAAGAGCCTTTCTTACTGAAGGTAAGGCATTTATTTGGGCTTTAGTAGGGTGGATTTTAAGGTTCCAGTTTCAAGTTTTTATGTGTGTTCATGGTGCGATGTGCCCCTGTACAATGCTAAATGCTGTTTCTTCGTACCTGTTTCTTTTCATCTGTTCCAGCATGCTGTTTCATCAGTCACTACATTGTTTGTTTTGCCAAACTTGTTGCACTACATTTGTCTCTTTTCTGCATTGTACAGTGCAAAACACTAAATTAAAGACAGTGTAAAAAACATACCTCAATATAAATAACATAAGTGCACTAGGACTGGGCGATTATGTCTTTACATTATATCTCAATATTTTTCAGCCTATTGACAATATTTTATATATGTATACAGTATCTCACAAAAGTGAGTACACCCCTCACATTTTTGTAAATATTTCATTATATATTTTCATGTGACAACACTGAAGAAATGACACTTTGCTACAATGTAAAGTAGTGAGTGTACAGCTTGTATAACAGTGTAAATTTGCTGTCCCCTCAAAATAACTCAACACACAGCCATTAATGTCTAAACCGTTGGCAACATAAGTGAGTACACCCCTAAGTGAAAATTTCCAAATTGGGCCCAAAGTGTCAATATTTTGTGTGGCCACCATTATTTTTCAGCACTGCCTTAACCCTCTTGGGCATGGAGTTCACCAGAGCTTCACAGGTTGCCACTGGAGTCCTCTTCCACTCCTCCATGACGACATCACAGAGCTGGTGGATGTTAGAGACCTTGTGCTCCTCCACCTTCCATTTGAGGATGCCCCACAGATGCTCAATAGGGTTTAGGTCTGGAGACATGCTTGGCCAGTCCATCACCTTCACCCTCAGCTTCTTTAGCAAGGCAGTGGTCATCTTGGAGGTGTGTTTGAGGTAATTATCATGCTGGAATACTGCCCTGCAGCCCAGTCTCTGAAGGGAGGGGATCATGCTCTGCTTCAGTATGTCACAGTACATGTTGGCATTCATGGTTCCCTCAATGAACTGTAGCTCCCCAGTGCCGGCAGCACTCATGCAGCCCCAGACCATGACACTCCCACCACCATGATTGACTGTAGGCAAGACACACTTGTCTTTGTACTCCTCACCTGGTTTCTGCCACACACGCTTAACACCATCTGAACCAAATAAGTTTATCTTGGTCTCATCAGATCAAAGGACATGGTTCCAGTAATCCATGTCCTTAGTCTGCTTGTCTTCAGCAAACTGTTTGCGGGCTTTCTTGTGCATCATCTTTAGAAGAGGCTTCCTTCCAGGACGACAGCCATGCAGACCAATTTGATGCAGTGTGCGGCGTATGGTCTGAGCACCAAATTTAACACACCTGCTCCCCATCCACACCTGAGACCTTGTAACACTAATGAGTCACATGACACCGGGGAGGGAAACTGGCTAATTGGGCCCAATTTGGATATTTTCACTTAGGGGTGTACTCACATTTGTTGCCAACGGTTTAGACATTAATGGCTGTGTGTTGAGTTATTTTGAGGGGACAGCAAATTTACACTGTTATACAAGCTGTACACTCACTACTTTACATTGTAGCAAAGTGTAATTTCTTCAGTGTTGTCACATGAAAAGATATAATCAAAAATTTACAAAAATGTGAGGGGTGTACTCACTTTAGTGAGATACTGTATATTATATATCGATAATAATATTTGCTCTAAAATGGCTCAAAAGTGTTGTTTTTTGTTTTATTTTTATAAGAAGAACCATCATTTCATCCAAACTTTTTGTAGCAAAGTAGATTAAATATTTTAAAGACATTAAATAAAAATCAAATAAATATATTTTCATTAAACACAAGGGAGAATGCAATTCAATCATTTTCTTTGATATACATATTTATATTTCATACACAATGATACATAGTAGCTTAATAAAAAGCATTATTTACCTTCAAATGTTTTGACATTGCAAGGCTACTTAACTAACTTATATTTAAAACCCCATTTGAACATTGCATAATACCAAATTAATACTGTGGGACACATCAAGTTGATTATTATAATAAAATGCTGAATTATCTTTATCATTCTGATCATCTGATTTGCATTATAAAAAGTAATATATTTATGTCCTGTTTACTTCACCTTCTCCTGGGGGCTTTTATTTCAGACATTCTCCAAGTGGATGTAAACAATTGCAGGGTAAACTTCGACAGTGGTGAAATGGAGTGAATGGGAGATCACAGCAAATCTTATTTTCACTCACCCATTTGCTCCAAGACCAAAAGAAAAAATCAACTTTTACATTTGAATGACTTTCCAGAAGAAGAAAGTGGAGGATTAAGACAGTCAGATGTGAGAAGATGACAAATTTACTGTCACTCTCAGCAGCTGTAATAGAAACCCCCTTGCAGCTGTAGTATTTAATTTTTTAAAACTGAATCTAAAGTAATATAACACAAAGAATAATGTTATAAACTTACACAAAATGTAACTAAATTATAGTTAAAAAAAGTTTGCTAGATTTATACTGCTAAATAATGCGGAAACGCATCATCACAATCTGTGAAAAAGATCAATGTGTATTTGACAGTTTACAATGTTCTGTATTTCATGAAATGCTGTAATCTCCTCTTCTGTTATTATGTGCCTCGTTTTAGATTTGTATAATAACTTGTAACTGTTACTAATATTTGGAATTGCGCAAATGCTTGAACCTGCATTATTTTGATTTCACAATGCACATGAACTGATCTGAGAGTGCCTTCATGCGCGTGCTCACAGATCAGCGCGCAACTGGTTTGTTCTGAATCACACACAGACCATTTATCTGTCTTTAAATCACAGCCTTTTTTGGATTAATAATAACAACATGTGAACAACTTGCCATTTTAATGTTATTTATATATGATGTTATATTGCTAAATGAAAGCACGTTCAAATCACAATATTGACGATATTGGTAAATTTTAAATCATCGGCAAAATTATCTCGATTATATCGTTAATATTCTATATATCGCCCAGCCCTAGTGTGTTCTGTATGTTGTTCCAGAAATTAAAACCCGACAGATAAACTTACAAAAAATATTTTAAATCGAATGCTTGCCAAATAAGAGCGATCTCTAATGAGTTGGGCTCAGGTATATTCAGTAAGGCAGAAAATCAGATCCAGATCGGGTTTTGTGATAATAATGTAGGAAATTGGTCTATAAAACTAATTTAACTTACATTTACTACACCATGTATAATCTACATTAAGTAGAACTGAAACTGGAGCTGAAACTCATTATTCATTTGACATTCGGTTTCTCCTACCCACGCTCTCTGGAGCAGACAATTTTACAATGATATCATTAGCACAATTAGGTTAAAGAATATGTGTCACGAATAGCGGTAGGACAACGAGGGAGACAAAGGTTGAGGATCCACAAGCAGTAACTTTATTAAATAAACAAACACAAAGGAAAACCCACGATGGGGAAATAAACATAAACAAGGAACTCGGGAAGTGAACACAGAGCAGGCTTTAAACAAACAACGATCGACAGTGACTGAACAAACAGGCAGGGTATAAATACAAGAAAGGACCAATGAACAAACAGAACTCAAAATAACATGATAAGGTGATGAACAGAAACCAATGGGAAACTTAACGAGGACAGGTGAAAACAATGAACAATGAACACGAGGGCTAACAAGACTGTGGAGTTACAGACGGGTCAAAAGTGAAGACTATGGAGTAACAAAAGTGACACAAATGGAAAACAAAAGGGGAAACAGTAAAACAAGACAAGGTCATACGTTACATATCACCCCTCTAAGGATCGGATCCCAGACGATCCAAAACGAAAAAACAAAACCCAAGACAAAAACCATAGAAAACAAAATGATGGCACCGGGGGCAGACAGACAGACCGGGGGGGGCACATGAGCAGGGAGGGGAAGTTAAACAGTCCACGGGGGCACAAAGGGAAAAGAGACAGTACACAGGGCCAATTAGGCAGTCCCTGGGGCCATGTGCAGGGAAACGGGTCAGGTGGCCTGGGGGGCGTCCACCGGGTAGGGACAGGTTTGGGTGGTCTGGGAGATGGCCGTTGAGCCAGGGCCGGTTCAGGGGGCCTGGGAGGAAGCCACAGGACAGGGACAGGTCGAGGACGCCTGGGAGACGGCCACAAGACAGGGACAGGCCTAGGAGGCCTGGGAGGCGGCCATCGGACAGGGACAGGTCCAGGAGGCCTGGGAGGCGGCCTCAGGACAGGGACAGGTACCAGAGGCGGAGCTGAGAGGGGCTCTGGAGATGAAGCTGAGGGAGGTTCTGGAGGCTCAGGAGGCGGAGCTGAGGGAGGCTCTGGGGCCTCAGGAGGCTTTAGGGGCGGAGACCTGGAAGGCTCGGGAGAAGGAGCCGAGGGAGGCTCGGGAGGCGGAGCTGTAGGAGGCTCGGGAGGCGGAGCCGAAGGAGGCTCGGGAGGCAGAGCCAAAGGAGGCTCGGGAGGCAGAGCCAAAGGAGGCTCGGGAGGCGGAGCCAAAGGAGGCTCGGGAGGCGGAGCCAAAGGCGGCTCTGGAGGCGGAGCCAAAGGAGGCTCTGGAGACTCGGGGAGCAGAGCCATAGGAGGCTCAGGAGACGGAGCCGTGGGAGGCTCGGGAGTCTCTGGGAGAAAGGCCGGGGAGGACTCGAGAGGCTTGAGGGGCGGAGCCCTGGAAGGCTCGAGTGACTTGAGGAGCAGAGCTCTGGAAGGCGGAGCCCCGGGAGGCTCGAGAGGCAGAGCCCCGGGAGGCTCGAGAGGCAGAGCCCCGGGAGGCTCGAGAGGCAGAGCCCTGGGAGGCTCGAGAGGCGGAGCCCTGGAAGGCTCGGAAGGTGGAGCCCTGGAAAGCTCGGGAGGCGGAGCTCTGGAAAGCTTGGGGGGTTCGGACTCTTGGACGGGCGCGACCACTGGCGCTGGCCTTTGGACGGTCACGGACACTGGCGCTGGCCCTTGGACGGTCACGGCTACTGGCGCTGGCTCTTGGACGGTCGAGGCTACTGGCGCTGGCTCAGGGACGGTCGAGGCTACAGGCGCTGGCTCAGGGACGGTCGAGGCTACAGGCGCTGGCTCAGGGACGGTCGAGGCTACAGGCACTGGCTCAGGGACGGTCGAGGCTACAGGCGCTGGCTCAGGGACGGTCGAGGCTACAGGCGCTGGCTCAGGGACGGTCGAGGCTACAGGCGCTGGCTCAGGGACGGTCGAGGCTACAGGCGCTGGTTCATTGACGACTGAGGCAGTAGGCACTGGCCCACAGACCTGGGCAGGCGTGGGCTGGGAGGCGGAAGCTCGTCTTCTCCTCCTCCTCCGGGCAGACGAGGTTGACCGTGTGGGTTCCAGGGAAGTGGCTGGCGTGGGGGTTTGCTCGCTGACATGTGGAGCTGGTGTGACTGGGAGCGCCAGGGATGGCTGAAGGGTCTCCCCTGTGGGTGGTGAGGTAAAGTCCTCCTCAGCAACGCCCACAGTGAGTGGCGAGCCGCACACCAGTAACGTCTCCTCAAGGAAGTCCTCTGGCAACCGCTCCTTCAAGGAAGTGTTCAAATTACCCCTGAAGAAGGCCACCAGGGCTGAGTCCGGGAAGTTCGAGACATTTGCCAGCTTGAGGAAGACGCTAACGTGTTCTTCAATCAGACGGTCTTCTTGTCTTAGGTTGAGTAGAAGAAAGTTAGCCCGTTGAACTGCTGGATCCATTTATGCGGTCGATCGTTCTGTCACGAATAGCGGTAGGACAACGAGGGAGACAAAGGTTGAGGATCCACAAGCAGTAACTTTATTAAATAAACAAACACAAAGGAAAACCCACGATGGGGAAATAAACATAAACCAGGAACTCGGGAAGTGAACACAGAGCAGGCTTTAAACAAACTTTCCATAACAAACAACGATCGACAGTGACTGAACAAACAGGCAGGGTATAAATACAAGAAAGGACCAATGAACAAACAGAACTCAAAATAACATGATAAGGTGATGAACAGAAACCAATGGGAAACTTAACGAGGACAGGTGAAAACAATGAACAATGAACACGAGGGCTAACAAGACTGTGGAGTTACAGACGGGTCAAAAGTGAAGACTATGGAGTAACAAAAGTGACACAAATGGAAAACAAAAGGGGAAACAGTAAAACAAGACAAGGTCATACGTTACAATATGACTATATCATACAGACAGAAAACATTTAACTCAAACTGTCAACGCTTTTTGTAGCTGGAGAATTATGCCTAAAAATGCTCCAATGGGCTTTCATTAACTAGCGCTCTTAAGGGACTGTCTGAAAATTCCATCCACAGCACTAAAATTGGGAGGTGTCCAAGTATTAAATAATTCAATTAAAGTGTAAGATATGCATACAATTTACAATCTTTAGAATGTGTAAATGTTTTTGAGTGTTTAAGATTCCAATTTAACAATTTAGCGGGGCCACTGGGGGGGCCAGGCCTATTGACACAGGGGCACTAAGTCCCCCAAACCCCCCCTCCCCCACCAGAACCGCCCCTGGGCACAGTACAAATCCGTGTTCGTTCCGAGGGCTAGCTTGTCTCCATTGTCCGATCAAGTCAAGTCAAGTGGATTTTATTGTCGTTCAACCATATACAGTTAGTACAGTACACAGCAAAATGAGACAACGTTCCTCCAGGACCATGGTGCTACATAAATCAACATAGGACAAACACAGAACCACGTGAGACTTCACAGACTAAATAACATTTCTACATAAAGTGCACGTGCAAACGTGTGCAAAAAGTACGGGACAGTACAATAAATTACTAAAAGGAACAGGACAATAGGCACAGTAAGAGAAAACAGCACTGACCATTACACATTTGTGATCGAGTTGTGCAAAAAGTAGTGCACTTTCTAAAATGCTAAATGTAAACATAACATAACATACTATGACTGATACCTCAACTTGAACTTACCTCTTGCTTGTGAAATGGCTGCATGTGTGACGTTGGCACCAGGGTGGCATCTTAAGGGTGGGTTTTAGGGCAACACTGCAGGTTGGCCCAATGGTGGTAGGAGTGCAGATCAATTTTGGTCTCACGGCTCAAGGTCCAAGGCTACTGGCCCTGGCTGACCAGTTGATAGCCCTGGCTCGCACTGGCCTGATGGTGGAAAAGAGGCTGTTGTGGACCACTTCTTAAGCTCTTTAGTCATTGATATTGATTCCATACAGAAAGAGTGTTGAAATGTATTGTCCTTTAAATGATTGTGATCTGGCTAAACAAGAGTGACCAAAGGATAGATAATAGCTGCTTGCATTATTAAGCTGTAAAACAAATTAATTTTCTTTGCTATAAAGAGGCCATAAGCTTTTTTCCCAAGCAACAGCTCTCCAATCAACTTTGAATTACCATATTAAGTTAAACGTGGAGATTTATGCCAATGAGCATGATTTTATGTATAGTGATGCAAACAAATGGCACATGTGTGCCATGCCATTGCTTTTTAACTTCATGTCACCCAAGCTACCACCCACACTGTCTGCCATAGCTCACTTGAGTGGAATGCAATTTGTATAATTGAGCAGCAAGGTGGCAGGTATTGGCAAGGAGGTCTGTACATTCAATCAATCCAGAATTTACACTATAGGGTCATATTAGAAAGCCGTCACAATTATGCATGCAGAGCACTGTGCTTGATTTCATAAGCAACCATTTAATTCACCACTTATTTTGAACCAAGCTCCTCTGTGAAGTGTGTTTTCAGAAAGATGTCAACACACAAATCAGGCAAAAATGTATAATCAGATGTTTTTAATTACTTCACACTTTTCATGAATTGCTCTCAAAGCAGGAGTTAAACCTAAAAAAGGTGATAGAACTGTCTAGATGACAATACTGCAAAAACACGTTTTTATTGTTTTATGTTTTTAATGTTTGCATCTCTATTGACTAGGTCACTCCAAAAGGTGGATTTAATTTAATTTATCTGTAGTGGATTTACTTCGATGTAAAGGTCATTGTCCTGCTGCATCATCCAACTTCTACTGAGCTTCAGCTGACACACGACCACCCTGACATTAACCTGTATGATATCTTGATAAGCTTGGGAATTGATCATCATTGATGGCAAGCGGTCCAGACCCCGAAGCAGCAAAGCAGCCCCAAATCATAATGCTCCCTCCACTGAACCTTACCATTGGGATGATGTTTTTTAAATGTTGGTATGAGTTGCCATTTTTACACCATATATAGTGCTGCGTGTTCTTCCCAAACAGTTCAACCTTAGATTCATCAGTCCACAAAACCTTTTCCCAGTAGCGTTGTGGAGTGTCAATATGGTCTTTGGCAAACTTCAGGCGTGCAACATTGCTTTTATTGAAAAGCAGCAGCTTTTTTGATGTTTTCTGTATAGTAGACTCATGAACAGAGATGTTAACCAGTTCCAATGATTCCTTCAAGTATTTAGCTGTCAATCAAGGGTTCTTTTTTACCTTATTGAGCATTCTGCTGTGTGCCTTTTGAGTCATCTTGGTTGGACGGCCACTTCAAGAGAGAGTAGCCACAGAACTAAATAATCTTCATTTATAGACAATTTGTCCAACTGTGGACAGATGAATATCTATGCTCTTCAAGATAACTTTTTAACCCTTTCCATCTTTATGCAAAGTAACAATCCTTGATTATAGGTCTTCTGAGATTTTTTGTGAGGCATAGTCCATGTCAGCAGATGCTTCTTGTGAATAGCAAACTCAAAATATTTGAGTGCTTTTTTAAGTCAAAATAGCTTGTTTTCATTAATTGGATGCCAGGTTTGCAATTCCTGACTCTAATTAGATGTTGTTGACGTCATTAGCCTAAGGGTTCACATTCTTTTTCCAACCTGCACTGTGAATTTTTTAATTATGTATTCAGTATGTACAAGAACAATATAATAATGTGTGTTATTAGTTAAAACAGATTGTGTTTGTTCCTTATTGTAACTTAGATGAAGATCAAACCAGATTTTAAAGGGGTCCAATTTCATTTCAGAATCAATTTTGATTTCATATTTAGACATTTATCTAAAAAGCCCATATTTAGTGTGTTTGTAATAAACAGTAAGCCATCGTTTATAACTAAGTAGAGGTCTTTAACCCAAAACGGGCCCGACGGGACCAGAGAACCCGGGTTCGGGTCAGTTTTTCAAGTAGGACTTCGAGTTGGGTTTTTAATTAATTAACAATAAACAGGCCTACCGATGCTCTCACTCACAGCATGAGCGAATGGATGAGTTAGGGGGCCATTCACATCAAACTTGTTTTTGCGTGCATCTGCTCTGTTCATCATCTCATCATTGTTTTCCTATGTAAACACATTCTGGATGAATCTCTTTGACTGTTCCATTGCGACTCGCAGTTTCTTCAGCATCTCGCACAGGGCCGGCACATTTTTAGACACCGTGCCATGTAAAAAAGAACTTCAGGTCTCAAAAATGCATGTCGAGGCACTTGCGCTCTGTTTTATTTGTTTCGCTGTCTAGATTGTTTTTAGTGCATGTCTCACAAAGATTCAATGTTCTGAAGAACAGTTAAGTAAAATTTCAGAGCTTGATAAAAGGTAAGGCAATTTCCCTCTTTTCTGCTCTAGTGTACTGAGAGGTTGGCGTGCATTGTTAAAACTGTGTGTTTAAAGTTACAACACTGTTACAAATGTTGCCTACGATGCTAGCATAAAATACAGCCCATTGGAACAGTACTTGCTAGGAGAAGAAATGATACAAACAGTGAACGATGTCAGGTTTGGCTTAAAATCACTGCTGCTTATCAAATCAATGCATAAACAGACAAAGAATATTTGTTTGTGTTTAATAATTGGATTATGTGTGAAGAAAGCAGAGATACATTAAATATATTATGGTGTAGTAGCTAATATAATATACGTTAGCTAATCTGAACAGTTGCAGTTTATTTTCAAGTTTTAAAGGAGAAGCAACTTAAAACCAAGTGTTTCTGACAGAGGGTCAGAATGAGGATGGAAAATGATCATGTTTTACAAATATTTTACAGTTATTTGTGCAAAACAACTTTTATAACATTATAGGACAACCTCAAAGAACATAATATTAATACCAATAAAAATACTAAAAAGCATTTCATGAAATTACCCATGTGTAATTTATGTGTAAATTTGTTTTAAAGTACACATTTACACATAAATTACACATGGGTCATTTCAAAGGGTTCACATATTTTTCTTACCACAGTAATAAAGGAATATAACACAAGCAAGAGGTATTCTGTATTCAGCTGTACATATACAGCTGTATTCTTCTGTACAACACGATTGTGAGTGATACAGCGGTTATAAAACACATCTATAAGCAAGAGGCTAATATCAAATAACTTGCATTTTAAACACAATATGGCCAGTTTGTTGCGTATTTTTGCTGAATTAATTAAAGTAGTTCCATACAAAGCCAAAACAGGATCAAACATTGCATATAGCACTGACTAGTCATGTGTCTGCAATGCCATAAACACAGACATGCAGAGTGATGAAAACAGTGAGACATTCTAGTGTTGATATTCCAAATATCAGCTCTTTTGGAAGGCCGCTTGTCCAATCACTTAAGAGGACTGGAACTAACTCTTGTACACAATAATAAATACAATATGTAGAGTGGGTTTAGGTACTTTGTAGGGCCTTTGTGATTTTTTTTCTTTGTATGACAGTAAAGAAAGTATATGTGTCATCTCTCAAAATACATTCTTGCTTTTAATAATCTGAGA
Organism: Xyrauchen texanus; assembly: GCF_025860055.1. Classification (NCBI taxonomy): domain Eukaryota; kingdom Metazoa; phylum Chordata; class Actinopteri; order Cypriniformes; family Catostomidae; genus Xyrauchen; species Xyrauchen texanus. Next base: position 25,965,729 of record NC_068284.1, on the reverse strand, counting down.
AGTGTTGACTACGTTTGAGCGTGCAAATGCTCAGACTAATGCAAGTAAGCCAAAGCATCTCTCAGAGTAGATAAAATAACCGTTTTCTAATATCTAGGTCATAAATCTGGTCTGTATTCCCCCAAATGCATCTGCTTGGAGCGTTGGGCATGACAGATCCCACCTGCAGCTATTGTTTGAGTGTATTAGTGCTGATGACCTGTTTTCTCTTTGAGTTGGGTGCTCAAGAGACAGGAAGCATCTCACCAGATGCAGCCCTGCAGTTCACCCTGGACTGGTGTGTCCTCCTTCCCCCAATCTCTAATACACACACACATACACTTGTACACACACTCATATGCGCACACAATTAATTAATGCTAGAAAATACAATTATGAATGTGAGCATGGTTCATTTAACAAATAAACAAGTTCACAGTGATGCCATCTGTAATGTATATTTATGAATACAGAACCTCAGTGGAATCTTTAGTGGACAGATGCTCTTAAAAAAAAGGTTTCTTGAAATGTTCATGCTTTTCTCACACTGGCTGTGTCCAAAATCTGAAAAAAGATCCCTTTGAAGACAGTGTACAGCAGTAGGAAGGCATCAAGGCATGTGAAAATGCAATATTTGCATAACTTAATGATGACTAAAATGCCTTCATCTGGTTTATTTGTACGGAAGAGGATTAGGGCCAAGCAATAATAAAAAAATAAAACCATCTCGAGATTAAAGTCATTATAATGCGAGATTAAACTCGTTAAATTTCGAGAAAAAAGTCGAAATACAATCTTGAGAATAAACTCATTAAATATCGAGATTAAAGTCATTATAATGCGAGATTAAACTCGTTAAATTTCGAGAAAAAAGTCGAAATACAATCTTGAGAATAAACTCATTAAATATCGAGATTAAAGTCATTATAATGCGAGATTAAACTCGTTAAATTTTGAGAAAAAAGTCGAAATACAATCTTGAGAATAAACTCATTAAATATCGAGATTAAAGTCATTATAATGCGAGATTAAACTTAACGAGTTTTTTCTCGAAACACAACGACTTTATTCTCGATATTTAATGAGTTTATTCTCAAGATTGTATTTAGACTATTTTCTCGAAATTTAACGAGTTTAATCTCGCATTATAATGACTTTAATCTCGAGATGGCTTTATTTTTTTTTATTATTGCTTGGCCCTAATCCTCTTCCGTATATTTGTGTCCATAATTTTGTTCATTATTTTTCATTGTTTTCAAATTATGATTTATTTCTACAAATAAATACGCATTGTAGTTATTAAATATTTACTTTGTTATCTGATTTCATTTTGGGGTGAACTATTCCTTTAAACAAATAGACATCCAGACCTGCTTAGTGAACATCACTGGTAAGTTTTAATAGCTAATTTTAATTTAATGCATCGCTGGTTGGATTGGTTAAAGTGCACCGCTCATCATTCAATGAAATGTGTGATATTGCTTTGATGGTGTTGTTGATGCATTGGTTTGTATTAGATTACAATAACTGCAACTGTTCATAACTGTTCATACAATTTAGTGAGATATGAACAGCCTTTGAAGATTTGCATATATCTGGTTTGTTTCATGGTCACTGGAGCTTTTTGACACGGATGTGTATGTTTTAATGATGTTTAGTGCTGAAATGTAATAATTAGGGATGTACAGTATGGTCATGGCATCATGTTCAGAGTTTGCACTAAAAAAAATCAGACAGACTGAGTTGTGAAATATCCATCATGATCTGTTCTTATATGTTATGCTTGTATTCATTTATAAGTTTAAGGCTATATTTAGGGGTGTAGTATCCATTAGCCACAAAGTCAATTTGGATAAATGTGTGTGCCAAAATGTGTAAATGTAGCTTTTGCCACAACTCTCTGATTGGTGGATTTACCCCCTCAGGTGGATGGGTAGTTTTTCACTGGGAATCCAGCTACTAAATGTGATTTGTTTTAAATGAAGTAAAATATTACTTTAATATTTTGGCTTTTAGCACAGCTCATATTCGGTCTCTCTTCAAATTTTATAATTTATCATTAAAAATCAGTTCATCGGGGCCTGGGTAGCTCAGCGAGTAAAGACGCTGACTACCACACCTGGAGTCACAAGTTCGATTCCAGGGTGTGCTGAATGACTCCAGCCAGGTCTCCTAAGTAACCAAATTGGCTATTCTAGGGAGGGTAGAGTCACATGGGGTAACCTCCTTGTTGTCGCCATAATGTGGTTTGCTCTCGGCGGGGCATGTGGTGAGTTGTGCATGGATGCCTTGGAGAATAGCGTGAAGCATCCATGCGCACTATATCTCTGGTAATGCACTCAACAAGCCATGTGATAAGATGCAAGGATTGACGGTCTCAGATGCGCAGGCAACTGATATTCGTCCTCCGCCACACGAATTGAGGCACTACGCCACCACGAGCGCATTGGGAATTGGACATTCCAAATTCCAAAAAATGTAAATAAAATCAGTCTATGTAGAAACCGAATGCTCTATTAGTCACATGCCATCTTTTACAGTAACTGGCTCAAAAAATCTGGTTGCAAAACTGTGTGCCACTGAGCAAACATGGCAGAATTCAAATAGCATATCCATATAATCTCCAGTTGTATGCTCAATGTTAAACATTACTCCTTAAACATTATGTTAACAAGCCTACTTCTTCTCACCTGTATTTCATCATTTCACTCCTGCACCCCAAATGGAAGTTGTTTAGATGTTCTCTAAAACCAGGTGTTTGTATTGAAGTGCAGTGTTTTGTGTGGCTGAATGCTGGTAGCAGAATAATCCTTGCAATGTCACCACTATGAGCAAATCTGATGCGGGTTGCCCACCTTGGTTGAATATTTAACATTGTGTGCTGTGAGAGACCTGACTGCCACCTCATGCATAATGTACCACATTCCAATCTGCCTGAGCTACCCTCAACTAGTGCGTGGAGCTTTCTCACACAACATCACTGCTTTAAGTGTCTGACAAACACCAACACCAAGCCACAAGAATAAATCTGAACATGTACAGAACTTCACAAGGTGTCACCAGCTTACTGTTTAACCCCATTTCATAACTCCATCTCCAGTACCTAGAGAATTTTGAGCAGTTTGAAAGTAGGCCCTGAGGTTCATCTCACCCATTGGAAAGAAAAATCACAAAATTGTTACTCCTAGATAGCAATGAGTTAAATTGGTGAGCAATTTTGAGACTTTTTCTGACGTCTCCTGCTTTTGACATGTTTCTACTGAGAATAATACCCCAGTAATCTCAGATGTGTTTCATCTAGAGTTACTGTGCTCAGATTTGCCAAGATGCCAAAGTCTGCAATCAAAATATCAACAATTGTCTTATTTGTAACATTTTTATTTAGGAGAAACATGAGACTTACGCTTACGCTTATTATGTCTTATGTGCTATGAAAGAGCAACCTTTGAGCAATAAAAGGTTCTTCTGGGCATTTAATTTACTGTATTTGTGTACTGATTTTATTAGCATGAAATATTAAGACTCCTTGCATTGTGTTTTAAATGAGCTGCTGATCTCAGGTGTGGCTGTGGTGACAGAAATGGTGGAATTTTGGGTTATGGTGGCAAGAAAAAGTAATTGAACCCTTTGGAATTACCTGCATTTATGTATTAATTTGTCTTAAAATCTGGGTAAATCTCTTATCTAAGTTACTATAATGAAAAAACACAATCTGTTTTAACTAATAACACACAAATTATAGTATTGTTCTTGTACATATTGAATACATCATTAAACCATTCACAGTCTAGGCAGAGGTGGGTTGTAACGTGCTACATTTACTCTGTACAGTATATTACAGTATATTCACTGAGTAACTTTTTTAAACATATTTTACTTTGAGTACGTTTACAAGCTGGTACTTTTTACTCTCACTCAAGTAAATTTTGAATTATTTTTTTGCTTTTACTTCTTTACAATGGGTAAAGTCCGCGAACAGACAGCATTTCTGCACATGCACAGCGAGGTGTGCAGGCACGCACGTGTCAGATGTGCGGCCGCGAGGCGATCGTATGGCGAAGAGAGACTGGCTGTGTCTGCAATCGTTCACTCGTTCACTATTTTCTATATAGTGAATGGCAGTTAGGGCACTATATCTCAGCAGTGAGTGAACGAAATTAGTGAATTCGGACACTGACATATACACTGAGTGTCACAGAAACAACCTCACATATGACATTTTAAAATACTTGGGTCTTACTTGTTATTCTTATTAAATAATATATTAAAACAATAAATCTTCATTCTGCTTGTCATTTTTAATATATACTGTGTTAATATAAAGAATAAAAAAAAATGTATCAATAAAGAGTACATTTTAAAATGTATCTGTATGTTTTGCCTCTCGATATGTTATTATGTTATTATAATTAAGTAATTTGCATGAAATAAAACATTGCAGGAGTGAATATAGCAGTAAATTCCCAGCTCGTACGTCTTCCCCATGGTGGATTGTGGGAAATTAACCGTTGTCGAGTGTACATCAAATGAAATTGAAATTGAAATGAATGTGCATTGTGGGTAAGAATGAGTGTACAAAAGTAGGGAACGAGTGGCTCACTCAGAATTCAGACACTCCTACAAAATGGCAGACACACGAAATAGGGCACTATATAGTGGATGGGGTGGTTTCAGACACAACGAGTGTTCCACTTCCGGGGTTGGTGCCCTACTCACTAGGCTGCATATATTTAGAGAGTGGCGGTACTGCTGTACAGAACGAATTATCTAAATACTTACAACACTGAAAACTGTAACTACACTGAAATAAGAATCCACACAGGACTTCAAAAGCTATGAAATAGCAAAAGAAAGCATTAATAAAGCATGATCTTGCTTTGGTTTATATTTCAGCATTCTATATAATGTCCTTGTGGGACATTTTCACGTTTACACTGTAATAATTACTAGAAATGTTTACAAACCAAAAAATGACATAAATATTGATCTGTTTCTCACCCACACCTATCATATCACTTATGAAGATATGTATTTATTTAGTCTTATGGATTACTTTTATGCTGCCTTTATGTTCTTTTTGGAGCATCAAAATTTTGGCCTACAGAGCTAAAATACTCTTCTAAAAATCTTAATTTGTGTTCTGCAGAAGAAAGAAATTCATACACATCTGGGATGGCATGAGGGTGAGTAAATGATGAGAGAATTTAAATTTTGGGGTAAACTTTCTTTAAAATGATAGTTCAGAAATAATTAAATATTCTGTCATAATTTCCCTACCCTCATGTTGTTCCATATCCGTGTGATGCTTTGTATTATGTGGAACCCAAAAGATGTTAGACAGAATATTAGGACTGACAGTCTCTGTCACCATTCACTTTCAAACTATGGAGAAAAAAAACATTCACTGAAAGTAAATAGTGACTCAAGCAAACATTCTGTCTAATATCTCCTTATTGTGTTGCATGGAAGAGAGAATGTCATACGGGTTTGGAACAACATAATGGTGAATGATGATAGAATTTACATTAATAATAATAATAATTCTGTTATACATGTTAAATGTATAATATGTAATGGAATATAGGGGAGTAAACGTAATGAATCAATATTGAAGTTGTGGGTTAGAGATAATTTGACTTTTAAAAAGCATGCAAACATTTTGAGTTTCATTATTCACAAGAAGCATCTGCTGATGTGGACGTGCCTCACAAAAAAGAGATCTCAGAAGACCTACAATCAAGTATTTTTGCTTTGCATAAAGCTGGAAAGGGTTACAAAGTTATCTCAAAGAACTTAGATATTCATCTGTCTACATTTAGACAAATTGTCCATAAATGGAGATGATTTAGTTATGTGGCTACTCTCCCTAAATGTGGCCATCCAGCCAAGATAACTCAAAGAGCACACTGCAGAATGCTCAGTGAGATAAAAAAAAGAACCCTAGAGTGACAGCTAAATACTGTTCATGAGTCTACTATGCGGAAAACATTAAACAAGCTTCTGCTTTTCAATAAAAACAATGTTGCATGCCTGAAGTTTGCCAAAGACCACATTGACACTCCACAATGCTACTGGGAAAAGGTTTTGTGGATGAAACTAAGATTGAATTGTTTGGGAAGAACGTTCAGCACTGCAAATGTCATAAAAAGGGCAATGCATACCAACATGAAAAAATCATCCCAAAGGTGAAGTATGATGAAGGGAATATCATGATTTGGGGCCTGGACTGCTTGCTGTTTTCACACTTGGCTTGATTGCTTTGTCCGAAAATATTTTATATTTAATATGTAAAAAAATAATTGGAATATTCAGAATAACAGACTTTGAGTTCTTCCACCTTCGTTTTGGGGATCTTCACACTTGGTTCGATTGCTTGGTCCAAACCTGAGTTTGATTCCACTCATAGTTCACCTACAGTGGGGTGGAAAAATACATTAATTGTATGAAATGTGTCTGAACCAGACTGTATGTTTATGGTTACCCAGGGTTACCTATTCTGTAACTAGGTAACTACTTGTGTATTAAAGTGCTGTTATCACAGCAGATACAGAGCTGTGTAAAATAAAGAATAAATGAAGAAATAATCTGAAGATGCAGAACAAGAGACCTTGTGGACATCAGACAATCAATCTGTTTCCATAGCAATAGACATTGGCTTCATGACATGTTAGCATGTTTTTCATCTCCTGCATTAATTTTTTTTGCCAAAACAAGTTGTTAGGAGAATATTAATTGTTATACTAATGTTATCAAATATGATAAGTGGGCAATATTCAACTCCTGTTTATAATTGCTGTAAATATTCAGATTTCTCTCAAGGACAATCGTTTGTATGTGATGGTCTTTGATCTATGCCTAGTTTTTGTGTTTGTGTTCAATAGCAGTGATGATATGTTGGTGCATTCTGGGAAAATGGATTGTGGAGGTACAGCTGCTAGAAGCGACATCAGTGTGACAAGCCACTGACACTGACACGGGCTTCTCGCTTAAGAAACACTGACATGTCTGTCCCTAAACAAGAATCTGTCACAGTAAAACAGAATGTTGAAATCGGGAATAAAGTTCCCTATATCATAGTCCTCATAACACTGCATTCAATACATGTTCCATTCTCGCCATTGAGAAATTGCTGAAGGAATGCTCTTGTTAAATGTCATATTAGACAAGTGAACTGTTTATGTTCTTAAGAATGATTTTATTTTTAACTTAAAGAAAAAAAGAGAGCATGCACATCCAACAACACTTAAAAAAGTTCCTGATCAAGGCATAAAGTGTCTTCAGCCAGGCCAATAACTGGAGTGGGCAGGAGAGAGGAGGGGCACAGTGACTATCCCAGTTTGGCACTATCCCAGTTGTCTGTCTCTTGCTCACCCCACCACAACCACAATATATATAAGTTATATACTTATATACAATATTTATTTTTATTTTGGAAGATTTTCATCAGACATTTTACTATAAATTGTACTTCCTGTTTATATATTGTGACGGTTCAGGCATTAATTTGGCACCTTTTTAAGCATTGTTGGATGTGCATACACTCTTTTGTTTTAGTTAGAAATAACATATGGATATATTAAGTCAGTTTACATTTTTTTATTTTATTTTAACTTATTAACTTATTTTAACTTGTTAACTTACACTTAAATACACATTTAAGTTTTGTTGCTTTTAATTCCTTAAGCTTGTAGCCCATCTTTATGCAAGTGTACTACTAAAAGATGGCAAAATAAACTTTTATCAGATATAAATCTATTTAAAATATACAGTCTTTCTCTTCTGAAAAACAGATGCAAAAATAGTGATGACTCATCCTGCACTCACAGCTTTTTGTAAAAAGTTCTCTTAAATGAAAATGTTCCCATCCCCTAAAATCACCTGTCCCTGACGTTTGCTCAACGGCTCCGGGACACCTGTCGGAGGTGGCTGCTCGCGGGGGACCGCGACGTCGAGGGAGTGATCGACCAGGTGGTACTGGAGCAATTCGTCCAATGGCTGCCCCGGAAGACGGCGGAGTGGGTCCAGTGCCACCGCCCGGCATCGCTGGAGGTGGCTGTTTGTCTGGCGGAGGACCATTTGGCGGTGATCCCGAGGGCGGACGAGCCCTCTTCTTCTCTCTCTCTCTCCCCTTCCCCTGTGTCTACACCCCCCTCCTCCCCCTCCCCTGTGTTCTCTCGCTCTGTTCTCTCCCCAGGGCCCGTTCCTGCCCCGCGCAGGCGTGGAGTGTATGTGCGATCAGCTTCCCGGCCTTGGGAGAATGTTCCTTCCCGGTCCTTCAGCCGCTCTCCTCCTCAGGTGGGGGTGCCCGCCAGCACAAGTGCGGGCGTAACGCCTGGGCCGGCCTGTTGGAGGTGCGGGGACCTGGACCACTTCCGGGATCAGTGTCCGCTGATGGAGGTGGGGATGGTGGTGCGGGTCTCCGACGTCCCGCAGGCTGCCCCCGATTGGGCTGGAGCATACCGGATTCTGGTAAGGATCGGGGGGGGGTATTTACCAAGCTTTGCTGGATACCGGCTGCAATCAGACCACCATCCACCAACGCTTGGTTCAACCCGGGGCTTTGGGTTTAGCTAAACTGGTGAGGGTGAGGTGTGTGCAAGGGGATGTTCACAAGTATCCCATGGTGACTTTGGCGATTAAATTCAGGGGAAGAAACCATAGTGTGGAGGCAGCGGTTAGTTCCCGCCTCACTCATCCGCTAATCTTGGGTACTGATTGGCCGAATTTTAGAGATATTTTAGAGGGTATTTGCGTGGATGGGTCCTGCATAAAGAGGTGTGCGGTGTGCGATGCTTTGGCAGGGGAGGCGGAGCCGGGGCAGTCCTCGGCTGCTCTGAATGACGAGGGAAGGGGCGAGGTGGCCACCCCTCCTCTCAGGGAATTCCCTGAGGGGGACTTCCCTCTAGAGCAGTCGCGGGACGAAACCCTTAAACATGCTCTTGACCAAGTGAGAGTAATTGATGGTCAACAGCTCCGGCCCGGGCATCGCCATTTCATACCCATATTTTGCCACGATTAAAGATCGGCTATGTAGAGTGATGCAGGAAGCTCAAACAAAGGCCACCCCAAAAGCGCCATTGCGCCCTCTACCATTGATCGAGGTCCCCTTCGAAAGAATTGGGATGGACCTCGTCGGGGCATTAGAACGGTCAGCACGCGGACATCGCTTCGTGTTAGTTCTAGTGGATTACGCAACTCGATATCCGGAAGCAGTGCCCCTGAGCAACATCTCCGCACGTAGTGTTGCAGGGGCACCCTTCAAGATAATCTCCCGGGTGGGGATTCCGAAAGAAATCCTCACCGATCAAGGCACTACTTTCATGTCAAGAACACTCCGCGAACTTTACGAGCTCTTGGGCATTAAGTCGATTCGCACTAGCGTTTACCATCCCCAGACCGTCATAGTGGAACGATTTAATAAAACGCTCAAGAACATGATTCGTAAATTCGTACACGATGATGCTAGAAATTGGGATAAGTGGCTAGACCCCCTGTTGTTTGCAGTACGGGAGGTCCCGCAAGCCTCCACAGGGTTCTCCCTGTTTGAGCTGCTGTATGGGCGATGCCCACGCGGGGTCCTTGACGTCATCCGCGAAGCTTGGGAGGAGGGAACTTCTAATAGCAAAAATGAAATTCAGTTCGTTCTCGATCTTAGAGAAAAACTCCACACACTGGGGCGACTAACACAGGAGAATTTGCTCCAGGCACAAGAACGCCAACGCCGGCTGTATGACAGGGGTGCTCGGCTACGGGAATTTGCACCGGGAGATAAGGTACTCGTATTACTCCCGACATCGAGCTCTAAATTACTCGCCAAGTGGCAAGGGCCCTTTGAGGTCACACGACGAGTAGGGGATCTCGATTATGAAGTTAAACGTACCAATAGAGGGGGCGCACGTCAAATGTATCAACTCAACCTCCTGAAATTGTGGAGGGAAGAGGCGGCCTCTGTGACGTGGGCCACGGTAGTTCCGGAGAGGGCGGAGCTCGGACCGGAGGTAAACAAAGCCCGCAATCTCAACACCCCGGTTACCACCTCTCACCGCGTCAACACGCAAAGGTTTCCGATATACAAAAGGAATTTGCAGATGTGTTTTCCCCTCTACCGGGCCGTACAAACATCATACAGCACCACATCGAGACCGAGCCGGGCATGGTGGTGCGTTGCCGCCCCTATCGCTTACCCGGTAGACAGGCCGGATGGCGCCCCGGGCTGAGTCGGGCGGTGGGCGTATGTGGCAGCGGGGGCGTGGTCAAGCGCCCGTCCAGGAGAGGAAAGCGGTAAAGGCGCTTACACCTGAGCTAAATTATGCCTAACACCTGTCTCTAATTCCAGTGAGCACGAGGAGAGCGGCATAAAAGCAGACACAGAGCCTTCAGTCTAGGGGGAATCCGACAAGCCAACCCAGAGCGCTTGTAATGTTTTGTGAACTATTGTGAGACAGATGACAATTAAAGCCTTACCTTTTGTTGAAGACTCGTTTCCTGTCCTCCTTCCCGTGAGGGTTGTTACACAAGTATCAAATAATGTTTCACAATGTGACGTATAATTTTAAGGCTATTGTTTTTTTTTTATTTATTTTTTTAAACATGGACAAGCCCTTTCAATATTTGTCCCACTCCAAGTTCCTAGCTGTTTCAATAGGAAATAAATCAACACAGGAACGAAAATTGCGCTCGCAGAGCGAGTCTTGGCTCCAACTCTAAACTAAAACACCTGCCTGTATTTTTAAGTAATCCTGGACACTTTGATTAGCTTGTTCGAGTGTGTTTGTCTAGATATAGAGCTAAACTCTGTAGGATAGTGGCCCTCCTGGAGCTGGATTGGGCACCCCTGATTTAATCTAACCAGAAAATAAGTATAAATGCAGTTTTGTATGTGTACTTAAATCACCAAAAGACCATTCCATTAATAGAAGAACTTTTCCTTTTAATTTGAGTCTGTTGCTCTACAATGGAGGCCTCTCCTATCTTCTTTGCTTAAAAGATGCCTGCTGTTCTAGCTAAATTTCTCCCTCAAGCAGTGAAAGCATGTAGGAGTTCATCGCCGCAGCTCACGCACTGATTACGCAGGTCAAAGCTCTGATAATTATGAATTTCATTTCCAATCCACAGAAAATCGCTTTGACCCCTCTACATATCCCCAATTGCTTTCTAGATCTGCATAATAGCATTACTGTCTGATATGGGTCATTTGAGATGTTGTGTCATAGGAGTTTGAGATTCAAATTGAAACAGAAAAGAAAGTATGCATTGTAAATGTGACTCATTTTCTATGTGATCTGCTCTGCGTGGGTGAATTCAAAATAAGTTCAAGAAAATGTCCACAGATGCTTTTATGTATTAAGTGTTCTGCCCCACATATCTTTTCATGGCTACTCGCTCTTGTAAGTGAGGAAAGACTTTTCATGTTGATACACTACATAGACAAAAGTATGTGGACACTTCCTTCTGATTAACAGGTTTCGCAAGGACCTTTAATTCTAGTGATTCTTTTTGGGTCCCCTGACAACTTTGCACTCTGGGTCCTCTATCTTACTGCAACCCATACAACATTATTAATAACATCAGCATGATTGCACATTCAATAAGAGACACTAAAACAACTGTGCACCTGAGTAAGTATCAATCACTTCTCTCCTCTTTTTCCCCCAGCGTTTCTAGTGATAAAAGAATAATTAAAAGAATAATAATCTTATGTCCAGAATAAGTAACACTCCAGATTCATGTAAACTATTTTCAACTTTCTTTCAAATTTTTCATCTCTTCTCTATCCTCCTCAACCACATCCTGCTGATTACTTTGCCACATTTTTAACTGACAAAGTAGCGAGCAACAGCAGCCTGTTCTCTACACCTACATGTAACACTCCCAGCTACACTCTTCCAACATCCCATCCTCTGTTCTCATCTTTCTCCCCTCTCTTTGAGACTGAAGTCTCCAAAGTGCTTCTTCTAACCATCCTACCACCTGTCCACTTCACCCTACCCCCTAATATCTTATGCAAGCTGCCTCTCCATCAATTTTACCCGCACTCACACACATTATCAACACATCTCTCAAAGCAGGAAATTTTCCCAATACATTAAAGCAGGCTCGAGTAACCCAACTGCTCAAAACACCAACACATAATCCGACAGTAGTCGACAACTACAGACCAGTCGCTCTCATACCTTTCCTGTCTAAATCTATCGAAAGGGTTGAATTCAACCAGTTGTCTGCTTTTCTCACACAGCACAACCTACTCGGCAGACATCAGTCTGGCTTCAAAAAATGACACTTAACAGAGACTGCCCTCTTGTCATTATCTGAAACCCTGTGACTGGTAAGAGCTAACTCCAAATCTTCCGTCCTCATCGTCCTTGACTTGTCTGCTGCTTTTGACACAGTGAACCACAAGATTCTCCTGTCCACCCTCTCTGACCTGGGCATCACAGAGGACTGTGCTTGGATGGGTAAATACCTCATTGGCAGATATTTCAAGGACTCCTGGAGAGGAGAGGTGTCCAAGTCACTGCAGCTGACCACTGATGTTCTTCAAGGACTCCTTCTCTTCTTGATATACACAACATCACTTGGGCCCTTGAGGCGAAGACGTGCGCTTTTCCCAGTTGCGTTCACAAGAAGTGTGAACTCTGGACATTCTTCCTCCTACTATTATATTTCTGTCATATTATCTTCACCTTGAGTTTTTATTCTGACAGAACAATGACAGTGCGCTGCGGTGTCAGTGTGTATTTTACAGTTTACAATGTTCTTCATTACAAATCTGTTGTAACGCTGTCACCTCCTCCATTTCTGTGATACTGCGATGCGTTTTTAGATTTGTATAATAACTTACTATAATATGCGGCTTCATATGTTTGGAATTGCGCAAATGGGTGAATCTGCTGCACTTTGCCTTTACAATGCATTTGAAAAGCTCTGCAACTGCAGAAAACCTTGTATTCACACATGAACATAGAACAGCGCATCACCCCATGAGTGTCAAGGGCCCCACGCAGTTGCGGTGTTTGTGTGGTAGTTAACATAGTTTCTGTCGTTTTCTTGTTCATATGAGATTGTGTAATTTAAAGAAGCCCAAATCTCCAATAATCTGAAGGAACTGTGGTATTTTAACCCCACAAGAAGCAGTTTTCGGGCATTTTCAGCTCAATTTGAGTGAAGTGCCCATTGAACGCAGATCTTTTCTGCTATGCCAAAAGAACCCGGAAGTGCAGCCACCTAGCGGTTGCTTGTAAACAGTTACTTAATCTATACAATATACAGTATATATTGTAAAGTGCTCTACTTTCCAAATTATTTTATTTTTCTTGAGCCAATCACCAGAGCCGTAAATGCTATTTTGTTATTTTAGAATACACAGCAACATTTGAATGCTCGTCAATGGAAAAATATTGCCATTATAATGGTGTGCCAGCAGCTAACGGCTGTGGTTTGGGAGGTAGAGCGGGTCGGCTGCCAATCGCAGGGTTGACGAGTCAATTCCCTGCCCACACGAATTCACGTGCCGAAGTGTCTTTGGGCAAGACACTGAACCCCAAGTTGCTCCCAATGGCAGGCTAGCGCCTTGCATGGCAACTCTGCCTTCATTAGTGTATATGTGTGTGTGTGTGTGTGTGTGTGTGTGTGTGTGTGTGTGTGTGTGTGTGTGAATGGGTGATTGGGACACAGTGTAAAGCACTTTGGTAACCTCTAAGGTTAAAAACAAAAGCGCTATATATGTGCAGACCATTTACCATTTTACCATCTAACTGAATAAAGCTAACCAACCAAACATTGACCCCCTTTGTTAAGTAGATCCAGGAAGCACTGAAAAACTACAGCGAGCTCTGGTGATGGTGAGTCAGTACTGGACAGGACAACATCATCTGTTCTGATCAATATTCCCTGGCAGCTCATCTAATGTGTCTCAGAGAGACTGTAGACAGACAGAATCAGGGTGGGGATGCTTTGAGTAAACGGGTAGGAAATTAATTGTCAGAAAGGAAGTCTGCAGTTTTTAGTGGGAAGGTTGGATGTTTGTGTATGTGAGAGATTTTGAAAATATAAAATGGTTCATGCATTAATGGGTGTAGTAGATGTAAGGCCATTTTGGAATTCAGAATGAGAGGAAATTGATATGTCATGTTTAGGATTTCAGAAAATGTACTTAAGCAACTATTAACATTTGTTGAAGACATAAAAATGTATATGTTTTTGGGAGATCAAAATACAGCATAATAATTCCCTTCTTTGAAGTTTTGAATTACTTAATAAACCCTGCTTGTTGAAAGTATCTAAATTAAAATAGAATTTAACACTTGGTAGTAAAGAAACTGATAAATTAGCAAAATATCTCCAGACATAATATTTAAAATATTGATTAGATTGTTCTCTAAACACATTTTATTAAATGGATATTTTGAACAATACTCCAGTCGTTCTAAAATATATATGACAATATACAAAACAGACATGTTGAGAAACACATTTTCACCATTTTGTTCTCTTAAGTCAGGGACTATATCATCTAGCGGACAATTGATACTTAAAGGAATAGTTCACCCAATGAGGTTTATTGTAAATTATATTCTAAAGGGGACACGTAATGAGGAATGAAATTGTCCTTGATATTTTGACATATAAGAGGTCATTCTACTCTAAAAACATATTGTTAATTTCAGAACTAATTAATCCCCAATGCAATAAACGCATTTATTGAAACCGAGCTACAATAACGCCTTGTTCTCTACTTACGTGACTAGACTTTGTCATTAGGGGGTTCATTAATTCATGACCACCTCTACAGCAAAACCAACCGCTGAAATGGCCGGGTCTTTGGCTCGGCTCCTCAGTGCGATACCTGATGTGTGTTTGCAGCGTCACTCCTTTTATACCCGTACGTCCGGGGGAGTGCCATGCAAATTCCACGCAATTTCCATTGGCCTTTTCTCAAGATCAGAGATGTCTGGGCTCCACAGTTGTGGTGTTTGTGTGGTAGTTAACATCGTTTCTGTCGTTTTCTTGTTCATATGAGATTGTTTAATTTAAAGAAGCCCAAATCTCCAATAATCTGAAGGAACAGTGGTATTTTAACCCCACAAGAAGCAGTTTTCGGGCATTTTCAGCTCAATTTGAGTGAGGTGCCCATTGAACGCAGATCTTTTCTGCAATGCCAAGAGAACCCGGAAGTGCAGCCACCTAGCGGTTGCTTGTAAACAGTTACCTAATCTATACAATATACAGTATATATTGTAAAGTGCTCTCATTTCCAAATTATTTTATTTTTCTTGAGCCAATCACCAGAGCCATAAATGGTATTTTGTTATTTTGTCAGACTACACAGCAACATTTGAATGCTCGTCAATGGAAAAATATTGCCTTTATAATGGAGTATCAGCAGCTAACGTTCGGCTGTGGCTCGGGTGGTAGAGCGGGTCAGCTTTTTTTTTACAGCAAAAAAAAACAAAACTTGAACGGTCACACCCACTGGTGCTTCAGTTCGTATACTGAGAGAGAGCAGGACAGACAGGCCTAGTGTGGCCTCACTATTCCTGAACACAAAAGCGGAACCATCTGGAAGTTTGAGTCCCATTTTTCTATTTTAATAGTTTATTTTTCATTATAAATTATATTATTAGCATAACAGTTTGAGTGAAAAATTTGTGCAAAACCTGCATGTGAAAAATCTTGCATGTGAATTTTCACAGAGCATCTTGTGAAAGTGATTTAATGAAAGAAACCCTGTCCTTTTGTATAAAATGAGTTAACACAGTTAATGTCACAAATTTGCTTATTTTATTACTGATCATGAAATTGTGTTGAATCTTAAATATTTCTTATATTATGTCATAAGTTTTTCAAAATCACACAGAGGGATAATCACTAGCACCCAAGCAACAGCGAGAGAGAAGCAGTCTATTTATTTATATTATGTTTTTCACACCTGACCTGCATTCCAATCTACATTCTGATGTAATCCTTCCTCATGATCAACCTGCATGTTTCAGTCAGCTGAATGGGAGTGTGACGAGACTTGCGCTGTGCATGCAAGCCATTCGCTCATCACAAGCCGATCAACAATTTAGCCCTTTTCGGTGATTCGCATCTGCAAAATACTAAAACTCTATTTCCAGGTTTAATTTATATTTTGAATAGACTCATATGTTTGAACCCCACGATGTGGGTTTATGTTTTCTCTTTTAATCTTTTAATGTATTTTTGAATGTAACCATGGTTTAAGGAAGGTGTACCTGTATGCTGAGTTGGAAATATCCTGCCTAATGTTATACTTATTTTGTGCAATCTGGCAACCATGCACCCAAGTGCGCTTTTTCTATCTCTCGCTTTCCCCTTTGAACTAACTTAGATCTGTAGTGCAATATTCTGTTCAAGGAAAAGTGTTATACGGCTACTCTGTGTCCATTCTTGATGCTGCTTGTGATGTTTAGTGCTACTTTGCAGGTAAACCTTCTCAGTGATTAAATTAAATATAAAAGTAGATCTCGGCATCATTGACATGTGAGAAAAAGAGTTAAATTTGTGCAATTTAGAAATGTTGAAGTCCCTTCGCGCCTGTATTTTAATTTAACTCTTGCAGTAATCATTTATCATAGTCATGCCGTCTGTGTTATTCTGTGGTGTGCTGAAAGTCAAACCATTGAGGAGACCCCGCATCATGACCCTTTTAGCATGTAAACGGGTAATGTTTTAGAAAAAAAATAAGTAAACTTGTCCGCTTTGCGACAAACATTAAAAGTTCTATACATTTTTTATTTTTTTATTTATTAAAACAGACCCCTGATATAAAGATTGTTAAATTGAATAATAAATTAACAGGAAAGTAGAGATGGTAAAATACATTTATAAGCCCAGCCTTTATTCAGTTTTTTAATGATTCAAGCTTTGCAAAGGAACTGTTATTGAAGGATGGGCAGTTATCCTTAATGTTTTTTTAAATCCTGACTGCAAAACCGTGAGTAAACCGTTTCATTCATGAGTATTTCAGATGTCATGACTGTTTAATAGTTTATGGTGCTGACACCCTGTCTAAACTGTGTGCATCCATACAAACTTTCTAAATGTTTATTTGTGTTGCTGGCACTACAAGAACCAGTGCGTGCAGCTCAAAATGAAACAGGACACCCATGGACTGTCAGCGTGACTTGTTGCAACTGACACTTCCCATGTTAACAGCAGCATTGATTATAATGGGTCCTATTGCTTTTGACTTGACGCACCTCTCACATCAGTAGTAGACAATGTTAGTGTTAACAGTTGTGCTTGAGATGAACAGTTTAATATATTCAGATGCAATGTGTTGGATGTGCGTTATGTGTAAAACCCTGATATTTAGTTTTATATTGTTTTGGAGCTGGTTTCAAATATGGCTGTATTTGAGGGGCAGCATGATGGTAGTTAATCAAAACAGTGAGTATTTACGTTGAAGTTTTAAGGAGGCGCTTAGGACAAAATCGTTTCAGACAGAGGGCCAGAGACAGGGTGGAAAATTATCATCTATAACAAAATTATGACTGTTTTCACCCCTTTAATATGTAGTAACCGTCAACCTGAGATAACGTATCGGTTACCTAACGTAACCTCGGTTCTCTCTAGATGAGGGAACGAGTATTGCGTAAGCTAGCTTACGCTACGGGAAAGATTCATCTTTTCTGAGATATTGAAGCCAAAAAATTATCCTTAATTTTTGTATCCATTGTCAACGCAGTGTGGCAGCTGCAGACCTTGAGCGGGCTAGCTAGCGAGCTCATAGGTTGCTCTGCGGCAACTGCTGCAGCCTATAGACGAGCTTGGGCGAACTCGCATCCAATGAGAGGCGTCCGCAGCTCACTGCATCAAAGCCCGCCAAAATGGGCGTGACTAGAGTGCATATAAGCGTGGTTCGTAGGCTGGAACCCTGGTTTTCATTGACTGAAGCGAAAAGTCAGCTAGGTGGCGCGAGCACGGCCGGCTACGCAATACTCGTTCCCTCATCTAGAGAGAACCGAGGTTACGTTAGGTAACCAATACGTTCTCTTACGAGAGGTTCTCTCGTATTGCGTAAGCTAGCTTACGCTTACGGGAACCCATTGTCAACGCCGTGCGTGCCAAGCATCCACTGTATGAGCCCCAGGGAATTAAGGGGGACCGGGGAGCCCTTATGAGTGGGGAAATAATATTTGGCCGGCAAGAATGCGGGTCATTGATTGTGTAATACATAAGCACATAGTGGGAAGGGAGCGACAGAGCGGCGGTGCGGTCTGTGTGGAATGTGTCCCATCAGTGCAGCTCACCAGGGGAGCTGTAGCGTGATTAAACCGCTAGTAGTTTTGCCTGCAGAGCGGGCACTTCCATATTGTAAAATCTGACAAAGGTGGAGGAAGTCCATCCCGCTGCCACACATATGTCGTGAATGGAAATCCCGCTGGACCATGCCCACGAGGATGCCATGCCTCTAGTGGAGTGAGCCCTAATGCCCAGCGGGCATGGCAGGTCTTTGTGGCGTATGCAGCAGCAATAGCGTCCACTATCCATCTAGATAGTGTCTGTTTCGAGGCGAGACCTTTGGTGCGCCCTCGAGCGAAGCAAAAGCTGCTCAGAGCGTCTGAAAGCAGCGGGCGCGCAGTATACAATCTCAGTGCTCTGACCGGGCAAAGGAGATTGGCGTCGCGTTCAGCTATCGGTGCTGGCAGCGCCGATAGGGAAATGACCTGTGCTCTGAAAGGAGTACCGATCACCTTGGGAACATAGCCGTGTCTAGGCTTTAAAATGACCTTGGAGTCACTTGGTCCAAACTCAAGACCACTGGCGCTGACAGACAGCGTGAAGGTCTCCCACACGTTTGACTGATGACAGGGCAGTCAGAAAAGCGGTTTTGAGTGAAAGGTATTTCAAATCCACGGATTGAAGTGGTTCGAAAGGGGGCTTTCATAGTTTCGAGAACTATAGAAAGATCCCAGATAGGAACCGATGGGAGTGCGGGGGTTCATCCTTCTAGCTCCCCTGAGGAAGCGGATGACCAGCTCGTTTTACCCCATGACTGGCCGTGCAGGGGTTCAGCGAACGCCGCAGCGGCCGCCACATCCACTTTGGCGTGGATGGGGATCTGCCCTTATCCAGCAGCTCTTGTAGAAATCTGAGCAGCGACGACACCCCACATGTCCAGCGGGTCCAGGTCTCTGTCGGTGCACCATTTTGAGAACACAGACCATTTTGGCCATAGAGTCTTCTGGTGGAAGGGGCTCTAGCATGTATGATGGTGTTTATTACTCCTTCTGGCAGAGCGACGGGTAGTCGTTGATCACCACGCATGCAGCCCAGCTCTGGGTGGGGATGCCAGATTGTGCCGTGAGCTTGAGAGAGGAGATCTGCTCTCACTGGGATGGGCCCGCGGCTGTCAGTGACAGCTGCGTAAGCTCCGGGAACCATGTCTGATTCTCCCAGCGCGGGCTATGAGGAGCACCGGTGGCCGTTTCCCTGATCCTCTGCATTACCTGTGGCAATAGCGAGGCGGGAGGGAAGGCGTAAAGCGGGCGTCTGGGCCAGTCCTGGGCCAGCGGCGTCCTCGCTTCGAGAAAAATATAGGGCAGTGAGAGTTGTCTTTGGGCGCAAAGAGGTCTATCTCTGCTCTGCCGAATAGGTGCCATAGCGTCTGGACTGTTTGAGCGTGCAGGGACCATTCCCTGGGGAATATTGTCTCTGGACAGTCTGTCGGGCCGTCGTTCAGGTGGCCTGGCACGTCGCGTCGCCCTCAGCGGCGCAGGTGGCACTGGGACCAACTCAGTATGCGTTTAGATCAGATGGAAGAGGTTCCTGGATCTGACACCGCCCTGGCGGTTTAGGTAGGATACCACAGATCTGTTGTCGAGCGGACCAGGGCGTGGTGACCCTGAATGACCGGGAGAAAGCGCCGCGGCGTGCTCGACCGCTATCATTTCCAGACAATTTATGTGAAGGAGCTTTTCCTGAACTGACCATAGGCGAAAACCGGAGAGCCCTCGCGGACCGCGCCCCAACCCGTGTTGGGCGCGTCTGTCGAGATGACTTTCGGCGAGATACAGCTCCCATTGTCACTCCCGCTGATACCATTCGGCCACTGTCCAGGGCTGCAGAGCTGATATACAGGTCTGAGTCACCTTGATGGGCTGGCGGCCTGTGGCCCAAGCCCGGCGAGGCAGCGGGTGTTTAGCCAATGCTGAAGCGAGCATGTGCAGTAAACCCAGCTGAAGTACTGCTGCGGCTGAGGCCATGTAACCTAGCACTCTCTGGAATTTCTTCAGAGGCGTGAGGCTGTTCATCTGAAAAGATCGCGGCTAGTCGCTGAACACGGCGTCTTGCGCTGTGTAGATAAGCGAGCCGTCATTGCCACGGAGTCTAGTTCTATTCCCAGGAAGGAAATGGTCTGACTGGGCTGTAGTGAGCTCTTGGTCCAATTGACTGCAAGACCCAAACTGTTCAGATGGCTGAGGAGAACTGCTCTGTGAGACAGAAGCTCCACATGTGACTGAGCCATAATCAGCCAGTCGTCCAAATAGTTCAGAATTCGCAAACCCTGACTCCGCAGGGAGTGCGGCGCCGCATCCATGCGCTTCGTGAAAGTACGAGGTGCTAAGGACAGGCCGAGCGGAGGACGGTGTATTGATAAACCTGGCCGTCGAAGGCGAATCTCAAGAATGGCCTGTGACGGGGATTTATCTGAATCTGAAAGTATGCATCTTTCAGATCGAGAGAAATAAACCAGTCCCCCTGGCACACATGCGCGAGGAGTTTCCTGATTGTAAGCATTTTGAACGGTCTTTTTGCAAGCACCTTGTTCAAAACCCTGGCAAATAGCCCTGTTGTATTGTGCTTAACACCCACTTGGATATCCCTGGAATAGCTTCCCACGCTTTGAAGCGTAACGCTAGAGGGTGAATGGCCAATTCGCTCTGATTGCCGCACACAGAGCGCTGAACAAAATGTGTGAGCGCATTTAGTGTGTTCATGCATGATTGCTCGCAGACAGCATGAACAGGCTGTTTTGTGAGTGACTTCCCGATTGGAATGATTGGGGAAAGGGTCACATCTGTTACGTATTGCGCAAGCATAGTCATGGGCACGGGACTTACACACAGAGGAATGTTTCCTGGCCGTGTAACAGAGCGGGCAGAGAATGGGCGCGCATGCGCATTTGTGAGCGCCTTCATTGATTCTGACGCTTCGAGCGGTTCAGTAACCGCTTTATGTGAGCGTGCTCTGGTGGGGACACGAGACATGCAGTGCTTGTGTGCAGAAGTGAACACTGGATTGTGGGCACATTTTCTACACATAGGGCTGGTCGTGTGACAGAGCGGGCAGAGAATGGTAGCGCTAGCGCATTTGTGAGCGCCTTCATTGACTCTGGCGCTTCGAGCGGTTCAGTAACCGCTTTATGAGAGCGTGCTCTGATAGGGAGCACGGGATGTGTTATGCTTGTGTGTAGGGGCGAACACTGGGTTGTGGGCACTTTTTCTACACATAAGACATGTTTGCTCTTTACAAGATTTATTTGAGTCGCCGTGAAACGGCGTTTGAGTGCAGAGCAAGCGGGCAGTGTCACCGGCTTGTTGGCTGCTAAATTCACCACTGTAGTAGCCTGAGAGAAGGGGACTGACAGGGGCAAAGTTTTGACGGTGGTCCGGCCGTGGCGGGACTGAGCCGTCATTTGTTCAACAAAGTTAGGAAGACTTCGGTTGCTCTGGTTTCAGCGTTACCTTAAATCGAGGCCAGCGAGGCGGCGGTCTGCGGCGGCTGTCTGAGCGCTGATCGAGGCGGCCGCCCTGTCGACGCTGAGAAGTCTGAGTTTGTTGAACTGGGCGCTGTGAAGAGGCTCGTGCAGGAGGCTGGTCACGTGAGCGGCCTGCAGAGGAGCTAGCGCGACGCGGCAGGAAGAGGTTCATGGCTTGGGTGGCTTTCTGGACTTCTGAGAAGCGGTCAACAATGCCACTCACCGCGGAGCCGAAGAGACCGGTCGGAGAGAGCGGTGCGTTGAGGAACGTGGAGCGCTCTGCTTCTCCCATGTCGGCTAGTGTTAGCCACAGGTGTCTCTCGGTCACAGTCAGCGATGCCATGCACTTCCCTAGAGCTTGGGCTGCAGCTTTGGTAGCCTGAAGGGCGAGGTCTGTCAGCGCCGTAGATCAGTAACAGCCTCTGGGTGCCTGCCTTTCTCATCCCACTCCCGAAGAAGGTCTGCTTGTAGGATCTGTAAAGCGGCCATTGAGTGCAGCGCAGATGCGGCTTGGCCGGCGGCGGAATAAGCGCGGCCAACATAGGCGGAGTCGCTCTGCAGGCCTTAGGCGGGAGCACAGGCTTGGAACGCCATCTCGCGAGGGCGGACAAAGGTGTGCTGCTACCGAGTCCTCGACCGGGGAATGGATGAGTAGCCTCTCTCAGTGGCGCCGTCCACCGATCGCGAGAGAGGTGGAGGCGTGGGAGCGGGTCCTGGCTGAAAAAGGAGCATTCCACGACTTTGCAAGCTCTGTATGTAATTCGGCAGGAAGGGGCGGCCGGGCGCGGGTGTAGAGCGGCGATGGCTTTGAAGAAAGCAGCCGTCGAGTCTGTTGGGTGCCTGCTCAGGGGCGGTGACCACTCGAGCCCGAGGCGGTCGACGGCCTGTGTGAGGAGGCGTGTTAACTCCCTTCGACTCCGGCCGGGTCCTGCTGGATTCCTGGGCGAGGAGGAGGCTTGGGAGCCTGACCACTCCTCGCTGTCCGAAGCCATGATGGAACAGCGGCCCTTATCCTCCGCCTCGTCATCCGAGATGGCAGCAGTCGCGGCCGCTCGGCGGCAACTGCTGGCGTCCGAGGCGGGGAGGGTGAGCGATGCTCGAGGGAGAGGCTCGGCGAGGCAGTCGCTTCAACCACAGTTTCCGGCAGCCTTTGTGAGCGGCGCTTCTTCCTGCGCGGCTGAAGGTAAGGCGTGGCGGTTTCTGCTTTGAGCGCTTCAAGTCGAGCCCGCAGGGGTCGACATCGGTAGCTCCTCACAGAAATCGCATCCGCCCTCAGCGAGGCGAGCTCTGCGTGCCCCAGTCCCAGGCAGAGAGCGCCAGATGATGTGGCGGTCTCCTGTGCTGAGAAGAGCGCGACATGAGGCGCAAGTGGAGCGAGGCATCTTGAAAAAGACGCTTCGTACTCTTTTGTGAATAGTTCGTGAGAACTAGCTTGCTTTAAAAGGATACGTCGTCGGATGGCGTAGCTTCGCAGGATGGCTGAAGGTGGCTGAGGCGGCCGGCTTCTTCTAGCGCTGTCCACGCTTGCTTGATGCCCCTCGAGCGGCGACGCGGCTTCCAGGTCAGCGATGTGAAGAGCTTCGCTGAAGAGATGAAAATCAGGGTTCCAGCCTACGAACTACGCTTATATGCACTCTAGTCACGCCCATTTTGGCGGGCTTTGATGCAGTGAGCCGTGAAGCCTCTCATTGGATCGCGAGTTAGCCCAAGCTCGTCTATAGGCTGCAGCAGTTGCCGCAGAGCAACCTATGAGCTCGCTAGCTAGCCCGCTCAAGGTCTGCAGCTGCCACACTGCGTTGACAATGGATACAAAAATTAAGGATAATTTTTTGGCTTCAATATCTCAGAAAAGATGAATCTTTCCCGTAGCGTAAGCTAGCTTACGCAATACGAGAGAACCTCTCGTAAGAGAACTAATTGTGTTTTGTTTAGTTTAGCACACCACTAATAAAAGGAATAAGAGTTGAAAGAGAAGTTGATGGATGAACAGTATTATGATAAATGAATTGTGATTTATGTTTTAGCATGCCCTTCTGTCATGTACAGCTTTCTTATCAGTAGAAATACAGAAACAGGGATTAAATGGAGGCAAAATGCTGATTTGTTATTCTGAGGCCATGCTGCTCAGTGACGAACAAAACAGTGTGATTCATTCACTCTCGTAAGTGGAGTATTCCTGCAAGTCCTCTTTGGTTTACTTAGAAGTACTATTGTGCAGCTCTCCAACGAAGGTTAATGTATGTACATTTCTATTTCATGGCAAATCTTTGTGTTTTATAGATGGCTGTTATACTGAGTATTAGAGAAAATCTGAAAATCTTAACATCTGCATAGCAGGGTTGTGCACCATTCAGAAGTGAATTAGGAATGCCTTTTACGAGAACGTGCAAAAGATTTTCCTGTTTCCTGAAAGTTATCAATGAAATAAGTGTCATGAGATATCTCACCAGTCTCTGTGACTGCTCTAGACTTTGTAAACAGCAAACAAAAATGTGTCTGCGGGTTGTGGTCTCTCACACATTTACATTTATGCATTTGGCAGACGCTTTTATCCAAAGTGACTTACAGTGCAATTATTACAGGGACAATCCCCCCAGAGCAACCTGGAGTTAAGTGCCTTGCTCAAGGACACAATGGTGGTGGCAGTGGGGTTCGAACCAGGGACCCTCTGATTAACAGCCCTGTGCTTTAGCCACTAGGCCACCACCAAATTGCTATTTCGATACTATGTTTGACAACCATGGGAACATGCTTTGTGTCGGTTTCAATGGTATCGGTGCTGTGTTTGGAATATGGGATGTGTCTACATCAATAGCTCAGTCTCGTGTAAGTTAGAACGACTAAAATCGTTTACAGCTCCAATCATAATTAATTATTTAAATGAAAACTATAGAAATTTGTATTTAAAATACTTTATAATATATATTGTTAATTCCAGTTTAATTGAATTGAGGTAGCAAACAGGATGCAGAATTGTAATTCGATTGTGAAAGAAATGCATATTCTGCTCTATGTGTAATTATTAATAATAATGACAACTACATATATTTGTATTTAAAATACTTTCATATAGTTTAAGATACAGGATATATACAGTGTATACACTAATATATATTCAAACCAGCCCATCTGGCACCAACAATCATGCCACGGTCCAAATCACTGAGATCACATTTTTCCCCATTCTGATGGTTGATTTGAACATGAACTGAAGCTCCTGACCCGTATCTACATGGTTTTATGCACTACTGCCACATTATTGGCTGATTAGATAATCCCATGGATGTTTGTTGATGCCAGACAGGCTGGTTTGAATATTTCTGTAACTGCTGATCTCCTGGGATTTTCACACAGAACAGTCTCTAGAATTTACTCCGAATGGTGCCACAAACAAAAAAAATCCAGTGAGCGGCAGTTGATGAGAGAGGTCAACAGAGAATGTCCAGACTGGTTCAAACTGACAAAGTCTATGGTAACTCAGATAACCGCTCTGTACAATTGTGGTGAGAATAATAGCATCTCAGAATGCTATTTTGAGATTTGGGTTGGCGCTGTTTTGGTGGCATGAGGGGGGCCTACAAAATATTTGGCAGGTGGTTTTAATGTTGTGGCTGATTGGTATTGTGGTGAGCAGGGTGGAGCTGAGCGGAGTCTGGGCAGAGTGAGGCCAGGAAGATAAGTGGTGAATGACTTTCACCTGCTTGCCACACCGGTCTCGCGTTCCAGTGAGGGGTGGCGGGAGTACTTAAGGAGAGGAGATAGCAGCAGACGGGAGAGAGAGATGCGTGGAGCTGTTTGTGTGTAGTGTGTTGAGCTGAAAAGCCAACAGTGTTTACGTGTGGTGAAGCTAAAAAGCAAACCTTTTGTGCGCTGCTGAAAAGTGCAACAATAAATGTCTATGTGTTTCATCAAGCTGGCCCCAGCATCCCCCTTTCCACAAACAGTTACGGGTTTATATAATTTTTATCTGTTAATTCTTTTGGTCTTACCAGTTGAGGTAAAAAAATAATATCAAGGAATAAATGAGCCTAATTAGTCCAAATTATTTATGTCATTATATTAGGGCTGGGGGAATTAACACGTTAATCTTTGCGATTAATTTGAAATGATTAACGCGTTCAAAAAAATAATGCAATTAACCTAGAATTTTTTTTTTGTTGCCTCAATCACAAACACTAAAGCCTCCATTTTAATTACTTTCTGTTTTGGCGGCTATTGTGAGTGTGCCGAGCTAAGTCATCCTGGCATGATGGAGAAGGACATGGGTATAGATTTGCTCAAGGGTGAGCAATGACAACTACTTGGGCATCACAGCAGAGTGCCTCTTTGCGAAGTCATGTGCTGAACATTTTTTGGAAGTCGCCAAAGACCGGAAAGTAGAGCAAAAGTTAACAACACTTAGGACGGACAGTGTTCGGAACTTGATGATGAGACTGCTACTGTGTGTGTGTGTGTGTGTGTGTGTGTGTGTGTGTGTGTGTGTGTGTGTGTGTGTGTGTGTGTGTGTGTGTGTGTGTGTGTGTGTGTCTTTCAACTTGGATTTAAATTTCAACTTGCACTTTAACATTTTGTTTTTGCTTTTGTTGGTGCATATGAAGAAACTGCCCTGCTTTTGGCCTATTGCCTTATGTTCTATAAGCTGATCCATTCTTTTTGATAACCTTAATGGTTTTAATATCCACTTTGTTGTATATAATGTTGCTGCATGTAATATATTTGTTGACAATGACTACTCTGTAGTTCTGAGAGTCTGTTTACAGTTAATTAGATGTCATTAAAAATGTTATTTAAAATATACTTCCTTTGTGTTGATTAATTTAATGAGGTGATGCTACATTTAAATATTGATGATTACAAGCTTGGGGGGAAAAAAATTATTAATTGCAATTAATCACACAAATTGTGCAATTAATTAATAAAAATGTTTTATCGATTCCCAGCCCTAAATTGTGTGTATATATATATATATATATATATATATATATATATATATGTATATAATTATTCAGATAATTAAAATGCATTACATTCTTGTGGCAGAAGATTTCATCATTAATAAGACAATACAAAAAGCGGTTTTAGAATACAATGTATTGTTTACTACCATATTATTGAACATAAGCCAATCATTGGCATACAGTTCACAGCAATCCATTTCACAAGTGAATTTGTCAATCAGTTGGAGATTTATTATGAGGGCTTGTTTAAGGGCCCGTCAATTTACACCTACGTCTGTAACCCACACAAGAAGAGACAGTCACAATGTCGAATACAAACAGCTTTATTAAACACAAAGCGTGCAACAGTACAAAAAGGGCAAATCCAGTGAAGAATGGTCAGGGTGAGCGTTAGGTCAAAAGCCGGGGAATCAAGATATAAACAAGGGGGCAAATCTGGGAGAGAGTGGTCAACGAGAGCGGGAGGTCGAAGCCGGGAAACAAGCACAATTAGACGGGACTAGCGGGATGAAAAAACAAGGGAACTAGGGGAACACTAGCGGTGGTAAAGCGAAGGGGTAAACTAGAACACAATAACCAACAAGAGTGAGACGAAAGGGTTGTGATAAATATAGGGGAACAAACGAGCGGTGCAGGTGAAACGAATAACTAGTGATTGGGACGAGTACAGGTGTAACTAATGTTCTGGCGATTGGGAGCGGGCATGCGAGCCCGAGGAGGGAGACCTGCTAACGAGCATGAGAGCTCGTTGGAGCAAAACGAGCGTGCAAGCTCGAGGGAGCAAAACGAGCGTGCGAGCTCGAGGGAGCAAAACGAGCGTGGAAGCTCGAGGGAGCGGGGTTCGTGACAACGTCAGACGTCTCGGGTGTGTTGCGTCATAAACATAAAATGTTTAGGTCACTGTGTCAAGTTAAATATAGTTTAATACTCAATCTTTAAACACATCTTGAGATCCCTTAGTTCTCATTGTGTTTTGAACGCAAGAACATAACTCATATTTTTGTTGTCCTGCCTACTGAAGTGTTTCCTTCACTGTATAAACTGCGCGTTGCTCATACAGCTGAAATTTCACTTACTGCCCTCTGGAATAAACAGGTGGTACTGCAAGCCTGCATTTCTCAGGAATCTTCCTTATTATGGTCCGTGGGCATGAGATTAATTGCGTTAACATTTTTAACGCGTTATTTTTTGTCAAATTAATCGCACTGAATTAACGTGTTAAATCGACAGCACTAATATATATATATATATATATATATATATATATATATATATATATATATATATATATATATATATATATATTGTGTGACTGATGAATTTCTTTGAATTTAAATTCACTAACTTCCACTTCCTGTGATTCCAATTCAAATTCCTGTTTAAAATTCAAACTCATTCATTGAATTCTGAATATTGCCCATCTCTGCTGTATTGCAGGCTACTGCATATCTAAAACACATCTAAAGGCAGGCCCAGTGGGGTGTGTCATGCATTCAACTGAAAAATCAAGATATACTGCCAAAAACAATACAGAGCAGGTGGCACAGCTTTAAATACCTATAAAACTGAGATCCAGGGATCCCAAAATGATGAACCAAATTCTCAAAAGATCTCAGCACTCCACTCTAATATAGGTCAAAAGTGTTCAGTGTTTAATTCGGACATTTATATAGATGTAGCCCCCCTCACAATCCACACTTACCAACAGAAAGGGGACTTATTAATACGTAATTTAGGGTTCAGCCATATGCTTCAGGCTACATCTATATAAATGTCCGAATTAAACACTGAACACTTTTGTCCAAACCACATGCAAATACAAAATAATGGGGTGTGACTTAACTTCTCTGGTTAGTTTGATAGAAAGGCTTTGCAATGGCGAAATGGGGCAAGGACTTCCAACTTGTTCAATACGAAACCATGGAGGGGCTCTCTCAGGTGGAAGCGACCAATGAGCCAAATGTCTGAGACCGAATGCATAATAATAAAACAAAATCTTGGGTAGGCCTAGCCCAACTTTGTCAATTTTTTCAATCAAGTTTCTTGTAACTTGTTGAAATGTAATATGGGACATTTACCATTCCAAATAAGGGACTTCGCTTTCCTATCAAATTGCTTGAAATAAGAGTGGGGGACATCTACAGGGAGAGATTGTAGCAGGTAGTTGAATTTTTGAATACAATTCATTTTAAAAACATTAACCTTCCCAATCATAGATAAATGTAATGAAGCCCACCAACTCACATCACTCAAAAACCTTTTTATTAAAGGGTCGAAATTTACTATAACTAAATACCCAAATACTTAATGCCCTGTTTGGGCCACTGGAAGGTGCCTGGCTGAAAATCCATTACTGGGCTGTACGATGTCAGAGCCAAAGCGTCGGATTTAGACCAATTGACTCTGTATCCTGAATTTAGAGAAGAAACTAATAATCCTAAAGAGACAAGGCATAGATCTAATGAGATCAGGGACTAATAATAAAATATAATCTGCGTTAAGCAAAAGCTTATGCGCCACACCTCCCGCCCTTACCCCTGGAAAATCATGATCTTTCTTATCGCTGCTAATGGTTCCAGGGCAAGACAGAACAATCATTGGGAAAGAGGGCAACCCTGCCGGGTGCCCATATATAGAGTAAAATCATATGAAATTAATCCATTCGTTTGTACCGCCACTACCTGGTGTCTATAAAGTAACTTAATCCATTCAGACCTCATGATATTGATGAAATGCCTAATGTTATCAGAATAGCGTTGGACCCGAATAAAAGAGATGTCATAACTTTACTTAATCGGTTACCCAGAATTTTAAAAACATGTTAATATCTAGCTAGATCAGGGAAATTGGATGTAACTTTTACACTCGCTTGGATCTTTGTCCTTTTTAAGAATCAGACTGATCCAGGCTTGTGTCATGGTTGGCGGAAGCTTTCTATTCTTTAATGGTTCCATCTAAACTTCTTTAAAAATTGGAGCCTGTTCTGTAGCATAAGATCTAAAAAATTCAGCTGCAAAGCCATTTGGACCCGGAGCCTTGCCTGTACTCAGGGCCTTGTCAAAATACCTTGATAACTTGGTTATCTCAGAATCAAGAATTTTTTTTGCTCAGTTGTCAGTTTAGGGAGATCTAATGGTTTCTAATAGTTTCATCAGTAGATGAAAATGTGGAACTATAGAGATCAAGATAGAAGTCTTTAAAAGCATTATTAATATCAATGGCAGTGGTAAATATTTCACCACCAGCAGATTTCACTGTGGGAATGGTAGAAACTTATTCTCTCTGCTTTATACTATACTTTTGCAAGGGCAAAAGATGACAGATTTTTTTATTTATATCTGACGGTGTTACATTAAGCATTATTAGTTCAAAAGACTTACACTTATATCCTGTACTTTGAGTAACACCAAAAACATCACTGTAAATTGTAGCAACACTTCCTTCTCGACCCTTCAGATGAGGCTCATTTTTATAACAATAACCTGGGGGAGTAGATTCATTTAAACTAATATATTCATACGGTTTAAGCCAGGTTTCAGTCAAACAGTGCACACCCGAACTATGATCTGCAATAATTTTATTTACAATTAGTGCTTTGGTTGAAAGAGATCTAATGTTTAGTTGCCCTATCTTAATATGATGTTTATCTTTAATATTTTTTTATTTTCTGTTTGACCTTAATACAATATCTAGGTGATTCAGTCTATGTGTTGTAGTTTATGTGACCTGTGTGACAGCTTAAGGCAGCTAGCAGACATTTGGATTAGCCAGTTTGTCTGCTCATCCAAAAACAAATTAGACCTTCAAGAGCAAGGATCATTCAAAACTTGTCAATTTGCCAACAGATGCTTCAGCAAATAATCCAGCGCTTTGAGAACAATGTTTCTCAAAGACAAATTGGAAGAATTTTGGACATTTCACCCTCTTCAGTGCACAATATGGTTAAAAGATTCAAGGAATGTGGTAAAATATTGGTGTGTAAAGGGCTAGATGAAACCACTTCTAAATACGAGTGATCTCTGATCTCTCAGACATCACTGTCTTAAAAACATAATTAATCTGTAATGGATATCATGAACATGGGCTTGGGATTGCTTCAGTAAATCTTTGTTAGTCAACACCATTCGCCGCTGCTTTCACAGATACAAGTTACGACTTTACTATGCAAAGCAGAAGCCCTACATCAACACTGTCCACAAGCGCTGCCGACTTCTCTGGGATTGGTCTCATCTTAGATGGAAAGTAGAACAGTGGAACAATGTTTTTTGTTCCGATGAGTCCACATTTCAAATGTTTTTGAAAAACACAGCCATCGTGTTCTCCGGGCCAAAGAGGAAAAGGATCATCAAAGCTGTTATCAGCGTCAGGTCCAAAAGCCAGTATCTGTATGGGCCAGTGGTGTGTCAGTGTAACTCGCATATCTGTTTGGGCACCATTAATGCAGACAGATATGTAAAAATTTTGGAGCAGCATTTACTGCCATCCAGCACCATCTTTTCTAGGGATATCCAGGATTTTCAGCAGGACAACTTCAAACCACATAATGGCCGGAAAAGTGCAGGTGCTAGATTGGCCTGCTCGTCTCCAATTGAGAATGTGTGGTGCATTATGAAGTGCACAATATGGCAATGAAGAATATATTATCATATACATTTTCATATAGTACTTACTGTATATATTTCATATTTTGTCAATAAATATCCTTTTTAGCCAATCTGGTAACTTTTAACTTTCTGCATGTTCGTGTCTGGTGGCAAGTCCTCGTGATGATAAAAGTCTCACCTTTTTCTCTTTAGCAGAGTAAAACTAAGGAAAAAAGCAGTCCAAAATGTTTTATATGTGATTATCATAGCACATTCACTCCAATGTTTACCTCTCACGCCATCGCCAACAGATGGATGTTGCGGACATTCTCCTATTTCACTGTACAACAGTGGAAAAATAAACTTTCACAGCGTCAACTGGCCCGGATCGGTACAGAATGGTACGATATGGTTTTGCAATAAGAACTTTTCGGCCCGATGATGGAAAAATGGCTTATGGTCCTAATAAAGAGCCATCCGTGGTCTTCTGCTGTTGTAACCTATCCGCCTCAAGGTATCGTAGCCTTTCTGTCAGCTCGAACCAATCAATCTCTCTCATCAATAAGGCCTATTCCGTCCTCAGAACTGCCACTCACTGGATGTTTTTTTGTTTTTGTTGCAATTCTGAGTAAACTTGTGCTTGAAAATCCCAGGAGATTAACAGTTACACTACCAAACTCAAATACTCAAACCAGCCCGGCACCAACAATCATGCCACGGTTGAAATCATTGAGATAAAAATGTTTCCCCATTATGATGGTTGATGTGAACATTAACTGAAGTTCCTAACCCATATCTGCACAATTTTATGCATGGCACTGCTGCCACACAATTGGCTGAGAGTATCTCATGATTAAGTAGGTTTTCAGGTGTTCCTAATAAAGTTCTCAGGGAGTGTTTGTTCTTGTTATATTTTTGTAATATAGTCCTCAAAGCTCCATGTGTGTAAGAACCCAGTTGGCCAATAAAGCACTTTCTGATTCTGATAGCTCAGATCATTTTAATTAATTATGATAAAAATGATTTGCATTCATATTGAAATTTCTGACTTTTGATAGCAGACTTTAATATCTTGGCAAATTTGAGCATAGTTTAAGACATTGTTGAGATCTCCTCTGGATCTCTAGATGATTTGCGTTTGAGATAACATAGCCTTGTTCTCAGGAGAAACATCTGAGCAGGAAACATCAACAGTAGTCTACATTTAATCTCCATTTAATGTCATTGCAGTCTAGAAGAAGCAATTGCAATATAAAAGAGATCTCATTTGGAAACCATGGTAACAATGCACTGACATAATGTCTGACTTTTGTGACACTCTAATGATATTTTCCCTATGGCATGAGGGAATAACATGGCTCTGTGACTCCATGACTGCTGATTGAGACATTGCTGACCAATCTATTTTAGAAAACTGCGTATGTGACATTCGGAGACTCGCTCAATCCATTCCCCACTCTCTTGTTTAGCATTTTGTGGGATTTAAGATTCTATTAAGCAGCATGAATAACTGCTATAATTTGTAATCTCTTAATTATGGAATATTATACAGTAATTTTTTAAATACAAGCTCTTGAAAGCCAAATCACATTTGATCGAATTAAGTCTGGGTTATGGGTGTGCAAATAAATTCAAAGGAATTGAGTGTTTAGTATGAATCTATTATGTGTTTAATAATTAAATTCCCCTGTTATCGCATTGGACCTGATCAATGATTCTGGGCTGGCGTCATGTTGCTGTCACTTGTAAATTATTACACCATAAATGTCTTTGTAGCTGCAGTTCAAGCTTCTAACTTATGCCCCTGCAGTGAATGGTAAATGCAGGAAAGATGGTCATTGTTAAAATTTAGTACACAGCAATATTCAGCGCTGATTGGTATTTATGATGCTGTGTTCCACTTACCTTCTTTCCATCATCATGCAGCAAAAAGTTGTGGCCTAATTGTTGAATAACAAGGTTCAATTGATTTAGAATGAGTTGGTCCCTCTTGGCGGCTAGACAGCAGACATTCATCACTGCATAGACTTTGAGCAGTTGTGTAAGTAAATTTAATTCTAGCCTCTTGTCTGCAGCCAACCCAATGGGTTGTGTATAAATTTAGATTTTCAATCCAAACTTATGTGTACTGCCACACCAGAGCCAAGCTACAGCTTAAAAGCAAAATTAAAATTCTGTCAACCTTTACTCACCCTCATGTTGTTCCAAACCCATATTACTCCCTTTTATTCCCTTGGAGCGCAGAAGGATAATTCTGAAGCAGGTATTTTTCATACAACAGTTAATAGTGACCATGTCTGTCAAGCTCCAAAATGGACAAAATAACACCCAAATCACCATAAATATCCATGACTTGTGACCCATATTACAAGTGTTATAAATCCATGTGATAGTTTTGTGTGAGGAACAGTCCAAAATGAAAGTTATTATTAATTGATAATCTTCCACTCCACTGCAGCTCAAAAACAGCTCTCAAAAAAATTATACCTTTATAGTTTGACGTTATGATGTTCTGTCACAAGACACCTGAGGACCAATGACATTTTATGTTATTTATCAAATATGGCCATAGGTGCCATATACTGTATGATTTGAGAGCTACTCTTCAGCTGCAGCGGAGCAATGAAAAGATCATGCTGGTCTACCAAGTTCACAAAATGCTGTAAGTTTGGCTGTGGTTGTCCAACAGCTAGACCAGAACTTAATCAGCATAAACCAGCCTTGATTAGCTTTTAGCATCTTCAGAAGAACAGCAAGGTCAATACAACTTTGTTTCTTGCTTGTATCTTACTCCAATGATCATTAAAGGTCATAGTACTGACTGATGAATCGGTTGACTGACTAATGAAGCCACTCAAATTAAGTGGCATATGTTAAACACATGTCGTCTTCCAGTTCTGCTGATATACAACCATGTCTTATATGCGATTAGAATATGGCTTCAGTTCATCCTTTATTGTGTGACAGTGCGCTGCCTACACAGTGATACTGACATTACTTTTAAGTGAGTTTGAGTTCGAGTAGATCAGGCAGCATTGCATGCATCGCCAGCATATTCCTGTGAGTGTAATCTTTCACTTGTATGAGTGACGATGGCTGTTAAATCACAGCCACAGCCATTACTCTGTTTTATTTTTTATTTTTTTTAAGCTTTTCCCCCATGAGTGCCAGCAGATTGCTTTTAAAACACTGGTATACAGTATTGACTGGCAATAAGTCAATCAGCCAAGGTACTTTTTTCTTAAAGTTTCCCTTTCCTGATGTACACTAAAACTTTTCAGAGGTGAATTTATAAAGAATGAACTGTGCCATCTGAAAGCCCCGTATATGTGCATGAACTTTTGACAGTGCTTTTGTAATTCCTGATTCTCTGAAATTATTATGCAAGTCATTCAATGCCGCAAATGCTCTTACAAAATTTTTGCTGAATGCAATTTGCATGGCGCAGTTACCTAAAGAACTTGCTGAGCTAGTGCTAGGTGGTTGAGGATGCAGCAGACTACTGCGATTTGGCATACTCTGCCGGGATGGTACAACATTGCTCCACCACTGTAATCGCTCTACCACTGACTAGGCACCTGAATAATAGCACAATATTATTTGTGCCGGGCAAATAGAGGAGTGTTTTGTTTATAAAGCGCAATCTAAAATAAACCTAATTTACATAGAAAGGTGTTGTGACAATGGGCCTCATTTATTAACATATCTTTGCATAAAACCTGTGTGCAAATGCTTTAATGCAAAAATTATGATTCATTGATAAGCTCGGAATTAAATTTATTCCCATTTTACGGTAACATTTATAACCAACTTAAACCACACATACAAAAAGCAAGGTGATCCTTCAGTTTTTTATATATTTTAGTGTAACAGAAAAGATGTGCATTATAGCTCAATCTGAGATGCAAAAAATGGAGGCGATCACATGTAATTTATATACTGTGTTTAAACTGGTTTTGAAAATGACATTTGAGAGTGCATCTTTAAAGTTTGCAGAAAGTGACGAAATGCTGAACAGGAGAGGTTGTAAGGAAAGCCCTTATATGGAGATCTTATGAATATGTTTTATGCTAATTATTAAAAGTGGGGACACACACCTTAATTTAGAATGCTCAAGATTAATTAACATTAGAACAAAGCTGATTTCAAATTGTTATGTGTAAACACCTATTGTAAACACCTATTTACAATCTGCCGGAAGTTTTGTGTAAGAACATTTTATGCGCACATAAATGCTCGACTCCTTCGTATTTATGCTTAATTAGACCCACCGACTAAATTTAAATACGTTACAGCACTATTTCAGCACTTATTTCACCTGGTTAAATCGGTTTTTTTGGGTGGTTAGTGAATAAGATGCTGATTTTAGTGTGTTAGTGAGTTTGAGCATTGGGAGCGGCACAACATAATCCACTCAAGAATCACGGCCCTCTAGAGGCATGTGGCTATCTGGTGCTTAGCAACCAGATGAAGAGCAGGTATGATCCCTTGCATGGCCTTTAGACCGTCTGTGGCTGTCACTCACGCAGTCCCATAAGCCCTCCGCTGTAAAAGCATAGTCCTGTTCGTAACTGACTGCTCCTCCTGTTGCCATTAACAAGTGAAGTTCTTTCAGGTGTGAAAAGTCTTCCTGGAAATGCATGTCACTCAGAAACGTCAGTGTACAACTATAAAGTAGTATAACTTCAGTGGATAAAAAAGCATGTGATTTCACACCATGACAGACCTGTGCAGTCTATTGATTGAAGTTCTCTCCCTTGAATCTAAATGAGAGACCAGCTGTGTGTGATGTATATAGCTGTGTTTGAAGAGGAAGAGTGATTTATCCATAACAGATACACCGTAAACTAGACAAACTAGAAAAGTAACACTTCACAGTTGTGCACAGTGGGGTTCAAAGAGACCACTAGTGAAAATGCTTCCAATATTACACTTTTTTGAAATACCATTGTTTGTCTTTACAAATTGTATTTTCAGTGTAACAATTTGAGTTAAGTTAAATTTAATATTGTAAAAAAGGACTGAAAACTTCAAGGTTACTGTTGTAACCTCCGTTCCCTGATGGAGGGAACGAGACGTTGTGTCGAATGTAGTGACACAAGGGGTCTTTCATGAGAGCCTCGCGTACCTCTGAACTTGAGAAAAGGCCAATGAGAAATTGGCCGACAGAATTTGCATATCCCGCCCCCAGACATACAAAAGGGATATGCAAGGGAAGCAGGTCTGTCAGTCAAGTTTTTGCACTGAGGAGCTGAGAACAAGTTATGGCCGTTTACAGTGGTAGGTCTAGTGTTGTGGCAAGGGAGACACGGAGATTACAACAGTAACCATGACATTCCCCTTCTGTCACTCGACGTTGTGTCGAATGTAGTCCTAGCTGATGAGGGAGGAGCTCTACAAACACAGTGACCGGGGGAAGAGGGACTGCCCAAGGGAGACATGGTCCACTGACAGGTGGACCATACTGTGGAAAATACATCACAGGGAGTTTCCTGAAAAATTAGGCCTCTAGAGCCCTACCCCAGTACAGAGCACTTGCGGCTCGTAGTGGGTCTGGTAGCAAATTCCTCCACTGAATTCGCAGGCCAGAAGGCTAGAGAGGAATAACATCCAGGAAGCGAGAGCTTAGTGGCTAACCTTAGTGACTAAGGCTAACCTTAGTGGCTAATCTGCAAGTTCTGCCGGCTCGGACCTGGCAAAATATGGGACAAGACCGACTCAACCCTGACATTGTAGAATCTCGAAAATGTATTGGTTGTTGCCCAACCCGCTGCTCTTCAGATGTCTACTAGGGAGGTGCCGTTGGCCACACTTCTCGTCGAGTGTGCTCGAACCCTCAAGGGGCGGGCACGGCCTGGGTCTGCTAGGCCAGCGAGATAGCGTCAATGACCCAGTGAGCTAACCTCTGTTTGGAGACGCCGTTCCCTTTTTGCCATCTGCAAATCATCTAAAAACATCTAAAGCTCTGTGTGCGGTCCAAATAGATATGCAAGCCCGGTTGAGAACTCGCAAGTCCAAGATTGCCTTGGGTGCTGAGAAAAGACTCAAAGTGCTTACCTTGCTCCATGCACCCAGCAAGGGACGGGTTAGAGACAGAGGAAGAGGTCCTGGAGAGGTGTCTGCGGAACTTGTCAGCGCCATCGCGGGTCCGGAGGCAAGGTGACTGTGTCCGGGGAACCAGAACTATAGGACTTTGAATCTGGGGCACCGTGAGAATGGTACGCACCAGCTGGATGACCCAGGGAATGAGGAAATCGCAATGTGGGTACCGCAACACGAAGGGGGTAGGCAAAAGAAAATAAAGAAAATGAAGATTTTCCTTCCGGCCCTCCACCGGGGGACGGAGTGGTCCTTATACCAGCTCCGAAGCGAACATCTGACTGCCCGGGTCTTCTGTCTCAGGAGCGCGTAGGAGCTTTCCCGGTTCTAGAGGGGCTCCTGGAGACGTGGCGTGTAGGCAGCCTGCGGGGAGCTGTGCCCGGGTTGAGGCAGAGCTGCCTGTTGTTTGGACGCAGGGGGACGCCCTCGGCGGGCAGACGGGGCACGGGCTGCGCTGGGGCGGCGCCGAAAAGGCCAAGCTGGGAGATGGGGGCGTTGAGGAAGAGGGCCTTGTCAACATCGCGCATCTCAACCATGTGGACCACGAGGGTGGCCATCGCCCACCCGAGTGCCCGCGCTGTGACCTTCGTGGCTCTGAGAGCAAAGACGATGGCAGAGCGCAGTTCCTGCAGCACATCGGAGAGCCATGGCATTTCACATGGCATCTGCGCATTGGCCTCATTCTGGGCGGGCTGACCCAAAGGACGATTCCTCTGCATCAGACGCCTGAATGCTCTCCGATGCAGTGGCGATGTCATCATCCAACTCCGGGAGCTCAAGGGAGAATGCGGGCTGGGCGGGAGGTGAGCCGCAATCACCTCGAACCTGGATGGAATCAAGAGACCGGGGGGGCGGGAGGTTCTTGGGGATTTACCCGGCGAAACCGAGCCCGCTGCCATCACCATAACGCCTCCATCGCCAGCCGGGTCGTCCTTAATTCCGTGGGAAGAAGGAGTGATGTGGGGGTCAGCTGAAGTGGCATTCACTTTGAGAAATGAAAGCCACGACCGCAACACTGCAATGGTCATGTGTATCTCGCAATGAGTACATGAACCATCCACAAACGCTGCCTCAGTGTGATCGCTACCCAGGCACACGTGGCAGCGACTATGACTGCCAGGCTTGGAGAGATATCGACCGCATCCAGGAACTACACAGAGGTGGAAGGGCATCTTTAAAAAGCCGTGTCCTGAAAAGGACGTGTATTGCTCTTTTGTGAGTGAAAACAAACTCTTTTAGAGGGGAAAATACTCTTTTAGAAGTAGACACACTTTTAGACAAGACCGCTGTCGAAGCGCCCAGGGACGTGGACTGCACAGCATGCAGAGAAAGAGAAAGCCGCTGGTAATGTGCCATAGATCCAACAGCAGTGCTCTGCCAACAGAGGTGAGTGGTGCAGTAGTGAACTTCAGCTTGCTGCTGCACAACCACTCGGCTCTGACAGACGCACGCCCACTTCCCTTTATACCTGTATGTCCGGGGGCGGGACATGCAAATTCTGTCGGCCAATTTCTCATTGGCCTTTTCTCAAATTCAGAGGTGTGAGAGGCTCTCAAGAAAGACCTCTTGTGTCACTACATTCGACACAACGTCAAGTGAGTGACAGAAGGGGAAACACTATTAACTCTTTCCCCGCCAAACACGGAATTTTCCGTGTTTTATGAAAAAACGTATCCCCGCCAAACACGGAATTTTCCGGGTTTCCATGTTTTAGAAAGAGTACGCAACTCTTTGATCAAAGAAACAGACTGCGATCGTCTCAAACATGAAGAAGTGGAGTATGAGAAGCTCAAAATATCAGACATAAACATGCCTTTTTCTCAGCTTTTTGTCTGAAATGTTGTTTTTTGACAAAACCTACCTCTGTTCAAGTCGCAATAAAAAAAGAACAAATGAAGATAAAATAAAATCGTTTTTTTTTTTGCCTAAAAGCAGAGGCCCAGATCTTTATTTTGATATATAGCATCTTCATATATTCATGGAAGAAAATATTCTGCGGGCCATTAAATTTAGCAAAAATCATCAAAAACCCTGGCGGTGGCTGGCAACTTTTTTTTAAAAACGCTGGCGGGGAAAGGGTTAAACCACTGTAAAAGTAGTCAATACTTGTGCATAATATTCCAAGCCTCCTGAAGTCATCCAATCATTTTGTGTGTT
This sequence comes from Xyrauchen texanus, assembly GCF_025860055.1. Taxonomy (NCBI): domain Eukaryota; kingdom Metazoa; phylum Chordata; class Actinopteri; order Cypriniformes; family Catostomidae; genus Xyrauchen; species Xyrauchen texanus. Next base: position 25,926,226 of record NC_068284.1, on the reverse strand, counting down.
GAAAAGATAAAATTTAAGTAGTCATACCCTCTCAAGTCAAATCATTAATCAACTCCTGTTTGCAGCACCTAAATCTAATATGGCGACTACGCTACAGGTTTGACGTCAGACCATTTGCTCAGAATACATACAAGGTTTGGATGTTATTGACATCCAACCTGCGCCGTAGTCGCCATATTTCATATTTGGGTGAACTACCCCTTTAACATGGTGAATAACACACATTTGCTTAATTGATAAGTGACCTAGACATTTTCAAATTCTAAAACATTCTGTGTATTCCCAGGTTATCATTTTTGGACCCACTGTATATGTAGGAAATGTAAGATTATTATAAACCAGGCCATAAGCATTATCACAGGCCTCACAATCTTTACTAACACACATCCATATGCAGAGGAAAAAATATATATATATATATATATATATATATATATATATATATATATATATATATATATATATATATATATAGTGCCACTTCATAGAAACTTCCAACCTGTGAATGAGCTTGGTCTCTCAACTGTGTGTATGGTTTGCATAAAGAGAGAGATGCCCTGGCACCTCAATCGAACTGTTATTAATTAACAATGACCCAAACCCCATTTATAATGTAAGAGTTCTATGGAGGGTTCACTCCCCGGTCAGGAGACTAATCGTTCTGCCTGAAATAACCATCCCCTGATGGAATGGTTATTTCACAGATATGGGATGGTTATTTCACAGATTTGGACTAGACATAAGTAAACACCTAAAGTGCTGTGACAGAAAGCTTCATGGGCTATATGGGATATTCATTATTATACAAATTGTATGCATATTCCTGCTCTTAGTCTCTGGTTCTCTGATTGTACTTTAGATTGCTGTCTGTCCCCAGATTCTGAATCTCCTCTAGAAGATCTTTCTGTGTTGCAGCTAAACTTTGGAATTCACTTCATATGAACCTCTGCAATATTGCTTTCTTATCCACCATTAAATCTCAACTAATCTCACTTTTTTCCAGATAGTAATATCTCTCTATTTCTGGTTGATGACTGCCAAATTATTTTCTTTGTTTTGTTTTGTTTTGTGTTATGTTCTATTTTTTTATGTGTGTGTGTGTGTGTGTGTGTGTGTGTGTGTTTTGTTTCGTTTTTGTTTCTTTTTGTTGTAATCTGTAGATTAATTGTAATTTTTGATAAATTATTGTATGTTAATTATAAAAAGACGGAATGAGGGAATAACACAGAGATAGCAAAAACATTAGGTGTGGCCAAATCAACTCTTTGGAACATTCTTAAAAAGAAAGAACGCACCGGTGAGCTCAGCAACACCAAAAGACCCTGAAGACCTCGGAAAACAACTGTGGTGGATGACCGAAGAATTCTTTCCCTGGTGAAGGAAACACCCTTCACAACAGTTGGCCAGATCAAGAACACTCTCCAGGAGGTAGGTGTATGTGTGTCAAAGTCAACAATCAAGATAAGACTTCACCAGAGTGAATACAGAGGGTTCACTACAAGATGTAAACCATTGGTGAGCCTCAAAAACAGGAAGGCCAGATTAGAGTATGAAGAGAAGAGTATGGAGAAGGAAAGGAACTGCTCATGATCCAAAGCATACCACCTCATCAGTGAAGCATGGTGGTGGTAGTGTCATGGCGTGGGCTTGTATGGCTGCCAATGGAACTGGTTCTCTTGTATTTATTGATGATGTGACTTCTGACAAAAGCAGCAGGATGAATTCGGAAGTGTTTCGGGCAATATTATCTGCTCATATTCAGCCAAATGCTTCAGAACTCATTGGATGGCACTTCACAGTACAGATGGACAAATACCCGAAGCATACTGCGAAAGCAACCAAAGAGTTTTTTAAGGGAAAGAAGTGGAATGTTATGCAATGGCCAAGTCAATCTCCTGACCTGAATCCAATTGAGCATACATTTCACTTGCTGAAGACAAAACTAAAGGGAAAATGCCCAAGAACAAGCAGGAACTGAAGACAGTTGCAGTACAGGCCTGGCAGAGCATCACCAGGGATGAAACCCAGCATCTGGTGATGTCTATGCATTCCAGACTTCAGGCTGTAATTGACTGCAAAGGATTTGCAACCAAGTATTGGATTTATGATTATTAATCTGTCCCATTACTTTTGGTCCCTTAAAAAGTGGGAGGCACATATACAAACTGTTGTAATTCCTACACCGTTCACCTGATTTGGATGTAAATACCCTCAAATTAAAGCTGAAAGTCTGCAGTTAAAGCACATCTTGTTCGTTTCATTTCGAATCCATTGTGGTGGTGTATAGAGCCAAAAACATTAGAATTGTGTTGATGTCCCAATATTTTTGGACCTGACTGTATGTCTCATATTTTAGCATCTCCAATCCAATCTGCTGAGACTGCACTTTTCACTGTAAGGTGGGACTTCCATTCCTACTTCATTTGTTTCTCCCATTCACACTCTTTTTTTCTGGACTGTCTCTGGTTTGGCTCTCTCATTATAGATCTGTGGTTCTCTGACCTGGTTTGCATGTGATACCCTGTATGTATTATTCTGCTCCATTTAGAATGCCATTAAGCACAGAAACATATTAAGGAATCAGAAAATGAATGCATATATGTGCATGATTTCCTAAATTTTGGCAATTTGTGTGCTGTTTATATACTGTATTAATCCACACCAACTGCTTTGATTGGCATAAGCTAATAATACAATCAAGGCAAAAGGATGCACATCAACATCTGTCTAATCCCATTCTGAATGGGGATTATGTAGATAGTACGCTTTCGGCAACAAGCAGTAATATGATACACTGGCCAGCCAGACCTCTTGGTCCTATAGTTTCAGGTGGAAAATCGAAGAAGGAGATACATATTGCAAAATGGAAACAGAGACAGCTTGTGGCTTATCTGAAATCCAAACAATGGCCATATGAGAGGCCTTTCTCAGCTTGGCCTTTAGGGTGAGTCGTATAATTGCCACAAGACTGCAAGTCTTCGAGCGCAGGCCTCTTCTGAAACCCATTTATCTGATAAAGAAGCTGGCCAGTCGCCCACTCTTAAGGTCAGCCGGAAGATCGTTCTGCGACCCTGCTGCTCTGCACAAGCAGACTGCAGTACTTTTGTCATAGTGGTTTGCCTTTGAATTGTTTAATACTGGTACAGTTTAATGACAGAGCCAGGGAATATTTGCAATGCAATCATCCAGCATTCATCTGTGATTACAGATTATGAGGTTAATGAACCAGTGTGCTTATGTGTTCCTTTGGGTGAATTGTACTTTAGATGAAAGCTCCATCAGCCCTTCATGTTTATAGCTTGGGGTGTCAGACATTTCAGTAGTCGATACCGATGCCAGTGAAATGTCACAATTCTCCATACCAATTTCGATACCACAGTGAAAACTACTATGCTGTCGAACATACTTATTTATTTATTAAGTTATGGTAATATAACTATTAACAAATTCTGTTAAAACAATGGCAGGTAGAATTAAATTATTTCTCAGTTAAAGGGTAACTAAACCCTAAACCAACTTTTTTTAGTTAATGATCTGTAAGCATGGGGCTTTATTAGTACTGGTCATTGATTCAAGTAATTTTTTTGACATTTGTGTATAAAGTGTTTTAATTCTACAATATATGGTGTAAAAACGTCTGAGTGCTGCCCTCTTCAGGTTGAACGGTGGCTACTGCAGTTGAATTTTCCTATTGGCTGTTGCGGTACTTCGTGACGTAAGCGGTGACAGCTGATGTAAGCAGGTTCCATCTCACCACGGCAGATTCATGTACATGTGGTCTTGCGACCGTGTGAGGAATAATATTAACATAGAGTCTGACAGCAGCTGTCAATTAATCCGTCACTACGAGTCTCAGGTGTCCCCCCCCCCCCCATAATCAAAGGAATATTCCTGTTCAATACAAGTTAATTTCAATCAGCAGTATTTATGGCATAATGTCGATTACCACAAAATATAATTTAGACCAAAAAAAAAGCAAAAACCAAAGTTACGGTGAGTCACTTACAATGGACATGAATTGGGCCAATTTTTGGAGGGTTTAAATGCATAAATGTGAAGCTTATAATTTTATAAAAGCACTCACATTAATTCTTCTGTTAAAACTAAAAGGTTTGTATACATTACATCATCAAGGCAACAAAATTAGAAAAACTGCCCATAAATTTACAAAGAAAAGGTTAGTAAGAGAGTTTATCAAAGTAAAATAATTTTAACAGGCTTTTTGTTTGTCTTGTGGCTATACTTTTTTGAGTATTTTAACATTCACTGATTCACTTCCATTGTAAATGCCTCATTGTAACCCAGAATTTTGATTTTTTTTGTTAAGAAAAGGAGGGACAATCAATATTATGCCACAAATGCTATTTATTGAGCTTAACTTGTACTGAACCTGGAATATTCCTTTAATAAATAGTCACATGAGCAATTATGTAAGTACATTTTGAATTAAACGTTTGAATTAAGAGCAAGGAGGTTAAGTTAGGTGTATTAAACTGAATTTTCAGCAAAACCTGAGGCAGAAATGTGACTATTAACAATAAAAAACACAAAATTAAAATTTTACTCTTAAGACAAATGGTTCTAAATAAAACAAAATAAGGATTATTTGGCTTTTAACATTAGTAGATCCCTTTTTGGTGCTAAATAGAACCTTTGCTAAAGGTTCCATAAAGAACCATCCTTTGAAAGTGCTACTTAGAACCTCAATTAGTGCTGTAAAGTACATTTTTGATGCAAGTGGAGGGGTTCTACCCCTCTATGTATCTGCTCCTATAAAATATTATAGCCTCAATTATGGTTCTACATTAAATATAACCAAACAAACAAAAATATTAACACAAGCAAGGCATGTGTGTCAACATTTATTTTCTATTTAAATGAAAACATTTTAGAAAAAATAACTATGCTTTTACAGCAAACATTAGTTAAATGCATTAATAAATTATTGTGATTAAATAATTCAAAATGAATAAATCAATCACATTAATGAATACATCAACTAATACATAAAGTGAAAGAGTCAATAAATACATATGCAAATGAAATAGTAGGCCCCTACATTGCTCCACACATTAAGGCTGGGAGAGAAACTTATACATTCTTTTATCTTTTATAGAGAAATGATTTTTCTTTCATACTGACAACCAGTCCTTCAAGGAAGAGCAACATCCCATGGAAACACAAAAGAGATTAAATGAAGGCTAAACTAAACTAAAGGCTTCACTAAAATATCTGCACAATCATTTATGATGTCTTCAGCATCCATCACTGTGTATTTTGGTGTATTTCAGTGGCAGCCCCTCTCTGCAGGTAAAGAGGTTGTGGGGTCCAACAGCATCAGTCTGAATAGAAATACACAATTAGGTTCTGAGTCAGTGTTTTAGTATATGTGGACAACACAGGTGAGCCCTTCTCAATGTGAAAAAGAAAAAGTGAACACAAAGTTTTTTGTGACAAATTGTTTACGCATAAAACCAAGTAAACAATTGAATAACTAAGGACTTGAGTGATAAAGACTGAATTTGTGATCCATATAGAATTCTATATGGATCACAAATGCAGTCTTTATCACTTAAGTCCTTGGTGGATAAAAAGAGAGAAGTATCCTCACAGAACACAGCTGGAAGACATAGTGTAGCTGCTTTTTAACTGTAACATATGACACAAAGAAATCACATTGTATTAATTAATTACTGTGTATATATTAATGGCAAAAATAGATATGAAAAAATAAAGAGAGATAGAAGTACTTAAAACTCACATAATCTGATAGCTTTTAGGCAGACATGTGCTGTTATCAGAGCAGCCAATGAATCATACCCCGGGTGGAATAGATACCTGAAATCACAATAAAAATCCAAAATTACCCCCTTTTTCAGAACATTATGTCAGTTATTTAAAGAAAATGACAAAATGACAGGTCACCTTTTGAGTTGGTAACTTGCATTTTCTGGCAGAGATCTATAAATTACAAAAAGACTAATGGCTAGGAAACCACCAGTTACAGAAAGATTTACTTTGTAAAGGTTACAATTTAAAGCGCATAAAATGGACTTGCTCAACATTTTGCAAAAACGTACCCATGTGTAGACAAAATTGTCTGTTGTTGTACTTTAATTCATTTTGTGATTATTATTTAGAGGATATGAGCACTTAAGTTGGTCTATCAGTCTCACTGAGAGAAAAAAAGATGTCATGTTCTCTAGGTTGTATGATCATGAATTCCCTTCAAGTTTGTTAAATATATTTACAAAAAATAACTGGATGCAGGTTTTTATTTGGACTTTGTTGGGCTACATTTCTAAATCTGAAGGTGTGTTGAGGAGGGCATGGCCGGCACTGAGTCACCTAATCAGCTGGGAGAGAGAGATAAAGGGGAGCTGGAGACGACAGAGAGAGAACTATGCAAAGAACCATTTCAGCACAAAAGGGTTCTTCAGGAAGATATGGTTTTAAATAGAAAAATTAAGGTCAGTAAAGAACCTCTGAAGAACCATCTTTTTTTAGAGTGCACTTGATACTGTAGAAAGACATTCATAAATAGTTTCGACTTGTTCCAAAGTACTAGTACTTTTAATATATCGATTCATTGCTAATTATCTTGCTGCCCATTATCTTTTGAGAATCTGTCTGAATTACTAAACAGCATTTAGATACAGTACATGTCAAAGCTAGATTGGATCTGGAAATAGGCCAGGGTATGAAAACCGTGAACATCCAGCCTGACACATCTAGAACACTATGCTAATGCATAATAGGCATGCTGGCATAACAGGTGTGCACAAAGATTCTTTTGCTAAAGTCCCTTCTGTGCATTTATATTCAATAAGCATGTGTGCAAAAAAAGCATGGATACCTCCAGGCGTGCTGCTTTATTCTGATATAAATACAGTGCTCCACATTTTCCTCTGAGACTTGTATTTATTCTGTCCATAAGTCAATACATCCACTATCTTTTACATGTAAATGCATTGCCTCTGTGTTAATTAAAGCTTGCAAGTAGTGTACTATAAAATCATGTTTTGCATACAAATGATCAAAGTGCAAACTGTAGCAGAGAGTGAATCTGGCAGACAAGAGTGTGCGGCAGTCACTGTCAAAGAAATAAATGAAAAAACATAATGCAAATTAGACTATATCCCCATAAGCATAGTTTTTACATATAGTACTTTGTTTTTTAGATTTGTTGTAAAGATCCTCATACTCAATAAAAATATATTATGCTGGGTGTTGTGGATTTTGGGAATCCCTCTTTTTAAGACAAGACAAGCCAAGATGCAGTGCAGTTGCTGTTAATGAATCTCAGAAGATAGCGATTTTGGTATTGTCTGAATAGAATATTAGTTTATTAAATACACTGTAAAATTTATAGAATAGACAAACAGCAGGTAGGCTATTATTACGGCCTTCAAGTGGAGTCCGAAATATCATAATTATGAGTTCTGAGCACATGAATGACCAAGCAAAGTTGTATTTGCAATTGGAAAATTTTGGATTCTAGACGATACCCATGTTTCTGAGTTGTGACATTGGAAAGTGGTGTGTCATCTTGAAAGGTGCAATATGTAACAATTTTCATGTAATACAGTATTCACCCTTTTGCCAATGTGTGAATCTATCTACTGAATCCCGTCTGGCTAAACAGGAATATGATCATGGTTGAGTGAAAACGAGTGAACATTGATGGCATTTGATTCATGGAGGAATTGCTCAGTCAATGTATAATGCAAAATAAAGTGATTACTTCAAACTACAGTCACGCATAGTCAGACCTATATCCACACTTTGTTTTAGTCCTGTTCCAGCACTGGAGAGTCAAATATAATATACAGTCTCAAAGTATGTAGTAAAACAATCATAATGGTGTAATTTTAATTATGCTAACTCATCTGTCAGCATGATCTCTGTGAATCACATTCAGTCTCTTTGTACGTTACCGTCATTATTTTGGTCGATGCTCGCGTCCCTATGGAGTGTGTGTGCGAGCATGAGCAACAGGTAGCTGGCTGCAGTTCACGTAACGGCCACAGGTGTCATTAATAACAAGGGTTTCTGAATCTTACAAACTGCACATTGAAATATGATGGAAAGTAAAGATTTTGCTAAATGATTTACATTTAGGCTAGTGCTTTATTTGATTAATATGAATGAATTTGTTAAATATGACACTGTGGCAGGTAGAGGTCTCCCCCCTTCTCCCTTTGTGGTCGGCGGCCGTTCCTCCTCTTCCAGGTGGCCGGGCTACTTCGTAATCTGGCAGATGGCCGCAGCTGCTCCCTTGGGGTGGATGGTAGTGCCGAGAACTCCACTAGGGCGCATCCCTCCTCCTTACCGGGTTTCGGCACCAGTGTAAAGGGAATGAGCCAGCCCCGCCCTCCACCCTGCCACAGACAGTTAACAAATTTAAAGCTAATAACTCACCATTCATAATTTGTTTTGTGAAAATTATCTAATAATTTGTTTAATACTGTGCATTAATAAACCATGTGTATTCAGTTATGCTTATTCACTGTTACAAGAGATCATACATTGTATTGTATATTTGTTTTAGTTTTACTTCCGTTCTTTGTTTCCGACTTGAATGCATGACATGTCATAATAACGAAAGCCCAACTCAGACGTAGGAGCTTCCCATGTGCACTTGAAGGCAGCATATTACCCGATATAAGTTTAAAACCGTAGTATGCTACACTGCTGTCACATGACCTCATCACATTGCATGTTTAATTCAGTGAGTGCTCTCCAGTTGTCATCTTGGAGGTAAACATGGTTATTTTGCATTTTAAATCAAATTGTTGGTAAAAATGATCATAGGTGATATTACTTTCACTTCATCCATCACACTGGAAATGCAAGTCAAGCCAAGCAAATTGCTTTGTGGTATACACTCACTGAGCACTTTATTAGGAACACCTGTATACCCACATATTAATGCGATTATCAAATCAGCCAATCATGTGGCAGCAGTGCAATGCATATAATCATGAAGATACGGGTCAGCAGCAGGGCTGGACTGGTAATCTGGCATACCGGGGATTTTCTGAGAACCGAGCAGGCTGGTGAGTCGGCCATGAAACGGGCTGAATGGGCCGCGGTAAGCTAAAATGAGCTGCCGCGTTATACAGTACTGAGCACAAATTGGTGCCGCGATATGCAGAAAAGGACAGTGAACCCCTCAACAACTTTTGGGCCAGTTGCTATGTAAAATCCCAGGTCGATTTCTCTTCCCAGTCCAGCCCCGACGTGTATGTAAAATGCCAGAAATGGGATTTTAGCTTAGCGTAAAGCTGACAATTTAAACAAGGTTTATTTCTATTTCTTCTGCTCCAAACTTACTTCAAACTTAATTCTCTGTCTGCTCGTATGAATGTTACACATCATAAGAAAGTGTTTCATCGCTGTTCAAATGCACTTTGGATCGCATCATTTATACGTATAAATGTTTTCCATCTGAAAGGACTAAATATTAAATGAAACAAATGAAAATAAAATGCAAAGTAATCTCTTCAGTAATCAAAATACTTTTTGAATGCAACTGTATACTAATTACCAATTATTTGAATTGTAACTGTAGTGGAATATAGTTACTTATATTTTGTATTTTAAATACGTAATCCTGTCAGAATACATAAACATGTATTCTGTTACTCCCCAACTCTGTCAACAGAGAATGGCTAGACTGGTTTGAGCTGACAGAAATGTTATGGTAACTCAGATAACCGCTCTGAACAATTGTAGTGAGCAGAATAGCATCTCAGAAGGCACAACATGTCGAACCTTGTGATGGATGAGCTACGACAGCAGCAGACCACGTCTGGCACTTTAATAGGACTATAGTGTTCCTGATAAAGTGCTCAGTGAGTGTTCAGTATTTCCCGCAGTGAGCTCTGTTGTATACTGCTCATTTTAGCAAATGTAATAGGTCATGTTCTATGCATACAGAACATTTGCATTCTGTGCACAGTTTACATATTAATATTGTAGCAATATTAAGAGTAGAAAAGTAGTGTGCTTTTCCAAACATAGCCAATGATGTGTGTAAATTGAAGTGTGAGGCTGTTCTTGGCTGGAAGCCTGTTAGGGTCAGGGGGTTAAACTTTCGAAATGGGGGTTGCACTGAAATAACGCAGGAACAGGTCAGTTAGTTGGCAAAGACACAGCACTTTGAGAACATTTCTATAGCATCACGGCCCACGGTGCTGCTTTCCTGGAACTTTTGAGGTTCCTTAATAAAGGGCTGATGTGCTATTCGGATTAGCAGATGACATGCTGCTTTTTAAAAAGATCTTTGTGTAGTAATCACTCGTACTTCAAAAAATGTATTTGCTTTCGACAGGCTGCCATGCTCAGATTTTTCTTTGCCTGTGAAAGCAGCGGATTGGTTAAACTTCTGGTGTTCTATTATAAAGAGGCTGGTGTTGCCACAGCAATTCCTACAGATGTTCCACCTTTTTGCAAGAGAGGCATTTAAAAGTGAATTTGTTTGAGATCATTGTGGTTGCTTATTTAGAAAAATACATTGGATTTCAAAATACAATAAGTTCACATGGCAGTTGCTTCAATGCATTTAGGGGTGTGGTCCTGGTCAAGACAATCTCCTGAACTCCAAACTGAATGTCAGAATGGGAAAGAAAGGTGATTTAAGCAATTTTGAGCGTGGCATGGTTGTTGGTGCCAGACGGGCCGGTCTTGAGTATTTCACAATCTGCTCAGTTACTGGGATTTTTACGCACAAACATTTCTAGGGTTTACAAAGAATGGTGTGAAAAGGGAAAAACATCCAGTATGCGGCAGTCCTGTGGGCGAAAATGCCTTGTTGATGCTAGAGGTCAGAGGAGAATGGGCCGACTGATTCAAGCTGATAGAAGAGCAACTTTGACTGAAATAACCACTCGTTACAACCGAGGTATGCAGCAAAGCATTTGTGAAGCCACAACACGCGCAACCTTGAGGCGGATGGGCTACAACAGCAGAAGACCCCACCGGGTACCACTCATCTCCACTACAAATAGGAAAAAGAGGCTACAATTTGCAAGAGCTCACCAAAATTGGACAGTTGAAGACTGGAAAAATGTTGCCTGGTCTGATGAGTCTCGATTTCTGTTGAAACGTTCAGATGGTAGAGTCAGAATTTGGCGTAAACAGAATGAGAACATGGATCCATCATGCCTTGTTACCACTGTGCAGGCTGGTGGTGGTGGTGTAATGGTGTGGGGGATGTTTTCTTGGCATTTAGGCCCCTTAGTGCCAATTGGGCATCGTTTAAATGCCACGGCCTACCTGAGCATTGTTTCTGACCATGTCCATCCCTTTATGGCCACCATGTACCCATCCTCTGATGGCTACTTCCAGCAGGATAATGCACCATGTCACAAAGCTTGAATCATTTCAAATTGGTTTCTTGAACATGACAATGAGTTCACTGTACTAAAATGGCCCCCACAGTCACCAGATCTCAACCCAATAGAGCATCTTTGGGATGTGGTGGAACGGGAGCTTCGTGCCCTGGATGTGCCTCCCACAAATCTCCATCAACTGCAAGATGCTATCCAATCAATATGGGCCAACATTTCTAAAGAATGCTTTCAGCACCTTGTTGAATCAATGCCACGTAGAATTAAGGCAGTTCTGAAGGCGAAAGGGGGTCAAACACAGTATTAGTATGGTGTTCCTAATAATCCTTTAGGTGAGTGTATATATATTCTCTCCCTCTCTTATAGATATATACTGTATAATAGTAGCATATAGTATTCTACATCAGTGGTTCTCAAATGGGTTTGCTTCAGGATCCTGATTTTGCACTGGACATTAAGTGGCGACCCAACACAGCACAAACATAGTTTATATTGTACCAAAGTAAGTAAAAATGTCCCTTAAATTTGTGTTGATTTTTGACTATTATGGCTATAATTTGCTTATTATTTGCATTTTGCATTTTTTTAAAACCTGCTGTCCACGGTTTGGGTTGTGACCCACCAGTTAAGAAACTCTGTTCTACCTAGTATGTAATGTTAAAGCATATAGTTTCTGTTTGTTAAATTTGTAATGTCATACATCTCTATTTATAGCAGTTATTGTGTAGTAGAAAAAACAGAAAGAACTGTAGAACCGCATTTTGATTCCTCCTCTTTTTGCAGAGGTGCTTATTAACAACTGAAATTTGTATTTAGATTTTATGAGGAAATTTAGAATGGTAAATATAGATGTGAATATATAGTTAGTTTAAAATACCCCAGCTTTTGTAGAGGAGCTGTTCCACTTCAACACAATTCAATTAAGCACTGTGTCTGCCTTAAGAGGCAGAAAGGACAATTACATTTTCAGTTACTTTTTGCCATCCACAGAGGACCTCACCAAGAATTTACCTACAAAAGCTGTTAATGAAATAGTTAACCTAAAAATATTATTTATTCATCTTCATGTCCAAATCTGCTGAACTAATGCAGAACACAAAGGAGAAGTTTCAATTAATATCATGGGCCGTCTTTTCCATCCAATGACATTGGATAGTACCTTGCTTGAAAGCTTAAAAAAGGACCCAAAAGTATCATAAAAGTAGTCTATGTAACTCATGCATCATATTTCAGTGGCTTGTGTGTTTGCTTGAAAGTTGTCACGTTTATACGCATGCCACTGTAAGCAAGCTTCTTTCATAGCATTTGTAAATATGAAATGGATGTGAAGATTTTAACTGGACAATGACTTAAATCATTGTATGACACTTATTCAATAAAACATCTCCATTTGTGTTTGGCATCAGAAAGAAATTCATACACTTTTGGAACGACATGAGGTTGAGTAAATGATGACAGAATTTAAATTTTTGGATGAACTATTCCTTTAATATTTTTTTTTATTTATTTTCTTTATATGTTATAACAAATCCACACATTATAACAGGATACAGTGTTTAACTATTCATGATACAATGATATTATGTTGCATTTTTGGGTAAATCAGTTTTAAATGTTTTGTTGAGTCATAAGCAATAATATTGAATAATGCAGTTCATCAGCAGTTCAAAGCAGATCCATCCATTCCACATCTTGTTTATAAAACAGAATAGAGACACACATTGCAGAGAATCCTCTGGCCGGTTGTGTGGTCCTGTTGAAAAGAAAAGCAGACAACAAACTAAGATATTTTTATCACAGAAGCTGATTCTGCCCTGTCACTGGGAGTTCAGCGAGATTTTAGAGAGAGAGAGAGGGGTTTAAAAAGTGTTTTGTTTGCATCTTCTTCAGGTACTTCCACACCATATACCTGGGCATCAGGAGCAGGCAGAGTGGAGAGCATGACCGCTGGAGGTTTTACTGGAGGATGGTGTATGAGTATGCAGACGTCAGCATGCTCCATCTACTGGCTACGTTCCTGGAGAGCGCCCCTCAACTGGTGCTCCAGCTCTGTATCATCATACAGACTCACAAGCTCCAGGCTGTACAGGGTAAGTCAAGAACACAAACATAGCCTTTGTTGCACACATACATGTGCAAACACACTAAACTGTAATTGTGAGTAATGAAAGGGAAGTAAGCAATTAAACCTCTGGGTAGAGTTACTGCCCCAAGTGTTATAATTGGTGCTGCTGATTTCAGGGGAAATCCTAAGGTGTTTTTCTGGTCTGTTAATTGGCCTTCCACCCTGGTCAAGCTGGTCTTTAGCTGGTTTTATTGGTCAACCAGCTGATCTTCCAGACTGACCAGCTGACAAGTGCCCCCAAACTCTTTTAAAACTTGCCAGAAAAGACCAGCTAACCACTTTAGACAAGAAACCTGGTCTCATAGAATCATATTACTAAGCTTAGATTTTTGCTAAATGATTTGTACATGTTTTGTCATACGTAACTGTTGCAGTTTCCTGGTGAAATAAACACCAGAGGCACTACAACAACAATCTTGTATTCACTTTCACACAAATCATAAGTAAAACTGCAGATTATCAGTTTATAAACACTTACTTTTCACTCTGTTCAAATCAAAACACTTTTACTATAGCGCATGACTTGTAGGGCAAAAAAGTTTAATGTTTGCATTACATAATCATATACATGTACAGTGACTGGCCACTTGCCATTTAGATAAATTATTGGATTAAATAAGCAGACACTTAAGAGCCTATGATTGGATCATTATTGCAGTGATTAATACGTTTCAGCTGGCAACAATTCTTTTAACCCCAAATGATGCAGTGTGTAGCGTCTTGTTTCTTAAACAACCATGTCAGAATATGTGTCACATGGTCATGGAAAAGATGTTACTGTGTTTCAGAAGAGGCAAATTACTGACCTGCATCAAACAAAGAAAACAACTAAGGAGATTTCTGAAATAACTGGAAATGGGTTAAGAACTATCCATCACATTATTAAAATTGGAAGGATAGTGGTGAACCATCTGCAAGAAATGTGGTTGGGAAAAAATCTACAGTAGAACTCATGGCTATGATTAATAGTGCAAAAAAGAGCATTTCCACAAGCATCATGTGACAAGAATTTACAGGATTTTCACTGAACAGCTGTGTGGCCACAAGAAAGTCACTTGATAGTGAGGCTATTCTGAAAAAACGTCTTCAGTTTGCTAGGGAGCATAAAGATTGTACTGTGGAGCAATGGAAAAAGGTAATGTGGTCTGATGAGTCTAGATTTCACCTATTCCAAAACGATGGTCACGTCAGGGTAAGAAGGGAAGCGCATGAAGCGATGCACCCATCATGCATAGTGCCCACTGTACAAGCCTCTGGAGGCAGTGTTATGACCTGAGGTTGCTTCAATTGGTCAAGTCTAGACTCAACAATGTTATGCAGCTGTAAAGTCATCTGGCTACCTGAATGTACTGAATGACCAGGTTATTACATCAATGGATTTTTTCTTCCCTGACAGCATGGTCATATTCCAGGACGACAATGCCAAGATCCATCAGGCTCCAATTGTGAAAGAGTGGTTCAGGGAGCATGAGGAATAACGAAACGGTTTACGAAACAATGCCACTATGGATGCGCACAAGAATCAAAGCTAAAGGCGGTCCAAATAAATATTGGCCAGGCACTGTATAAGCATATTCTTGTGTGATCAGGTTGCTCGGTAGCTCAACTGATAGAGTACTGGGGTGTAAGTCCTGAAGAGCATGCAAGAGCATGATCCAAAAACTCACAAAACACAAATGGCCACCATTCACTTGCTACAGAGCAGAGATATTCTTCTAAAAATCTTCGTGTGTGTTCTGCACAAGATAGAACTTTATACACATCTAGGATGGCACGAGGGTGAGGAAATGGTGAGAGAATTTTACATTTTGGGGCGAACTGTTCATTTAAGGTTTAGGGTAGGGAGATACGTTTTATTGATTTAAAATTTGACAGAGCATTAACTTTAAAAACCTCATCTGTTTGAGAAAGTATTTAACTTTTTAGCCCAAACAGTGGACATTTCACCTTTGAACTGGCCAAATACATGTAGTGAACCTTATATAATGCCGTTAATCAAAAATGTCAGCATAGTATGTAGGTGGACAGACATGATACAATAGAAATTCTAGGGTAATAATTTTTTTTTTTTTTACCCATTTTTGGGAGTACTTTTGGAGTATCATGTTAATGCCATGTTGGGTGAATATGGTAATGATTCAGTACCATGGTATATATCAAAGTACTGCCACAATAATTTTGTAAGGGTAGGACCACTGTGCTAGAGAGAGAACTAGCAGGCTTACTGTCATTCTTCACTTACACATCTCATCCTGTCTACGTAATAGAGATGGAGAGGGACAGAAATATAGAGTGAGAAAGACCCAACTGCCAGTGAACATAAAAGACAACTGCAAGGGAGAGAACTATAGTGCTTTTTCAAGAGGTTTGCCAAAAGTGAGCATTTATTAGGGAAAAAGCAAACCTTCAAACAAATGAATTCATGGGTCAAATTTCTTGGAGACTCACCATTTTTGAGGACCATAAAAATGAGCAATACAATTTATACAGCTAAGTACCTGAACTAAAATCAGTTCCTTGTGGAACTATACCATTCCAATAAAATTCGAACAATGTTTTCCACTGAGGACACTGAAAGCAAGAACTTTATTTAAATAAGATTAGACGTAAGTGTGTGACACTGACACGGTTGCGATGGTGATGCCTGAACTTAATGTGAAACAACAAAACCCAAATAGCAACCCAAATAGTTCCACTTTGCAAGAAAAGTACTACTATATGCAGCCATATCACCCTGGAGCTCTAGACTTGTTACCCACTGAGGCTAAGCAGGGTTGAGCCTGGCCAGTACCTGGATGGAAGAACTCCTGGGGAAACTAATGTTGCTGCTAGAAGAGGTATTAGGGAGGCCAGTAGGGGGTGCTCACCCTGTGGTCTGTGTGTGTCCTAATTCCCAGAATAGTGATAGAGACACTATTCTGTAAAGAAAAAAGGCACTGTCCTTTGGATGAGATGTAAAAACTGAGATCCTGACTCTCTGTGGTCTCTAAAAATCCCAGGGCACGTTTCGCAAAGAATAGGGGTGTAACCCCAGTGTCCTGGCCAAATTCCCCCCATTAGCCCTTATCAATCATGGCCTCATAATAATCCCCATCCCTGAGTTGGCTCTATCACTCTACTCTCTCCTCTCCACCAACAGCTGGTGTGTTGTGAGCGTACTGGCACACTATGGCTGCCGTTGCATCATCCAGGTGGATGCTGCACACAGGTGGTGGGTGAGGAGAGTCCCTTGTTCAGTAAGTGCTTTGAGTATATAATCAGAAAAGCACTATATAAATATAAAATTAATTAATTCATACCTCTGGAGCTGGTACCGATAGTCAAACACTGCAACATGAAACTGTCTAGAAAATGGAGAAAAGAAGAAAAACATCCGAACGCCATCTATTATCGTTTTTTCCATTGCTGCTAAGAACGTTAGTGTAGATTTATAGAGCACTTTAAAACTTTAAGCTTGACATTGTCATGACCTTTTAGACAGCTGCCATTAAACAATACTCATAAAAAATGAAACTATGGATGCTCAATATCCACTCTTATCTCCCTCTCTATTTACTGTTCCACATGTCATGTTGGAAGAGCTGTTAAAAAATGGCTATTCTGTTGATTTGTGATTTTGTGGTTTGTGGATTCCAAAGCCCTGCCTAGCAGTTAAAGCCTCAGTGCCTTTATGTGCTGCTTTCTGTTCTTCATAATCCTCCATAAACAAAAGTGCCCAGGGACTGTCAAAATTTTTCTCCGATCAAGGCTGAGAAATGATTCATGAAAGCAGGGGTCCTGAGCTCCTATTGCAACAGAGCTGCAAAATATCGTCGTTTTGAGAGGGAGGATTTAAGTGTCTGTTCCATGCGACAGTGCCGGTAAGGTCTGGAGGCAGTTTTTCTCATGGTGTTTGGTAGAGCAGAGCGGAGAAGCCTCTGATGCTCAGACTTCTTTCATCTGAGAATATCCTTTGAG
The DNA here is from genome assembly GCF_025860055.1 of Xyrauchen texanus. Taxonomy (NCBI): domain Eukaryota; kingdom Metazoa; phylum Chordata; class Actinopteri; order Cypriniformes; family Catostomidae; genus Xyrauchen; species Xyrauchen texanus. Next base: position 25,908,790 of record NC_068284.1, on the reverse strand, counting down.
ATTTGTCGCTCTTACGCTTACAAGTCAAAAACAACATTGAGCAAAGTGTACAATTCTAACACATAGTATAGTCATTATTCAATAGCTCAATATCTTATAAATAAACTGAACAATTTGCTGTTTGAAGACAGCCAGCAGTAGCACAGTGGTAGAAAATGTAGGACGCATTTGTTTTGGATTTCTCTTGCTCAGCCGGCTAGAAATTCCAACTTAAGTTGGTGGCTGTTTTTTGGAACATGGAAGCTGTTTTCTAGCTGGTCTAAGATGGTTATAAGCTGGTTTTTAAATACAAATAACTAATAACTTTTTTTACTCTTCTTACTAGTTTTAATTAAGTTTCCATTACTCTCTTAACCCTAAAGTGTCATTAATAAAAAAAGTATTCCTAATTAAACTACTTGAAAAGTCACATTTTGGAATCATAACTTATATATACACTCACCTAAAGGATTATTAGGAACACCTGTTCAATTTCTCATTAATGCAATTATCTAATCAACCAATCACATGGCAGTTGCTTCAATGCATTTAGGGGTGTGGTCCTGGTCAAGAAAATCTCCTGAACTCCAAACTGAATGTCAGAATGGGAAAGAAAGGTGATTTAAGCAATTTTGAGCGTGGCATGGTTGTTGGTGCCAGATGGGCCGGTCTGAGTATTTCACAATCTGCTCAGTTACTGGGATTTTCACGCACAACCATTTCTAGGGTTTACAAAGAATGGTGTGAAAATGGAAAAACATCCAGTATGTGGCAGTCCTGTGGGCTAGAGGTCAGAGGAGAATGGGCCGACTGATTCAAGCTGATAGAAGAGCAACTTTGCCTGAAATAACCACTCGTTACAACCGAGGTATGCAGCAAAGCATTTGTGAAGCCACAACACGCGCAACCTTGAGGCGGATGGGCGACAACAGCAGAAGACCCCACCGGGTACCACTCATCTCCACTACAAATAGGAAAAAGAGGCTACAATTTGCAAGAGCTCACCAAAATTGGACAGTTGAAGACTGGAAAAATGTTGCCTGGTCTGATGAGTCTCGATTTCTGTTGAGACATTCAGATGGTAGAGTCAGAATTTGGCGTAAACAGAATGAGAACATGGATCCATCATGCCTTGTTACCACTGTGCAGGCTGGTGGTGGTGGTTTGATGGTGTGGGGGATGTTTTCTTGGCACACTTTAGGCCCCTTAGTGCCAATTGGGCATCGTTTAAATGCCACGGCCTACCTGAGCATTGTTTCTGACCATGTCCATCCCTTTATGGCCACCATGTACCCATCCTCTGATGGCTACTTCCAGCAGGATAATGCACCATGTCACAAAGCTCGAATCATTTCAAATTGGTTTCTTGAACATGACAATGAGTTCACTGTACTAAAATGGCCCCCACAGTCACCAGATCTCAACCCAATAGAGCATCTTTGGGATGTGGTGGAACGGGAGCTTCGTGCCCTGGATGTGCATCCCACAAATCTCCATTAACTGCAAGATGCTATCCTATCAATATGGGCCAACATTTCTAAAGAATGCTTTCAGCACCTTGTTGAATCAATGCCACATAGAATTAAGGCAGTTCTGAAGGCGAAAGGGGGTCAAACTATGGGCTGAAATATGTGCCACCAGAAACTGAATTTGAACCATTATATTTGAATTTGAATGGCTAAACTTGAATAATTGCATTGAAAAACTGAATTTGAATCACATCATTTGAAATTGTATTGTTTAATTAAAATTGAATTTATTCAAAAACTGAATCTGAATTGTATCATTTGAAATTGAATTTATTCGTTTGGAACTGAAGTCCAATAAAATTTGATCCTCACTGAAAATTAAACTCTCTATATATCTTCACATTCACTTCTCACAATTCAGATTCAGTTCTCAAATTCAATTTCAAGTTACTGAGACAGACATCCGGGTAGTTGGAGGATGAAGGAAGAGCAATCGAGCGCAGATCGATAGATAGCGTTCATTGGCGCACAGGACTCCTCTTGGGCCAATCAGCACCAATGTTTTGGAGCACAGTACGTTACCCGCCATGAAACTATGGAATTTACGATTGTGTCAATAATAATGAATGTAACTTTATAAAACTGAACGTAACTTTTTCAGAAACTATGAAAAATATTCCATTACAAAAGAAGAAAAACACAATTAAAATGAAAAAAATGAACTCAGTCGCACGAATTTAACAGGCTCTTCAAATATGCTTCATTTTTTGTTAATGTTTTTCAAAGATTCGTTTTCGCAAATCGTGGATTCTGAATACATTGCCACAGATTTCGCTTACGCTCGCAGTTTTTCGTTTGCTGTTTTGAGACAAACCTCTCGTGGGGGTGGGCTTAACAGTGATCTACTCTGATTGGATAGTGAGCTTTTGATGGACAGGTGCTCTCTGACCCGGATGTACAGACGTCACTCAGTGGCGCGCATATTGGAAAGCTCTCGCGGTGATTTGTAGTTATGCAATACGTCGTGCTGTTGTATTACTTACTAACAATATGTAAATAATATTTGACCTATAATTATATCATTTAATATTATATGAGACCTTCGATCGTCTAATAATCGTCTTCGATCAGTCTGTAAAGATGAGCTTTCAGGAGAGACATGGAGCGGCATCATCTTCCTCCTCTTATTTATTAAAAAAAAAATAATAATATATATATATATATATATATATATATATATATATATATATTTAATGCAAAGAACAGGAACATACAAAAGAGAAAGCATACGTACATCACATAATATCAACCAAAACAATAAAGAAGACAAAAATAAATAGAAAAAATAATAATAATTTAAAAAAAAGATAATAATAATAATGTATATAACAATAAAAGAAGAGGTAGGGCATTACATCACACAAAAATGTTCACATGAAGAGATCAAATGCAGTGCAGATTCTAACAGTCCTTATGGCTTTCTTATTAGTAGATACTGAAATCAAATTTAGATAATTTTCTATTTATTTTAAGAAGACAGAGAAGATAGGTTTACAGTTTAAAAATTTGCATTTGTGAATATAGAATTTGCTTAAGAAAATAATTAAATTAATAACAAAACAGACATTTTCGTTTGTGGGGTCTGAATCAAAATACCCAAATATAATGTTTCTCATATGTATTGAGAAGCCTGGCAAAATCTTACACTTGATAAAAACATCAATTTCATTCCAGAGCTTCTGAGTGTAATGACACGACCAAAATAAATGAACCACTGTTTCATCAGAATTCACACAAAAAGAGCATGTTAGCTCAATGTCAGATTTAAATCTTTGTATAAATTTCTTAACATAGAACCTGTGTATCAACTTAAAGGAAATTTCTTTCACTTAATTTGTGAGAATGAATTTCTGCTGTAAAACCAGATTTTTTCCAATTAAGGTTACCAAACAAATTATTCCAAAAAGAAATAACAGGTGGAACAGAAATCAAATCCTTAAGAAATAAAGATCTTATAGTTTTTAGCTTTCGACTCTGAAAAACAGATTTGACCAACAGAAGTATCACAAGGTTTAGGAAAGGATGCAGTAGATACTGGTGTGAAGTAATTACGGTTTTTAAAAAGCATACATAAACCAGAGGGAATAGCACCCATTACTGTAGCAAATTCTTTTGGGGTTACTGGTATTTGGTATTCAGAAAGAAATTCTGAATATCTGAATAAAAGACCTTGCTTATTAAACAAATGCTCCACTCCTCCTCCTCTTGTCCTTCAAGGCAGCTTGAAGTAAGTTCGTGTTACTGAAGTAACCAATAACATCGATACAATTTTCTAATTTTACAGAAAATACTCTAAATTTCAACACAGTGGTGGAATATTGCATATATTTTATTATATTTATTCACAATGTTTTGATAAACACATATAAAATATCATAATTTTATATATTTTTTAATAATTTTTTTATTGTCATTCACAAGTTTGCAATGCACTGATGTCATGTCATGATGTTATGTAGTTTGATTGTTTGATCTTTTGCACAGTTATTATATTCAAGGACGTGTCAATGTAGACAGTGCAGATATCAAACTGGTCTTTATTCTACAGCAAGGCAGAAATCTTGGTGCAGATGCTGCATCTGTACATAACAACCTTGAAATTCTTAACCAGTCGCTCGGGAATACCAGCACAAGGCAGGGTCAGCAGCAGTCCGTTCAGCAGTCGGGGCAGAGTCAAACAGTGGACCAAGATATGGCCAGGTTTCAGTTTTGCAGTCATGACAATGACAAAACAGCAACATTTTATTTAGCATGCATTTACAATACAACAATAAATTTGCAAAATAAAGCCAGAACTGTTGCACACTGTAACGTTACATGAATAAAAGTTTTATCGATGTTATTGGTTACTTCAGTAACACGAACTTACTTCAAGCTGCCTTGAAGGACAAGAGGAGGATGATGCCGCTCCGTGTCTCTCCTGAGAGCTCATCTTTACAGACTGATCGAAGACGATTATTAGACGATCGAAGGTCTCATATAATATTAAATTATATAATTATAGGTCAAATATTATTTACATATTGTTAGTAAGTAATACAACAAAGCACGACGTATTGCATAACTACAAATCACCGCAAGAGCTTTCTAATATGCGCGCCACTGAGTGACGTCTGTACATCCGGGTCAGAGAGCACCTGTCCATCAAAAGCTCACTATCCAATCAGAGTAGATCACTGTTAAGCCCACCCCCACGAGAGGCTTGTCTCAAAACAGCAAACGAAAAACTGCGAAGCGTAAGCAAAATCTGTGGCAATGTATTCAGAATCAACGATTTGCGAAAACGAATCTTTGAAAAACATTAACAAAAAATGAAGCATATTTGAAGAGCCTGTTAAATTCGTGCGACTGAGTTCATTTTTTTTCATTTTAATTGTGTTTTTCTTCTTTTGTAATGGAATATTTTTCATAGTTTCTGAAAAAGTTACGTTCAGTTTTATAAAGTTACATTCATTATTATTGACACAATCGTAATTCCATAGTTTCAAGGCGGGTAACGTACTGTGCTCCAAAACATTGGTGCTGATTGGCCCAAGAGGAGTCCTGTGCGCCAATGAACGCTATCTATCGATCTGCGCTCGATTGCTCTTCCTTCATCCTCCAACTACCTGGATGTCTGTCTCAGTAACTTGAAATTGAATTTGAGAACTGAATCTGAATTGTGAGAAGTGAATGTGAAGATATATAGAGAGTTTAATTTTCAGTGAGGATCAAATTTTATTGGACTTCAGTTCCAAACGAATAAATTCAATTTCAAATGATACAATTCAGATTCAGTTTTTGAATAAATTCAATTTTAATTAAACAATACAATTTCAAATGATGTGATTCAAATTCAGTTTTTCAATGCAATTATTCAAGTTTAGCCATTCAAATTCAAATATAAATGGTTCAAATTCAGTTTCTGGTGGCACATATTTCAGCCCATATCAAACACAGTATTAGTATGGTGTTCCTAATAATCCTTTAGGTGAGTGTATATATATATTAGGGCTGTCAATCGATTACAATTTTTAATCAAATTAATTACATGGTGTCCCGATTAATTAATCGTGATTAATCGCATATACATATATTTGCTGAGAAAGCCCCTCATATAACAATAATTTATATATATGAATATGAATATCATATATATATATATATATATATATATATATATATATATATATATATATATATATATATATATATATATATATATATGAATTATTGTTATATGAGGGGCTTTCATGAGGGCTTTTTAAGGACCCATCAATGAACATCTGCATCAGACATGCTTGTGTAGCGTCTTGGATGCGTTGCGTCATAAACATAACATTTTTAGGTCACTGTGTCAAGTTAAATATAGTTTAATACTTAGAACACATTTTGAGATCCCTTAGTTCGGATTTGCGCTCCATCAAGTGTTTTGAACGCAAGAACGTAACGCATATTTGTGTTCTGCTGCTCAAGGGTGTTTTCCTTCACTATATAAACTGCGCATTGCCATGCAGCTGAAGTTTCACAGGTGGTACTACAAGCTTGCATTACTCAGGACTCTTCCATATTACGTTCTGGGGACATTGCGATTTATGCCGTTTATGTTTTTAACGCGTTATTTTTTGTCAAATTAATCGCACTGAATTAACACGTTAAATTGACAGCCCTAATATAGAGTATATATATATATATATATATATATATATATATATATATATATATATATATATATATATATATATATATGTATATGTATACACACACACACACACACACACACACACACACACACACACACACACTGGTGGCCGAAAATGTTGAATAATGTACAGATTTCAACAGACATTCAACTGATCACAATGTATAGTCAGACATTAATACAGTGAAAAATTATTTAGAAAAATGTTTTCAGAACTTCTTAAACTACTTCAAAGGTTTCTCATCCAAAAATCCTCCACGTGCAGCAATGACAGCTTTGCAGATCCTTGGCATTCTAGCTGTCAGTTTGTCCAGATACCACACTTCCTGTAGCACTTGCCATAGATGTACCGTAATTTCTGGACTATTGAGTGCACCCGAATATAAGCCGCACCCACTGATTTTTAAATAAAATATTATTTTGAACATAAATAAGCCGCACCTGTCTATAAGCCGCAGGCGCCTACCGGTACATTGAAACAAATGAACTTTACTCAGGCTTTAACGAAACACGGCTTGTAACAAAAATAAATAGGCTTTAACGAAACACGGTGTGGCAGCGGGGCCTTGGTCAAGCGCCCGTCCGGGAGAGAAAAGCGGTAAGGGCGCTTACACCTGAGCTAAATTATGTCTAACACCGGTGTCTAATTTCAGTAAGCATGGGGAGAGCAGCATAAAAAGGCAGCAGCCACAGAGCTGAGAGAGTGACACACGTCAGTCTAGTGTTGGCGCTTAGAAGAATTGAGAAACTTTCTAAAATTGATTGTAAACATTGCTGTGGCCATTAAAAGCCTTACCTGGAACGTCAAGTGCCCTGCTGAAAACTGTCACACTGCTGAAAACTGTCACACTGGTGCCCGTGTGACAGTTTTCCCAAGAAGGACATGTGAAGCAGGGCACTTGAAATTAGACACCGGTGTTAGACATAATTTAAGCGCCCTTACAGTTTTTCTCTCCCGGACGGGTGCTTGACCACGCCCCCGCTGCCACACACGGCTTGTAATAAAACATTTGCAGTAAATAGTAGCCTACCAAGAAAGTCATTGGTCACTATCTTCCTCGTCCTGTGCACTGAAACCACTGAAGTCATCTCCTTCGGTGTCGGAGTTGAATAGCCTCCATATATTAGCCGCGTCATTATATAAGCCGCGAGGTTCAAAGCGTGGGAAAAAAGTTGCGGCTTATAGTCCGGAAATTACGGTAAATGTCTTGTCAGGCACTTCTCACACACCTTATAGCCTAGCTGATCCCATAAAAGCTCAATGGGTTTAAGAACCATAACACTGTTTTCCAATTATCTGTTGTCCAATGTCTGTGTTTCTTTGCCCACTCCAACCCTTTATTTTTGTTTTTCTGATCCAAAGTGGCTTTTTCTTTACAATTCTTCCCATAAGGTCTGCACCCCTGAGTCTTCTCTTTACTGTTGTACATGAAACTGGTGTTGAGCGGGTAGAATTCAATGAAGCTGTCAGCTGAAGACATGTGAGGTGTTTATTTCTCAAACTAGAGAATCTGATGCACTTATCCTTTTGTTTATTTGTACATCTGGCCTTCAACATCTCTTTCTGTCCTTGTTAGAGCCAAATGTCCTTTGTCTTTGAAGACTGTAGTGTACATCTTTGTATGAAATCTTTTCAAGCATTGTATAACCTTCATTCCTCAAAACAATGATTGACTGATGAATTTCTAGAGAAAGCTGTTTCTTTTTTGTCATTTTTTAACTAATATTGACCTTAAGACATGCCAGTCTATTGCATACAGTGGCAACTCAAAAACAAAAACAAAGACAATGTTAAGCTTAATTTAATGAACCAAATAGCTTTAAACTGTGTTTGATATAATGGTATAAAGTTATTTTTAGTACCAAATTAGCAATTTAGCATGATTACTCAAGGATAAGGTGTTGGTGTGGTGGCTGCTGGAAATGGGGGCTGTCTAGAGTTGATAAAAAAAAAAAGTTTTTATATAGCACTTTATACCCACACACACACACAAAGGGGTTGGGGGGGGCTGAAAAGATCAAACATGTTTAAATCACTCTTGAAGACTTCCTAAATAGCAAAGATGGGGAGGCAGACAATTCCAAATACATTATGCAAGTTATGAAATCCTTAAATGAAGCTTAACATTGTCTTTTTTTGTTTTTGTTTTTGAGTTGCCACAGTAGGCAATAGACTGGCATGTCTTAAGGTCCATATTGGGTCAAAAATTACAAAAAAGACACAGATTTCTCTAGAAACTCATCAGTTAGTTCATTGTTTTGAGGATTGAAGGCTATACAATGCTTGAAATTGCCAGAAAACTGAAGATTTCATACAAAGGTGTACACTACAGTCTTCAAAGACAAAGGACAACTGGCTCTAACAAGGACAGAAAGAGATATGGATGGCCAGATGCAAATACGCATTAAAAAATATTATTTATGGATGTGCCAAAGGACATTACATACCTCGGGTCTCTAAAGACCCTATACACTTTTGGTACTTAAACCATTATTAAAAAAAATAAATTGGAATTTTGAAATTTTTTGTGTTACACTATTTATAAGAGAGAGACTGAAGAATTGTGACTGAAAAGGTTTGGGCAGAACTCCAAAAAATGGATGAGGTACAGGGGGTGGAAAGACCCGATGTATGCGTTTAAGGGTTAAAAAACATGCAATCTGATTGCCTTAAAAATCTTACATTTTACAGTGGATAGACCGTCTTTATTACTTTATTTATTTTGTGGAACACCAAAGGAGATGTTGGGAAGAATGTTAGCCTCATCACCATTCACTTTCATTGTATCTTGGTTTTTGCAGTTTGCTGGTCAACCACCTAATGTCCAGCCTAGGCCAGCTATTATTTTACTACAGCAGGGACTCTCCTTGACTGTCAGTCATTAAGATCTCATTTTTCCTCAGTATTTCCCCTTACATGCCCTCACTTTGGACCCCTGCCAAAAATAGTCTTTACCATCAAACTCTCTAACTGCTCACATAAATGGGCCACTCAGCCTGACCATTTCCTGCAACACTTCTACACAGGAAAAAGCTTTGCTCATAAAATATACCTTCCTGTTAACTGTTTTGATCAAAACTACAGGAAGCATCTGTTTTTTTTTTTGTTTTTACTGTATTTTGAACACTTTTTCCCTTTCATGCAATTAGATGGATAGAAATCTATAAGTACTATATACTCTATCATTCATACTGTATGTAGTGTACAGTTCATACATTTTTGAGCATTCCGACACACCCGGCATAGGAACAATGGCTCATTCAATCGACTGAGTTTGGTGCAAGGCTATCTGTTTACCAACTAATGGCAGATGGGTATTTGTATTTGGGAAAATCTATTTATTTGCAATTCTGTTTGGTTACTCTAATGATGCAGAAATTACTATGGTGCTGTGAAGTGCAAAGTAAAACAACACATTTTAAAACATAATGGCAAATCCATAAACATAATAACAATTCAGAGAAACAACAATACATTTTAAAACACAACAGCAAATCAAAATACAGATCAAATTGGATAACACAACATCAAATCCAGAAACAACACAACAGTTCAGAAAACACAATGACAAGTCAGTTTAAACTGAAAGTTTAGGTACCATAGCTTCTCACCTGATTGGCTGTCTGGATGATACCTAGTCCATTCTTCATGATTGGTTCAGTGCCCACTTGCGAGGTTATTTCAAAATCCATGCCAATAGCTCACTGTTTGAAAAACGTAATCAATTGGATTGATTTCTCACACAGTAAAACAGTAACGGGAGACTTTAGAACACAGAAGGCAAAAAAGGCTAATGGGATAAAGTTACTTTTGTGTACAATATCCACCTTGACAGTTTGTGTGTAAGGGACCATCTAAAAAGTTGGTTTCCAAACATTCATTCAGTTGATTCATCTCTAGCTTAAACACTTTTATTAAAAAAAAAAATTCACAATAACTGAAATTCACCAAGATATTATTTTCATATTCTAAATGTTGTAGTAGGCTAAAAAAAATAACATCTTGATTAATTTTAGATTTTCTTTTTTTTTTCTAAAATAATTTAATAATATATATCCATATAATTGAACACACTGTTAAAATCTCACCTGTAAGTCAGTATATTCATTGGCAGCAAGTGGAACCTTTATCATTTCGATATATTTATATATTTATTTATTTGAATTTTTTGTAATAACAGTGTTTAAGTTAGAACATTGCAACGTTTTAGCAAAGTTTGTGGACTTTTAGATGGTCCCTTATGAACTGTCTTCAACGTAGGTGGATATTGTAAATAAAAATTATTTTATTCCGCTAGCTCTTTTTGCTTTCCGTGTTCTAAGGTCTCCCATTACTCTTTTACTGAGAGAGAAAGCACTCCAAATAATTCAGTTTTACAGTCATTGAGTTTTTTGGCATGGATTTTGAAATAATCACTGAACCAATCATGAAGAAAGGGCTAGATACCATCCACATAGCCAATCAGGCATGTCTATATTGGCAGGTAGGGCAATAATGTAATTTGTTTGCCCGTAAATGTGTTCAAAATACTGACATATGAATTTATAGGCAGGCCTAGTATAAGTTTTGATCCTATTTCTAAAGCTGCGTTCACACTACCAGCTACCTTTTCGCTGTGTGTATGGAGAGTCTAATCAGCATTGTTTCTTTCAAATTAATATTATTATAAAAACATTAGGATCACATGAGCTCCACCATCTTCTCTCGTATTGGCTGTCACTCCTGAAACTAGCTCTTTATTTGCATAAAGTTAAACATTTCTCAACTTTGTTGTGTCGCTGGCACGCCCATATCCGGTCCCCAATGGTCGCCTTCTTTCGTGTTGCCAGAAGTCGCCAGCTCTCATTTAAAATGAATGAGATGAGGTCGATTTGTCACTGGCAGTGTGAACGCAGCTTACGTCGTAAAGTAGCTAAAAGCCCCGTTACATAGTGTTTGATAAAGTTGTTCAAGCACGTGGGGCATAGAGTCTGCTGCCTTGCCAAACTCAACAGCGCCCCTCATTGTTCCAATGGAAATCTGTGGTCAAATATTGTACTGCAACAAGCCCTCATTGAGAAATTTCTGAGCAGAAATGAATCTGCCCATATTAGTGCGCACCATCAGTGTGACAGATCGCCAACATGGCGAAAAGCGATTTTTATGTTGTGTATGATGACAAATTGTATGTCAAAAAACCTTGTCTCTTGAAATGATCTGTTTTAAATTTACTGTGATTTAAACATTTTTATGATTATAAAGCAGTTTGTTTCTTTAATGCTGTAGAAACTTGTAAATGGCATGCAGATAGTTCTGTTTCTCTCTGTCTCCTCCCTGAGGGTTTTCAACAACACTTAACATTATAAAACAACATTTGATTTAAATTTTGATCTACAAGTCAAAACTAGTTCTCTTAAAATGTTTAGCACCAATAATTTATTTAAAACACATTTGGCAAAACAACTAAAGCCTTGTTGTACATGTTGGCTGATGCAAATATGATCTCAAAAGTCTTGAAGGTCTTCTCTGTGGAGGTATCGAACAATTTCCCCCAGCATATTTACACAGGTGGGTGCAAAAGTCCAGGTCACAGGCAAATTGTGGCTCAACAATCTGCAAATCAAAATAGCAATTAATTAACCTGCAGTTAATATAAACACCATAATCAGATACTGTAGAGCAACTTGCTTTTTGGATGTCTTTACTGTCTCCTTGTGGCTGTATAACTAAAGTCATGCGCATACTCAACAGAGCAAAACTGCGATCTTCTACTTAGTTATTTGAATGAATGTGACATGAAAGGAACAGCGTGTCCAATTTTTGGCACCATTTGAGTAGTAATTGCATTTATATAATTCTCATCTTAACATAAAACCTAACCCTAGTTAATATTGTCCTTACACAAACCCTAAACATAACAGTACTGAGACCAAAACAGCATTATTTCACACTTCTGCGCAAATGTAGTCTCTCCCTGTACTAGCCATATATGAAAAGGGATGTGACGTCAAAGGCACAGTGTGGGCATTTTTTGGGGCATGAGCACTGGCTGCATGGTGGCACTTGTCCTGAATTTGGCTCATTGGATCAGACTTGTTAGAACATTCAAACTTAAGGCTGGATTAGACTACACGACTTTGGTGCTAGTCAGCGCTAGTCGGCTCCAGTTTACAGATTTTGAGAAAGTCGGAGTCAGAAAGTCGGAGCACATGTGATTTGATGGATACAGATTCTTATTCCTTACCCTCTGTCTATGATTGCATCTAGAGGATTGGTATTGATATTTTTGAGCTGACGATCCAATACTACAGAGAAAATTTTGTTGCGTATGATGCTCCACGGCTCAAATGTGAAGTCATACGGTGAGCAGCCAATGGAAATCCAGCATGCGTACCACAAAGCTCAAGAAGATGGCAAACAAGTTCTCAAGTAAAGTTTAACTTTTAATATCACTCACCTTACGCTGCAGTCCCTAGAATCCATACTGGCCGGTTCTTCTAACCCAAGACCACAATCAAATGGGTTTTGCCCATTCTTTTGTGACTTGGAACACAGAATAGCAGCAGCAACAACAACAGCAGCCAGTTCCATGTTTGATTACATCTGCCATGCGGCTCCTTAAATGGGAGTGCATGTGTTTCTGCAGGTGAGCTGTTTAGATTTTAAAAGTTGTGTAATCCAGCCATAACATGATAAAATTACTGTGCTATCATGTTGGCAGTGGAGGGGGAGATTTTCAATGAATAGCCTTCATTTTGGTTTAAAAATGTTACATTTGCTCCATAAGAAAAATAACAGTATAAATGAGGTTTTGAGTAAATTATGAAAGAATTTTCATTTTGGATAAGCTATTCCTTTTATGTTAAAGGATTTGAAGAGCCAGTGGGTCTATGGATATTTTTCTTTATATGGTTGTTAAGCTGGCTTGTTAAACGTGAGCTGCTGCAAATGTACCTACATCTGTACAATTGTTTGCGTAAAGACATTTTTCAAGAACATGTCATGCATTTTTTGTTTTGTTTAACTAGTTTAAGTGCCCATTCACTCTTTTTTTAATATGCTGCTTCACTCATGTGCCTTCTGAAGTGAAAGCCATTCACACATCTACCCAAAGTAAGGTATGCCTATCATCATTCTTTTATCTGTATTTTCCCCATGAACACTCTTTTATACACCAATTTTTGCAGTTGTATCAGTGTCATCATGATTTACAATAACAGAGTGTAATCGGCACATAGTATGGCCACATATAGCATGTTAGCGCATTAGCCTCATGAATTCAGAACGTAAACGAGACAAATTGCTAATTTTCTACTGCATATACAGTATATTACTTTAAATCATCATTGAGTGGCTAAAAAAAGCACATTTTCTGTTCTAGTTTGAATTCTAATAATAGAATGAGGCATAAACTCATTGAGAACACATTTTAATGTCACATTAGTTAATGTTTTTACATGTAGCGTGCTCATATTTAAATATATTTCTAAATGCCTCCCACAGGGGTGTGGCCAGTGTCTGAATGTTCACAAATAGTGTACCGTTGATTGGCTGATTCTTTTTTTTACTCTTGAACGAAGAACAAAGAAGATCTTATCCTGAAGGATATCGGGGCATTTTGACACCTCTTAAACAGAGCTCTCTTGCTAGGATTTCACGATGAACATGAGCTACAAATAGAAGGAGATGAAGACGATACTGCAGTGATGCTGTGGTTTTCAAAATCCTGCCGCTACTACACTTCCTGTAAACACACAACACACACACATTCCGCCTGTGTTCTTCTCCCCTCTCCAAATTACTGCAGCCTTCATGAGCAGGAGCAGCGAGGAGCATTACGTCACCTCTCTTGCAGTCTCACACACTGAACCATGGTAGGTTCCCGTGGTGACCGACTCCTCAGGATGCGCTGCACGTGCACAGGATACAAGGGAGGGAGGATTACATGCACCCTCACTTTCGTATAGAGCGGTGGAGCAAACTGCAGGCCAAATATCCCACAAAATTAGAATTACAGCCTGGCCTCTGTCAGTTAATTACCCCACTTTGCAAAGTAGTCATTATAAGCCCTCAGCTCACTCAGTTACTAATAGGACAAATTTAATCTAAGTGGGTTAAACACGTAAATAAGCCTTTATAAAACACACACAACCTCAGAGTATAAACATGAACACTAGATGTTGGATAGATAGACGGACAGACAGATGGATGGATGGATGCATCAAACCTGAAACTTTGGTCCACTAATTGGTGACTTCTGCTGTAAAGTCTATTGCCTACCCCTCGTCCTGTGTAGTCCTGCTGCTATATTTAATCACATTTAGATGATGTTACACAAAGGAACTCCTTAGCAGACATGACCAATGCTCAGCACTCACTCTGGGAGAGTCAACATCATACAGTCCTTTCCCATGATAAGAAGGGTTCAGATTCAGTATCTGTGCTATTATTTGGTCTGTAGATTAATGAAATAGATGCCCAGGGTGCATATTCACTATTATAAGTGCTGTCTTATCAATGAAGATTTTAACATCGACCATCTGCTTTGTTTGGTGTAGAATGTCCATTATGCACAGTTCATTTGAATATGAATGGCATATAAATGGCAAATCTATCTGTCACAGCCTGTGAGATACTGGTTACATTTGCTCTGCTTCAAAACCTAGTGAGCTGCCTCTGTAAGTAGCATTTGAAGGCATGATAGGTGATCACGACATGAAAGCTGTTCCAAAAGGTAGTCAACTTAATTATGCTTTCTTCTATGATACCTTGTTTAGGCCAAATTTTATGGTAGTATCACATGTATCCTTCACAGAGGTAATTCCAGAAAAATGGAATTTCAAAGATGGCGGAAAAAATAAACGTATTTCATTCAATACTAAAAAGTGATTTCATTCAAAATAATGAAAAACTGACTAACCCAAAATGAACGTGTTTTATATATGTATGCCTATTAATGTCACAGGGCTGTTAATCAGAAGGTCCTTGGTTCGAACCCCACGGCGACCACCATTGTGCCCTTGAGCAAGGCACTTAACTCCAGGTTGTTCCGGGGGGATTGTCCCTGTAATAAGTGCACTGTAAGTCGCTTTGGATAAAAGCGTCTGCCAAATGCGTAAATGTAAATGTAAATGTAAGGTATTGCCTTGTTCCTTTCGCGTTATCTATATTGAAATCAAAGGTGATTTTAGTAATAACGCTACATGGTTTGCTGCCTACGTACAGCATTCCGAATCAGTTACTTATGAGGTTCAATTGAAGTTACAATGCTGCCATTGAAGGCAGCCAGTGGGCAACAATGTAGATTACTTGGTTTTGGAATAGAGTGTATTTATTGAGAGTCCATGTTTAAATGGTGTTTTATTAACAAAGTTCGGGAGAAGCGAGTTCATTTATTACAACCAATCACACAGCAAGAGTAAGAGTATATAAACAGCTGCATACCTCTACATAGCATTGAGCGTTTCCAGCTGTGATGAGGAGGAGGGCGTGGCCGGGCCGTGATGGAGCACGGCTAGCACTGAATCATCTGATCAGTGTGAGAGATAAAGGGTAGCCAGAGATGCCGGTTTGAGAGAGAGAGAAACGCACGCCACCATATTGCATACAGTATGTGTCTATGTTTGTTTATGTTTGTTTTAAGTTGAGTTTCTCATTAAACCTTTGTTTTTTTCATTACCTCGCCACGCAGCTCGTTTAGGGCGTGATCCATTCAGTAATTCTTCATCTTTTAGCATGAATATCACAATTGTTCTCCCTTCGAGGTGCCCTTTGGAGTGCGATTTATTCAATACGAACACAGGGGCAATCATGTAACAGCAAACTCCTTCCAATTGACCAATGCTCTAAACTACAACTTCTTTCCAAACCAACGCAGACATTTTTAGTGTGAGATTGCTGCCGCAGCAGCTCCCACTCTGACCACTCTCAGCTCATCACAGATGCCTCTGTCCAAACAAACACGAGACGAATTTGGCTCCGCGAGAGACGGATTGCGTGCCACACCCAACTAATTCATATTCATTCCGCAAAGTGTCTCGCTTCCTCGCAGCAGAGCTCGACAGGCTGCTTAGCCCTGTTAACCACAAATCAACCGTTTCTACAAACTTCTATTCATCTCTACACCATAACTTGACTCCTCTCCTCCTGCCTATTCACACAGGTAAAACATCTAATTTATTTTACAGTCTTTGCCCAAATCCTTGTATTTAAATTCTTAACAAGCTCGAACATAGAACCTAATTGCTCATGAATTTAAAAGCGTTTGAAAATCTGTCATAATCTTACGCTCTAGCCAAGGTTAAAGTAAGACGTTTAAAATGACGCTGAATGATTCAGCTTGGCACCTTGCTTATACTCCAATATTTCATTTTTCTGTTGCATTTATTACATGTCAGTATAAACAAGTCACTTTATTTCAGTTGTTCTGTAGCATTCATTACAAATTCCTCAATATAAACAAGTCGTTTTATTCACCACAGTACTGCAAACTGTGCTCTTATTGTATCTATTAAAAGCAACTCTCAGGCACAAACTCCTATGATTTCAAACATCCTCGTCAAAATGAGACTCGTCACCCTATGCCAATAATACACAGTCATTAAATTACTTGCATTACATTGGAAACAATCTACAAAGCTACAAACCATACGCTTAAGTTTATAACACCAGACTACAGTATTAATCTGGGTACTGAGATTCAGATGCCTTCTAATTTCATGACAACCAACATTAAATGACGTTGTTCATATGCACACGCAAGCATGTTTACTGGCATTGTTTCACATATGTTCCCGACATTTAATCTAGCAACAATTAGGGAGTCACGTGGCACCATGCGAGATTCGGATGTGTGAACGGCGAGCTCTGCGCACTTTGCTAGTTTTAATACTTTTTATGTCATAAACCGGTTAGATTCGACACCCTGATATTTAACGGTTCTAGGAATTCAAAATCCTTGGGCTCTGGAGATATTAAAAGACACATACAGGCTCAAGCTGAAGCCCCTGAGCAGCAGGCCAAAAGCCCGGGATGGTGAAATGAAGGAAATTTGATGTCAATTGATGAACGTGTCCTCATTACTGACTAAGGTTGTTGCTGACCTGGAGGATCTTGCTGTAATACATCAATCGATCACTGCCATGGAGGCGAAATTCATGATTTCGTCACTGGTTACAAGAGTGGCGAATGTTGAGAAATTGATTTATTATCCAGAGTCATCAGAGAGGGAATTTGCTGCTAACCCACTAGCGACCAAGGCAGACTTGGAGTACATTTGGGAAAAGTTGGAAGACTCAGAGAATCGTAACCAGCGAAACAACGTACGAATTGTTGGAATTCCTGAGGATGAAGAAGGCAGAGATATGGTGAAATTCCTAGATGGGCTCTTCCCGAGTCTGCTCGGCATAACAGACCATAAGCTGGAAATCGAGCGAGCTCCCAGAGTTCTGGCTCAGAGATCCGCAGAGGGAGACAGGCCCTGATCAATTCTGGTCGAATTTCTGAGATCATCTGATAAAGATGCTACGCAAGAAGTAAAGGAAGACTTTGTTGGAAGAACCACAGCATTTTGTTGTTCCCAGACTTTGCGAATTCAACATGAGAGAAACATGAGAAATGATTCAAGGAATGCAAGAAACAGATGGTCGCTTTTTCACTTATGTTCCTGGCCAAATTGAGAATAGATAATAAGGGTGGCCGCAAAATATTGACATGCACACAGCAAGCAATGTCCTTCATAAAGTCAATGGACTGAGTGTAATTATGTTGCAGCCTGACTCACTGTACATTCACTTGACTGACTGAGGAAACTGGGCATCTATTTTGTTTCTTTTTGTGCTGGTTCTGCCTAGTGGCTGGAGTTAGTTTTTTGGAATAACACTCCTTCGGGACAGTTATGTGGATGAATCTACATGCTCTTTGTGTTTATGCTTCCAGTTGGCTGGAGTTTGTTTTATAGATTATTTTCTGTTGTGTAATTCTGTCTCACAAAATATTTATAGAAGCACTGGACGTGAGCAATCTGACGGCAAAGATGTTGCAGGGGCTTTCGTAGGCGTACATGAACTGTTTGAGTTTAGAGGGATGACACCAGTTGGCGCTGTCATACACAGGGTTAATGCATGTTTTTCTTTTTTCTGTTTCTTTTGTTCTGGGGGAATTCGGGGTTTGATTGTTGCATTAATGTTGGAATGTGGTTGTTTTTTTTCTAATTTGTCAAAATGTCAAATGTTAATATGAGTGGATTGTCTCTCTCCACGTGGAATGTGAATGGGTTGGGGCACCCCATAAAAAAAGGAAGTTTATTTATTTACTTGTAAGAAATATGATATAGTGTTTCTTCAAGAAATGCATGTTTGGGGTGGACATGTTGTATTTAGTGCTGGTTCAGAACAGCATGCTGTTCTGTTGTCAATAAACACACGATGCCATCACGCCACCGACGTTTACACTCTCTCTGTGTGTGTGTGTGTGCTACGACTCCTGAGTGACGTTGCCGGGGTCCTATGAGGAGGTAGCTGCCTCAGTCGTGCCTGTAGGAGCGGACCGGTAACCATAGTGATCATATACCATCTATGACTGAGCTGAGTCGATGATTTTCTGAACTGAGAAAAATCGACTGTAAATGCCACATAAAGGCAATGAAGAGACAAAAAACAATCACCTCGTTTTTTCAAAAACCAAACAATGTAAGTATCCTATGGCTGTTGACTTTCCCAGATGTGGCAGATTAGATTTGTTAAGGGGAATAGCTAGTCTGACAATAATGGCAAAAAGGCTTTTGCACTTAGCAAACACAGCAAAATGTGGAGACCATAACTATGCATTTAGGTGAGTGGACAGAGGCAAATAATGAATGAACATAAAAAGATTGGTTGGATAAATCAAACAATTTATCGTCGTCAGGAAATAATATTTAATCTTATCATTTAACCCATTGTACTGTATAAATTGACTGAGGTATGTTCACTGTCGTGTGTAAGCCACTATAAAAATAATTATAATAAGTAAATTTGTGTGGTGCAAGGTTTATGCAAACAACAAATAAAGGCCTACATAAACTTTTGACATCCTCTTATAGCAGGAAATCATGTTTTTTTTTATTGTACAGAGCAACGGAGGATATAGATTCTTAAATTATGGGCTATGAAAAACATTTCTTAAGATGTCATACATCATTTGAAAGATATTTCTAATCTATAAATTGCAAAAACTTGTAATTAACACTTAAATTTAAAATTTTGAGTTATTCTTAGACATTTGAAATAGTAGTTTTAGCCATTAATTCTCAGGAATATGTTGTATTTCACATTGTTGTGAAATTCTATAGAGGTATAGAGGGTTAACTGAAATTATAAGATTTAAAATGTTATCCTCCTGGCCTGCAGGCAATTTCTGATGACAGTGAGGCAGACCCTAGTCAGTCAAGTGAGGATCTGCAGGAGGGCAGCCACAGTAGAAAAAGACAGCATGAGGAAGGAGAGACAGTAGAATTACAGACAGAAGAAGCAGGGACAGAACAACAAGGAGGCAACATAGAGGGAGAGGATGTTGACATGATAATGACATATACAAAGCCAAATCAACCTGACCCTAAAGTTTTGCAAAAGCAAGTGATGAAAGACCGGACACTGACATTCCAAAAATCATGGTTTTGGTAGGTGATTGGCATACTAGTCAAATAACAGTCTGATCATGCATTGCTAGTGGTGATCAGGTAGGCCTTAGTTTACCTTTGTTCATTGTTGTTTATCCATGATTTCAAATAAGAATCCCCCAATGGCTTTTTAGTGCAAATCATTAGCCCAAATTAGGCAAAGTAACTACTTGAGCACTAGTTAAAGCCCAAATTACGCAAAATAACGAATTGAGTTTAAATCATATGCTGACAGCTTGGTCCCCCCAGTTAAAAAATCCTATCTGCGCCACTGATGTATCCCTTTTGAAAAACCATAAATTTCAACAAATGATAAAGACCAAAATCAATGTTTATATTATGAGACCAACTGGTCCTCAGTATCCTCTGTGAGCATGGCTTGGGAGGCATTTAAGGTGGTTCTTAGGGGTCGGATCATACAGTATGTGTGACGAAGCAGGTAGAGAATGAGGATCTAAATGCAGCAGTTTATTTAATAAACACAAAGATAACTCAGAATAAAGAAAAACACGGGAAACCTGGCACAGAGCATACAAAAACATGCAAGAACTAACATTGGAAACAGGGAAACCAAGGACTTAAATACATAAAAAGGAACAAACAAGAGAATGAGGAACACCTGCGGAAAAAAAAAAAAAAAAATCAGGGAATGAGAACTAATCGGGGAAAACCAATCATAAATGAAACTACAAAGGACTACAAAAACCAAACAGGAAACAGGAACTAAACTAAACTTCAACATAAAAGCACAAAAAAAAAAAGACAGAGAACATGACAGAGCCCCCGCTTTAAGGAGCGGATTCTGGACACTCCAAAAAGCAAAAAGAACAAAAACAAATTGTCCAAGGGGGCACAAGGGACAAACAGGCAGTCCACGGGGGCAAAAGGGGCAAACAGAGCAGTCCACAGGACGGGGACTGGATCAGTGGGACTGGGAGGCGGCCACAGGATGGGGACTGGGTCAGGGGGCCTAGGAGGAGGCCAAGGATGGGGACTGGGTCAGGGGGCCTGGGAGGAGGCCACAGGACGGGGACTGGGTCAGGGGGCCTGGGAGGAGGCCACAGGACGGGAACAGGGTCAGGAGGCCTGGGAGGAGGCCACAGGACTGGAACAGGGTCGGGAGGCTCGGGAGGTGGAGCCATGGAAGGCAGTGCTGTGGAAGGCGGAGCCCTGGGAGGCCCGGAAGACAGAGCCATGGAAGGCGGAGCTGTGGAAGGTGGAGCCCTGGGAGGCCCAGAAGACGGAGCCATGGAAGGCGGAGCTGGGGAAGGCTCTGGTGGTGGAGCCATGGAAAGCTCTGGGGGCGGAGCCGTGCAAAGCAGAGCTGTGGAAAGCTCAGGGGGCAGAGCCGTGGAAGGCAGATTCCTGGAAGGCTGCATGGGTGGAGTGGTGGAAGGCCCGGGAGACGGAGCCATGGAAGGCGGAGCTGTGGAAGGCTCAGCGGGCAGAGCCGTGGAAGGCAGATTCATGGCAGGCTGTGTGGGCGGAGCGGTGGAAGGCCCGGGAGACGGAGCCGTGGAAGGTTCTGAAGGTGGAGCCATGGGAGGTTCGGGAGGCGGAGCCCTGGGACGGTCGTGGCTACAGGCGCTGGCTCTGGGACGGTCGAGGCTACAGGCGCTGGCTCTGGGACGGTCGAGGCTACAGGTGCTGGCTCGCTGACCGTGGCATGCGTGGGGGGACGAGCCATGGAAGTCTGGGGGGTGACCACAGTGGGAGGAGATGTTAAGCCCTCCTCCTCTACACCCACAATAAACGGCGAGCCGCTAACTCGTAGAGTCTCCTCCACGTACTCGAGGAGCGTCCAGTGAGGATCCGCTGGAGGCAACAGCTCCTTTAGTGAACTACTGAGACCTGCTCTGAAGAAAACCACCAAGGAAAATTCTGGGTAGTTCACTAAATTTGCCAGCTCTAAAAACTCACGAACGTGATCCTCAACTGGACGGTCCTCTTGCCTGAGGAGGAGAATTCTGACAGCTGCTAGATCCATAATGGTGGTTAGTTCTTCTGTGACGAAGCAGGCAGAGAATGAGGATCTAAGTGCAGCAGTTTATTTAATAAACATAAAGAAAACTCAGAATAAAGAAAAACACGGGAAACCTGTCACAGAGCACAAAAACATGCAAGAACAAACATTGGAAACAGGGAAACCAAGGACTTAAATACATAAAAGGAACAAACAAGAGAATGAGGAACACCTGGGGAAACAATCAGGGAATGAGAACTAATCAGGGTAAAACCAATAATAAAATGAAACCACAAAGGACTACAAAACCAAACAGGAAACAGGAACTAAACTAAACTTCAACTTAAAAGCACAAAAACAAAAGACATCAGAGAACATGACAGTATGACTCGTTCCAAAATCCAAAGAACGAGAACTCGTGGATTTGGAATGGAATATTAAAAGTGCCAAGGTAGGGCTGAAGTGCAGAATGTCGTCTGATGGCCTCAGAGAACTGACCTGATTGAAATACAGATATAATAAAATTTTGTTTTGTGTAAGGTGGAGCTTTGGCTATTCAGGGCAAGACAGTCATTCTTTGAGTCTGGGGACAAACCAGGGAAGCTTTTGCCTAGATATATAAAGCAGGGAGATTCTTTTGCTACCATTCCCTCAGTGAAATCTGCTGGTGATGAGTGTGAGTTAAATGTTGATTCTGTGTATATATGTTTTGCTTTTCTGTGTATGGATCAATAAATATGTTAATCATAAAAAAACCTAGCAACAATTCAACCTTCAGGCGACCATGCGTCTCAGTCCCCATGGCTCTGTAACCCATACTATGCCACTCATACTGGGGCAGTGGTGGCTCAGTGGTTGAGGCTCAGGGTTACTGACCAGAAGGTTGGGGGTTCAAGCCCCAGCACCACCAAGATGCCACTGTTGGGCCCTTGAGCAAGGCCCTTGACCCTATCTGCTCCGGAGGGGTTGTCCCTGTTATAAGTGCACTGTAAGTCGCTTTGGATAAAAGTGTCTGCCAAATGCATAAATGTAAATGTACTAAACAAATCATCACCACCAAGTGATTGACAATCAGGCTGCATTAGGTCGTCCCTAAACAGTCCGCCACAAGCTGACATCTCTGCATCAATCAATTTAATTCAAATATCATCTACTACACGCCCTTGACGACTCAACCCATTTGTATCGCAGAGTGAGTTCTTGCTTATAAACAGAGTGAATTGTTCACAAAAAAACACAGGATCTTCCTGTTAACACCGTGGGATCCCATGCTTGAGGACTCAGCCCTTTTCGCAAAGGGAAAATGCATTATATAGCACTTTCACAAGAATCTAGTGTCCTACCATCGCATGCCATGTGGGCCCACGCCGAGCAATCTCAGTATAATACAGCTAAAATATTCTCACACAAATCACACACTCTCACATTGAACGCTGAGGGTGTTTATTTTCATTTTCAATCTGCTAACTCCCATCCAGCCCTTCCAGTCTCTTGCACACTATCTCCATTATATAGGATCCCACTTTAATCCATCATCTCCAAAAAATATATATATATATACATACTCAAGACATACATTCTGTATCAGCGGCGCAAGCACAGCAGTCCAAAAACCTGTCAAATCAAGAAAGCGCACCTTGCCTAATAAAACAAAAAAAGGTTGAAGGGGCTGCTCGCCCAACCTTGTCCATATTTTGGGGCCTTCCCTTTTGGATTCTGCGAGGTTGCTTCCCAGCTAGCCCAGAAGCCCTCCAATTCATACCGCTGCGAAGACCCTCCCACTTACATACATGCAATGGCTGTCCTGTTCAAATCACAGTGAGGGTCCTCCCATTCGGATGCTGCGAGGGTCCAGCTCAGAAGACCTCGAGTCTTGAGCCCTCCGCCAGGGACAGCAAGCCACATATGTTTATGCTATTCTCACTGCAGGATTACATTAAATTGTGAACTACTGAAATGCTTTGTTTGTGAATCCAATAATAATTCAAGCTTTGACCCACAGAAAGCCTGCAGTCTTTCTGAAATTAAAATTATACTCACTTTTATTTGGACACAAATTAACACAGATTCATCATTTCACAAGAGGACTATTTCGCATCGCAGAGGGCCACAATGGTGTTATTTTAGGAATGTGAAATGCAGCATTTTTCACTAAGAGCTGATTGCTTATGTGTGGGTACACAACTTTAAGGAACTGATTGGCACTGAAGCTTCTGATTATCTCTTTGCTGCTTGCATGACTACAACATTGTTTTAAAGGATGATTAAAAAGGACATAACATTGTCATAACGTGTTATTATTTGTGTATGATTATTAGCAGTTCTGGAAGGTAAGGAGAAGAGAATATTTACACTTGGTATTCATTTATCATTAATGATTGAACTAATATTCAGATATTCCACCAGACCAGCTGTTGAATTAGCCATGCCCCCTTTTTCCAAAACCCTGCAATCCAAAGCCAAAGACAAGTGCACACAGACAGGCTAAAGACCGATGTGTTGGAGCAGATTGCTTGAAATAGGTCCCCCTAGGCATTTTGCCAGCCGACCTGAGTATATATGGGCTACCAGAGACTATTAAGTATAGACGGGTCACTTCTATTAAAATTAATGGGAGAAATTGGAATGCCCGATGTCAACAGATGTACAAAAGAAGTCCCGCCTTACATCAAAAAGATCCAATCACCTTTTAGAAACAGACAACGCCTGTCAATCAACTCGAGAACGCTCATGCACATTAGCTGTACAATCTGGTTAAATTGCATTTTTGTAGCATTTAATCTGTGGTAAAGTAGCACAATTTATGATTCCAGTGTTGTAAAATTTTACTGCTGATTTGAAATATGTTCTTTGGTCATAAGCTTGGCCAATTTTGACCATTTTGGAGATTTCTGTCTTTCCCCATTCAAGTGAGTAGGAGCTACTCTTGTGTGCAGCTTGTTTACATAGAAAAATAGCTGCCCGTGTAGGCATTCCAAAGATGGCCGGCAAGTGGACTGACTTGCTAGGAAGACTTTGGGGCTGCCCTGTAAATAAGCCCAATCATTGACAGGCAGAAAGTCTTCTGATTGATAAACAAAGGATCTGACCGCGGCCCGCGAACATCTTTTACCCCGCTTTTTAACAAGCCTAGGGCTGTTACAGAAACAGGTGTAATATTTCAGAGGGGCCTGGATAGCTCAGCGAGGATTGATGCTGACTACCACCCCTGGAGTCAAGAGTTTGTATCCATGGTGTGCTGAGTGACTCCAGCCAGGTCTCCTAAGCAACCAAACTGGCCCAGTTTGCTAGGGAGGGTAGAGTCACATGGGGTAACCTCCTTGTGGTCGTGGTTTATTCGCTCTCAATGGGGCACGTGGTAAGTTGTGTGTGGATCGCAGAGCGTCCACATGCAGAGTCTCCGTGTTGTCATGCACAACAAGCCATGTGATAAGATACGTGGATTGACATCTCAGAAGCAGAGGCAACTGAGACTTGTACTCCACCACCTGAATTGAGGTGAGTGACCTCGCCAACATGAGGACCTACTAAGTAGTGGGAATTGGGCATTCCATGTTTTGAGAAAAGGGACTAAAAATATATAAAAAAAAGACACCTTCTGACAGGGCGGAGGGTGGGGCCGGGTTGTGATGCTACACTCCCGGCCCCTATTTAGGCTAATGAAGCCTCAGGGAGGGATATAGGCCGACTGGAGACTGCAGTGGGACAGAGAGAGAGATTTTCGGGTAGATGTCCAACACCTTTGTGTGTTTGTCTTTTTGTTTAAGTTTCTAATTAAAATATTATTTATATTGTCAAGCCAGTTCTCGCCTCCTCCTTTCCATTAATCCCTTTACACACCTATTTCAGTAATATCTGACAAACAGATCTGTGTGAGTTTACAGTAAATTCCTGGCAAATAGCTGCATAACTTTCACAGTATATTGTACAGTAATATTTCTGCAATTTATTGACTTCACAGTGAACAGGACCAATAAATCATTGTAATATAGCAGTGCTGTGTTGTAAAATCACAATGATCATCTGTATTTTTTATATACAGAGTTTGTTTATTTCGCCATTGTTGAGATTTGTATGCTAAGTGTTGATATCTTGCGTGCCTGACTGACAATTCATGATAAAAAAGTTAATGAGTGATAAAACCAACCATATTAAAGCCGAGCTTTACAAACATCCCTTCCTCATTGTTCATTTAAGATTATATTATTTCTTTACTTTCAAATGCACCGTATGTTATAATTTGTATATCATGAGCTAACATAAAATCAACCACTAAACGTGGCCTAGGTGTGATAGGCCAATACGATGGCATCAACGACCCAGTGGGAAAGCCTCAGTTTGGAGACAGTGTTCCCTTTCCGCTGTACACCAAAGCAGACATAGAGCTGCTCAGAACATCTGAAGCTCTCCATATAGGTCCATATAGGTACGAAAAGCACGCACCGGACACAGCAACGACAAGACTGGGTCTGCCTCCTCCCGGGGCAGTGCTAGGAACCTTGGTCACGTAGCCCGGTCGTGGTCTTAGGACGACATGGGTGTCTGCAGGACCGAACTCCAGGCAAGTGTCATTGACAGAGAACGCTTGCAGTTCCCCAACCCTCTTGATGGAAGCGAGCGCGATCAGGTGGGCCGTCTTCAATGAGAGGGCTTTGAGCTCGACTGATTCTAGCGGCTCGAAGGGGGGGGTCTCTAAAGGCATGAAAGGACAACAGAGAGATCCCATGAGGGGAACAGGCATGGCCTGGGCGCCTCTAAGGAACCTGATAATCAGATTGTGCTTCCCTAGGGACTTACTGTCCACTGTGTTGTGGTGAGCAGATATGGCGACTGCAGCCTCCCCTCTAACCTCTCTTGCAGAAACGAGAGCACTGATCCGAGTGCTCTGATCCCAGTAGTGTACATGTCTAGACGGTGTTACTATATTAGTATTTTATCTGTAGTGTCTGTCTTAAACTTTTATGTAACACTTTTTTTTCTTCCAGTGAGAATAGACTGGATAGGATGTGTAATATTTTTACTCTCTCTCTCACTTAGTCTTGCAAGAAACTGATCACTCCATCATCTCAAGCACATAGTAACCATGGCAGCAAACTTAAAGAGAACAGTGGTTCACAGCGGTAAACAGGGGCAGACTGGCATAGGGAGAACCGCAACTTTTCCCGGTGGGCTGACCGAGAAATGGGGCCGAACGAGCCGCGAAAAGCAGAAAAGGGGTGTGCGTCATACCGAAAGGGCCGCAACGGGCTGAAGAGGGCCGTAAAATGGCGCCACGATATGCTGAAGGGGGCCACAATATGCATAAATACAACAGCACCCACCATTTTCGCATGAGTGAGAGTAATGTTGTACTGAATATTCAGTACAACAGCACAATTGCGAAAGTGATTTTGCTTTTATAAATAATGTGGCCATTTAGTACATACATTTTGTCTCCACCAACGACAATAGTTCAACAAGAAGCCAAAAATGATGCTTTGCATATTGCCAAGCAATGCACAGACTGACATGCTGAGAACACAGACAAGTGGAGTAGTACATACATAAATATTCCATAAATATATAAGAAATATCAGCAACCTTTGAACAACACTTCTCCAATCAGATTAGAGAACTGTTGCATTAGAGAAAACAATATGTCTCATAAAAATGAAGCACATCTCTGTTTATCAGCTTCGATTATGTCCAGAGCTCGTAGAACTCAGTGTGGTGTGACACAGCAGAGGGTCTAGATGTGAAATCACTAATACATTTATTTTAGAATGGCTGCATGTGACACAGTGACTGTGGCTGCAACACAAGCTATTAACAATTCCATTAACAATCATTGTGTAAGTATAGCAGGGTTCTGTTGCATTTAGAATTGATTTGAGAATGCCTTTTAAATTACAGTTGAATTACAGAATATGAGAATATGCAAATTGTAATTCAGATTTGAATTTAAGAGAGTAAACTGGAATACATTTTAAAAAATTCACAAAACTACTAAAATGATTGATTTGTCTGTGTGTGTGTGTGTGTGTGTGTGTGTGTGTGTGTGTGTGTGTGTGTGTGTGTGTGTGTCTCATCTCTTGGACTTTCCTTCCTGTTGTGTGACTGTGTTAAATTGCCAATTCAGTTTAAAATCCAACTCATGAATTAAAAGGGCAGCTACTATAAAATTCAGCTTTTGGCCCAACTGCCAAGTTTGCTTTGTGCTCAAATTTTCAGATTTGATTGTCAAGGTTGGATAGGATTGAAATGTTCAGCAATAACCAATATTTCTCTGCTTTATTTCAGGGATGACAGCGGCTGCTTCTCTGGTATCTCTATCCTGGGCTCTTGCCTCCTACCAGAAAGCCTTGCGTGATTCCCGTGATGACAAGAAGCCCATCAGCTACCTTGCAGTCATCATCCAGTTCTGCTGGCATTTCTTCACCATCGCCGCTCGGGTGGTGACCTTTGCTCTCTTCGCCTCCGTGTTCCAACTCTACTTCGGCATCTTCATCGTGCTCCACTGGTGTATCATGACCTTCTGGATCGTGCACTGCGAGACCGAATTCTGTATCACCAAGTGGGAGGAGATCGTCTTTGACATGGTGGTGGGCATCATCTACATATTTAGCTGGTTCAACGTGAAGGAGGGACGTACCCGCTGTCGTCTCTTCATCTACTACTTCATGATCCTGCTGGAGAATACAGCCCTGAGCGCATTATGGTACCTGTACCGCTCACCACCCAGCACAGACGCCTTTGCCGTTCCTGCCCTCTGCGTCATCTTCTCCAGCTTCTTCACTGGCATTGTCTTCATGCTCATGTACTACACTTTCTTCCATCCCAATGGGCCACGTTTTGGCCGCTCTGCCAGCTTAATTCAGCTAGAAGACCCAACCACTACATTCACACTGCCCCCAGAGGGCGCCACCAACTCCCTGCGCTCCAACCGTGGAGGCACGCTGTCCAGGGACGCTGATCGTGAGGCCAAGTACAGTGAGCGAGACGGCTGTGTGCCAGTCTTTCAGGTGCGGCCCACCGCCCCCTCTACGCCCTCCTCCCGTGCCCTGCGCCTGGAGGAGACAGTCATCAAAATAGACTTGTGCAGGAATCGCTACCCTGCCTGGGAGAGGCATGTGCTGGACAGGAGTATACGGAAAGCCATACTGGCCATCGACTCCTCCCCTACCCCACCCCGTCTCCAGTATAAAGACGACACACTGGTTCAAGAGCGTCTGGAGTATGAGACCACCTTGTAGCCTGCGCTGTGGAAACACACATACACTAAACCACAACATGAACATTAAACAAATAACCATCCACTTTAATAAACAGCAGGACTGTGGCAATAAATTTCCTACCACTCCCTGTGGAGTACATAGCATCTAGCCATGATGTTGATTGTCATGGACAAAAGAACATGGGTACAATGTATTTGTGGATGGAGTAACCAACCTTATTTAACCCGTACAATTTTTATTTTATTTTCATTTAATGCTATGTTTTCTTTTTTTTATTATTTCTGTCTTGTCAGGGAATATCTGGATTTCTAAAACATCATTGCACTTGCTGATATGGACCACTAACCCCTTTCAAGCCTCCTCAGAGTTGTACAGAGTTCCATATTCTAGAGTCATTCATCATCTCTAAACTGCAGCGTAAAGGAGAAAGACTCGTGAGTCAGTTACACATTTCATATAGTTAGTTTCTTGCTTAGTGGAGGACGTTCCTTTTGAAACGTTGCATCACCTGCTCATTATTATCACACAAAATAGGATTTAAATGCTAATGCTTTACGGCTACCTATGGCACTGGAGAAACAGTGGTCCAAATCTCATGGTGATGGTACAAATCGCTGATTACACCCGAGATGTCCTTGTCCATTGTACTGAAACCTATTAGTCGCTGCATCATCAGCAGTTCTCTACCAGTGCCAAAAGTTCTGCTCACATTGACTCTGTGGATCTCGACCACAAACTGTATATATAAACAGTGCAGCATTTAAAACTATCTACTAGAAGAAAAGAAAAAAAGTGTGATCATGGCACGCTAAATCCAAGCCACTTGGGACAACAAAAGAGGGAAAATGCAGGCTTGTTTTCTTCTGTTCAGGAGAAGGCGATAGGCCAAGAAAACTCCTGGCAGCTCCCTTTGGCAGTCCAGCCTCATTCACCTCATAGAACTGGGCTGATAAGGATCTGTCTGGTTCACAGCAAACATACATGCACTGAGAGAGTGGGACACAGACCATGACAGACAGAGGTCACCAAACTGCACTCAACAGAACCTGAATGCACTTCACCTTCAGTTTAAAGATACAGTGTTCTTCTAGGCTGGGTCAGGTTTGTGGCCTGTATTTGGTGTGCGTCGGTGTTTGTGTGCTGTACATCTCCAGTAAAGTGTGTGTGAGAGCATGTATTGACAATAAACGAGTTCACTTTTCATACATCAGGAAAATTCTATGAACTCTGTGGTGCATCCAAGACTTTTTCCACGACGTTCACCATTATCACAAATTCATTACAAACAGTCTACAAATCAAAGGTGTTAAGGATAAGTAGCCTGCTCCAGGCCCTATTTTTACGCAAATCATATCTCCCTAAAAGAACACTGCATCTTTATATCTGCGAAAAGCATTTTTTATATATGAAAGTGTTGAAGTTTTAAACTTTCTTTCTTTCTTCAGTTGCAAGTGCTTCTTTGTGTCTTTATGTAGAATATCTGAAGGCATTTATGGAGACATGGTGGAGGTGTGGGCGGAAAAAAGAAAACAAGCACAAAACTTGTCACAAAAAGGAATATCAGCACAATGAAGGAATTCTTTGGTTATTGTTACACTTGCGTTAAGATAGGTGAAAACAGTGGACATTTTAATGCGACAGAAGCTAGATATGCCTGTTGTGGATTGTTTGCGATTTTGAAAATGTGAAAAAAAACAACTTTGTTTTATGTGTGTGACGATGTTTAGCATTTTTTATATTCCCTTTTTTATGTTTTATTTTGATGGATTTAAACATGTTTCTTATAAAATAGTTGATTTTAAGGTGCACATATTTGCTAAATGCCATTAACTGTATGGAAATGGGTGATACAGGATGTTTAGAATTGTTTTACTCTGTATAACATGGTTGATTTAATTTGAACTGTAATTTGGGTTTTATTGTAGCTTTGAAATGCTCCTGAGATGTTTGTAATCAATGTCCTACCATCAATGGTGAATAAACTAAAGGCTTAGTTGTTTTAGCCCACAGCTACTGCAGACTTGCAGATAAAGAACTGAACTGTGTTGCAAATAGAAAATAGAAAAAAAAAATTAGTGCAATTTAGATGAGATCCATATGAGTCTATATCTAATACCACAGTGAAACGTAGACCTCTATATTTTAGCTTTTTTGCTACTTACCTATCTTTTCAGCATTTTTCCCAGTGTGTCTAATACTTACATTTTTCTGCGTGATGGATGATGATGATGATGATACTTTGTCTCTTTGCAAAAATTTCCAAAAAGCCCTCTAAAAGAATCCTCTGTAGTCAGAGCACAAAAACTTGTCTAAGCACACTAATTAGGAAATCTTTAGATTTAACGTGCTGAACCACCTACACGAGACCATTTTTGAAGGAAGACAATTGATTACTAGTACACCTGTGATATAGTATATCATAATTTTGTGGTTTTTTAAAAGCCCCCCCCTCTCTCTTTTCCAATATATTGGAATTTCATACTACTTAACTACTCTTACTATTGCTGTAGTATACAGTATAGTATGTATAATGTGCACAGTATGCACATTTTCTGTTGGCATAACATAAAATACCACTGATGACCTACTGCATTTGCCAAATACTGCAGTATAGAGCACATTACGTGGACTAATGTCCTCCACAATGCAATGCAATTGACTTGACAGTCCATTTCCATTGTGGTGAATTGACTGAAGGTAATATCAGCCGCAATTTTTAACATCTTTCTTGATTCATTATTTAATCATCCCACCAAATTGAAAAACATTTAACACAAAAGTGGATACAAAATGCACAATAAACCTTTTTTTATGTACGGTATATATTTGTTTTCCAAGATCATAACTGGACATCACTCATTGAATTAAACGTGAAATGTGATGTGAAATAATGCCTGTTATACATGGCATACTGTGTAGTATTCAGAAAGTAGTGAACTAGAATTCCATTCCAAATGTAGCCATAGACATATTTTATTTCCGTAATACTCTAGGCATCCTGCATACTGTTTTGGTTTTTATTTAATTAGAGACGCATCCTAATCTGTTTTAAGTCATGCAGTGTCTCTGTCAGTGGCCTTCAGTGATATTTTCTTGTCAGCAGCAATCATCAGTGATAGTTTCCTGGTCAGCATTCATCTTACGAGGTATGCAGGCTGAATAATCTTTTAATAATGAAATATGCCATAAATTTAAAAACATGCAATGCAATGTGATGTGTCCAGTTCAAGTAGAATGAAGCTTTAGCTGCCAAAATCCAAAAGACTGCAGATCTTACAATCCAGACTGATGATTTGAGTTATCTGATTGCTGTGTTGTTTGATTGCTGAGTTCAGAAGTGAGAAATACAGTGGCCCCAAAAGGTTTTTGGACACTTAAGTTAGACTTATAAATGTATGAATGTCATTGAATTAGAAACAGAATATGAAACCAAGAGACATGTAAAAACAACAGATGCTATACTTTTCCCAAAACTGACTTCACTTATTTGAGCCATTTTTACCTTTAATCAACTGGTGTAAAGATGTTTTTAGTGGATGCATAATGCCAGTTCCCTTCAAGTTCACACAGGTGGCCTAGAAGAGTTACCACTGGTGAAGTTATCACATTAACTCTTGACATTTTCCACTAATATTTGATAAACAGAAAAGTATAAAAAAAACATTTGGTCTTGAATTTATAAATGCTACTTGGTTTGATATTTTGTTACATAATGCAAAGTTATTTATAATTTGTGTCCAAATATTCTTAGGGCCACAAAATCATCCAATATAAATCCTTGTTTAGTAATTTTCATTAACATGCTGCTCTTTTTAATACTGTCTTTCTTTTTTCTTTTTTAAGATAATTGTGCCTTTTAAGTTTTGAAGGGGTGCAGAGAAGAATATTTCAGCTCTGTAGGTCCATAAAAGTGCAAGTGAATTTTGACCAAACCTTTGAAGCTCCCAAAAAAATCCCATAAAGTCCACATAAAAGTGATGCATATGACTCCAATAGTTAAATCTATATCTTCAGAAGCTATATGATAAGTGAGGGCGAGACAGATAAATATTTAAGTCCTTTTTTAACCTAAATCCCCACTTTCACTATTAAAATGTGAAAAAATATGAAATATGTTCTGCAGAAGAAAAAAGTGATTCACATCTGGGATGGCATGAGGGTGAGTAAATTATGAGAGAATTTTCATTTTGGGGTGAATTAACCCTTTAAGTTTTTAAGGGGTGCAGGGAAGAGTTTAACATTGTGGTGACAGTTAATTCGTACTCCAACAATGGTGCGTAAAAACATTTAATCTTATCATGACATTACAGCAAAGCTATGTATTTTTGTTTTTCAGCTCCAGCTCTATTTTTATAGTTTTTTTTTTTTTTTATCCTATATATTGATTAGCCACAACATTAAACTACCTGCCGAATATTGTGTAGGTCAACCTTGTGCTGCCAAAATAGTGCCAACACGTATCTCAGAATAGCATCTTTTCACCACAATTGTACAGAGTGGTTATCTGAGTTACCATAAACTTTGTCAGGTTGAACCAGTCTGGCCATTCTCTGTTGACCTCTCTCATCATCAAGGTGTTTCCGTCTACAGAACTGCCGCTAACTGGATGTTTTTTGTTTTTGGCAACAATTGGAGTAAATTGTAGAGACTGTTGTGTGTGAAAATCCCAGTAGATCAGCAGTTACAGAAATACTCAAACCAGCCAGTCTGGCATTAACAATTATGCCACAGTCTTAATCACTAAGATTACATTCTTCCCCATTCTGATGGTTGATGTGAACATTAACTGAAGCTCCTGACCCATATCTGCCTGATTTTATGCACTGCACTGCTGCCAGATGATTGGCTGATTAGATAATCGATTGATGATTGTTGGTGCCAGACAGGCTGGTTTGAGTATTTCTGTAACTGCTGATCTCCTGGGATTTTCACGCACAACAGTCTCTAGAATTTACATCGAATGCTGCCAAAAACAAAAAAAACATCCCGTGAGTGGCAGTTCTGCGGATGGAAACACCTTGTTGAAGAGAGAGGTCAACAGAAAATGGCCAGACTGGTTTGAACTGACAAAGTCTACAGTAACTCAGATAAACGCTCTGTACAATTGTTGTGGTAAGAATAGCAACTCAGAATGCTAATCTGAGATGCAGGTTGGCGCTGTTTTGGCGGAATGAGGGGGATCTACACAATATTACTCAGGTGGTTTGTGGCTGATCTGTTTATTTATATACAGTGGGTACGGAAAGTATTCAGACCCCCTTAAATTTTTCACTCTTTGTTATATTGCAGCTAAATCTAATTGCTAAAATCATTTAAGTTCATTTTTTTCCTCATTATTGTACACACAGCACCCCATATTGACAGAAAAACACAGAATTGTTGACATTTTTGCACATTTATTAAAAAAGAAAAACTGAAATATCACATGGTCCTAAGTATTCAGACCCTTTGTTCAGTATTTAGTAGAGGCACCCTTTTGATCTACTACAGCTATGAGTCTTTTTGAACAAGTTTTTCACATCTGGATTTGGGTATCCTCTGCCATTCCTCCTTGCAGATCCTCTCCAGTTCTGTCAGGTTGGATGGTAAACGTTGGTGGACAGCCATTTTCAGGTCTCTCCAGAGATGCTCAATTGGGTTGAAGTCAGGGCTCTGGCTGGGCCATTCAAGAACAGTCACGGAGTTGTTGTGAAGCCACTCCTTCGTTATTTTAGCGGTGTGCTTAGGGTCATTGTCTTGTTGGATGGTGAACCTTCGGCCCAGTCTGAGGTCCAGAGCACTCTGGAGAAGGTTTTCGTCCAGGATATCCCTGTACTTGGCCACATTCATCTTTCCCTCGATTGCAACCAGTCGTCCTGTCCCTGCAGCTGAAAAACACCCCCACAGCATGATGCTGCCACCACCATGCTTCACTGTTGAGACTGTATTGGACAGGTGATGAGCAGTGCCTGGTTTTCTCCACACATACCGCTTAGAATTAAGGCCAAAAGTTCTATCTTGGTCTCATCAGACCAGAGAATCTTATTTATCACCATCTTGGAGTCCTTCAGGTGTTTTTTAGCAAACTCCATGCAGGGCTTTCATGTGTCTTGCACTGAGGAGAGGCTTCCGTCGGGCCACTCTGCCATAAAGCCCCGACTGGTGGATGGCTGCAGTGATGGTTGACTTACTACAACTTTCTCCCATCTCCCGACTGCATCTCTGGAGCTCAGCCACAGTGATCTTTGGGTTCTTCTTTACCTCTCTCACCAAGGCTCTTCTCCCCCGATAGCTCAGTTTGGCCAGATGGCCAGCTCTAGGAAGGGTTCTGGTCGTCCCAAATGTCTTCCATTTAAGGATTATGGAGGCCACTGTGCTCTTATGAACCTTAAGGGCAGCAGAAATTTTTTTGTAACCTTGGCCAGATCTGTGCCTTGCCACAATTCTGTCTCTGAACTCTTCAGGCAGTTCCTTTGACCTCATGATTCTCATTTGCTCTGACATGCACTGTGAGCTGTAAGGTCTTATATAGACAGGTGTGTGGCTTTCCTAATCAAGTCCAATCAGTATAATCAAACACAGCTGGACTCAATTGAAGGTGTAGAACCATCTCAATGATGATCAGAAGAAATGGACAGCATCTGAGTTAAATATATGAGTGTCACAGCAAAGGGTCTGAATACTTAGGACCATGTGATATTTCAGTTTTTCTTTTTAATAAATGTGCAAAAATGTCAACAATTCTGTGTTTTTCCGTCAATATGGGTGCTGTGTGTACAATAATGAGGAAAAAATGAACTTAAATGATTTTAGCAAATGGCTGCAATATAACAAAGAGTGAAAAATTGAAGGGGGTCTGAATAATTTCCGTACCCACTGTATATATATATATATATATATATATATATATATATATATATATATATATATATATATAATCATCAACCATTCCTTTGCTCTGGAAAGACTACTTCATACCTATAACCTACCTCAAAGCTGTATTTTAAACAGACCACTCTCGACCTCCAGTTGTTGATGTGGGTGATATAAAGGAATTTATTTCAATGGAGATCAGCATTACATGTCCCAGTGGATGAAAATGTATCTGTTGTAAGAATTGAAGGCTGTTCTGTTTATTACCAGTAAATCAGTAAAGCAGAGCTCAAAACCAGGACTTTAAAAATGTACAACGACTCACAGCAGTCAGGGGAGATCATAAATTCATGTTGCAATCAGGCAAGCTGATTCTGTTTTATTTGCCTCAAACAATGTTTGCGTCTTTGTGGTATAATTATTCATGAGGGACATTTTCTGGTTTATATATTTTTTTTCTTATTTATTTTGTGAACTGATTTATTTGTCTGTATGCACATTTAGTATGATGTTGAATTACTGATTAGTGGTTTGGTAATGGTTTAGCATAGTTACTGTGCAGACACTGCAAGCGGTTTTCAGAGACACAAAAGGTGCGGACAGAAAAGAATTTGCCGACAATCAAAATGATTACCCATTTGGAGGGGGGGTTAAATCAATGATTATCAGTGGTTATTAATAGAGCACGATATTAGTACAAGCACAGTAATTTAATGAACTCTGCATTAAAGGTGGCATTCAGTTCTGCTTTCAGATATGATGTACAGACTTTACTGGTATTTCAGTTGCAATGGAATTTACATAGTGAATTGCAAATGGCTATTTAACTGTAAATAAATGTATGCAAATGTACATGTGTAAAAGAACATTCCTCTCCAAGTCCTGATTGTGAAGGGTGTCTTTTGATTAGAGATTGGCGCCACATGATGGCAGTTACATATGACATAATACTGGTAAAACTAGTGTGGTGTATGTGATGTAATAAATTACATAAAAATGCAACAACAACAAAAAAAAAGTTTATTATTGGTCTCTTAAGTTGTATTGTGTGATGAAAGTCTGAAGTGCGTAAAATGCATCAACTATGTTCTCTAATTTTATTGTAAATTCAAGAGTAAAACAAAAGAACGCAACATTTTTGTACATATTGGATTTTTGTAAATTTTTATTTGATTCTAATGCAGCACAAAGTACCAAATTAATTTAATAAAGTACACTGTGGTCATTTTATTAGACTCCCTTGCAAACTTCTTTCAGATTCAGAGTAAATGTGTGAATTTTCAGGATGTCATTGAATATTTCAATGTTGGAGGCAAAAGCAGATGCTGAGGAATGCTGCTTTTGCAGGCTCAGAGATGAATTAATCTGAATATGTAATCTTACACCTCCTAAGAATGTAAAGTTTTACTGCCTAATTAGAAGAGATTCCTGGAGAGACTGATGGAAAACCAGGACCCCATGCGTAACACTTTACTATAAGGTTCCATTTGTTAACATTAGTAAATG
Organism: Xyrauchen texanus; assembly: GCF_025860055.1. NCBI lineage: Eukaryota > Metazoa > Chordata > Actinopteri > Cypriniformes > Catostomidae > Xyrauchen > Xyrauchen texanus. Next base: position 25,871,429 of record NC_068284.1, on the reverse strand, counting down.
CATTAGTTATCATGAATAAACAATTAACAATATATTTGTTACATCATTTATTAATCTTTGTTAATGTTAGTTAATAAATATACAATTGTTCATTGTTAGAACATGTTAGTTCATAATGTATTAACTAATGTTAACTAATACAACTTTTTATTTTAAAAATGTAACCAAGATTAAAAAATGCTTAATAAGTATTGTTCATTGTTAATTCATATTAACTAATGTTGTTAACTAATGTTAACAAATGGAACCGTATTGTAAAGTGTTACCACCCCATGTATAAGGCAATGAGAAATCATGAATAATAAAGATTTTTCTTCCGAACAAAACAAAATTCATTTTATTTTTTCCAAGTAATTTTTTGGGGGGATTTACAATGGATGCACATGTTGTCCACCAATACCAAACAGATTTATAAACAGTAAAACTGGTGCATTTGCAAACCTATAACAAACTTTATACAGTGTATGTGCAGACAGATCACAAGAAGACTACTCATGCTGACATTTGATATTTATGTTTTTTCCTAAAGGAAAGGATGACAGGTTTACTAAGCGTAAGCAAGGGTGCATTAAAAACTGTGCCAGACCTTACAAACACATATGTATTTTATTTTGAATAATAAAATCTGTTATAAAAGCATAAATTTACAACCATTAATTTCCAAACAGTCTAGATCAGACTTGACAACACATTAGATTCAAGAGCCATAATGCTGGTTGAAATAGCATGTAATGAATTCAAATACATATTACAGAATCATAATGAATGCTGATTAGTATGCTTTGTAGCCTGTAATAAAAACACAATAATAGTTGCAAAATGCATACTTTTACTTGGCCCTTTTGAGGCAAGCTTTGAGAGCAGGGCATACTAACTTATACTTATGTACTGACCCGTTTAGCTCAGCAGACAATTTGACTAAAACTTGTCATCTCTAGTATTCAACTTCAATGTACCATAATATTAAGTGTGCTTACAAACTCCCATGAATCACAATATACAATTAATTAAATAATACATATACAATTTTTATATAATTCATTCATGAAGAGAAATATTGTAATGGACTTGAAAGCATTAGTTATACCAAATTGTAATATACTATAAAATAATGATTCACCAATTAGACAGAATGGACATAAAAAGTAACCAAAGGCTTTGTGTATAAAAAACTAATTTGGCAGTGGTCCTGTGCAAATAAATTGTAAATTCAAAAGAAATCACACAAAAGCTCAAGACCTCACATTCTCAAACATGCATAGAAGACTATGTGTATCCAGACGTTACAAAGACACGCACCATTATTTGATATGCAACATTACTATATATGCTGATACTTTTGTTCTCGTACTCTAGATACTTCAACTACCAGTAACATAGTCGCACATCTTATGGTGTATTAATATCATAAAATCTCCAGTATGTTTATTTGTTCAGTCTGAGAGAAGCAAGTGTGCTACTCCTCTTTGTGTTCCCTCTGGAATCGCTCCAAAAGAGCTCGGAGGACATTGCCAGGTATCTTCTGATGTTTGTCGATAAGTGCTTGCACAGCCTTTTGCACCTGAATAGATAAGTTGGGTTGAAAAACAAAATAAAATGAATATGAACTCTTCACAAGGTCAATGTTTTATTTAACAGTATGTGTCCAATGACACAGAGTGTGTGGATGGCAGGAGTTTAATTCATTCTCTATGGAAGCTGAGCTGCAGCATTTTTAACCCTTGGTTAAGAAACGTTCACACTTGTAATTTTGAATGAGGGTTAGGCCCCGCTTTTAACCCTGGGTTATGATCCCTGGAGTATAATGTATGACCAGTGAGCAACATAGAGCAAGATAACTGAGGATTAGGTTCTAATCTAACGGTAGCGCATCAAAAAGTACATATTACATTGTGAAGCTGTGTGAGCAGTATTTACAGTTTCAAAACCTTTAGATAGTGCTGGACATTCTGGTAGCTTCAGAGCTTATGTCACATTGTTACATAGCACTATTTTTAAATCAGATTAAAACTGCTGTCTGCATGCTTCCATTGTGGTAAGGCTGTGGCTGTGTAACAAAAGTGCATTAAATTGACACTGTATGTATATTTTGAAAACTATGGAGGGGTATGTGAACCCTTTGGAATTACCTGCACTTATGTATACATTTGTATTAAAATTTGGTTTGATCTTCATCTAAGTTAAAATAATTAACAAACACAATCTGTTTTAACCACACAAATTATTAGATCTTTCTTGTACATATTGAATATATAATTCAAACATTCGCAGGGGAAAAATTGGGAAAAAGTATGTGAACCCCTAGGCTAATGATGTAAACAAAAGCTAATTAGAGAAAGGGTTACAAAGTTATCTCAAAGTGCTTTGAGATCTGTTCACAGTTAGACAAATTGTCTATAAATGGAGAGGATTAAATACTGTGGCTACTCTCTCTAGAAGTGGTCATCCAGCCAAGATTACTTAAAAGAGCACACCACAGAATGCTCAGTGAGGTAAAAAGAGCCCTAATATGACAGCAAATTCTTGAAGGAATCATTGGAACTGGTAAACATTTCTGTTCATGAGTCTACTATATGGAAAACATTAAACAGGCATGGTGTCCATGGCAGGACACCACAAAGAAAGGTGCTGCTTTCCAACAAAAAAAACGAATTGCTGCACGCCTTAAGTTTGCCAAAGACCACTTTGACACTCCACAATGCTACTGGGAAAATGTTTTGTGGACTGAAAATAATGAAAATAAGTTTGAACTGTTTGGGAAGAACACGCAGCACTACGTATGGCGGAAAAAGGGCATCCCAACGGTGAAGTACGGTGGAGGAAGCATCATGATTTGGGGCTTCTTTTCTGCTTTGAGCCTGGACTGCTTATCATCTTCGAAAGAAAAATAATTTTGCAAGATTCTCAAGATATCCAATAGGACAATGTCAGGGTGGCTGTGCACCAGCAGAAGTCGGGAAATGCAGCAGGACAATGAGCCTAAACATCAAAGTAAATCCACTAAAGAATGGCTTCAGAAAAATAAATGAACACGATAGAGATGCTGTGGAATGACCTCAAGAGAGCCGTTCAGACCAGACCAGTGTCACAGTGGCTACAATATTTCTGGAAGTGGCGATTTTGTTCTTTTGAACGCATGGGATGGAAACACCGCTTTATTCACACATTGTTTTTGCAACATTATGGTTTTTCGAATATTTTAAATTGGGAACTTGGATGGAAACAGCTAATGACGATGACATTTTAATTTCTAGGTGAAGTCTCTCTATAATCTGTAATCTTACCAATGTTTAAAGAAAAAATAAAACACCAATGGCTTTTTAGCAGTACAATTCTACACAAAAGGGTACTGCGATTAATTTAGCCCCCATATGGGCTTTGCTGAGAAATTAATTCTCAAGAAAATCAAAAATGTCTCTTTTCATTTTCAATACCAGCTGTTGTTGACTAGAAAAAAATTTGAAGCCCTATTGAGGCCCATTGTACATCCATTCTGAAAGCAAAAAAGTCATCAGGTTGTTATGGCCAACCACTTAATGGTAGCAAGTGATGAAAGCAGGGGGAAAAACTGGATGATTTCTATGAAGAGGCTGTAACTGTTCCTCATAATGGAATTTTACAGAAAAACAGCCTTTAGGGGAGCTAAGCACCCTGCACCAGAATTAATTCATTCCACTGTGATGTCTTTCATTATATAAGTATTTCCTCACTTTGCACCTACTGTACGAGTTCATACACCTGCATACTTGATGAATGGTGATTCCTCTCTCAGGTGGAATATGCCCTTGTGGGACAGTGCAATACAATAACACAGCACAGCATATGTTGGCGTAGTCAACAATAGGTTAGGACTTGGTAGGACAATGTAGAGGTTATGGCCTCTTGATACTTAATTTTTTTAGATTTGCAAATACGGCATTTTAGCAAACGCACCAAAAAGTCAGAACTTCACCTTTACAGGACTAAAGAGGAGTCCTACCTTTTCAGCTAACTCAGCTGCATTGAGTTTGGGGTCATATGGAATGGGGTCACCCAAATAAGTACGAAATTTAACTGGAAAACCTCCGTACACAGGTGCTATTGGCAAGCGAAACCTCTCGTACACCCATCTGAAAAATTCTGGAGGAAAAACAGATTAATTGAAGATTTAACAAAGTAGGATTCTTTCATAATAGTATGTAATCTATTTGCATTAAACTATCATGAGACTGTTGGAAAGTTCAATATTTTGTGCATGACTCACTTAATGTTCCAAGAGACCGGAATCCCTCTCTGACGTTTTGAGTAAACATGGGTATTATTGGCTGTATGGATAAAACACATATTCAGTATAGTAAAAGAGGTAAGTATTAAAGTTAATGTGAATTGCCATTTTACTTCCATAATGTGACATATTTCAAAGTGAAACAGGTTATTCAAAAAGAGAAAAAGAATGCAGGGGGGGCTTGATTTTATCAGAAATTCATTGTGTCAATGGATTTACATACCAGAATTAACTACAGACCAAATTAGTTTGTTAAAACACAGCCAAAACAGCTATTTTGGCTATTATTTGTTAACATTAACTAATAAGTGACTTCATCCGAAAAGGCAAGTCATTTCAGAGTAAGAGAAAACTATTACATTGTGATTACAGATTACAAAGACAAAAAAAAGAAAAAAATATTTGGAATGATATGCACCAATGAATAACTCACAATAAGAACAGGAATGTGCATTAAAGGAATATTCTGGGTTCAATACAAGTTAAGCTAAATCGGCAGCATTTGTGGCATAAAGTTGATTACCACACAAAATATTTGACTCGTCCCTCCTTTTCTTAAAAAAAGAAAAAGAACAAAAAAAGAAAATCATGCATACAGCGAGGCACTCACAATGGAAGTGAATGGGGTACATTTTTGGAAGTTTTAAAAAGGCAGAAATTTGAAGTTTAAAATAAAAGAAGCACACATAAATTCTTCTTCATTAAATTGTCATGGCAACGTTGTAAAATTGGCTATAATTTTACACAGAAAAGGTTAGCAAGTGATTTTATCACACTAAAATCATGTTAACATGCATATTATTTATGTCTTGAGGCAATACTTTTTAAACAGTGAATATTTAAACATTTAAGAATTGGTCCAATTCACTTCCATTGTAAGTGCCTCACTACAGCCCTGATTTTTGAATTTCTTTTAAAGAAAAGGAAGGACAAGTCAAAATTAATTTGTGTGATAATCAACATTATGCCACAAATGCTGTTGATTCAATTTAACTTGTATTAAACCCAGAATATACCTTTAAGGATGTAAACCGGGTAGTTTTTTATTTCATGTTGACTTTAAATGAGTAGGAAAAGGGGATAGCCACTCACCACTTTAGAGTCAATGGCCACTTGCGCAAATCCTTTACGTTTGCCCCAGAACAGAGAGTATGTCTCATCACTGAACAGGGCTTCCCGTACCCCTCCAGGAGAGATGCCCAAGAGGTGTCCATTCCGCAGGGCCTTCACACACTCCTCCTGCGGTCCATGGATCACACTAAACACCTCCAAGAGAAGCTTAAACCCTGCCAAGAGGGACTCATTTTTAACATTCTAATGTTCACTGATGATAAAGAAACTAGTAATTACTGTGTCAAAAGAAAAGAAAGTTTGACTGAGCACATAATGCCATTATGAAAGTTGTGTTTACCTGGGATCTTGAACAGAATATGGTCAGCAACTGAATGACAAGTTCTTCCCTTCTGAATAACAAGACTTGCCAAGAAATAATAGTAGTCTATAGGAATAGCGCCATGATAATAAACTATTAGTGCAGGTCCTTCATCTGGAATCTTGTCTAAACCATGGATTTCATAACCTGTTACAAAACAAGTATGCAGGGAAAGCGATCTAACATTTTGCTTGTGAATTTTCATGCAATAATATGGAACTGAAGAATTCAAATTAAAGACTGTGGTCTCATAACAACAAAAAATAGCATTCTTATACAAAATTAAAGCAGACAACTTACAACACTGTGAAAAAACTAAATAAACAGAAATCATGAAAGAAACAGTTATTTAGATTCTCGGCTTGATTAAGGCTGAACAGTTTACACATTTACATTTTAAAATTGCGATTTAATGCCTGGAACATCAGACCATAATTAATTGAGCTGTCAAAAGATAAGATATTTTAAAGCTGGGGAAAAAAATTAGAGATAAAGTGATAGTACACACAAAGAATATCCCAGATCTTAAATCATGTCTTTAAAAATGACTTTTTAATTACTTCACTAATTATGCATTGACTATTCTTGCCAATCACTCAAAGATCTCATTAACAGCACCGTGGATGTAGACAATGTTACTGCATTGAAAAGTGCCACACCAATGCAGTTTAATTTAAGATAAAACTAACCTTATCTCAATAAATCACTCATTTGCATTTCATACCATGCCATATTGCTCCATGTCCATCCCATATGGTAGCCAGAGTTTTCCTTGCACCATCCCACAGGTTATTCGAATAAGCTTCCCTCAACTGGTTCTTGCGCTTGTACACGTGGAGGAAGAGGATGGACAGATAGAGGAGGATAACTATGAGAAAAGGCAGGATGAAGACCACAGCTAAAGGTGTGAAAACCCACAGCAGATACTCCAAGACACTGAGGTAGTCCTTGAACTGTCCAAGTCCAGCCCACTCCTCCCACACATGAACAAAGCAGGAGAGCAAGCTGACCGATCCATTCTCAAACAGACAGGACTCATTCCCACTGGACATGTTGCTTCACTGTTAGCCTCTCCCTGCGGCAGATGGGCTGAACAAGGCAACAGCCTGCCAAAGGGCAGCTCTGAAGATGAAAGAGAGGAACTGTCAATAATGGAGCTTCAGGTGATCACTTTATTCCATATGAAGAGAACAATTTTACACGAGTATTTTCTAAGCAACTTAATTATTTGACTTGCCAAGTACTTAATTCATAAGTGTAAAGGGTTGCAAATTATTGCAACCTATTTATTATTTTCTAAAACTGAAGATGATTTGCACAACCTTCTCTTAGACTGTTAAGACACAATAGTGGATAAAAGCCTGACTAAATTATGCCTGCTTCGCCAGGCAGTTCTGAGGCTGCTTTGGTTCTGTGTAAATGAAATGCAGCACAAAGAAGCCTTAAACTTTTTGTTGTCATGATAGAGCATACACAATACTGTGTAAAAGTTATAGGAATTTTTTTTTTGCATATTTCTTCAAAAATAATGCCATAGAGTGTTTTCATTTATCAATTAATACATTTTTGGAGTGAACACTTTTGCCTTTAAAACAGCACCTAGGTATACCTGGACACCTTTTTTTGGAGAATTCACCAGTTCTTCTAACTATTTAGGCTATCTCTATTGATTTTGTCTCTTCATGTAATCCCAGACTGCCTCTGTGTTCAGTGGGGGGTCCTTAGGGGGCTTTGCATATGTTGCAGGGCTCTCTGTTCTTCTATTCTATTTGCAAAAAGGGTCTAAAAAGTATATATCCTATTAACAAACTAAAGCTGAAGATATAAAGAAACACCTTATGACAAATGTTTTGTTAAACATCTTAAGTGCCTAAGACTTTTGCACAGTAATGTATGTCATAATTTTGTTTCATTTTCAAAAGTACAGTTGAAGCCAGAAGTTTACATACATCTTAGCCAAATACATTTAAACTCAGTTTTTTTTTTTTTTTTTTACACAATTCCTGACATTTAAAAATAGAAAACTTTCCCTGTCCTAAGTCAATTAGGATCACTTTACAAATGTGAAATGTCAGAATAATAGTAGAGATAATTATTTATTTCAGCTTTTATTTCTTTTCATCACATTCCCAGAGGGTCAGAAGTTTAAATACACTTTGTTAGTATTTGGTAGCATTGCCTTTAAATTGTTTAACTTGAGTCAAACGTTTTGGGCAGCCTTCCACAATCTTCTCACAATAAGTTGCTGGAATTTTGGCCCATTCCTCCAGATAGAACTGGTGTAACTGAGTCAGGTTTGTAGGCCTCCTAGCTCACACACGCTTTTTCAGTTCTGCCCACAAAATTTCTATCAGACTGAGGTCAGGGCTTTGTGATGGCCATTCCAATACCTTGACATTGTTGTCCTTAAGCCATTTTGTCACAACTTTGGAGGTATGCTTGTGGATCATTGTCCATTTAGAAGACCCATTTGTGACAGAATTTTAATGTCCTGGATGATGTCTTTAGATGTTGCTTCAATATTTCCACATAATTTTCCGTCCTCATGATGCCCTCTATTTTGTGAAGTTCACCAGTCCTTCCTGCAGCAAACACCCCCACAAAATGATGCGGCCACCCCCATGCTTCACGGCTGGGATGGTGGTCTTCTGCTTGCAAGCCTCACCCTTTTTCCTCCAAACATAATGATGGTCATTATGGCCAAAAAGTTTCATTTTTGTCCTCTGGTCTGATGAAACATTTCTCCAAAATGTAAGATCTTTGTCCCCATGTGCACTTGCAAACTGTAGTCTGGCTTTTTTTTTTTTTATAGCGGTTTTGGAGCAATGGCTTCTTCCTTGCTGAGCAGCCTTTCAGGTTATATAGATATAGGACTCGTTTTACTGTGGCTATAGATACTTGTCTACCTGTTTCCTTCAGCATCTTCCAAAGGTCCTTTGATGTTGTTCTGGGATTGATTTGCACTTTTCACAAAAAACTACGTTCATCTCTAGGAGACAGAATAATTCTCCTTCCTGAGCGGTACGATGGCTGCGTGGTCCCATGGTGTTTATACTTGCGTACTATTGTTTGTGCAGATGTACGTGGTACCTTCAGGTGTTTGGAAATTACTCCCAAGGATGAACCAGACTTTTGGAGGTCCACAATGTTTTTCTGAGGTCTTGGCTGATTTCTTTTGATTTTTCCATTATGTCAAGCAAAGAGGCACGGAGTTTGAAGGTAGGCCTTAAAATACAACGACAGGTACACTTCCAATTCAGTACACCTCCTATCAGAAGATAATTGGCTAACTGTCTAAAGGCTTGACATCGATTTCTGGAATTTTCCAAGCTGCTTAAAGGCACAGTTAACTTAGCGTATGTAAAATTCTGACCAACTGGAATTGTGATATAGTTAATTAAAAGTGATACAATCTGCCTGTAAACAATTGTTGGTAAAATTAGAGTAGATGTCCCAATCGACTTGCCAAAACTATAGTTTGCTAATATGTAATCTGTGGAGTGGTTAAAAAAAATAAATAAAATAGTTTTAATGACTTCAACCTCAGTGTATGTAAATTCTGACTTCCAACTCTATAACATGTTACACAGTTTTCATTCGTTTTATATTTCTATATTCATGAATTATATTTAACAGTAATCTCATAACATTATTTATGCAATTGCTATGTAAATGTATATGTGCCTGCTCGGTGCAGCATTAAAGGGATTGTTCACCCAAAAATGAAAATTCTCTCATTATTTACTCACCCTCATGCCATCCCAGATGTGTATGACTTTCTTTCTTCTTCTGAACACAAATTAAGATTTTTAGAAGAATACTTTAGCTCTATATGTCTTTTCAATGCAAGTGAATGGCAAGCACCAAAAATCAAATAAAGGCAGCATAAAAGTAACTATACGAGCCTAGTGGTTTAATATGTCTTCTGAAGCAATGCAATTACTTTGGGTGAAGAACAGGTCAATATTTAAATCCTTTTTACTCTAAATCTCCACTTTCACTATCAGAATGTGAAGTTAAAGTACAGATTTATTGCAAAAAAGGACTTACAAATGTATCTGTTTCTCACCCACACCTATCATATCACCTTTGAAAATATAGATTTAGCCACTGGTGTCATATGGATTACTTTTATACTGCCTTTATATGCTTTTTGGAGCTTTAAAGTTCTGTTCACCATTCACTTGCATTAAAAGGACCTACAGAGCTTAAATATTCTTCAAAAAAATCTTTGTTTGTGCTCTGAAGAAGAAAGTAAGTCACATCTGGGATGGCATGAGGGTGAGTAAATGATGCAAGAATTTACATTTTTGGGTGAACTATCCCTTTAAGTAGTAGAACAGCATGTAAATACACTTCTCAAATGTCACTGTATTTATTTTTATAATTATTATTATTTCTTGTGCTGCATGAATGACCCCATTTATGCCTCTGTTATTTGTGACTGTCTATATTTGATTATTTGATTGTTTGATATGGTATATTTTTCTTCATTCCTTTTATTTATAAAAAAGTTATTTTCGATTCCCATAATCTATTTTTATTTGTATCTGTATAAAAGTCATATTGGCACAATCTTTACTTTTGTTTAATCCCTGTGGTGTTGAATATTAAAAGAAAGAAAACACCTAAAACCAGACTAAGCCATTTTTGTTCAGCAGGTCAGGCTGGGAGACCAGCCAACCAAGCAGGATCTTTCTGTTCTATAAAATGTATGCATGTATGTATGTTGTTATAATAGTAGTAGTAGTAGTAGTAGTAGTAGTAGGTAATTTGACAGAATATTATAATACAGCTGTATTGAATCAGTCAAAAATAAATAAATAATAAATAAAAAACACTTACCTTCTCCTGCGACAATGTGTTGCTCGGCAAAACATGCCACCTTCACATCAATGACCTAGAATAAAATAACATCGATGCCAGTGAGTCATTGTGTCCCGTTTATTCTGTCCTTCTCAGTCACAAACTTCAGCATCATTTGAATGAGCATTGTAAAATTCATAAAAGATGTAAGAGAAAACATGTCACTGATTAGACAGGTTTGATTTGCATTGTGAATGGTTCATAATTAGTCCAAAACAAAACATTACAAAACATTACAGCAGCTCCATTACATTACATACATTAATCTGCCAGCAATAATTACACGCACTCATTTGACAACTCCAAAATTTTAAACAAATGCTACTGTTTTTGATGACGTGTTTAAAGTAAACTGTTCTCAGAGGCTACTTACATGATGTTAACTCGATGAAATTGATACTGTCCTCAGTAAATGTTTTCCTTCCTGATTGAACCGGCTCTCTTTACATGTGACACAAACAGGAAAAAGCTCATGTCAACTTCCTTGGACAGCCGAAGAACTTCAAAATAAAAGGCTTACAGCTTCGTTTAACCTGTCTTTGTATCGTGATTTTGGTAAAAGTCTTTTAACTTGACGGGAAATATCCAAAATCCGAGGTGGGAAACTCTCAAAGCCAAGTACAGCGAGACTGGTAAACTGGGTCGACATTAAAGTTCTTTTAGTCCTCGTTTTAATCCACCCAGTATTTGTATGAATCGTGTCCATTGGTCGTTTTTACATGTATCGTCAAGCAACAATAATGTTAAACTAGAGATTTCGAGGAAGTTCTCTGAGATCTCTTTACACCCTCATCACTACCAAACATTATGATTGATTATGGAAAGCGGAATGTTGTTCCTCTAGCTGACATCCTCTTCTATCAGGGTGAAGAGAGAGAAATGACAATACACTGCCTGTGCTCCAGAGCGTACGTCAAGTATGTATTTATCATAGATATTCATGTTGAACTAGACCGAAATATGTTTTTATATAATCAAATTATATAATTATGCAATATCACAGAAGCGAGGGATGTTGTGGCCACGTGCCGCAGGTCATTTTTACTCTAAACTTCAACAAACAAGTAAATAATATCGAAAGACTTAAGTTTCTGTTAGTTTGTACTTTCTTCTCCGCCTGCAAGAATAAAACAAAGCTAAAGCTTTAAGCATTTGTTAGGGAATTAATCTGTCTTTTGAATATTTTTTTTATTTTTTACAAACGAATCGTTCTCGTTCACTCTTTGTCTCAATGGTAAACGAGCAGTGTTTTTAAATGAATCAGTTGAGTCAATGATTCAATGACTCATACTTAACATAAAAGACTCTTATTTTGTCGCCACCTTCTGGCATAAAGATCTGCAGAAATGGTCAATGAACGAACCTCTTTCTTGGTTTCCATCCAACAATTTTTGAAAAAAATGTAGCACATAAGAAACCTGAATCGAAAGCTTTATATGTGCAGGAACTCTACAATTCTAACTATTTGCTTTAAGGATTGTGCGCTATGTAGAGGTGCAGTTTCACACAAGTCAAAATGTGCATTAAGGTGATGGAAACAGTTGATTTGCTAAATTATTACATGTTTTGACTAGGGATGGGCATTTAGAGTAGTTTTGTAGTCAAGTACTCAAACACAAAAAAGAGTAAGTGATTACTTGAAATGTAGAATTTAAGTTTGAAGTTTTTCTTATGAAAAAAAAAGAGAACTATGCATAAACCACAAGATGTAGACATTTACACACATAGAAACATATATTCAAAGTCTTCTGAAGCAATACAATCATTTTAATAATTACAGAATTTAGTTTATGGGTGAACTGCTCCTTTAACAGTGTCATGCATCCATAGAACCAACCAGTGCATTGAGTTGTAACATTGATTTAGGTGAGAGAAGCAGTTTAAATGTTGCCCACGGCAGGCAAAGCCACAAAGGAAAATCAAATCGCAATATTCGAGTAGTGTTTTTTACTAGTTGAATATTTAAAACTGAATGGGTTATTGATTAATCGATTACTCATTCACGTCCCTAGTTTTTTTATTTATTTTATATATCCCCCTTTTCTCCCAATTTGGAAAGCCCAATTCCCACTACTTAGAAGGTCCTCGTGGTGGCGTATTTACTGACCTCAATCCGGGTGGCAGAGGACAAGTTTCAGTTGTCAATCCACGCATCTTATCACATGGTTACTACAATGTTACTATAGTAAAAGCATGGTTAACTTGACTCGGATCAACCCTTTCTCTCATGTCCCCGACTTTCACTGTGACCAAATCACTGCAAGGAAATCAAATTTGTATAAATTTTTATTTATTGCAGCAACACTTAAGGGTGCAGTTTGTCTCAGATTTCTCTGTTTCCATTGGAATATTTGAGTGCAAATAGTTCTGCATTGTAGCAGGGGCTATTTTCACCTATTGCAAATAGTCGCTCTGATATTTTGAATAGACTGATGGTGTAGAAAGTTTTAAGATTACATTTTCCTGGTAGCACTGTGAAACCTTAACTGTGTAAGATGTACCCCTTTGTGTATTGACTATAGTTTAGCATGGTATGTTGCTAGTTAATGAAAACATTTTGAATAGTGTGCACTTATTGTCTTATTCTCCTCCATAGTGATCGAGAATTGTATCGGTCAGATTTTAAAGCCATACTGAGTCAGACTGAAAATGGATTGCAAGGTACAGTTTCCTTTAAATATCTGATCATCTAGAAGTATAAGAATACACATTTACAAGTTCATTTCTGTTGACACTGTACTCTGGCTTACTGTTTTTCTTGCATTTAAATACCTGGAACTGGTTGCAGTATTGCAAGTGAAGATTGAAATGTGAAGGCCCAAATAACTCTACGAATTGTTTGTTGTGGTACCTCTTGTTTCTCAATAGATCTTGAAGCTAATGATGAGGAAGAGCTTTTGGAAGACCGTAACTGCTCTGAGAATGATATAGATGAGGATGAAGATGAGGAGGGGGATGAGGAGGAGGAGGAGGAGGAGGCAGCTGTGGATGAAGAGACTACGCTCATGGCCAGTATGGGACTTCCTGTGGAATTTGCCAGCTCATCAGTACAGAGGAGAGCTGTATGTTTATTTTTCCTCCTGCACCTTTTACATTCATTTTGGATGCAAGATGTTGCATTATGTATGTTAAATTATTTTTGAAATAGTACGTAGAAATGGAGCTACATGTGTAGGACTGGGCGATATGCAAGACATGTTATCAAGATATTTTTATAAAAAAAAAAAAATTGCGATATACAATTACATCGTCAACCCCCCTGCACCCACTGTAGAGGGTTTGGTTTATATTTTGCATGCACATTCTTCAATCGATTTTGCTTTTAAAATTACATTCATTTCTTGAAACCAAGATATTTCTAAATTCAGACTGAATTTCAAATGAAAATTTTTTAATTTAAATGACAAAAAGGTACAAAAAATCTAATAAAAACTTTATAACCACCTCCCCAGATCCAAATATTTACCATCTTTAACTTCCTCCACCGGCCCCGTTTGCCATTACGCAAGTATCCGTCTAGGACAACAGGTGGCCAGTTACCAATACAATTAAGATCTAAAAACAATAATTGTAAAGATAATAGTGATTATAATAATCATAATAATTGAAGTATAAATGTTAAATGGTCTGCACTTATGTAGCGTCTTTTTAACCTTAGATGTATTCAAAGTGCTTTATACTGCGTCTCATTCACCCATTCATGCATTAACAAAAAAATTTAACTAATTTCTATAAAGATAATTGTGTAGTTTGATATAGTTTATGACTTTGGACTCCTGAGTCATGTGATAAAACAACATGGCGTCGACCACAGTTGAGTTTGGCTTTGGGAGAAATGACAACAAAACTACATCTGGTAAGAAACCTAATTAAATGTTTAAATTGAAACCTGTTAGAGTCAAACTATTCCTGTTTGAGTCTCTAGTTTCATCCAATATGCCATTTTTATAATTTGAGCGATTTATCACGAAACACCACTCTGCTAAACACAGTGTTCACTATAATGTGTACTTTAGCACTATTATTTCTTAGAAATCTGATATTTACTTTGCATATTCACATTGAGAATCAATGAGTTCATCAAAAAGCTGAAAGAGCTTGCTTTTTATGGAGTTAGGATGAAAATATGGGGTGAGCTGTTCTGAGACCAGTGAAGACAGACAGCAAAGTACAGCATAAGTCATTCACTAAATAGGGAGCAAGGGAGCATCCTATAGCTCTCTTTGCAGCTAATTAAATTCACTCCTAAAATCCGACCAAAAGTTTAGTTTCAGGCTGCCGATAATGTTTGGACCACTCATGGGACAATGGTAATCAGTACATAGATTCATAATTTATAATGTTTAGTTTTATTTTAACATAATTTCTTTGAATCAGAATTAATTATGCATTTCTGATGTATTGTCTCTAAAACACAAATTACCAACACTCCTGGAAACATAATAAACAATTTGATTTAAAAAAATCAGACTTTCTATAGCTTTTAAAATTTCACAACGTAGTTCCTCTCCACATATGTTTCCATATATTTTTAGGAAACCATTTGCTACTAGTTACAAATACAGCTTTCACTCTCTGGTCTCAAGAGGTTAATGCCATTTCATAAAATGTCTTTTCTCGACAGGCTGAATTTCCTTAATATTAAAATGTCTAATATTTGTTCTGTTTTTATATAGTTCCTAAGCCATAGCATATTTGTTACAAGCCATGTCTGAGTCTAGAGAGTAGGTCATAACTGGACAATGCTTCATGGTATTCAGAGAACAAATCGGCAATGAAAATGGACACAACCATCTACTTTAATTCGATTCGTTTCTAAAAACATTAGTTCATGATAACCATTTGGCTAGTATATTTGGCAGTTATCGTCGATATCCAATTACATCGTCTTAACGCCCAACCTTAAACATGTGTTAATTCAACACTACTAAAGTCCATTTATGGAAACCCTTAATAAAGTCCATTAAAAAGTCATAGGCCCTTTCCCAAATGGTGCACTCAGCCCTTGCGGTCCTCCTCGAAGTTCATGTTTTGGTGACGTCATGCAGCATGGATGCATCAAGGGTGCCCTGCGGCCACAAAGGGGATGCCCTTGAACACCTTTTTGAAGTGTAAAATTTATGACAATTGGGACATTCTGTGATCTCATGAACATAGACTCATGTAAACGAAGGTCAAAAGACCTCTAGTCCACAGCAAGCACATCATTTGGTACTGGGTGGCAAGCAAATATTTAACATTAGTAGTTCACTCACTTTCAAATATGAATATACATGAATATTCTGCTCAAGGATACATTTACTTTGCAGAATCTTTTAAAAATAATTTAGGACTGCCCAGAGGAAGATATTTGATATAAACAATTTTTACATCCTGTATATTTCATAATATAAAATATTCAGAATGAAATGACAAAATCTTTCCTGTTCAGAAGTTAAAACAGCCTTGGTTTGTACCATTTTGTGATACTTGTTTATGAGTCCCTGGATTGTGGGCAGTAAAGATGCTCACAGTTCTTTTTATCTTAATTGTTAGTAAATTAAGATACTATAAAGTGTTACCCCACTTACTTTAGAAAATGATTTGGCCATGCTTATAAAAGCCAAAATTATTGTTTCCTGTCTTTAAGGGCCAAGTTTTTGTGAGACCGAAGAACAAAAGAGACACCATGCCTTTGGAAACTCTCTCTGATTATGCTGATACACATGAGGAGGACTCCGAAGAGAATAAATGGTGTGCTGCGATTAACGTCACTGAGATCTCCGCTGAACAGGCATCTCCTGCATCTGAGGAGGCTTGGCTCAAGTACTGGAACCAGCATGGAGAGGGCCTGCTGTGGCAGAGCTGGCTGGAGAAACACCCCGAGACCTCCAGTAGCACAGAGCAGGATTGTCCCCGCTCCGAAACAGACTGGGATGAGCTCTGCAGTCAAACATACCAGTACTACTGGGAACAGTTTCACTACTGGGCCGCTCAGGGCTGGACTGTGGATGAGTCCTACAGCACGACTGCGGTTTCTGAAGAAGATCAGGGTGGCCGAGAAGAAACCGAGGAACTGAAGACTCACACAGACCCAGAGCAAACAGATCATGGAGAAGAACAAGATGTTACACACCTTATAAGCAGCCTGAGCTTATTGACTGAGAAAGTTGACTGTGGTGGGCTTGGCCAGCTGTCTTTGGCCTGTAACTGTGCTGATGAGCCATGTGATGGTGGAAACCGCAAAAGACGCTCATCACGTAAATCCTGCATTGATGCTGCTGGTTAGTGCATGTTAATATTTAAAGGATGAGAAGTGGAGTCTGTGGTGATCCAGCAGTGACGCTGAACCCAAATATGTCAACGCATTTCTGCACCATGACCTACTTTCAGTGTACTGACTGTAGCACTGTTAGAAAATTAAGATTTATTCAGTTAAAGCAGTGTTTTGCAACTGGTTTTGCTTTAGGACCCTGATTTTAAATATGGGACAGGATGTGGCAACCCAGCACAAAGTATGTTTTTACTTGTTGCAAGTGAACCCGTATTTAATGTAGTTGAGGTTGTCTTTTCATTTACCTAGTTTTGTTCATGGATTTCGATGTAACCTGTTCCTTTTGGCATTTGCCTAAATTGAGTTGCATGGTTAGTTGCTTTCTGTTATTTTATTGTTTAGCTTTTTTTTCCAGCTGTGACCCAGAACAGAGAACCACCTAGTTACAGCATGGAACAATGGTGTACTCTACTTTCTGCCATTTAGAAAGAAACAAATTCTCCATTTCCATATGCATTATGTCCAGTTTTTCATCTCCTCACTTCAACACACTAAATTCAAGTTGAAGTGTGTAATTTTCTGTGCCACTATGGGCATCAAACAGAAATGAAAATATAATTACTGTTTTGAAACCACTTTCAAACACACTGTCATCTGGTGTTTAGACAAACGATTACAACTACTCCAAACTAATGTCATTGGTTGAACAACTATTATATTTGGCTGGGCCAATCAGGAAGCTCAAACAAAGAGTTTGCAATTCCATTTGATAACGTTTTTAGCGCAGAAATTACATACTTCACCTTTGACTCTCTTCTCATTTTTTTTGCATCATAGTTTCAAGCTGTAACAATAACATTTGAAAAAGTCCAAGTAGTGAATACATTATATCACCCCTGTAAAGGCTCAAAAAATTTGAAATGAGCAGGTATAGATGCTTTTTAAACCTGTTTAATAATTACGTCTAAGTAGTTTGATTACAGTCTGCCATCTGACATTGCCACCTGTGATCAGGATGTCATTTTCCTACTGTTGACATCACAGTGGCATTAAGCCAGAATTCCGTTCGCTAATATGACAACGGCATCTTTTAAAAGCAGATCATATTCTCCAGAGGACATCTCTTTTTTTTTTTTGCAGCCTAAACTTGGCTCTGCCTGAATGTTTAATGCAGCATCATATCAAAAGATGTCAGCCATTGAATGAAAGGGGCATGTGACTTTGGCCTATGCATTTTTAATGCCAGAACATGTGAAAGAGAATGAAAGAGAGCACAGGCTTCTGGGTGCATGAATTGATCAAAATCTGCTCTCATTCACTCTAAAAATGGCATTGTCATCCTGATTGCTGGGCCATGACTGATGCCATGTGAGCAGCAGCCTTGTTTTATCTACTGGAATTCCTCTTATACCATATACATTAAGCAAAAGGACCCAGACACATTTTATTATAATGTTGTTGTAGCTGTTAAATGATAGTAAACTTAAATGAAATGTGTGATTTCAGATGGCAACATGAAACAGACCTCAACAGTTCCATTGAATAACTGGAGTGGACAGCCTGTAAAGAGCAGATCTAACGACAAAGATCAGAGTGATGATGATGAACCTCCTGGGAGCAGGCGGGTGAAAGTGAAGAGAGGGTAAGCTGTTTATCTGTTATACAGTATATTGTTTCAGATCTTTATTCATTCAGGTAAATGGTTTGAAAAAATCCCAAGAATTTAAATTCTGTCTTTATTTTCTCACTCTCAAGTTGCTCAAAACACATGACTTTTGAAAGATATCATGGCCACTTCATATAATTCATATAATTTTTTCATATAATAAACATGATTGAGGACTAGGGCTGTCAAGCTCCAAAATTACATAAAGGCACCATAAAGTATCAAAAGTCTTGCACTATATATCAAGTCTTCAAAAACCATATAATAGTGATTGTGTGAAGAACAGACTGAAATTTGAGTCATTATTCATTGAAAATCTTGACATCCGTCTTTAAATCAAAGTTGTGATGCCCAATTCATTAAAGAATATATTTTTGAGTCCGATATTTTCAATGAAACGATTGATCCAGTTCACAAAACCAGTCTGAATGATTAATTCTCAAATCTGAATTGATCAGTTCTTGAAGTCAACTCACTGACTCAATGACCTGGTCGCAACAGTTAGCAGCTCACTTGAGGGGAAGATTATCAGTGAATAAAGACACAATTAATATCCTATAGATTCAGAAAACTTGGAATATAGGGCATGGGCCATATAGACTGGCGTTTCTCAACTGTGTGCCACGGTGAGTTCAGGGAAATCCAAAAATGAGTCATTGTGTCATTGAGTCAGTGAGTTGACTTCAAGAACTGATCAGTTCAGATTTGAGAATTAATCATTCAGACTGGTTTTGTGAACTGGATCAATCGTTTCATTAACGAATATCTTTTTGAGTCCGATATTTTCAAAGCATTTTTTAAAAAGCAGAATATCATATTTTCTCAATAGTAACAAGTAGTAATAATAATAATAATAATAATAATAATACTGCATCCCTCTCATTCTCACTGGCATGCACAGCATACCACAGCTCATTGGATGGTTGACAAGCATGCAGTGAGCCAAGGAAGCGCATTGCTATACCGTGTCTCTGCAAGCTAGCGACGTTATAAAGTCGTTATGTTTATAATCAAAAAAGCTGTCTACAATGCAAGTGTGCAACATTGTAGCGATCTAGTTTTGTCTCCTCAGATTGTGGTGCTCTCTGAAATTACAGCTCCTTTGAAAACAAAGGCAGAATTAGCTAAATTCTTGGTGTAAAATGCTACCAGAACAGCTGCAGGGTGAAGAGAACACTTGAAACAGACTACTTGTTCATCCAGCTGATACAGCTCTCATCTCTATCTGACCTATACAGGTTTTGTGTTGCTTTGTGAATCAGTCCTTTTAATAGTAAGTAGGCCTGTGTACTGATTTACATAATTTAAATACTATATTACATGCATAATATTCTAAATATCTTATTATCTATCTCTCTTTTATATATATATATATATATATATATATATATATATATATATATATATATATATATATTATATATTTTCAATAAACATAACTTATTTGGCTGAAAGTTCCCCTCTTTCAGGATTTCATCTGTTAATTTTCTGTGCATTTTGTCAGTTTGAAACTGGAGAGCATTGACTTATTAAAGGGATACCATTGAACTTTTAAATAAATAGTTGACCCCAAAATGAAAATTCTGTTATTACTTAATCACATTCATGTTCTTTCAAACCCATATGGCTTTCTTTTATCCATTGAACTCAAAAGGAGATGCTAGGCAAAAGTCTCAGTCACAATGTACTATCACTGTATGGAGGGGGAAAAAAAGTGAATTGTGACTGGTACTAACATTCAGCCTAGCATCTCCTTTTGTGTTGAAATGAGACATTTCTATGGGCTTGTAACAACATATGGTCAAGAAATCAGAATCATGACAGAATATTAATTTCTAGGTGAACTATCTTATTAACTACCTGTAAAAGTAGATATTTAGTATGTTTTTAAAAGTGTGCCGAGACTGAGAAAATGTTGGGAAGCAATGATATAGACCACTTTTGGGATAGGTTTTTGTGCTTAATTGGTAATTTGGAGCTTGACAGCCCCAGTTCTCATTATATAGAAAAGATGCCTTAATAGTCTTAAAAATAAAATTGTGTCCTATGAAAAAAAGTCACACAGGTTTTGAACGACATATGGGTGAGTAAACAATGACAGAATTTTCATTTTTTGAGAGAACTCTTCCTTGAATGCATAATCCAATGGTGTGTGAATGGCTGCTCTGCTCACAGTCACGAGTTAGATGCCGAGGAGCTTGCGGAAATGCCAACTGAGGAGGCGTGGGATGCTCTCGGTCTGAGGCGCGGCCCACAGCCCAAGTAAGGCCCCAGAGAGAAGTTTCGGACCTCTTTACAGCTTTGCAAAAAATCATCACCTCCACTAATGTCCAAACATATTTCACCATGGCAGGTTTGACAGCGTTGTGAAGCTGAAAGCAGGCCAGGGTCCTAACAGAAGCCGGAGGAGTGAGGAGAACTGGAGGCCCTCAGAGGCAAGAAAACAAGCAGCCTGCAAGATCAACAAGCACATTTTCTTTACTGATGATGGACCTCAAACCACAAAGCCAATGAGCTGCAAAACCCTTCAGAAAGTAAGAGTAATTTTTTGTGCTCCACTCACACTTCATATTTAAAGGAATAGTTCACAAAAAAATTATCATTTTGTCATCATTTACTCACCGTCATGTTGTTCCAAACCCATGTGACATTTTATCTACCATGGAACATAAAAGGAGATGTTTTAAAGAATGTTTACTCTGCTGCTTTTCATGCAACAGTCCTTTAGACTTGTGTGTTATATGCCAAGTCACACAGATTGAAATGTAAGTAATTATTCGCTGATAATCTTTCTCTCCACTGCAGCTCTTATATTTCATTTGCGTATAAGCATATTTAAACTTGCCGTGTGAAAATGATCCAAGCCAGTTTAAATGTTAATGACACCAAATAGGACTGGGCGATAAAACAATATCGATATATTTAGAGAAAAACAATCTTTGATATCAATGATAAACTTTTCTTTATATTTTTTCAGCAAAGTTATACACACAACTAGCTATTGAAACTAGCTTTATGAAACACATAAAGTCATAAAATCAGCCTGTTAGGAAGTATAAGCTGGCTAGCGGCTACATAGCCCTGCTGTCATGTAAACCAGTAATGAGGCTAGGTAGCCAAGAGCTAGCTCCTAGCTATCCTGCTAATATGATATCATTGTGTACCGAACAAGACAGCACTGACAGTCCAATACTGCTATCGACTGAACACAACAACAACAACTCCTAAATCAACACCATTGTTGTTTATTTCTGTACTATTTAGTTAAAAACAATTGTCATGATCCATAGTTCTGACACGTCAGCAAAGTATTTGACAAGTATTTATTTTTCTATTGATGTTTATTGGCGGTTGGCAATCCAGCTTATGTTGCATTACCGCCACCTACTGAGCTGGAGTGTGGTGTGTCCAAGAAAGTCTTTCAGTGGAGTCAAGCACCTAATAAAGAAGAAATTGCCGCAATTTAATTGAAAAGAAGTCTCACACCTCATGTAGGATTATATCCTAAATTGAGTATACTTCTTGAACTTCAAAATAAAAGGTTGCTTACCCTGTGCAATCTACTTGTAAACAAAGAAGTTATAGTTACATTTATTTTTGAGGTCTAACAAACATTATTGATATGAAATGTATAAAGTGCTAAATATCAATTGACATGAAAATAATTATTGTGAATTGTGTTAATATTTTTGGCCATATTGCCCAGCAATAATGCCAAATGGCATTTGGTCATGTGTGTCTTGTAACTAGGGCTGTGCCGATACAATAAGTATGAAAATTTAATAATTTATTCACCCTCATATCAAACCTGGCATGTTAAGCTTTGTTACGAGTAGGGCTGGGTATTGCCTGGCACCTTACGATAAGATATATATTGCGATACACATCACGATCCAAATAGTGTTCTTACTCTGCACCTGATTACTGCATGCTTTCAGCTCTGGTCAGACAGACAGAGGCGCTCTAACCTCCAGTCTCTCCCTTGACACGGACACACACATTCCCAGCTGTCAAACACACACAGAATGTTTTTCATTTAATTTAGTTCTGAGCAGAAATTATTTAGTTCCGGCGCTTTAATTAAGGGAAATCCCTCAAAAATTATTAAATAACACCTGAATTATTGTATAGTATATAATAATTATACAGTATATGTTTAGATGCTTATCATTTTCAACTAAAAAGAGAAAACCGTGAACAACATGTTCATGCAACATGAAGTGGTGTTAATATCTGTGTTAAACTGTTTGGTCTTTGGTTTCATGAAAAATGATCTGAACAAAAAAATAACATTATTAACTGGTGTAAAGGGATCAATGGAAAGTAGGAGGCGAGAACCGGCTTGATAATATAAATAATATTTAATAATAAACAAAAGACAAACACACACACATGACGGACATGTCCGTAAACTATCTCTCTCTCTCTCGCACGATCCTCTGCAGTCAACCTTTATCCCTCACGGAGGCTTGATTAGCCTAATACGGGACCGGGTTTGTAGGATCACGACCCGGCCCCTCCCTCCGCCCTGCCACATTCCTCCCTCGTTCTCTTTCCCTGGGGGAGGGGCGTGCCCCAAGCCCCGTCTGCCGGCAGGTCATCCCCGTCTACCTGGACGAGGGAGGGGACAAGGGAAGGGAAACAGAAATAATTAAACTGGGGGGGTACTTCCTGTAACAGTGTAGTACCCCCCAAAAAACACTGTAAAATTTAAAAGAGAGGGAAAAGGCCAATGCAGAGCGGCAGTGAGAGAGAGATGGAAAAAATAAAAAACTTTTAGGCGAGAACCGGCTTGATGATATAAATAATCAATTAACATTTAAACTAATCTTGACTAGTCTAGTGTGTAGGATCACGACCCGGCCCCACCCTCCGCCCTACCACAACTGGTTACCTGCATGTTCACTCAGGAAGAATAGAAATGTATTTAATTCCCGTTTTCAGTTTTCACATGTTGTTCTCCTACATAAACTAGTCAAACATGATTTTTTTTTAATGTATTTTTTTTTTTTTTGAAAGGATGGTTTGTAACAAGTTGCTATAGAACTGCAATTACCACAAGAAAATGAGTTTACTTCTTTGACTAATCAGACCACCGTTATAGTCATTTTGTAGCAAACTGTGTTATTTAATTTATGCTGTAGAACCAAATATGGAAGTCTCTTCATGTAATGTTAACCACAGACCTTGTGTTCCTTATAAATCGAAAACCACTATTCTATAAACCCATTTGAAATTCCTAAGGCAACCCATGACAAATTAGCCTTGCATGTTAGCATTCAGATTGATGTCATGAGTGAACTGCTCTATACAGTTCTTAAATCATTTTTTCATCCCAGTGCATCTGCTATTATGGATAGACTTTTCAAAGGGGGATGCCTGACTTTAAAGGTATAGTGCACCCAAAATTGAATATTCTCTTCAGTTTTGATTCAATTTCACACCCTAATGCCATCTGAGATGTGTATGACTTTCTTCTGCAGAACTCAAATTAGTAAAGATTTTTAGAAGAATATCACAGCTCTGTAGGTCTATATATTGCAAGTGAATTGTGACCAGACCTTTGAAGCTACAATTATCACATAAAGGCCATTTAAATGTAATCCATTCAATGGCCTTTGTGTGATGTTTGGAGCTTCAAAGATCTGGTCACCATTCGCTTGCATTTTAGACCTACAGAGCTGTGATATTCTTCCAAAAACCTTTTTATGTTCAGAAGAAGAAAAAAAGTGATACAGATCTGGGATGGCATGAAGGTGAGTAAATGATAAAAACATTTGGGTGAACTGTCCCTTTAATGCCAAGGATTCAGCCAGGAAAGGACTACGTGTAAGACTGGATGCTAGCCAGAGATTAGACCAATTTACTGCAATGCTTTAAAATTGATCTCTTTGTAGCACAAACTGATCTGGTGGAAGAAAAAAAAAAACTTTACTGCAACATACATTATCACCAGTATCTTTTCAGGCTGGATGCCTAAAATGGACTTTATTGGGGATTTAATTTTATCACAATGACTACTGCAATTTTGATGTTATCTGACCCTGTTTTCTAAGTATATGGGCCAGCTTCACTGATTAAAGTGGCCTTTCAGTCAGCATGAAATCAAAACGGACCCTATCGATTCTTTTAATGCACTCTCCTGGTGTTATTGTTGAAAATTCTTGGTGCTTGTAACACAAAAAAAGAAGGAAAAAACAACAGTTGGTCTACGTAAGCTTTTATCAAAATGACTTGCCTTTTTGGCATACATAGGCTGATCTTTTACTCCTCATGTTATGCAATGCCACTTTTCACTTTCCAATGAATTGCTGATGGATAAAATATATTCAACATTTTAATGAACCCTTTCTCGTGTCTCGTTTCACTCTGAAATATGTCAGATTATGGAAGTAGAATGGGTTGCTAACTGCATTTCATGCTAACTTTAATTCCTGGGGTTGTGAATTTTAACTTTGCTTGTAGTTTAATGCAAATATTAAATCTCTCTCACTTACCTCTCCAGATCTATCATGATTCTACCAAACCTGAATTGCAAGTTTATACAATGTCTGGCATGCCTCCTTTAGCTCTTTATATTAAGAGGAAGCCTATACTGTGTTATGCATTATTTGTGTGTGTTCTTCCCTATAACCCAAACCTCTATATTCACTCATTCCCCATCAGGTCCAGAATTTCCTTCAGCAGGTTCAGACTGATGCTAACTCTGAGGAGATGACCCCAACCTCCATGCCCAAAGCTTTGACTGTGCCATGTGATAGAACAGAGGATGGAGGTCTACCTAAGCAAAAGGCAGATGACAGCAAGGATGAGACAGATGATGAGATTGATGAGAAGACTCCTCAGCTGTGCAGAAGTGAGGAACATCTGGAGAACATACAGCAGGCTTTAACAGCAGAACCAGAGGAAAGTCAGGAGAAGGATTCAGATACCGGAGGAGAGCTGCAGACCTTGGACGTACCAGACTTCCTGTTCCCTGATGCTCCTGAAGATGCTGAGGGAGGTCAGTGTTCAGCACATTGGTTTTATACATTACAAATAAGATCATTGTGCATTTGTACAGCATTTGTAACATCTGCTGCCTGGCTGTCTCCAAGCCAACGATTAGCACTGTTAGGCTTCTCATTCATGTAATCATTCTGTTTCCGTTTTTAGCAAAGATTGTGCAGGTTGTTAAAAAGAAAAAGAGAAGGACCAGGATAAGGAGAAAGGATGTTGAGATGCCTCCTGAGATTGCAGCAGAACCTGAGCTAGCCAAGTACTGGGCCCAGCGGTACCGTCTATTTTCCAGGTTCGATGAAGGCATCAAACTTGACCATGGTGAGTCAGAACAATGCCAGCATCTTTATTTTAGGCAAATGCTGAATTCATTGTCACAATATCTCTTATAAGGCACTTTCCAAGAATAGGGTTCACTATACTTAATTTATTTACCTGTGAAATGTACTCAACTAATTAATATGACAAGGTTTTCCACTTTGAAAAAGGATTGATACACGATGACGCATTGTAAAGACCAAACAATCATAAATAAATGTTATTTATAAGCTAGAGCATTAATTTGTACATGTTTGAATTATAGTACACATTTTGAATTGGAAGTACAAATCTAGAATTTACTTATTATTTTTAAGTTCACGTTTTAACTAATTCAGTGTAGAAAGTAGTTCGTTTTTTCAGTGTAATAGTAAATTGTATCAAATGCTCAAGTACATTGTAGTTAAAGACACCTAATATAAAGTGGGTATATGTACAAAGATTTTTAGAAGAATATTTCAGCTCTTTTGTTGCATACAATGTAGGTGAAAGGGTGCCAAAATGTTGAAGCTCCAAACATCATGTGACTCCAGTGGTCATAGGTCCAATGTCTCAGAAGCAATTTGTTAGGTATATATTTTGTTAATTTTTACCATAAATTCTCCTCCCTATTTCTTAACAAAATAAGTAGTGAACATTTTTATTTTGAAATATGATTAAAAAAATGTGTTCACAAAATTAGTCATGTGTAACCAACATGTAGGTAGCCAATTTTTTTTGTCATATTTGAGCCCTCAAGACTGTTTTTGAAGTAAAAAAACTACAACAACGTTATTTTGTCATAATTAAATCTCAATATTTTTTTAAAGGCACATTGTTTTCAGGTCATTTGGTGTCTTGATCTTGATTTAATAAATAAATAAAAAACTTTTTTGAAAACAAATTGTTTTTTTCATATAAAACATATTGATATTTAGTACATTATACATTTTATATCATTAATGTGGAAGGAAATGCATTCTACATGTTTGTTAGACCATACGTGGTTTTAGGATTTAATTCTACATGAGTTATGTGACCTTAAATTTCACCAATTTAATCTTCATTGGACACTCCACAATCCAGCTAATTAGGTGGCGGTCACTTTTTTGTAGAAATCGCTATAAATGTTTTAAAACTAATTTGAAACCTACATGGACCTCAATAATGGTGACAATCAACAATAGTGGTGCCTGGGTTGCTCCGTGAGTATTGACGCTGACTACCACCCCTGGAGTCGTGAGTTCGACTGAGTGACTCCAGCCAGGTCTCCTAAGCAACCAAAATGGCCCAGTTGCTAGGGAGGGTAGAGTCACATGGGGTAACCTCCTCGTGGTCGCAGTTAGGGGTGCTCGCTCTCATTGGGGTGTGCGGTAATTTGTGCTTGGAACGCAGAGAATAGCATGAGCCACCCATGCTGTGAGTCTCTGCTGTGCCATGCCACCCGGATTGATGTGAGTAACCATGCCATCATGAGGACCTAGTAAGTAGTGTGAATTGGGCATTCCAAATTGGTTGAAAAATAAAATCATTAATTTAAAAGATGAGCTCCTAACATCACCACACAACAACTGAATAACAGTGGCAAACTTGACAGAATGTGTTTTAAACTAGATTTTGACAACCTTATTTGTCAATGACCCTTAGGCTATCTTTGCAACCCTATTTGTTTATTTGTATTTTTTTATGTGTTACAAATTTAATCTATTTAATTTTGATGTTTATTTAATAATAATTGCTAGAAAATATAAAAATCAGACAAATCAGATTTTAAACTGTAATAGACATGTCACCATTTTTTGGAACAAGGTAACATAACATAAAACCCTTTTATTCCTTCTTTCACTGACCATCTGTTGATAGAAAAATATGACATGAAAGTGCCACAAACTGTGGAAGATGACAAAAATAGCCAACATGTAGTCGTAGAATTGAATAAAATCTTAAATAACAAGTAGAGGGAGTCAATGTAGCAGCTGAAGGGCTATAGAGCTGGTTGGCTGACTGGAGGGCTGGCTCAGTCTGCAGTGTGTGTGTGTGTGCTGGCTGACGTTGGACACCAATCCGCTCACACCTGCATCAGTCCAGGGAGAGAAAGAGGGGAACAAGTGAGAGCAAGCAGCTTTTACAGTGCTCAGGAGAGCACTCTTTCTTTCCCCTCGCCGCACTTCTCACAAATAGAGTGCTTAGCCTCGGAGGGGGTGCAACCTTTAGCTCTGGTGCTTTACCTGTGGTCTCATCTCTATTCCTGCCTGCAAAGTGGGCCACTTTCCTAATGGCCCGAGTATATTACACTGAGCATAAACCTGCTTCCTTTATCTCTTTCCATTGTCTAATTGTATTTTATCAGAGGAAATTAAGATGCTTCTTTCAAGCTTGTTCCTTCAGACTCGATAGAGCTGCTAAAGAGATATTTTTGTCCAGTTTGCCACTTTTATTCATAGTATTGTGGAGAAAGGACTGAAAACAATAGATAGATCAATGGGTAATGGATTTGGGAAATGTTGCGAGCTGGATTCAAACTCTTGTCACCAACATGAGCACCACTGCTTAATGCGTCAGAACATGTGCACTTACTGCTAGGCCAATAGAAACAATTATGACATGCATCGTGCTTGTTATGAGGTCTATGAGAATGAAGTCATAAAATATTTTTCTGATTTCTGTACCTTGTGATTTGAATTTTAAACTTGTACTTCCGGTGATCCTCAACACGGCTAGAATGAATGTCAGGGCACTTTCACACTAGAGCTTTTGCTCCAGATCAGAGTCAGTCAGAGTCTCCTGGTTACATTTGATTTAACTTCTCATTGCTGTTTTTCTCCTTACAAATTGACTTCAAATAATTTTGTATTCTCTCCAAAAGGACAAATACTTGTTTTACTTATTTAATTGTCTCATAATTTACTCACCCACATGCCATCCTGGATGTGTTTGAATTTCTTTCTTCAGCAGAACACAAGTGTTTATCTGAGGTTCTGTAGCCTTTCTGTCCATCTGCAGAACTGCCGCTCTGTTCCCAAAATGTTTTCTTGTTTTTTGCACCATTCTGAATAAACTCTAGAGACTGTTTTATTTGAAAATCCCAGGAGATCAGCAGTTACAGAAATACTCAATCCAGCCCATCTGGCACCAACAATCATGCCATGGTCCAAATCACTGAGATCACACTGTTCCCCATTCTGATTGTTGATGTGAACATTAACTGATGCTCCTGACCCATATCTGCATGATTTCATACATTAGACTGCTGCCATTGGCTGATTAGATAATCATATGAGTAAGTAGAGAGAAGCTTTTTTAGTGTTGTAAACAACTAGCTGGCTAGCGTTGATGATGCAAACATACCTTGGTTCTGACCTAAATAATTCAATACAAAAAGAGTCCTGCAGAGGAAGGGGATGGAGGGTGGAATTTGATTTGGACCAAGCAATAAAACATATTTTAGAAACAGCCACTCTCTTGGTATGTTTTTTCAGGATTTACTTTTTAATGGGCCTGATCGTGGGAAAGGCTAAATTTAAATACCTCTGATGCATTTTGACATCAGCTTCAAATATCAAACGCTTTTTCCTTCTGGTACCATGAAAGGTCCAGTTATTTGGGAATAGAAAAACTATCCTCATGGACGGCCTATTTCTCTTTGAATCCTCCAAAGTACCATGACTAATATGTTTTTCTATGTCTCTCACTTTTAGATCATAACTGTTTCACTAAGCATTTAGCATTCTGTTTGAAACTGAGATCAGAGCCATCTTTTCACTTATTCATGTCAACAGAGGCAGTAGCCCATAGCCATAGTAAGAGCCTCTCTTCCTTCAGCACTGCCTTATTAGACAGAGAAAGTGGGGTAGAGAAGGATTGTGTGGGAGACAGCATAGGCTGAATCATGTATCCTCTACACCCAGACCCTAGAGATCTGAGCCAGAGGATTTAAGTGCTTCATGGGAAGGAGTTTATCTCAGGGCTACAGAGATGAAAACCGGTCTCTCTTTACTACCGGGATAGAGAAAGCAAACAACAAACACGACCATGACGTTAATGTTACGCAGGTCAGAGCCAGACTTTTAAATGAAATGAGTAACTCTTGAGAGATGATATCATGATGTGACCCATCTAAAGGGCACTGACATGCATTAACACTGCTGGAGAGATTCCAGATTCCTTTAAACATTCTAGTTTTTTGTAGGCGGGTTTGAAGATGGTTTAATTTTTCTCTTCTTTATCCTACGGAAACCAGTTTATACCTCATTTATAAACAGGTGTCTCCTGTTTTATTAGCTTAATTTGTTTTTGAATGTATTTAAATCTGTTCATAAAGATGATACCTCTAAATAATACATATTTACATATGTAAATGGATCGTACAAATGATGAGTCTTCTGAGACCATACGATTGCTTTGTTTCAGGAACAGACCGAACTTTAAGTGATTATTTACTTGACCTCTGCTGTAGGTCTCAAATCTATTTCACACTTGGGCATGTACAGAATATAATGAATTTGCCAAAAATCAGGTTTGACATCATTGATTCCAAATGCCTTTGAGCGCAACTTTGTTTTTCTTAACATTACACACTTTGAAGCAAATAAGTAAAAAATGGACAAAAACAAATTTACAAGACTGTTTGTGCTTTACGACTTAAGACACTGGGATTTTTACTTCCAGCACCAGATTGTTGCACTCTATTGGTTCTCATGTGTCACATGGGCAATCACAGTGCTGCATTTTTAAATATGCAGAAGCACAAATGAGACTTGGAACTCTATTTTCATAAGCATGCTATGTCTTATCCAATTTTCGTGAGAGTGCTAATTCGAAGCACAATTTTTGTTCCAGCGCAAATCGCAAGTGACCGTGGATGGGATTGTTTGCACTATCTGTTATCTGTATGTATGTTAATAAAGTGTCAATTTGCTGTTTTCCTGAGAAATAGGTAATTGTTCTAAGACGTTTCAATACCACGTCTGTTTTGAGTGCAAATTGCAAATTCAGTTCCTGCAGATTCCACCGACAGGTGGTAATAAATGTCCAAACATTGAAAACATGGTGGAAAAATTATGTCCCTGACATTAGCCTTTTTATGAAACAAAAATATATGAGATTTAAGTGAAACTATCATGGTTTATTTTTATATTAATATTTTGTTTATATTCTAAATTGTATTTATGATTAATTTGTATAGGTATTTTTCAACCTGTTGTCGTAGTGATTTTTAAGTCACTGCAATAGGGGCTGGTGGCTGAAGTTGGACCGAGTAAATTTTCTTTTTTTTTTTTTTTTTTTACCACTTAGTTATTTTGAATATATATAGTTTTATTTATTTTTTATTTAAAGTGTAATTTCAATTTAGAAATATTTTTGGTTTTAAGTTTTAGTTTCAATAAATTTAAGGTTAAATCAAAATCGACCGGCTGAAGTGTGTTCTGATACAATCAATCACTGTTAATACTAGACATGATTTGTGTGTCAGCAGATGAAAATTATTAATAATTCTTAAATTCCATATAATTTATTGGTGCCTACATCAATATCCTGAACCACATTTTCCATGTGTATAAAAGGAGAGTGTCCTATTTAACAAGGACAAAATAATAATGTGGTAGAACGGGTTGGCCACCAATCGCAGGGTTGTTGGTTCGATTCCTGGCCCACACGACACCACATGCTGAAGTGTCCTTGGGCAAGACACTGAACCCCAAGTTGCTCCCAATGACCGGCTAGTGCTTTACATGGCAGCTCTGCTGTCATTGGTGTGAATGGGTGAATGAGATGTAAAGCGATTTGAATAACGCTAAGGTTAAAAAGGCGCTATTTAAGTGCAGACCATTTACCATTGAAAACAGTCCATTTACACTACCAACTTCTTATGAATGTGCTGTCTTTGTTGATATCACTGGTGCTTAAAGGAATTATTAGGACTATATAATAGGACGTAGTCTTTGCAGTAACCTCTGAATTAAATTGCACTTGACACGATTAGCATCAATTTCGCCAAACCAGTTTGGCCATGCCCAGTGACTGCGTTTATGACTTCTGGCATTGCGCTGTGCTTGGCGCTAGCACTCTTAAAATAGGGCCCTTGGTGTTTTCAGAGAATAGTTACGTAAATATCTTCCTCACACAAAACAAATGGCATGACTTCAGAAAAGAGATTATTTCACACGAGTCATGGTGCTTTTTGTCCTTTTTGAAGCTTGACAGCCCCTGCTCATGCTTTCATTGAATGGAAACATTCTGCAGAAACATCATCTTTTGTGTTCCATGGATGATAGAATGTCATATGGGTTTGGAATGACATAAGAGTAAATTATAACAAATAGGGGCAACTATTCCTTTAATCATCTTTCATTTGAATGAAAAATGCATAATATAATAGTTTATTTGCCAAACATACTGTATTGAAGATATTGGTTTCTCAAGCGAGTTTTGAGCACATTATGCAAATGCAAAGTTTTGTGTGCTTATAAATGTGAGTTCTCATTATGCAGGGGCACCTGTACTGTTAATCTTTGGGTGCTGCCTGCTGTCCAGAACCATTACAGAAAACAGGAAGTGCTTAAAGTGGCTGCTCCAGACCAGTGATTGTTACTTTAGCAGGTGTTCTGTTCTCAGTGGAGAGAAAAATACGAGAGGCGGAAAAACAGAGATGGGTTTGTAGTGGCTAAAAGCAGATGTTGTTGGTCTCCACAGAATCAGCAGAGGACATGGTCTGTTAAACTCCACTCTCTCAGAGCCCTCAGACTGCCTCTGCCAACTCACTTTTGCACACATATCCCACTGCAATAGACACAGTGCTACCACAAATACACATTAAAATGGTTCATGTGTGAGAGAAGAATCAAATGCCTTGTTTTAAATAGTCTTTAATGTCTTCTTATCTTGAACATATCTTGTATTTTTTTGTACAGCTCCACATACGTATAGTTTTCTGGCTTCACATAATATAGGAGATCTCTGATATTTAAAATGTAATAGTTATTGGCTAGATCATCCTTTTGTCAATAGATGCCCCTATATATTTAGAGTGAGCTAGAGAGGGGAGCCAAGCTTTAGCTCTTTAAACCGAATATGAAAGCAGTATACTCTTAGTGGTGAATATGTGAAATGACTTCCAAATTTGCATTGAAAATGTATTTGAACCATAATTTGAATCATTTCTGTTCATCTAAATTCCCTCCATTTTAAATGAAAAATGGAAAATGACTTGTAATTTGAATGCTTCTAACTATAATTTTTTTTACCTGCATTCTTACTGTTTGTAGCACTATATGTGAAAATCTGGTCTGTTCTCCCCACAGAGGGCTGGTTCTCAGTGACTCCTGAGAAGATAGCACAGCACATCGCTCTGAGGGTGCAGGACAGCTTCAGCACTGAGCTCATTATCGATGCCTTCTGTGGTGTGGGCGGCAATGCCATTCAGTTTGCCCTCACTGGCAAAAGAGGTACAGTTGCATTTAAAACTGTTGCAAGACCAACACAATCCTGCAGTGTTATTACCCACATGTAGGTTTAAGTTTCTTTGTATTGAGGAACTGTTCTGTCAACAGAAAAATAATTCTGAGATTTGGACTATATCTATCACATAGTCCTTGCAAAATATCCAGTTGTGATTTCAGATGGTAATGCCATGGTATGAAATAGTCATGTAAATTAATAAAAATCATTATGTAATGGGAAAGTCTCTGTAGTGAATATACTTTCATGTAAAAAAAAATATATATATATATTTTGCACAAACCTGAAATACTTAATTGGCTAGAAAAAGTACCTTATAAGTGCAATCTCTATAAAAGGGTTTTTTAAAAATCCTTTAAAGGAGTCACGTCATGAGGAATAATATTTTCCTTGATATTTTTAAATATAAGAGATCTTTCTACTATAAAAACATACTGTAAATTCAGAACTTAGGGGGTTAGTTGAGTTCACCCAAAAATGCCATCGTAGTTGTGACTTTCTTCTTTTAGCCAAACACAATCGGAGTTGTAGTACAAAATATCCTGGCTCTTCTAAGCTTTATAATGTGAGTGAATGGTACCTTAGATTTTGAAGCCCAAAAAAGCGCATCCATCCATCAAAAAAGTGATCCATACGGCTCCAGGGGGCTAACCCTTTAATCCCCAATGGAATAAAAGTGTTTAAAACTGCCAAAACGCCTCGTTCTCTACATCCGTATATTAGTGATGTCACAAAGGGTACTCGTTAATTCATGACTACCTCTACAGTAGGGTTGCAACGGTATGAGATTTTCACGGTATGATAACCATCTCAGAAAATATCACGGTATACGGTATTCCACAATTACTATTATTAGTGAAAACAGAAGGGTTCTTTTATTTATCTATTTATTTTTGAGCAAACACTTTATTATAATTGAAACTTGAAACCATTTATTTTATTGAAGCATGTGTTACACTTTTAAGAATGATGCGGCGTCCGCTCTTGGTACATATGAGTAAAAATGTCTCCCTTTTGAAAATAAATAAATAGAAAAATAAGAAAGCTAACAGATTTATAAACATGATAAAAATGTCATATAACTATAACGTTATATAACTAAAACATGTTAGTTTACATGTTGGCATAGCATGTTAAATTAACTACTAAATGAAAAATAACATCAGCTGTGTGAGCTATTGAAGTAATGTCCTATAATTATTAACAGTTAACATACTGTTCCTGTCTGTACCTTTAACTCAATGGTTCTCAACTGGTTTTGCTTCAGGACAGATTTTACATTGGAAATCAAGTGTCGACCTGCCATAGATTAAACATAACCTGTATTTAATGTATCCTGGGTTGCATTTCCTTTTATGTTGCATAGTTTTGTTCATGGTTTTCCAGTACAAGGACATGCGTCAAGTGTCATTATTTTTGTTGATGATATCAACAACAAAATCTACAGGAAGTTGTCTCTCCCCTTTTAAAAATTGAAGAGGATATTTACTTATATAAGCCCATTATTATCCCATTTGTTACCTAATATTACATATTACACATTACACAGAAGGAAAGGCTCCTCATTACCATGGTTAGGTCAGTGTGCTAGTCTTAAATAATAGTAATAATAATAATAATAATAAATTAATGTATTTATGAAAAATAAATACTAGCTGAAACACATCTTGAAACTTTAACTACAACTGCCATTGTTGATATAAAATGAGGTCTAATAGATTCTACCTTTTTAGATTATTTCATATGAAACTATAACATTTTGTCAAAATATAACAGTTTCTTTTACTCATGTAAAAGCCTGAAACAAATTTGTAAAGGTGATGTGTGTAATTATTAATATTTTTAACTATTTTGGTAAAGGGGCCACATCAGGCTTAAAGTAGTGCTTAGGGGGCCACATTGTATTGCATTTGAGATACAATGTTCTGCATTGATTTGGTTTCTGTATCTTTTAAGCCCAGAAATAGTTGTGTACTCAATTTTCTGAAGTGTATCTGTGACTAATGGGACTATTCTGCAATTGCCTAAAATTGATACATTACAAAGATAGATACTTTTCTATCAGGCATTAAAAAAACTGAATAAAGGTGGAGATTATAAATTTATTTTGCCATCTCTACTTCCCTGTTAATTTATTATTCAGTTTTAATAATAATAATAATAAATTAAAAAAAAGTTCTCAAACTTTACCCGTTTACATGCTTATAGAGTCATGGTTGCCAGATTACACAAAATAAGTATAACATTAGGTGGAATATTTCCAAATTGCGCAAGTATAAATCTCAAACTAGGGGTGTTTCGTCTCTTATCTGGCAACCCAGAGCATGTGAAGACGCATTACGTCCCAATGCAAGTTAACTGAAATATCCATTGAAAAATAAAAACGATAAATGAGCCGCGGGCCACATTAAACCATGTGGAGGGCCTGATCCAGCCCAACTTGGGCGGCCGCCGAAATATCTTCAATGGGAGAACCATGGCATTGCTCTTTCCCTTCTGTCCGCGACCCAGTCCAAATAGACCACTTGAGAAACACTGCTTTAACTCACACACACACACACTCATGTCAGACCCCCTCACCTTGCTTCTATCAGACATTTTCTCTGTGTGTGTGTGTGTCACAAGTTGATGAGTCTGACAGGCAGACAAGGAATAAAGGAGATGCGCACGCGCATGTGAGATTCTCTGTCCGGTTGCATTTTTTTCTCAATACCGTAGATAAGCAAATGTTCATGGTATGATAACCGTCAATTTTCAAACCGTGGTATACCATGAAACCGTTATACCGCTGAAATCCTACTCTACAGCAATAACATCAACACCTACTTTAAAATCATCACACCCACTGGTGCTCACTTTGTAAATGGAGAGAGGGCAAGAAGGTCAAAAGGCCTACTGTGGACTCACTACTTCTGAATGCCAAATAGAACCCAGCTGGAATATTTTCAATATTTTTTGTATACAAGCATACCATACACCGATGTCTTTGACTGTTGTCATGTTTCTAGCACACTTTTAAAAGATGCAATGTCTAGTTTCAACTCTGAAGTGTCATTTGCTGCCGCTTGTTTTTTGCTTAAACTGGTCAACAAATTTTTCTTTCATCCATCTGAGATTTTTAATTATTGGTGTATGTTAACACACACTAGATGGATGACTTTGATGTTTTGATTTGTTTCCGGTGTTGTGCTGAATTTTGACTCCCTATATCCTTATGTTTAGGGTAGGTGTAGGGATGGGCTTAAGCAGTAGGGACTAATGACAGTTAGGGGTGGGCTTTAGGGATATGGGCCAATCATGTAGAGGGGAGTCAGAATCTGGCAGGGAGAATTTCGCCATAATATAGTGATGTGTACCTCAGTGCAGGATGTTGCTGGAAACTGGATGTGTGTGTCTTGTGAAGCAGTCAGAAATCAAGTCATGCTTTGTCAAAGAATTGTCACTGAAGGATAATGGGCAGTTAAAACACTATTGGACCCGATTTACGTAAGTAAACAGTTCCATTCATTAATATTTCAAATGTCATGGTTGTTTGATTGTTTATGGTGCTAACATGCTGTCTACACCGGGCGCGTCTGTTGACACGACACAATGGCTTGAGGTTGTCTACGCCAGAGCATGTGAGCGGAGTGGTGATAATTCCACCTGAGCGAAGAGCGCCTTTTTGAAGATTCTGCTTGGCTCGCTCAACCCAGAATGTGCTTCGTGATATGCAAGTTTGGGAATCTGTGAAATAAGCAATAGGCCTGATTTAATGGAGCTCTAACATTGTTTTAGTGTAGTTGCAAACCTTATAACCTCAATAAATGCAAAGTATAAATCAAAGCTAAGAACGAGGAAATCGAAAGGGAGTGTGGAGAGACTGTGAGAATTAGCAAATATTAATTTAGGAGTCGTACGTGTCACATTGCCAGAGAGCACGAGGATGTGCTACTTGAACATGGTAGTGCAGCAAAAGGTGAGCTAGTAGGCTACACTACTATTCGATAATAAATTAATAGATAAGTAGCCGATGTATCTTGTTGTTTTGCCATCATGTCAGTGCAGCTGCCAGCTAGATGCAAGCCCGGTTCTGCGGGGTTGCGACCTTTAGAGCACCCTCAATTGAATATGTAATTTTAATAATACTGTATATTGACAAAGCATTTTTCCTTGAATCCCGGCCGAACACACACACACACACACACACACAAAACCCTGCATCAAAACCAATAAATATGTATGATCTTGCAGATCAGTTTGTTCAATGACATCTGCTAACAAATACATATTTGACTGATTACAAATGATAAGAATTTCTGGTAGTCCCAATAATCTAACAGCTGTTGTAAACCTCTCCAAAATAAACAGCAAGATTTTGTATATAAAAACACAACAATACAGTCTCATAATTTCAGGTGTGTACATTACTAATCATTTGATAATTTAATAAATGTCGGCCTATAGTCTATATTTCACCCAGAGGGGCAACTCAGCCCATGTGGGTAAACGGGCAGTTGCTTGGGCCACTGTAGCTACTCCCTGTGTGCATGTTTGGAACCAATTATACTACAGAGAAATGTCATGTTGGAGCGGGATTTGAGCGGATGCTTTTTTTACCAGTGAGCGTGAGAGGTACTTGAGTGGAGCGTCCGCTTGGGCCATGAGCGGAGCGCACGCACATGGAGCGTGTTATTGAGCGGAGTGTCACACAGCTCCGCTTCGCTCGCATGCTTTGGTCAACACAAGATGCATTGACACGAACTTTGTCAAATGTTTCTTTGTGTTGTTGGCAACGGCAGTAGTAAGGCCAGCTCAAAATGGAATGGGACACCCGTTTACTGTTGCTGTGACGTGCCAGAATGGATGCTTCCATGGCAGAATGATTATGATTATAATCATTAGCATGATTATAATTAATGATTCTATTGCTTTTGACATGACGTGCCTCTCGCGTCCGGTGAAGACGTGTGAGTATTAACAGTTGTGTTTGAGATGAACAGTTTAATATAATCAGATGCAATGCGTTGTATTTGCAGTATGTGTAAACCCTGACTTTTAGTTTAATAATGTTGATGAGTTTGTTCATTCTCTTACGAATTAGTTTTTAATATGGCTGTATTTGAGGGGCTGCATGATGATAGCCAATCAGAACAGTGGGCATTCAAGTTGAAGTTTTATGAAGGCGCTTAGGCCGAAACTGAGCATTTCAGACAGAGGGCCAGAGATAGCGGAAAATGATCATATATATTACTAAATTATGTAAATAAAATTTATAAAAAAAACTTTACTAACATTATCAGTGGACCTCAGGGAAGGCTGAAACTAAGCATTTCAGACAGAGGGCCAGAAACTGTTTTAATGCAAAAAAAAAAATCTTTACTGTCTTTAATAAAACATTTATTATCATTTTGCGACCCCTTTAAAAACATGAAAGTTTTGGAAATTCATTGGACTGAAGGTGTGAGAACCCTGAAGATACCACAGAGAATACCATGATATTACCATGGTACGATGTCCAAACAACATGGTAAGGCAAGGCAAGGCAAGTTTACTTATATAGCACATTTCATACACAATGGTAATTCAAAGTGCTTTACATAGAAGAGATTAAAATAAGAATAAAAAAATAAGAATAATTGAAACAGTTTAGAATATAAAATAAAATACAGTACAAACAGTCGGACACACAGTGGCACAGTGCTCATTCAGTAAATGCACAGCTAAACAGATGTGTTTTAAGTCTGGATTTGAATGTGACTACTGTAGGAGCACATCTGATCTCTTCTGGAAGCTGGTTCCAGCTGCGGCTGGCATAATAGCTAAAAGCAGACTCTCCTTGCTTAGAGTGAACCCTTGGTATTTCTAGCTGATGTGATATTAATGATCTGAGTGATCTGTTGGGTTTATATTCAGTGAGCATATCTGCAATATATTGAGGCCCTAGCCCATTGAGTGATTTATATACCAGTAATAATACTTTAAAATCAATCCTAAATGTAACTGGGAGCCAGTGTAAAAACATGAGGACTGGTGTGATATGTTCATATTTTCTGGTTCTGCTCAGAATCCTGGCAGCAGCGTTCTGTATGAGCTGCAACTGTCTTATGGTCTTTTTGGGAAGGCTATGATAATTTTTGGTACTTTTTTGTTAAAGGGATACCCAAAAATTCTCACATCATTTAGTCACCCTCATGCCATCCCAGATGTCTGTATGAATTTTTAGAAGAATATTTCAGCCCTGTAGGTCCAATGCAAGTGAATGGGTACCAACATTTTAAAGAACCAAAAGGACATAAAAAGAGTATAAAATTAATCCATAGGTCTCCAGTGTTTAAATCCATATCTTCAGAAGCAATATGATAAGGGTGGATGATAAACGAATACATTTTTTACCATCAGTCTCCACTTTTACATTATTCTTTTCTTTTTGGCAATTTCCATTATTCGTTCATTGGCCACCTACTGGGCAGGAAAGAGAATTTATGGTAAAAACTTCTTAAATATTGATCATATTTCTTCTGAAGACATGGATTAAACCACTGGAGTCATATGGATTACTTTTATGCTGCATTTATGTGCATTTTGGAGCTTTAAAATTTTGGTACCCATTCGATTGCATTGATGGTCCTACAGAGCAGAAATATTCTTCGAAAAAACGTTGTGTTCGGCAGAAAAAAGAAAGTCGTACACATCTGGGATGGCATGAGGAGTAAATGATGAGAACATTTACATTTTTGGGTGAACTAGACATATTCTAGATATATTTTGGGTGAAAAAACTGTTTTCTCCCACTGCCTTTCCGTTTTTGTCTTGCAGTCAGTTCTGTTGAAGATGTATTTCATTGAGATAATTTATACATCTCAATGTCTGCTTCTCATTCAGTGATTGCTATTGACATTGATGCAGTACGCCTGGCTCTGGCTCAGCATAATGCAGAGGTCTACGGAGTGGCAGACCGGATCGAGTTCCTACACGGAGACTTCATGCAGCTGGCTCCGCGCCTGCGGGGAGACATCGTCTTTCTCAGTCCCCCATGGGGAGGACCAGAGTACCTCAGTGCCGACGTCTTCAACATCAAAACTATGATGAATCCTGATGGATATCCTTTCAGTCTTCCATATTGTTGTTTTATTCTAGGTGGTGCCTCTTTCCAAATGAG
This sequence comes from Xyrauchen texanus, assembly GCF_025860055.1. Classification (NCBI taxonomy): domain Eukaryota; kingdom Metazoa; phylum Chordata; class Actinopteri; order Cypriniformes; family Catostomidae; genus Xyrauchen; species Xyrauchen texanus. The sequence continues at coordinate 25,831,053 of NC_068284.1, read as the reverse complement.
CTTTTTCATTAGAATGGGAAGTTCAAAAAGAGATGAGTTCTCATTTTTAACATCACTCCCCTTTTACTTTGTGTCATTAATTATATACTTTCTAAAGCAGTGGTTCTGGGTTTTGCATCAAGTGGCGAACCAGCACAGTAACAAAATGGTTTATCATTCAAAAGTAAACAAAAATGTCCAGAAATTCAAACGATGAACTGAACAGACCCAGCAATATGCAAAATTATTAACATTAATATTGTCTTTTAGCAGACAGTTTTTTCCAAAGCGACTTATAAATGAGGAACATAGTAAGCAATCTGTCATACAAAAATGAACTATATTTGCAGCACTGCACTACTAGAATGTCAGAACATGACAGAACATTTTCAGATTTACTTTACCTTGGTTCCCTGAAAGGGTACAAGACATTGGAGTAGAGTTTTTTTTTTTAGGTGAGAGCGATGTGCTCTTTGTCCCTCAGTCAGAAAATTCGGAGAAATGGTGTTTTCGCGCCCGCTTATATACCGGACATCTTTGCGCCTAAAAGGTCGGGGCTTAAACAGTGGCTAATCTTAGAATCGCCGTTATTGTAGAAGGGTTTCAACTAGGTCGTCGGAAAATAAATTTCCTGTATTTATCAGCATGACGCAATGTTGAGTGAACTGTATTCGTAAGGGAACTGACATTGTAATGTAACATTTGAAAAAGTTTCAGATTCAGTCTATTCCACCAATTAATGTCTTGAAATGGCATATATTATGTTAAAATTTTTTAAAACAGTTGTATTGTTTACTTGCATAATTTGTACTATTTATAAGTATTTACATATGATATGTAGAACACGTGCTTAATCAGTACTGTCTCTTTAAGACTAGCGGCATTAGCCAGTGAGCGCATATAATGAAAGAAGATGTGCCTAATTTCTTTAGCACATGTCTTTTTTGTTGTTTATAATCAACAATTGACTGTAAAAAACAGAAAGGGTATTAAGAGACATTATTCAATTAAATATGGATCTGTGGATCTCGTCTTTTGACACGCAGAGCAAGGTAAACCAAAGGTTTACTCTCAACACGCAGTGAAAGGTCTAGTGCCGAACGATTTTTCTGGCAGAGTGCGTTCCGACTCCATTGTTTACAGAGCTGAGCTGACGGTGGTTCTGCAAACAGTGCAGAGTTAAGTGGTGTCTTCACGGCAAGTTGTTAACTAGTTTGTGAAATACATAGCAGTATATAGTGCAACACTGCTCCCGCTGTTTATCTCTTGACTCGGCAGCAGCTAACCATGAGTTATTGTTTATGACTGTTTTGTTATACATTTACAGCGAAATATTGCTTATGTTTTGATAAGCATGAAAACGGTAGAGGTACTTCTACTTTACTTGAGAATTACCTTGGCATTTTCTATTACTTTATACTTTCACTACATTTCAGAGTATTTGTAGCCTTCTGAGTAGCCTTCATAGTCATATTGGTGCACAATTCACATAGAAAAGGTCTGTTTTCATTCCAGCTCAAAAATTATCTATATCGGCCACCATATCAGTAATCTGTGAATTTTCCGCCTCTAAAATCGGTATCGTCTCAAAAATCCCATATCGGTCAGGCTCTAGAAAGGACCTCTATGCTAATAACTTCTCCACTATACTACTCAATCACTGATGAGTGAAATATGTACCTTTACTAGCCAGTGGCTAATCATAGACATTTTAGTCATAGTGTGAGATTTGCTTACACTTGCAAGTGATTTACTTGCAGGTTGTCACAGAGTTAAATATCGATCTTGTGATTTAAGAATCAATTTCGAGATCATTCAAGAATTTATTTGAAGATCACAATATATTTTCTATATATTTTTCTATATTTTTAGCCAGCCCTATTCAAAAACCACTGTTCTAATGTATGTGGTCTCAATACTTGTTCACTCTATTAACTTCCTTAACCATCTATACATTTGAAATTTTCAGGTTGTCAAAAATGATTTCAGACAACATTGTCTATTTTCTCCCTCGAAATGCTGATATGGAACAGGTAACATGTTGCAAAAATAATTTCTCCACAACTGTTTATTTTTTTATCAGGTATTGTATGTGGATTTAATGGTCTTCACATTTGCAGATAAGCAGAATTTAGAATTGTTTGTGTCCCAAACTTTAGATTGTGTACAAGTGCAGAGCTCAAACATAGAACTCACAAGCACCCTGCATGTTATAGCAGTAAAATGTATCAGGAACTGGCCATGGTTTAGTGGTATTAATGGCTATGAATTTGTGAAATTAGAGGCGCCATGTCAGATTGGTCCATTTGTTCACAGCTATTAGCAATTTTATGGTAGACCCATGGTTATTATATTTTTAATATCTCAATCTTATTATGTAATTTTAGCATATTGTACCTGTCTGGCCGCACGCCCTCTATAAACCCGGTGCCAAAGTCTAAAGCTTAAAATTAAATATTTGTACTTCATTTAAATGTATTTGCATTTTTACAGCATCTGTTTGTTAACTCCATTAGCTTTGTTCGTATGATTTTTCTTTCAAATGCAGCTGTAATATGGTTTATGATTTCTCTGAAAGGTCTGCTGTATGATGATGCAGTGTGGTTGAACCTTTTAAAACCACACTGCTTTCCGGAGTATAGTGGGTTTGACTTTAACTATATGTACACTCACTAATATTTAAAATAAATGCACCATTAGTTTTTCTGCCCAAAAGTGTACTTCTTGTAATGTTGAATATTGTGTGTGAATTAGACCAGTATATTCAACATTTAAAAAAAAATAATCTAAAAATGTGAAGATATATATGTGGATACAATGTTGATATGTTGATTCTAGACCACATCTGCTCTTACTCCTTTGTTTTCTTCTTCTTCCTCTTTCCTTTCGTCCCCCTCCCTGTTTCTGTCTTTCACTATGTGTAGATCGCGTCTCTCGCTGGCCCAGGTGGGAAGGTGGAAGTGGAGCAGAACTTTCTGAACAACAAACTGAAAACAATTACTGCATACTTTGGCAATTTAATTAAGTAAAAAAAGGTCAAACGTATTCTTATTTTGTTTTTATTTGATTTTTTTTTTTTTTTTACATTTTACGTATAATCATTTGTTATATGTACGTTGTTGTTCACTGTTTTATAATTGTTGTTGATGAGATTAATTTTACTGACCTATGTGTACTGTGATGCTGCTAGTTTCATGATTATTTTAAAGATGTATTTTACGGTTTGTTTTTTTCCAGTATTGATATTTTCCTATTAAACTTCATGTAATCATTGGTGTGTGCGTTGCTCTTTTGATTAACTTCACGCATCACTTCCCTGTTGACTGACTCTCTGTCTGTCTATCTATCTATCTATCTATCTACTGATCTATCTATCTACTGTTCTATCTATGTACTGTTCTTTCTATCTAGCTGCCTATCTACATCTATCTGTGAACGTTTGTTGCACATAATCATTTGGATACAAATATTAGGATTGAATCATTCATAAACGTTCAGCGTGATGTAGGCTATAACCTAATATTATCTATGAATGTGATTAAATATACTTGTTAGTAGGCTATAACATCAAGTGAAATGTATAAGTTGGCCTAATAGCCTGCTTCATGCGTAATACTTAACAGAGTTAGCTCTTTACGGTCGTAAGGGCACTGCGGTTTTATGCAAATAAATAAAAAATAAATCCGATAAACATGGTAAATATTGTACCAGGAAGTTGAACGCGCAGTACAAAACAGCGGTTGTCCAGTGTCCGGTTCCTCATTCTGTGTGTGCGTGTATGTGAGTGTGTGTGCTCGCTTCAATGAGTCTTTCAGAGAGTACACTCAAAACTCATTTCTTTCCGGACATATTAACTTTAAATGCGAATTAACCTCTTTTCTGACTTTTGACAGGTATGTAGACTTTCATTAGTCCATTCTGTAATACTTTTTTAAATCTGCAGTTGTACTGGTGTTACAGTTGCCTATGTGTAATTGTTTTTTATTTTACCACGCAAACTGCGTTTTTTTTTTTTAAGTTATCTATTGTGTTGGCCGCCTTGAACAAGACAACTGATTTGTACTACGTAAGGAGCCGTTCATACCGAACACGTTCTTGCGTTAAAAAGCTCGACGCAACTTAAACTGGTAACGCAGGTGTCTCGAGGCGCGTTAATGGTTTGCGTGACACAAAGGTTAGCGTGTTTTTACGTAGGAAAACAATTACGAAAACGACAGACGAAGGTAAAAACCTGTTCTGTGTGTACGGCCCATAAGGTTCTTTAATGGAAACCGTCTGTGCTGCTCAAAAGCTGTTTAATAAATTTCCCGCATTAACATTTGAACTCGCTGTAAAAATCTTAATAGTAACTCGTGATTTTAAATGGTTACCCTCCGAGTGTGTCATTAATCTTTGAATTTCAGAAAGAGCATCTTTGTCGGTCACCACTGGTCCAGAAATAACTTCTGACATCACATTAGTGAAGGTCAAAACATTATTCAAAAACATTAAATATAACATGCCACCATAAGACTCGAATAGATAAAGTGTCTACATTCAACAAGTTTAACAAACAAACAAGCAATGCAATTCATTTGTGGACTATAGACTGAAACTCAAAAGTGGTTCAAGGGTCTGTTGTGGTCTGTTTGCCTTGCTCTTATGTCTTTCCTGTCTTACTGAACTCAGCCCAAGAGAAGATGGTCAAAAGAAGGAAGTATGCAGCACCAGTGGCCTGCCTGCTCTCACATTAATCTAGCTTTATAGCCTTGCTACTAGTTTCCTGCTGACATCTAAAAATACAGCCACTTTAGTTCACAACAGCACAAAACAGGGACATATTTGATTTCACTCTACTTTTTGTTTCACCATTTTTATTTTAACCTAGTTTCATCATATTTTATTACTTTTTCACATCCCACTTATGCACATGCAGAGCAATGACTTATTTTGTTTCAAAATGGCATTGATAAGCAGTTTAGAAATATTTCTTGTGGTCTTAGTTACACTGTAAAAACAAACAAACAAAAAAGTGGTAATCTGCAACTGTTACTTTAAGGAGCTATTTCTACCTAGCCCTTAAAATGAGTTTTGTTGGTGTAATCTAAAGTATCCGGGTTGATTTAGACATGATAATAATATTTTTGACTGGAATTAAACCAGATTATTTAGATGTTACCACATGAGGCACCTATTTATTTATTTATTATAATTTTTTCAGTTATCCTTCTGTCACAGAATCGCCATTAATAGCAAAGAAAAGAAAGTTGTGTTGGCTACTTTGGGTAACCGCGTTAAACATTTACTGACATTACAAAGGTTGTGGAAATAATTGCCAAACAAATCTTTTAAAAAGTTTCCCATAGAGCGGGCAACACTTGTTCATAATATGAGGGAGTCTGTTAAATTCATGTCAAGCCAGGTCATTTTAGATGCGTTTTTTTTCTTTGTTTTTATACATTTGAAGAACAGGTATTAAGCACCTATCTGTATTTTTTCCTTCGTGTTCATTATATTTGTTTCTATTGATTATTTGCAGTGTTGGGTAAGTCACTTAAAAATAGTAATCCACTACAAATTATTTCTCTAAAATTGTGATAAAATGTCATTAAATAATTACTTTAAGTGAAAAACACTTTTCCACTCAAGTAAAAAATAATGTCTATATTTCTTTCTTGTTCATTTTTACACACAAGTCATACAGCACTTCACATTTCTCCTTCACAATGACTTGTTACGTGACATAATTCATGTATTCTAGAGATATAATATGTTAGAAATAAGCATAAACCTATTATGCACTTTAAAGCAGGGATCTTCAACCATTTTCAGGCTGGGACCCCCGTTAAATATTGCATAAAATTGAGTCGCGTTTTATGCCTATAAAAATGTGGCTGGGGCTACGGTACCATATTATTGTATGTATACTTCATGATGTTTACATCGCAAAGCCATTGAAATAATTATGAAATGCTGCCCTGCTGAAAAGACCAGCTAAAACCAGCATAAGCTGGTTGGCTGGTTTTAGTTGGTCTCTCAGTGTGGTCATAGCTGGTTAGGATGGTTTTAAATGGGTTTTGAACCCTTTTTTCAGCTGGTCATGCTGATCTTAGCTGACCAGGTGGTATTGCTGATCTTAGCTGGTCAGGGTGGTATTGCTGATCTTAGCTGGTCAGGATGGTCTTGGCTAAAATGTGTTCAAACCTGAAACCAGTAAACTGACCAGCCTGGCTAGGCTGGGTGACCAGCTAAAACAGCCAGCCAGCTTAAGCTGGTTTTAGCTGGTATTTTCAGCAGGGATGTACAGCAGGGGTCTGCAACATTTTTGACAAGAAGTGATATTTTTAAATTCCCCTGTAAATCCCTGTGACAAATCGCTTCCAAAAGAAAAGACAGATAGTCAGACAGACAAACAGACAGACCCTATCCGTGCAGAATAAAAACTTTATAAGTTTATTAATATGGAGTCTTCATCTCATGTGAGTGATACATTTTATACATATATTTTAAAATGATTGTTGATTTCATTGAGTAACAATTTGTCATGAGCAAAACAATGACAGAGTGCACCTTTAATAATGTTAATTTGAGAGTCATTGTCTTGTGTGTGTAGAACATTAAGGACAATGTATGCCAGTTGATAATCTCAGCGGTAACTATTTATTTACACCATGCAAGTACGCTATTGTTCTTAAAGCAGGCTGTCATCTGCTTAACCACATAGCACAACCAACGCAAAGCAGACGCGTTTACCAACACACTCTCATGGCGAAAGGATTCCCATGACTTTTCTAAATTTGGCTAATTCGTATGATATATATATATATATATATATATATATATATGACTGCACTCGTTTTAATTCCTACAACTTTCACTACAGCCAATGATGTCGATGGAACTCATTTCCATCTAATACATGACAATTACTTGCTTCTGTCACACACAACAGCTTCCTGTCATGTTTACACACTCTACTGATTGGTTAGGTTTAGATAAGAGGTTTGGGTAAGGGCATAAAAGTAAGTATTTTTGTAAATTATGTACGATTTTTCATGAGATCCACCTGCGTTTACTCACGCGACCCTCCATAGCAGAGCTGCTAAACCTAATTGTGTGTCGCTCATTGAGTGGCTCATGTGAAGGGTTTGTCCTTGCTGCGTGCTAATTTTACACTACTTTTTTGACTAAAAAGTTATTAGATTACAGTAACTAATTACTTTGTAATTGGATTACACCCAAAATGGTAAATGGTCTGCACTTATATAGCACCTTTTTTAACCTTAGAGGTTACCAAAGCGCTTTACACTGTTTCCCAATCACCCATTCACACACACACACACTCATACACTCATACACCAATGGTGGCAGAGCTGCCATGCAAGGCGCTAGCCTGCCATTGGGAGCAACTTGGGGTTCAGTGTCTTGCCCAAGGACACTTCGGCATGTGGAGTTGTGTGGGCCGGGAATCAAACCACCAACCCTATGATTGGCAGCTGACCCGCTCTACCAACTGAGCCACAGCCGCCACCCAACACTAATCATTTGTCAGATTTTAAGTGTTATTGATGTGAGGTTGTTGGTAAATAGAAAAGGAAATAACGTAATTTGTGTTTGTTGCTTATTGAATTTTTTAAGAGAGTTAGAGTACATGCATTTCCTCTTGATAATCCTGTTGCTATGCTAAAGCAGACAGCCAGAAATTATTATCGTACAATGAACCTTATTTTAATATAGAATGATTACACATCCACATTATTAGCTCAGAAAAAGAAAGGAAATGGCGTCTTTTCTCTAGGGGAATTCTTTGGGTTTTTCCCCCTATGAAATTCTAGCCTTGAATAGTTCAGCAAGGTCTTGGTTGATGATTTATATTATATGGGGCAATGCTTCTAGCAATACATTTTACTGTAATGTGTTCCTCTGACCTTGAGTGCTGTTTTGGAGGCTGCAAGCATTTCTTATAACATGTTTAGAGGACATGTTCAGCTCATATTATTATTATTATTATTAATATGATTCTTAATAATAGAAAATATGTGGAGTGGTGGTGGCGTAGTGGGCTAAAGCACTGAACTGGTAAGCAGAAAGTTGGTGGTTTGATCCCCACCACCATTATTGTGTCCTTGAGCAAGGCACTTAACTCCAGGTTGCTCTGGGGGATTGTCCCTGTAATAAGTGCACTGTAAGTCACTTTGGATAAAAGCGTCTGCCAAATGCATAAATGTAAATGTAAAATATAGTTGTATGTACTGAAACCTGTGCCAAGTCAAATATGGGGATCATTGATGTCTGCTGTGTGACCCCTAAAGGGAGCAGCTGAAAGAAGAAAAAAGACTTGTGTACTGAGGAATTCTATTCAGCTAACCTGACCCTCATTATTTGAGGATGAATGCACAGATTTGAAATGCTAACACTGTATATCAATGAATAATAACTTGGTTATAGAGACCTAGTTTGTCATGGAGTCAAGTACAGACATATTGGTTAAAAAACAAAAACTGACTTTTCGTTGTTTTTAAAAGATAATTTTTATTTGACATTTAATGATTGATTTACTCAGCTTTCTAGTGTTTGAAACACATTTCTGAAGTAAGGTATATTCAGCTCCCAAAATTTATTCAACTACTTTTAATAAATCAAATAGATTTTTATGTTTCTAATTCCAGTTTGAAAAATTATATTTATTAATAAATGGGATTTTTTTTTATGGAAAAAACAAGCACTTCAAGTCTCCTCTGCACCATGGCTACTTGCTTAATTCCAAACATAAGAAAATATGCCAAAATCTATAAAGTTATCTTTTACAAAGCTATGACATACATGGATAACTGCTAAAATCATACTTCTAACCACTACCCATTTGGTAGTGTACTGGTGTTGTTTTTAGATGTCATAGTGTGATGCAGTGTTTAAACCTTAAATGCATACCTCAGGTCTTTAGTGACCCGGTACCTCTTTCCACCCCCTGTACCACATCCATTTTTTGGAGTTATGGCCATACCTCTTAGGTTTTCCTCAATCGTTCTCTTCTGAATAGTGACTACAACAAAAAATTGCAAATATATATATAAATGCAAATGTCTGTGCAGTGCTGTGCAAATGTCTTATGCACTTAAAATGTTTCACAAAAACATTTGTCTTAAGATGGTTATTTATATCTGCTACTTTAGTGTGTCAATTGGAAATATAAATGTTATACTCCCAAACATTCCTTTTGCAAATAGAATAGAAGAACAGGGAGCCCTGCAACAGATGGCATGGCCCTCACAGAGCCCCCCACTTGTATCAGTCTGACATTACATAAAGAGACAGAAGCAATTGAGAACTGTGGTGAGTTCTCCAAGAAGCTTGGAACATCCTATCTGCCAACAACCAAGAAAAACTATGTCCAGGTGTACCTAAGAGATTTGGTGCTGTTTTAAAGGCAAAAGTGTTCACACCAAATATTGATTTAGCTCTTTTTCTGTTTACTGGACTTTGTATGACATTAAGTGATAAATGAAAACTATTTATGTAATTCTTTTAAGAAATCTTCACTGTGAAAGTTTTTCACAATTTCCTAACATTTTTGCACAGTACTGTTTGTGTGTATATGTGTGTGTATATGTATATATGTGTGTGTGTGTGTGTGTGTGTGTGTGTGTGTGTGTGTGTGGATAGGGTCATTAAAGAAAGACCTGAGAGATGTAATAGTTTTTATTTTGTTTAGTTTTTTTGTGCTTCCATAAATAATATTTTCATTTATATAAGTTTACTATCACATGATATATATATATATATATATATATATATATATATATATATATATATATATATATATATATATATATATATATATATTTTGTTTATTACATCACAAATTAGTACTATATTAATATACAAATTTGACAAATATGATTTGGTTTGGCACAATGATGGTGAATTAGCAGTATATGTACTCTTGATTTACAAACAACGTGGAAATAAACTATAACAAGTACAACACATGAACAGTATGATATGTTTAATGTCATTTGGGTGGACTATTGTAATTGTGTAAATTGTGTCTATTTAGATTCAAAAAAGTGCCTAAGAAAATACATATTTTTTTTTTTTTTGTGTAATGTGTAGCTCAATATGTTTTTACAGCCAGTTGAATCTCATTAAATTTCAGTGTGGAAGTAATGAATTCTGTTCTAGATTTGTTGCATCATCTCTGATATATGACAAGTAAAACATCAAATATCAGAATATGTAGTTTTCTATTATTTTCAAATTATCTTGAAAATGTTTTGAAAATTTGACACTTTCTGGGAATTTTTTAGATCCATTTGTGATACATATAGGTGCCAGGTCTCTAAAGACCCAAATATGTAATTTGTGTTTAGCAAAGCACCCATGGATTTGAGGCTTAATGAACATTTGTTTTGGTGTAATTCCAGTTTGTCCATGTCTTTATACTTTCACTACATGACAGTATCTTTTCTGTTCATTGCAGGAAACATGGGTTGTATAAAATCCAAGTTGGATGATGACCAAAATGGAGGTGTGCTTGAAATGAACAAACACCAGCCAGTACGTACTGACCAAACTGTATATGTGAGAGATCCAACCTCCCATAAGCCTCCTATTGTAAGTCGTGAGCTAGATGGCGGGGGGGGAAATAACATTCAGTCTACTCATGTTAATATAAATATTCCTACATTGGCTGTCATAGCAAAGAAGGGTTTTTATCCTACCACATTTTAAACATGTTCATGAACTCGTGATTGAGAAATCTTAATTTCTGTGTTCTATGTCTCAGAATAATTCATCTCCAGGCCTCCTACCTGGTCAGGTGTTCCAAAAAATGGAAGGTTGGTCTGATCATTGTGTTTATTCCACAGTCTGATTCTAATTCCTTTTAAAGCTTTGAATGATTTGTAGAACTGCTTTTGCTTTTCATACAGAAACAGGTAAAATGGTAATTGCCTTGTACCCCTACGAAGCCATTCATACTGATGATCTGGGCTTTAAAAAAGGAGAGAAGTTAAGGGTTCTTGAGGAGTGAGTGAATGTTACCATCTTTCCTCTATCTAGTTCAGGTGTTGTTATTTTTTCGTTATGTGTTGTGTTGACATTTATCAGGCATGGAGAATGGTGGAAGGCAATGTCTCTTAGCACAAGAAAAGAAGGATTCATACCATCAAACTATGTTGCTGAAGCAGACACTATGGAGACAGAAGAGTGAGTGCAATCCAATATGCCGAATTGAATTGGTTCAGTGCATGTTTAAACACTTGATGCAATTCATTGTTGTATTCTTTAATTTTACATTTAGATGGTTCTTTAAAGACATCACAAGGAAGGATGCCGAGAGGCAACTATTAGCACCTGCTAACAAACCTGGATCTTACCTTTTACGTGAGAGTGAAACCTCAAAAGGTACACTGGATTTTGTGTCTAAACTGAACTCTTATTTCAGTGTTTTTTGTGGAAGTAACACATTCTGAATTGTTGTGAACAGGAAGTTATTCACTCTCAATCAGAGATGTGGATGCTCAGGGGTTGGATGTTGTTAAACATTATAAGATCAGATCTTTGGATAATGGCGGCTACTACATCTCTCCAAAAATCACATTCAATGACATCCACAGCATGATAAAACATTACCACAGTAAGTTTTATACATGCAAGCAATATATAATGTATAAAATATGCTGTGTATGTGTGTGTGTGTGTGTGTGTGTGTGTGTGTGTGTGTATATATATATATATATATATATATATATATATATATATATATATATATTAGACTTTTGGTGTATCCCTCAATTAAAAGGTATTAAAATACTTTCCTTGAACCTTGACTATACGTGAAAGTACACAACTTAATCATTGTGTTTTCAAACATATTTTTCAATGTAAAAGTTTTTTTTTTTGCAAATATCATGAAGTCATCAAGTTTTCTTAAGGTTACTCCATTTTATGTAAAATGTCAGAATATATATATATATATTTTTTAACATCTCACACAGTCATGAGGGTCTAAAGGGGTCTTCCTTGTTGTATGTTCAGCTTTTGATGAGACTTTTAGTAATTAACGGTTACATAACTTTTACATTTTTGAAAAACCTGTACACATAATTTTCATGCGATTACCTAATCAGCCAATCATGATGCAGCAGTGTGATGCATAAAATCATTCAGATACAGGTCAGGAGCTTCAGTTAATGTTCACATGAATAATCGTAATGGGGAAAATATGTGATCTCAGGGATTTCGACTGTGGTATGAGTGCTGGTGCCTGATTGGCTGGTTTGAGTATTTCTGTAACTGCTGTGAGTTAGAGTTTACTCAGAATGTTGCCAAAAACAAAAAACACTTCCAGTGAGCAGCAGTTCTGCGGACGCAAATGCCTTGTTGATGAGAGAGGTCAATGGAGAATGGCCAGACTGGTTTGAGTTGACAGAAAGGCTATGGTAACTCAGATAACTACTCTGTACAATTGTATTGAGAAGAATAGCATCTCAGAATGCACAACACATCGAACTTTGAGGCGGATGGGCTACAACAGCAGAAGACCACCTCAGGTTCCATTGGTGTACCTCATCAGTAGTGGAACCCGACGCTATTTTCTGCTGGTGTAGCTCATTCACCATAAGGTTTGACATGTTGTGCATTCAGAGATGCCATTCTGCACACTACAATAGTGTATATATATATATATATATATATATATATATATATATATAATTCATTTAATAAATTCTGATGGCTGATGTGAACTTTAACTGAAGGTCTTGACCTGTATCTGCATGATTTTATGCATTGCACTGCTGACACACGATTGATTGACTAATTGATTGATTACATAATTGCATGAATAAGTAGGTGTACAGGTGTTCCTTCTACTCTTCTTTGATGAATTGGCCTTTGACCATTATTCTATTTATTATTATTTATGTTATTTACTTAACTAAAACATTTAAGAACATTGCAATCTTTCTTTGGTTTGCTGAATTAAGAAGAATATATTTAATTTTGTCACAGAACAAGCAGATGGATTATGTCGAAAACTAGAGAAATCATGTGAGAAGCCCAAAGCACAGAAACCATGGGACAAAGATGCCTGGGAAATCTCAAAAGAATCTATAAAGATGGTGAAGAAACTTGGAGCAGGGCAGTTTGGAGAGGTGTGGTTGGGTAAGTTCAGGAAATGAAAACCTCCAGCTTGTCAAAGATTAACAGAAATCTCATACATGTGATAGTAGAGTTTCCTTCATCTTTTATCAGCATAAGGTATTTTTCCCATATGTGTAAGGCTTGCCATACTATAGCAGAAATGATTTAAGGGTTGTTCTGTTCTTTTTTTCCAAGCGTTTTTTTTTTTTTTTTTAAGTTACAGTTTAATGTGCTTCTCAGTGGGCTACAGAGAAAACTATTTTATTTTTTTGTATCAATTAATCTACTTTTGTATCTTTTTGGGGGCTTCAAAGCACACTTGTAGGTGTATTGTTACAATCTAATTGTTTGAGCCATTACAACTGTGACAACACATTCAAATCTTAAGTTTTCCTGCTGTGGATTCTAGCTGGCATGAATGGCTCCCTTATAGTGCACATTGATAGGACACCGTGCCCTGCTCTTATCAGTGAGATCTGAGGAGGAAATAGCTATGCAATTGAGGCAGGATTTGCATTTGGATTTTGTTATTATTCATGTACCCTCTTCCCGTTCAGATTATTTGATGAATTGCAGGAAGCAGTCTTTGCAAATATTCAAATGGATCTCAGTCTCCTGGGGCCAAGATGTTTCCTTCAGCGACCCGTGACCCTGTTGGCACAGAACTAACGGACCTTACACACACTCTAACGTTTCAGCAAACACTTAGGGAAACTATGTCCCATTTCACAGACTGTGATGACATGTTTCCACCTTATTTAGCAGTGTAAATCTTACATGCATTTTTATATTTGTAATTTTTGAAAACAGTCATGACATGTCCTTTTTTATTAGTATTATGTTCTTTAAGGTTCACTTAGAATATTAGTAAAGGTTTTTGCACAAAAAAAAACATTATCAATTTCTACCCTCAATGCTCAGTTTTGGTGCTACCTCTCTTTTAAGACTTGACAGTAAAGGTCCACTGTTATGATTGGCTTTATCCTCTGCATTGACCTGCTCTCTCAATTTGCCATCTCACTGCACAATGGTACTGGGCAGGCTACAGAAATTATAAGATAAAGTAGTTGTTGTGGAGGCAGTCAGATGAAAAAGTATACCACAATGTGTCATCACAATGTGGAGGATATAGAGAATGAGTCGTTTTGGCAGCTTGGTTTCAGCAAATGCTCTTTCTGCAATGAGGAGTAAGTTTTGTGTTCCAAAACTTATATTATGTTTTTATAGTACAATGACCTCTTGTCAAATGTTCAATAAAAAAGTGTTAGTTGAATAGTGTAATGGTGTAGTGTAAATGTATACCATTATACGTTTTATTATATTACCCTGTAACACATAAAAAAAAAAAAAACAAGTTACCACAACTGTGATGCAGTTGAGTGATGGTAAATGTGTAATTTTCTCACTTCTGCCGCTGTAATCCACCGCTCTCTATTTTATTCTTATTTTAGAAAGCTGTGAAAGTGCAATAGTGGATTTTTTCTTTTGCTGTTGAAGCAAACAGGCAAGCAAAAATTCAATTTGCTGTGGTCTCTCATTCACCGCTATACAAGTTTACTCTGCTATCGTTTGCTTCTGCATTCCAAACCCGGATATGTGAAAAGGGTCAATTGGATTTCATTGGTCTGAACTGCTACGACAATCACTTGGGTATCAAATGACTTAGAGAGCAAGTGCGAGAAATTGTACTTAAGTTAAAGTGGGTAGTTTGTAAAAATTTTACTCAATGTAAGGCCAAATCGTCAAGCTTTTTTTTATCAAGCAAATTATATAAACATTAAAGTAAAAACATTCCACTTTAAATTGTCCTTAAAGGGATAGTTACACAAAAATGAAGTCATCTTCTCACCTTCATGTTGTTCCAAAGGACTTTCTTCTAGGATGTTAGCCTCAGTCACCATTCACTTTTATTTTTGTCCAAGTACATTTTTATG
This sequence comes from Xyrauchen texanus, assembly GCF_025860055.1. Lineage (NCBI taxonomy): Eukaryota > Metazoa > Chordata > Actinopteri > Cypriniformes > Catostomidae > Xyrauchen > Xyrauchen texanus. The sequence continues at coordinate 25,816,015 of NC_068284.1, read as the reverse complement.
TTCCACAGAACAAAGAAAGGTGTTAGCGCAACATGAGGGTGAGTAAATTATGAAAGAATTATCATTTATTCAGAACAACAGCATGATATTGCTTGATTATTGTAATAACAGTTACTCAAGTATTTCACACTCCTGCAGGAGAGCACAAAAGTTGTACAAATGTGGAAGTTGCTTTTATTGAATGAACAGGGAAATGTTTAAGTGGAACAAAGGATGAGCACGCATGCAGCACAATGCATGCAAATACAGTTGTGAAATATATCTTTGTTATTTACTTCTATCTTGTCAGTAACCGCCCTAAGTCAGTGGTGCTGTGTCATCAGTTCAGAGAAATGTGGTGTTTATGGACAGCTGTGAGTTTAATAAATCTCTTTATCAGAGAAGTCAGTTCCTATAAAAGGTTTTTCAGGACAGATTGGTAGTTCCAAAATCCACATAGTGAAGTTCTTGTTATATTCAGACTTTCTGTCTGTTCTGTGGCTGGACTGCTTTACTTCCCATCTAACAGTGAAAAATTGCCCATTTTAACCATCATGTGTATTTACTGTATTTGTTTTATTTTCTTTGCAGCCTACTACAATAACAGCACAAAAGTGGCAGTGAAAACACTCAAGCCCGGCACAATGTCAGTAGAGGCTTTCCTAGAGGAGGCCAACCTTATGAAAACCTTACAGCACGATAGGCTGGTGCGCCTCTATGCAGTTGTCACCAAAACAGAGCCCATCTACATCATCACTGAATTTATGGCGAATGGTATGAAAATAAAGTTTTCTGAATTATAGAAGTGAGAGAATGCTTAGATGTGACATTGTATTTTTATAGTTACAGTTATTATAAAGGGAAAAAGTTGAAAGTACATTAATATAATGGTTAATTATTTATTTGTTGTATTCTTATCTGTCTAACCATATGATATTTTTTGTCTTACTCTGCAGGAAGCTTATTGGATTTTTTGAAAACTGAGGCAGGCTGCAAAGTACAGTTACCAAAGCTTATTGATTTTTCAGCACAGGTAAAAACATTTGTTCAACATGTGAATTGCTCTTATCTTTTGTCCTCCATTTCTATATTTCTGAGGCAACTTTGTATTATTTTGCATCATTAGGCTGAGATCAGTTTTTCCATTAGTTGAAGAAAAAGAGGATCCAATACTCTTCTTTGTGGTAGCTTCAAAACAAAGATCAATCAAGCCATTTTTTTAAAGAATGAATAATCTCATTATATCTACAGATCTACGTTATTGTGAGAATTTCTCATTTAATGTGGCAAACGTGACACTTTGTAAAATGTACTGAGGAGTGGAAGAATGAAAACAAATATGGCTGCATGGTTAAAATATTGTGGGTTTCATAGAGTATTTACATTCGAAACTACAGATTTTACGGCTGTTTTCTCAAGAAATTGTGTCCAAATAATCTAAGAACTTTTTGTGAATTTGAGTTCTTAGGACTTAAAGATTGAGTAGAATGTGACTTCTGGTAAAACAGAGCCCAATGGTAAATTTGCACATCCTGTTTCAGAGTGTGAAAGAGGATGCCAATGGGGAAGTGAGACACCATCATTTTCCCTTCGTTAAAGCAAAATGTTCTGCTGAATTTTTTATTGTATTTTTTTACAACAACTACACCCATTCCTGATGTGGAAACAACAAAACACTAACTGCTAATTTACGGTGTTATAACCCAAAACCTGCATTGTGTTGTACACATTAATTGTATGGATGTAATATTTGAGTTGTGTCTGTTTGGGTGTGTCTCTACAGATAGCAGAAGGTATGGCCTACATTGAGAAGAAGAATTACATTCACAGAGACTTGAGAGCTGCGAACGTACTGGTTTCAGAAAGCCTGTTGTGCAAAATAGCAGATTTTGGCCTGGCCAGAGTAATTGAAGATGACCAATACACAGCCAGAGAAGGTGAGGGACACATTTTATAATGTATAAGACACTTGCATCAGTTTAGCAGCATAATGAATTTGATTAGATTATGCGAAGCACTTCTCTAGACTTATTATGCATACTGAGGTTGTGGTTTTCCTTTATTACCAGTCAAATCAGAGGATTCTGACAGATTGATTGGTCGGTGTGAATTTGTGGATGCATTATGTGTCTTTATTTCAGGAGCAAAATTCCCTATCAAATGGACAGCACCTGAGGCTATCAACTACGGCTCTTTCACCATCAAATCGGATATGTGGTCTTTTGGGGTTCTCCTGTATGAGATTATAACATATGGGAAAATTCCTTATCCAGGTAATTTAATTGGGTAAATGGAATACTGATTGAATCTGAGCCTAAATAAAGCATTTCAGTGAGTCATCATCATAAGCTGTTGCAATTAAACAAGGAGAGAGCTTTAGTGGGCTGATGAGGACAACACAAATTTATTTTATCAGGATTTTGTCGCCATCTACTGGTTATATTGTATTAAATAAGCTCAAGGTTTTCAGTTCTGGTTAAATGGTTATTTCTTAAAGGTGAAGTGAGTTATTTCATGATGATACAGAATTGCGAAATTGACTGTTTTCAAACAGGTTTACAGAACACTCTGCCAATCTTCCATTGGTTGGCCAAACAGATAGCCTCGCCCCAACAAATGCTATTGGTTGAGCCAATGTTGCTGTGTTGGGCTGGATGCTCAAACAAACAAAGCAATGTTTTTAGTGCCACGTTGTTTACACTTTTGGGGGAAATCAATGTATGAATGGTCTCTGCATAATAAGATGGGATATAAAAAAATATTTTAACATTTTCATTTTTTTTTTATTATTATTATTATTAAAATAAAAAAAAGAGACACAAATGAAATAAGATTTGAATTACTCCGGTTCTCTCTCTCATTAATCTGTCCACTAACCATTTTACTTCTTTCTTTTCCTCTCTGCTCTAGGCATGAGTAACGGTGAGGTAATGAGCTCAATCCAGAGAGGCTACCGGATGCCCCGTCCTGAAAACTGTCCTGCTGAACTTTATGAGATCATGAACTCCTGTTGGAAGAATAAACCGGACGACCGTCCCACATTTGACTATATTCAGAGTGTACTAGATGACTTCTACACAGCCACTGAGGGCCAGTACCAGCAACAGCCATGAGGCTGCAAAATGATCTCTTGTGTTTGACTTTATCATGTTTGTAGTGTTTTACAATGATCAAAAGATCTGTGATTTATCTACAAATGAATGTAATTATATGTAACTAATAATTTGATCAATCTGCTTACTTATAATTACTTATAATTATAAGTAAGCAAGGATTAGATTTTCTATCTCTGCTTCAAATTGAAGTTTTAACTGCCTATTTGCTACCTTTGCTCTTCACGTTCAACATTTCAGTGGGTGCACTTGTAATTATATACTTCAAAGTAGCATTTGCTAAATTCAAGGATTTAAAAGGAATATTACACCCAAAAATAAATTTAAAATTCTCATCATTTACTCACCCTCATGCCATCCCAGATATGTATGACATTCTTTCTTCTGCAGAACACAAACAAAGATTCTAAGAAAGATGTCTCACATAGCTGAAATATTCTTCTAAAAATCTTTGTTTGTGTTCAGTAGAAGTAAGTAAGTCATACACAACTGGGATGGCATGAGGGCGAGTAAATGATGAGAATTTTCATTTTTGGGTGAACTATACCTTTAATTAAGTAACTTTATTATAATTATTTGTATTATTATAACTGTACATTTTAAATTTTTTATGACAATAATGCCAAAATGTAATCAATGCATTGTACCACTGTAATGGGTGTGTGATCTTTTTTAAAGCTTCTTTTTATATTCCATTCAGCTTGTAATAACAATATTGACAATAATACAATAATGAACAGTGGCAGAGGGCAATATTTTATCAAATTTGTAATTAAACCAGTAAATTGCTAAGAATGAAACGCTCTGTATATTGGCAAGAAATACTGTGTACATTTGTACATTATCTAGTACATAACTAATAAAGTGATTCTTTCATATTTAGAAAGAGAGTTCTTGATGTGTGGAATAATAAAACACAGTTTAATGCTTTATTGTTTGGTTGTCAATCCACAGATAACTACGGAAATACCTTAAAAGTATTTATTAAAAGGTGCACTCAGTAACTTTTGTCTTTGTGTCATCTTGGACCTACAGTGACATCTAGCAGCTTGGAAGAAGCATTATTTAAAATCAATAGTTTTCAGTTTCAGATGCCATTGTAGAAATGTAGTACACAGACAGCAATGATTACTGTAAAAGTGTCAAATAACAGGACTGTTACTAAGATCAAGAGAGTAGTATTTGCCTGGTCATGTGATTCTAACATGGCAGCCCCCATGTGTGGACCCTCTCCATGTAGAATAAAACAGCTTTTATAATGTTACTGATATGACTGCAGACTTTTTTTTTTTAATATGAGTGGTCATGATTTCCTACATGTTTCAAAATTACAATTAATTTCTTGAGTACAGCTTTTTTAATGAGGAAAAAAATTACTAAGTGCACCTATAATATTTTTACTGTCCTAAATCGGCACTTCACACAGAGCACATTTGTGCATTACCCTTCTTTTTTTTTTTTTTTTTTTTTTTGCCACTGGGAGTTTTGTATAATGTGGGTGATGGAGAGGTTGTGGGAAATGCAACTGACATTCTGTCGATCTGTCATTCAACAACAGATGACATATTAATCATCACTAGGCAAATACAATTCCCACCTTTAGCCAATGCGCCAGCATTTCAATTTCAAGTCTGTCCTTTTTTATGTTCAACCTTTTCTTATCCATTTGAAGCTGTATACGGTCCATCTCCATGTCACTTCTTCTTATTTGCCTTTGAAGATGGACCTTATACAGCTCCTTTGCAGGCAGCTAAGAACACCAAATGATAATTCAATATGATTGCTAAAGTCTGTAATACATATACAGACCAATTATTTTAATAAAGTCAACTGCAGATAATTTCTCACACTACTAAGATTCTGTGTAGAGGTAGATGGACTCTCCTCTCTATAGGAATCCCAAGCCATATTCTGTAACGGGACATTGACAAAGTTTTTGATAAAAGAAAGGGAATGCATGTATAATACCTCTATTGGCCTCCCAGCATTTTCATTTTCTAATCCATCACAGCTGAAGTGGGCTCTTCATCGTCATCCTACAGTGCAAATTACAAAGGATGTTTAGTCTAGCAAACAGAAACAATACCTAAAGACAATAATCACTTACAACTGAGGCAGGCTGTGCTGTTGCAGGAGGGTCCATTAATTCAATGTGTCCAGCAGCAACTGCAAGAAAATAAAACCATTAAGATGTAAACCATAATGTATATTCTCAAACAAATACAACTAATAAACAATTAGGAATATTACAGTTATACATATGCAGTAAAATAAATTATGCATAATGCACAAGTGAAACAGTTACAGTAAATGCATTCAGAATGCTTTGTTTTTAAATAGTGAGTGTTGATGGTTTAAGGATAAAAAAAAAAAAAGAACACACTGAATACTTAGATTGTAAGTACTAATATGATACACCTACATTTTACTAAGCCACTTGTATCATGTGAGGTAGCTGACTCTGATGAACTGCCCCCAGGAATCCCATCGACCACAGGTCGCCCTTGATTAAGGGACAGTGCCAGCGCCTCCGCCATTTTACGGACCTCGCCCTTCCTATTGGCTACGTAGAACAGAAAGAAAACTTACTATAAAAGGTTGGCCAATTAGTACGTAGGTTACATTAGTTTAAGAAGTTTAGGAAATATTACCTTTTTGGATAATGTCTGATAAAATAAGGCAATATATTACTAGCCAATGTACATTATTAAAGTATGTACAATGTTAAGAAATTGATGGAGGACAAAAAGTAAATGTTTATCAATTAAATGTCGTTTTTTACAACATGCCCAATAGGATCAATGTTCAATTTTGCATCATAATGAAAGAGAAAAATTTTTGGCCAAGCCAACTCCCTGTCCTTCGCAGTAATTTTTGTTTGTTATAATTGGCGTATATTCTTCATAGACATGCATTAAACCCTCCAACTCTGCTTCGCTGAAGAATGCAGCTCGGTTTTTTTTTCTCCTTGTATGGAATCAATTCCATGTCACATATATTTGCAAAAATATAAAGTTTTGCAAAAGAAAAAAAGTATTGAGCAAACAATTTTTTTTTAAAACAAAAATTAAGTATCACAAACGTAAAATAAAGTATCGAGAGAAAAAAAAAGTTTTGCAAACAATAATAAAGTATTGCAAAATATAAATAAAATATAGCAAAAACCCTGCGATGGACTGGCGACCTGTCCAGGGTGTCCCCCGCCTTTCGCCCAATGTTAGCTGGGATAGGCTCCAGCCCCCCGCGACCCTGTACACAGGATAAGCGGTTGACGATGGATGGATGGATATAGCAAAAACCAAGATATAATTAACTGCAAAAATCAACGACTGTTGTAAAAGAATCTAAAGAACTTTTATCCTTTTTTTATCTCTGCAACAGATTTTTAGGCAGCAATAATTTGCCACACATCTTTTTCTTTGCAGTGCCTACTAATTATTTTGCAATGCTCCTTTTAATCTGCATTTCCATCACATGTGAGCTTGTGATACCGTTTTGCCTTTGCGCTTCACTTTTCTGTGCGTTTCACTTTATGGCACTGTTTTGAGTCAGGGGACTGGGGCGTGTACAACGGGCTCAGTGATGCCTACCTGGAAGTTACCTCATTAGCTTGAGACACGGATCAAACATCATGGCTGAGCACAGGCATGCAGGTGGATCTCAGGTATATAAAGTTGATTGTTTCCTTTTATTTAATTAGCATTAAATGTGCTTTAACAGCGTTTGCTTCAGATAAAGAAGTTAGAGATCAGTTTAAGCGGTGGATTTATTAGCCATACTCGCTAACATACCCAGCATGAAAAGTGAAGCGCAAAGGCAAAACGGTATCACGAGCTCACACGTGATGAAAATGCAGATTAAAAGGAGCATTGCAAAATAATTAGTAGGCATTGCAAAGAAAAAGATGTGTGGCAAAATCTTTGCTGCCTAAAAATCTGTTGCAGAGATAAAAAAGGATAAAAGTTCTTTAGTTTCTTTTACAACAGTCATTGATTTTTGCAATTAATTATATCTTGGTTTTTGCTATATTTTATTTATATTTTGCAATACTTTATTTTTGTTTGCAAAACTTTCTTTTTTTCTCTCGATACTTTATTTTACGTTTGTGATACTTAATTTTTGTTTCAAATTTTTTTCGTTTTGTTTGCTCAATGCTTTTTTTATTTTGCAATACTTTATATTTTTGCAAATATATGTGGCATGGAATTGATCCCATATTCTTTGGGTTTTCATGGTGACTCCTGAAATCGGCGATCCGTTGAAAATGTCTTTAATTACTCACCGCGCGCGCACATTAACTCAAGGTTACCGGAGTTTGATTGAACTAAACCTTTACAGGTGTTTTGGAACCGATATACCCAGAGTAAGCAAGGAATGGGTTAATCAACCAAGAGTTCCGGCAGGGACGGATTATTACTTGCATAATGTGACTTATGACTTAGTTCACTCAACCAAAAGTTTGAAACTCAGATTTTGGCGCGTTCACGGTGAATTAAGAAAGGCATTCTCAGCAGATCGCCGAATCCACGAGTCACTATGGAAACAGACGCAAAGAAGAAAGGCGCGCCATATTTAAGTGAAGCAAAACATTAAGTTTTAATGACCGCAAACGTTGTAAAACAAGGATACATATTGGAGATGCCTTTGGAAGATGGAGATAGATTAAAGCCCATAAATCCTTTAGAACGGATGTTGAGTTGGCGCAGCCCAAATGAGCTTCGAGTTTGGGGCGGGGCAGACAAATCTCCAAAATTTTGGATTTGGACTGCAGTACCCATTCCAAACGCTTGTTGTCAAGCTTACATAAAAGGTGTGTTCGACATCGGCTGCTGCTGGATGTAACCGATCTGAGAGAGTTGCCGCGTGCAGGCTGGGAGGATCTGCAAACGGAGATATGAAGCCGGACACGTTGTGGCTCCCGTAGTTTGCTGCAATTACGTCAGTCATGACAGATCACGTGGTGTTTGCTTGCTTTTTCGCAGACGAGCTGGAAGCGATAGAAATTCCATTATTTTTGCATGACATTGGGCACAATGAGCAACGAAGGTGAGTTAAAGGTGGGGTATGTGATTTTCTTTTTTGACCATTTTTTCAAAATAACTTGAAATCCTATTCCTAACCCACTTACTGGCTGTAAATTAGAAGCACTGAAATGAAAATTAAGCAATTTAATCATCTGTGGGACGGGCAGGACTCGAAAAACTCCAGTCGATCATTTTCAAGACCATCTAGAATCATTGGACAGAAAATGTGTCAATCAAACGGTCGTACCATGCCCCCCTCCCCCCACCACCCTGGCGCGCGTGTCCCGTTCGTCATCAGCTGCTTTCAGATGGAGCGGCATTTACTACACAGAGCTGTAGTTCATCACTGACAAGCTGGGCAATTTACCCTTCATTATCACGGCCCAGCTTGTTAGGGAACTACGGATCTGTGTAGTATACGCCGCTCCATCTGAAAGCAGCTGATGGCGATTTACTAATCAATGAATGCACTTTATGTTATGTGCTTTACTGACGAGATGCGCATAACAATAGGCTTGTTTGAGATGCGCCTTGCCTCGCCTGAAATGTAGGTGAGAGTAGGCGGCTGCAGTGAGGGGAGGAGTGAAAAAAGTGCAGGCAAGCCGGACACTTCCTGAATCTCGCTGTGTTGTGGACTGCAAACGTCAGCAATGGAAGAGATCGCGTTCGCGTTCTTTATCGCAGACGGAGTGGATGCAATTGAAATACCACTGTTTTTACACGAAGATGGTTATGATGAGGAGAATCACCGAAAGTGAACAGTGCTCATTACTTAAAATGCCTTACCTTGTTTCTGTTCTGCATTTCTCACTTGTTGCATTATATATGCTGCATATTTTTTATCTGTAAAAAGGAATTTAAATCAATAAAATAAAATTAATTCCATCATCAAGCATCCAATTTTATTTTTTTTTTCCTCACCATTCTTTATTGTTTCAGCAATTTCTTTGCTTACTGTTAATGTTATTGCTCCCTGGGAGTCTGATAGTGTTAATAACACATTCTCCATCTTGCTACAATTGTTAACTTTGTGGGTGCCTCTTATAATCAAAGCCATAATGAGAAATGTTGAGCATACAGATGCTGTTTACATTGTTATCCCTAATTATGGGTTAAACATTTCAGAGTGGGATATGGCACAGCTGATTAACCTAATGATGTGTATCCTACTTAAGGGATAGTTTACCCAAAGAAAAAAAAAAATATTTGGGTGAACTATCCCCTTTTTACATGAAAAATATTCTATATAAATATATTACACAATTGTTTGTCACCTTAATGTAAGTTTGAATTTCATGTTTAATGATTAGGAAAAGTGTGTACAGCAAATTATTATTCAAAAATAATATGAAACAAAAACACATTCTAAATTAAGAAATTAGCATGCATGTGTGGGTTTACTGCACTCCAGGAATAAGACATACCCAGATAAAGATATCAGATAAAAACACACAAACATGAGGCCTAATTGTAAAACCGTCACATTAGATGTATGTATGCATGTATTGATGGATTGACTAATTTATTTAATGGAATAATGTGGTACAAAAATGTCAATGTACAAAATTAACACAAGCATACAATACAATAAAGAGAAAATTACAACAAACAGGACTTAAAACCAAGAAAATAAAAATAAAAGGATAAATAAAGCACATGTACTAATTACTAATAAAGTACTATAGAACAAGTAAATAGTATTAGGCTACAGGTAATGGACTTCTTAGAATTAAGGGAAAAAAATATCAGCTGACAATCGCAGCCAATGAGCATTAAGTTGTGTCGTCAGCAAGTCGTTTCCCATCATGCTTTTGATCAGCGCAGTCGGTGGAGAGCAACTGCGCGCGACTGCAGAATCCGACACGTGCGCCTTGCGCTCGCGAGTGTTTTTTGACATACGTCAGCATGACATCAGAGCAAGGCGGACTGCTCTCGGACACATTTCTAACCGGCATGCATTACGCGCTGATCACCGGTGATCGGTTCTGCGCAGATTTTGCTCATCTCAAACAAGCCTAATCTCATCTGATAACGTTATATCGGTCAGCCCTATATTTAGCCATAAACTTCGGTGACAACCAGGATGTCCAATATATTTTTATATATTTTATATTTATACAATATATATTTACATTTCAAAAACATCAATTTTCTAACAATACTAATGATTTATGTGACTGTTGAATGTTAATAATATCTGGTGCAACTTAACGCTGAATGTTGTGCCATGTTGACGGTCTTAGCAGGTAAATGGTGACGTCATGCAGAAACTCCAACCTATGCTAGCCTGGCTCGCTCTCGCGCATCTGAGTTTTCGCTCGTGCATGATTGCGCGTCCATGTTTTTCGAATGGGTGGAGTCAGGGCCAGCGTTGGAGGAGAGAAGGTAGGACCTTATGAGTTGTGTATTTTCAAAATCTGCCGGCCGTTTTGCAAATCACATACCCCACCTTTAAATGGTTAAATGTAAGAAGTGTCTATTTAAACAAATTACACATTATCAATTTAGTTTTAAAGTTACTATACCTAAATCTGCAAATTATATGTTGAATAAAAATACTGTATCGAAAGTCTAAAGTCTTTGCAATGTATTACTGATGTAATTAGTGGCTTTTGTAATCAATAGCTGATACTTGCTCCATGACAGAAGAAAGGAACATTTGATCTGGGGGAATAAATGATAAATAAAACACTTGCACAAATCATTGCTGCCTTGTAATTATTTCACAGTTGTGCGGTTTCCTTACCATTCTTCATCCTTTCAGCGATGTCATTGGAAACTGTTAGCATGACAACATTACCTTTGCTGTCTAACACATTAATGGTTACGTTGTCCATTTTGTTGTGTGTTACATAGGGTAGTGCAGGTTCTTTATATATCCTAAGGAACCATGGGACCATAGCCAACACCAGTTCCATTCATTATTACTAATAGTTAGCAACAAATGCAATTACCCTTTTAAGTCAACTTTCAGTTTTGGCTCAACATTAATTAGCAGTGATTTCCATTGTTTTCATGATTTAGTGATTAAGTAACTTTATGTATTAACCATGGACCATGGTATTAACACACTTTTGAGATGTGTGTGTATAAGTGGTGTTTTGGAAGGGGGTCTTCCAAAACAAGATAACATATTGGATATATATTTAGCAGTTTGACATGGGTGTTTCTGCTAATATAAAAGTAACCTATAAAAAAAAAAAAAAAAAGGTTTCAGCAACAGGATTTACAGTACCCTCCAGATGAGCTCTTTTTAACATTTGAGACAAAACACCATTCATTTTCATATACAGAAAAGCACACTTCTGTTGGATTTATATTGTGATTTAGACCAACTCTTTGAAAGTGAACAGAATGTTGTACTGTTGTTAAGTTGAATATATAGCAAGTTGTTAGCAGTTTGTTAACCACATGCAGGTGAAGTATGACCACAGCTAAATAAACTAGAGAATATGAAGAAACCATATGAACAAATGGAAGAACAATGTATTATGCATCATTTGTACAGGAGCATACATTTATGACCACATTAGATTGTCTGCTTTTAAGATTAACATTTGAGTTATTAAAAATGCTCATTTAAATAGGTTATGCAGCTGAATACTGTAAAAGGTCTGTATGAAAAAGAAAGTCATGCAAAATAAACATACACAAACACTTTATTAACAATAAAGTAAATACAGTAAAACAATATCTAATAAATATGATTTTTAAGATAAAGACGACATAAAAAGGTATTGAACTGTTTGAAAAGTCGCAATAAACTTGAAACGCACGTCATCGGTGTTGTCAGTGAATCCGGCCAATCGTGGATCAGTTGTGTCGTCATCAGAACCTGTGCAGCTGCTCTTGAGAAGCTGCGCTGGCGTAGAAGAACAGGTGATGAAACTGCTAACTAAATACCCAAATTCTTTTTTAGTTTTTGGAGGGGATTTTAATGTGGTTTTGGATAACACCTTAGATAGATGGCCTCCAAAGTCATCGGATAACTCAAGTTTGTAGGACTACTTAAAAAGTTTTATGCAACGATTTTCCTTACTTGACAGTTGGAGAGAAACTCATCCTTCTCAAAAAAAATTTACTTGGAGCAATAATTCTCTTTCGAACCAATCTCGTATTGATATGTGGCTTATCTCTAGAAATTTAAATAATGTTTCCTCTAATATTATTCCATCACCTCTCTCTGATCACAAATGCATTTCCATCTCCATTCCTCTTTCAGATACTGCTAATTTGCAAAGATCTACCTCCTATTGGAAATTGAACAATTCATTGCTTAAATATAAGGAAGTAAAAGATAAAATTAAGCATACAATCACTAATTATTGGGAAAAAGCAAATAAGGAAAACAATTTTTGCAATAACTGGGAATTAGTGAAATATGAAATTGGCAAATACATGCGTAATTTTGGTAGTAAATTGGCTAAAAAGAAAAACTGTGATGAGAGTAATATAATATGTAAAATCTCAAATCTTATATCTAAAATTATTCTGTCTGATGTGGAAAAGGTTGAGCTTACTCATCTTCAAAATGCGTTGGATAAGGTTTATAAACAAAAAGCCGAGGGGGCATTTGTTAAATCACGGAAAAAATGGATTGAGGAAGGTGAGCAGAATTCTTCTTATTTCTTTAGATTGGAAAGACAACAAATGGAAAAAAATCAGATTGAAAAGCTTATGATTGATGGAAATCTTTGTGAAGACCAAAAAGTTATTGCTAATTTTTGTGCCAAATTTTATCACAATTTATACACATCTAAATTTAGCAAACAACATGCTCATAATTTTTTTGAATCGTCATTTTCCATTAATCAATTAGGTAACACTGATCAAACCTTTTGTGACTCTCCCATTACCTTAAAAGAAATTGATGAAGCAATGAAATCCTTAAAAACGAATAAATCCCCTGGTACAGACGGTCTAACGTCAGAATTCTATCATGCATTCAGTGAAAACATAGCTCCTTTTTTGTTAAATGTCTTTAAGTAAAGCATAAACAACTTATCTCTCCCTTCTACTTTATGCCAAGGGTTGATCACTTTAATTCCCAAACCAAATAAAAATATTACTTTAATAGATAACTGGCGTCCAATTACGTTATTAAACAATGATTATAAAATAATTGCTTTAGTACTAGCCAAAAGATTAAAAGGAGTATTACATTCTATTATTGATGAAGCACAATCTGGCTTTATGCAAAATAGACATATAACAATATAAGATTAATATTAGATATTTTAGATTATTCTGATATAATTAATAATGATAGCTTCAATCTTTTCTTAGACTATTACAAAGCTTTTGATACTTTAGAACACGATTTTCTTTTTCAAGCACTTAAAAAAATTGGATTTGGTGATTCATTCTGTATGGTGAAAATGTTGTATATAAATGGAAATGGTTCTATTAAACTAAAAAGAGGTACCTCTCCCAGATTTTTCCTTGATCGTGGTGTTTGACAGGGATGTCCAGTGTCTCCTTATTTATTTTTAATTGCAGTACAATTTCTGAATTTGCATATTAAAAGGAGCAGCCTAAAAGGCATCACTGTTGGATCCACAAATTTAATCATTAGTCATGTCATGTTTTTGGAAGATTCTTCTCAAATCCCTATAGCCTTGAATATTCTTCAAACATTTTCTAAAGCTTCTGGTTTAAGTCTGAATACAGATAAATGTGAATTATTTCTCATTAAAAATTGTAGTGTTTCCTCATTATATGGCATAGCTGTTAAAAGCTCTGTTAAATATCTTGGTATAGAAATAACTAAAGATAAAAATAGATGTGCATCTAATTTTAACCCAATTATTGTTAAAACAAAGAAAAAACTCAACTGCTGGCTTCAAAGGGATTTGTCTATTAAAGGAAGAATTTTGCTCACCAAAGCCGAGGGGCTTTCACGTCTCTCCTATGCTGCCCAATCTCTGTATGTTGATAAATCCACAGCTAAAGTGATTGATAGAGATCTGACAGATTTCGTCTGGAAAAATAAAATCCACTATATGAAGAAATCAGTTATTCTAAACTACTATAACAAAGGTGGCTTTAATTCTTTAAATAATACTTTTAAAATAAATTGGCTTAACCGGTATTTGAAAAACCAAGACTCCATCTGGAATATCTTCCCACAACAAGTTTTTTCTCATATTGGGGGTATAAGATTTTTACTGATGTGCAATTACAACATATCAAAAATTCCTGTCAAACTTTCAAATTTCCATCAACAGGTACTTTTGGCATGGGCTTTAATATATAAACACAATTTTTCCCCCCATAATTTTTTTATTTGGAATAATCAAAATATCTTATTCAAAAATAGATCTTTATGATAAATGGTTTAATAACGGTTTATTTTTAGTTTGTCAGCTTTTTAACAACCAAGGTTTTTTAATGACGTACACAGAATTTCTTTCTAGATACAGTATTCCAGTTACCCCCAAGGAGTTTGCCATAGTTATGGGAGCTATACCAACAGGAATATGTATCCTCTTTAAAAACTGCTTTTACTCTCCTACAATAATTAATACTTTTCCTGAGCCAACTAAAACTCCTATAGGTAAAATATGTTTTTCAGGAAAAAAATATAGAAATAATAAAGTTAGATCCCTTTTTCTTATGGATATAGTTTCTGTCTCTCCTGCAACCTCTTACTGGAATAATTTATTTAAAAATTTAAATTGGAAAAAGATTTGGTCCTTACCACAAAAATATTTTTTAACGAATAAAGTAAAAGAAGTATCCTTCAAAATTATAAAAGTAATATTGACACAAGATGCTCATTTTGCCAAGTTCACACTGAAACTGTTTATCATTTATTTTGGTCCTGTTTCTATACTAAACGACTATGGGAGAATATTGAAACTTTTATTAAAGACAATACTCAGCAAGATATATCAGTAACTTTTAAATACATTATTTTTGGATACTTTGATTCTGATCCCATTAAAAAAAAAAACCTGCTTTGTAACTAATTTAATTTTTTTTATTGTCAAATTTTATATCCATAAATGTAAATTCACCAACAACAAACCAATCTTTATTGTTTTTTTGAAAGAGTTTGAAATGTACCTTAACACTATCTCGTCCTCAGTAAATAAGAAGGCGTTAAAAACATTTTTAATTTGTAATGACCTTAATTTATTTAGGCCTGCTCTAAGTGATGTATAACATATCTCACCCTCTTGATTTCTTTTTTTTTTTCTTTTTTTTTTTGTTGTTTTTGTTTTTGTATCTTCTATTTTTTATTTATTGTTATTTTCTTCTTTGTAGATGACACTGTACATATTGTTGTTATATTTGTACAGTTGTATTTACAATTTTGTTACAGAAGTGTATATTATGATTGTTATCTTTGTATTGTTTGTATGCATAAATAAAAAAAATAAAAAATAAAAAAAAGAGAAGCTGCGCTTGCTGAGTCCTCCGGCTTCTCTCGAATCGCTCTCGCGGTACTTTGATGGCATACGTCACAGTCACATGGCGTCGGCGCTGTATCAAGTCGGACAAAATTTCTAACCGGCATGCACTGCTTCAAGTCAGCCGCCGATCGGTCTGCGCAGAGCTGCATGAAGTCGAACAAGCCTAAAGCATCTTATAATAATATGCGCTGATGAAGGCTCTAGATCGCGCCCACTCGTGGTCTTGTGACCATTTCAAGATGGCCGCGCCCTTAGGTTTGGAGGCGTGGCGAACATGTTATGCAGTGTAAAAACAGCTTGTCAAGTCTGCAGAAACTCGTTAAAGGTTTATTTTCCGCTGGACCTGACTGTCAAGAATGGATAAGGACAAGCTGATTCTGTAAGTATTAGCATTAATGTCATCCCTGTAGTTGTACTGACAGGTGATCGATAATTTAGGCTTTGATTCAGGTTAAACTAGGAACAGCATGTTACATATCGAGTTTCCTAACTCTGAACTGAGCAGCGGAGCACTCCTATATTTCTACTGTCTCAATGTGTGTTTATTTTTTCATTTATTTACAATTTCAAAAAAAAATTATGCGCTTGCACTTCTCTCTTCGTTCGGTTCAAAGTGCCTTATCAAAGCCAGATATATAGTTAATAACGCAGAGTATTTGCAATAACAACTGTTGAACTTCTTGTTCTAAATGAAATAGTTGCTATTAAATTACGTTCTTTAGGGTCATTATGTTAAATCGGTGCCATTAGTGTGCCTCATTAACAGGGACACTAACAATGTGCGCAAACAATGACTTTAACAATGAATAGCTGATGCCAACTTTTACGATGTGTTATTATAGGCAATTTTCTTAACACATCAGAAAACAAATCCAGTAACTTATTTTATTTTTATGTTTTATGAGGAAACCTTTTGTCCCGTCCCCAGCCTTGTGTTTCAAACTTCTCATTGGTATGAGCAAATATGCACATTTTGTTCATTGTTCGTTCATAATGCATTAATTAATGGTAACATATTAAACTTTTAATCTTAAAAATCCACTAGTATATGTTGACATGAACATTAGCCAAGATTAATGAATACTGTTTAAGTGATAGCTCACGCTAACTAATGTTTAAAACCTTATTGTAAAGTGTTACAAATTTCATTTTGATATCACAACTGTCAGTATTATGTCATGACACTATAATATTGGCTACAGGGTGTATTGTTTGGCACTCCCTGCAGAAATGAGTAAGTGTCATCTTATCAGGTTGTGAAGAATTAGGAAACCGTTAGTCCCCTGCTCTAAGAATGCTTATCTACTCTGTTCACTTGGTGCTTAAAACATCTGTTTAACCTGATCATCATCATAACCAGAGTGAGGGGCTGCTGAGTTCAAATGATACATATGGATGTAATCCAGACAGTTAATGATGTTTAAAATTAGTGTTTTTTTAATGTTGTGTGAATCAAACAATGAAATATATGATGGCCAATGACCTCATCACACTGTGCTGTCTTCATCCCAGCCCCAAAGACTTCCCAGAGCTGAAGAATGACACATTTCTAAGAGCAGCACGAGGAGAGGAGGTAGAGCAAATTCCAGTGTGGTGCATGAGACAGGCTGGTCGCTACCTGCCAGGTATGTACCTGATATCATCAGAGATACATGTGGTCATTTAAAGATATTCTTTTAAATCACTATATCCAGTGTATTGTAGTACTGTAAATATATACTGTCTTTAGTGCTGATATGAATGTACCATCAGAGTTACTGTACATGTGGTAATTTAAAATGCATTCATTATTTTGAATCACACAAAAGTGTATTGCAGTACATATTTATTAGGAGCTGATATGTATGAACTAACTGACTTTCTTGGGGGTATTTTTAATGAATGTATTTGTATTACTATTTCCAGTGTATTGTAGTATAAAGTGTCTTTGTTTATTAGCTCTGTCATTCTCATATCTATTCAACAGAATTCAGGGAATTCAGAGCAGGGAAAGATTTCTTTGAGACATGTCGCTCCCCTGAAGCTTGTTGTGAACTGACGCTACAGGTCAGTACCATTGAACACCCTTTTACAGCCACAGATTTCAGGGTCTATCATATTTAGTTTTTTTAATAGTATCATTTTTCTATTTGCAGCCACTTAGACGATTCCCATTTGACGCTGCTATCATCTTCTCTGACATCCTTGTGGTGCCTCAGGTGAGTGACACATGGTTTGACCTTTTAATTTAATCACCCATCGTACGCAGTATTATGTACAAAGTAATGTAATTGAAGTATGTTTAGAAGAACACACAAATCTAAGAAAAGGAACATTTTGTCTATTCATATCTGAAATGTGAATCGCTAGGCCATGGGAATGGAAGTTCAGATGACATCAGGTAAGGGCCCCACGTTCCCAGAACCACTGAAGGAGCCTGAAGATCTGCAGAGACTAAAGACTAAAGTGGATGTGTCATCTGGACTCAACTATGTTTTTAAGGCCATCACACTAACACGACACAAAATGGAGGGAAAGGTTCCACTCATTGGCTTCACTGGAGCTCCGGTGAGATATCAACCAATCATCCTCACACTTTCAGTAATGCCACTTTTAAAAAACACATTGAGTCACAAGATACATTTTGACATGAAAAGTAGTATATATATATATATATATGGTGTCAAATTTCAGCACTTTCAAAATCTGCGATATCACGATTAACTACAAAAATATTATGCGATGAAGCATGATTAAAAAGTTTTAATTGACTGAAAGCACTAATATATATATATTATACACACACACACAGTGGGTACGGAAATTATTCAGACCCCCTTAAATTTTTCACTCTTTGTTATATTGCAGCCATTTGCTAAAATCATTTAAGTTAAATTTTTTTCCTCATTATTGTACACACAGCACCCCATATTGACAGAAAAACACAGAATTGTTGACATTTTTGCACATTTATTAAAAAAGAAAAACTGAAATATCACATGATCCTAAGTATTCAGACCCTTTGCTGTGACCCTCATATATTTAACTCAGGTGCTGTCCATTTCTTCTGATCATCCTTGAGATGGTTCTACACCTTCAATTGAGTCCAGCTGTGTTTGATTATACTGATTGGACTTGATTAGGAAAGCCACACACCTGTCTATATAAGACCTTACAGCTCACAGTGCATGTCAGAGCAAATGAGAATCATGAGGTCAAAGGAACTGCCTGAAGAGTTCAGAGACAGAATTGTGGCAAGGCACAGATCTGGCCAAGGTTACAAACAAATTTCTGCTGCCCTTAAGGGTCATAAGAGCACAGTGGCCTCCATAATCCTTAAATGGAAGACGTTTGGGACGACCAGAACCCTTCCTAGAGCTGGCCGTCCGGCTAAACTGAGCTTTCGGGGGAGAAGAGCCTTGGTGAGAGAGGTAAAGAAGAACCCAAAGATCACTGTGGCTGAGCTCCAGAGATGCAGTCGGGAGATGGGAGAAAGTTGTAGTAAGTCAACCATCACTGCAGTAGGGCTGGGATAAACGATTATTTTTTAAACGATTAATCTAGCAATAATTTTTTCGATGCATCGATTAATCTAACAATTCATTTTTTCCAGTCCGATTCGATTTCGATTCGATTAATCGACTTGTGACAACACCGGTAATACCTGTTTCATCGGGGGTGGGGGTGTATAAAATGTAAAAAAAATAAATAAAAAAAAACATTTGCTGGGAGTTTAATTGACTGGCGATCTGATCAATCAATCATAATACGCCATTTTTGTCCGACAAAGTAGTCAGGAGAGAGAAGATTAACGTCGGTGAATTTGAATAATGGATTGTAGACTACTGTACTGACATCTTTCCGCGGTTAAAACAACAGTCCTTCTGATGTAGGCTACATTCATGTTTAGCCTATTTGATGCTATAAATTAACCAAGAAAAAGATGATCGGTTCACGAGCAGCTTTAACTGAGGCAATCTGTCACGACACATTAAAGAGCCACAAAATAGTAGGCCTATTTATGGTTTAATTTTCTTTGAATGTCCAAATTTGAAAGTTGAGACTTTATTAAATGTTACCTGCTTGGTCCTGTCTGTCAGCGCGTTGTCAGTGACCTCTATGTATTTTTATGAATGTCGATCTAGAGCCGACATTCATAGCTATAAGCACATTATTAATAGCTATAAGCGAAAACTTTAGGTGTCGACAACGTATTATAGCCTACTCCAACATCGAGTGCAAAGTGGGGAGTTGAAAAAAACTTATGGTGCTCTGTCATCTGCGGCTGCTCCCGGGTGGCGCTAGAATGGAAAGCCATCTCCATTTTGCAAAGACGACATATCACGGAATTGTTTCCTTTTAAATTAAAGAATTCCCACACTTTAGATGAACGAGTGCGTGCCGCCTTTCACTTCTGGTAGTCTGAGGAGCCACTCATTTTGCTTCTACTCTCTGGCGCCGCCATCTTTGTTTTGGTCTGATGAATCGACGCGCATATTTTGCGTCGACGTCATCGATTACGTCGACGCGTCGTCCCGGCCCTACACTGCAGCCATCCACCAGTCGGGGCTTTATGGCAGAGTGGCCCGACGGAAGCCTCTCCTCAGTACAAGACACATGAAAGCCCGCATGGAGTTTGCTAAAAAACACCTGAAGGACTCCAAGATGGTGATAAATAAGATTCTCTGGTCTGATGAGACCAAGATAGAACTTTTTGGCCTTAATTCTAAGCGGTATGTGTGGAGAAAACCAGGCACTGCTCATCACCTGTTCAATACAGTCTCAACAGTGAAGCATGGTGGTGGCAGCATCATGCTTTGGGGGTGTTTTTCAGCTGCAGGGACAGGACGACTGGTTGCAATCGAGGGAAAGATGAATGCGGCCAAGTACAGGGATATCCTGGACGAAAACCTTCTCCAGAGTGCTCTGGACCTCAGACTGGGCCGAAGGTTCACCTTCCAACAAGACAATGACCCTAAGCACACCGCTAAAATAAGGAAGGAGTGGCTTCACAACAACTCCGTGACTGTTCTTGAATGGCCCAGACAGAGCCCTGACTTAAACCCAATTGAGCATCTCTGGAGAGACCTGAAAATGGCTGTCCACCAACGTTTACCATCCAACCTGACAGAACTGGAGAGGATCTGCAAGGAGGAATGGCAGAGGATACCCAAACGCAGATGTGAAAAACTTGTTGCATCTTTCCCAAAAAGACTCATGGATGTATTAGATCAAAAGGGTGCCTCTACTAAATACTGAACAAAGGGTCTGAATACTTAGGACCATGTGATATTTCAGTTTTTCTTTTTTAATAAATGTGCAAAAATGTCAACAATTCTGTGTTTTTCTGTCAATATGGGGTGCTGTGTGTACAATAATGAGGAAAAAAATGAACTTAAATGATTTTAGCAAATGGCTGCAATATAACAAAGAGTGAAAAATTTAAGGGGGTCTGAATACTTTCCGTACCCACTGTATGTGTGTGTGTGTGTGTGTGTGTGTTTACACCATTAGTCCCCAGCTCTAAGAATGCTTATCTACATAATTTTATACAATATCTATAGTGGAACATAATTCTAGTGTTGGCTATTTGTTGAAAACTAGAATAGTTCATTTAAATCAATGCAAATATAATGTTATCAATTCAGCTTCAACAGGCAGTTCACCAATTATATGTGTAAAAGTACAATTTAAATGTAACTATTTTAGGTCAGCCAAAGTTAAATCTAAGAAGCTAAAGTTCATTTAAATGTTTCATTGTCACTCCCACAGTAAGAAAATATAATATGTAAATGTACAAGTTTATGACTTTATACGGCAATAATGATTATTTTAACTGTATGTTAATACATTAATATAGTCCTATACCCATGTTTTTATATCATAACATGTAACACTCAAGTTTATACAATATGTATCATGGGGTCCCTGCTCCATTTCTCTAAAACAGATTAAAGGCCCCTGATCTAAACTTGTATACATTATATCATAATGGTAAAGGGATAGATCACCCAAAAACTACAATTCTTATTTAAGCATTTACTCACCCTCATGCCATCCCATATGTGTATGACTTTCTTTCTTCTGTTGAACATAAACAAAGATTTTTGGAGAATGTTTTAGATCCGTAGGTCCATACAATGCAAGTGAATGGTGGCCAGAACTTTGAAGCTCCAAAAAGCATAAAAAGGCAGTATAAAATGAATCCATAAGATATCAGTGGTTCAATTCTTGTTTTCAGAAGCAATATGATACATGTGGATGAGAAACAGATCAATATTTAAGTCCTTTTTTTACTATAAATTCTCCCTGCCCAGTAGGTGGCGATATGCATAAAGCATGTGAATCGCCAAAAACAAAAAAAGGATAATGTGAAAGTGAAGATTTATAATAAAAAAGGTCTTAAATATTGATTTGTTGCTCACACTTACATAATGCTTCTGAAGACATGGATTTAACCAATGTAGTCATGTGGATTAAATTTATGCTGCCTTTATGTGCTTTTGGGACCTTCAAAGTTATGGCCACCATTTACATGCATTGTATGGACCTACAGAGCTGAGATATTCTTCTGAATAATCTTAATTTATGTTCAACAACAAAAAAAAAAAAATACATCTTGGATGGCACGAGGGTGAGTAAATGAGAGAATTTTCATTTTTGGGTGTACTACTATACCTTTAATACATCCCGACCTTCATGTATTCTGTCTTTTATTACTGATAGTGGACTCTAATGTCCTACATGATTGAGGGAGGAGGCTCTACCACACACTCAAAGGCAAAGCGCTGGCTCTACAGGTACCCAGAAGCCAGTCACAAACTACTGAGCCAGCTCACTAATGTCATAGTGGAGTATCTTCTCGGCCAGGTGAAAGCTGGAGCTCAGGTAAGAGAATAAGTCTGATGAGAGAGATATGCATAAATTAAAAAATTTGCTGAAAGTCCTTTTGATGTCAGTTTTGTAAATACTTCAGAATCCCAAAATAGTACACATTGCATAACTCTCTATACATATGTTTCTCTATCAGGCACTCCAGGTTTTTGAGTCTCATACTGGATGTTTGGGCCCAGTGGAGTTTAAAGAGTTTTCTCTGCCATATCTGAGAGACATTGCTCATCGTGTTAAGAACAAGATAAAAGAATCTGGTTTGGACAATGTGCCTATGGTAAGTAGAGCCTCACAAAAGGTTTGTAGTACTTGCACTCTTTTTAGTGTGCTTAAAAATGCACAAAATTACATACATGGGATGTGAATTTGCAAGAAGCTGAAACATAAAATGCATGATGTTTAACTGTGGAACAATTTAAACAGTTAAGGCTTTAAGCCATTATCAAACTTTATTATACAATTCTTTAAAATGTCATTTGTTCATAAAGTGTACACTTAATTATATTGTGAACAGAAATGTTTGTACATGAACTACTGACCTGTTAAGCATTATTGTTATTTTATCTTTTAGTAAATTATACTATTAGATTTTCTGTTATAGTATGTTCAAGTAATATTATTTAAAAAAAAACAATTATGAATGTTTTAACATTTTGGGGGTGGGGAATATCCATAGCCCATTAATGATTGCTATATTGTGCTCACCAATTATTCAAAACTTGTAGTGCTTTAATTCCCCACTAGTTGTCAGTATCAGCTCAGATCTCCATGCAGGCATCTAACTTCAGCATGATTCACAATGGAAATCTCTCTGCACTGAGTCCTGTAACTTCTGTCTTATCTGTTTCTTGTCCAGATTGTTTTTGCTAAAGACGGTCATTATGGGCTTGAGGATCTCTCGGAGTCTGGTTATGAAGTAGTGGGTCTGGACTGGACCATAGATCCCAGTTCAGCACGGTTAGTTGCATGGAGTTTCTAAGTACTGAAGTTTTGACAGTATTTCTTGTGATTACACTAGTATCTGCACATATCACCTACAGTGCCTTAAACATTTTTTTAGAATTTGTTAGTTTATTCTTGACGATTCCAATATAAATTTGACAAGGTTTTTGACCTGTAAATAAATTCTCTATTTTTCTGTATTTTGCACCAGCAGTTGTTCTCTTAATATTAATAAGATGCCCAGTCCTGGTCAAAAACATCAGTCTACCACCACCATATGCCACCAGCACCGTACTTCCCTGAAAGCATGGTGCTTTTGGAGGTGTGGGCTGTCTTAGATTGTAACCATGTCACTTAAACTTTATTATGATATGGATAATAGCTTTTGGTCTTGGTAAAGGATCTGATCTCAAAATCTTGGCCAACTTCGCAACTGGTTCTAGTCTGCTTTTTGGCAAACTCAAAAGAAGTGCATCAAAACACTTGAGCATTTTTTATTTATTTTGTTTTATTTCTTTGCTTTTGAATAAAGAGATCTTTAATCTTCATTATCAATGTATTACTCTTCCGATTCACAGCCAGTACCCATTCATTTGTAGTAATTTTTAAATATGTTAGTTATTTAAATGATTCCTAGGTAGAGACCATTGAAAAATTGTCGTGTCCTCATTAAAATGTTTTTCATCTGTGTAAACTTCTGCACTGCAGCACAGGAACTGACTACTTAAAGGGATAGTTCAACAAAAAATGAAAATTCTCTCATTATTTACTCACCCACATGCCGTCCCAGATGTGTTTTTCTTTCTTCTGCTGCACACAAAGATTTTTAGGAGAATATCTCAGCTCAGTAGGTCAATACAATATAAGTGAATGGTGACCAGCACTTTGAAGGTGCAAGAAGCACATAAAGCAAGCATAAAAGTAACCCATATTAATTCAGTGGTTAAATCCATATCTTCAGAAGTGATATGATAGGTGTGGGTGAGAAAATATCAATGTTTAAGTCCTTTTTTACTATAAATACTCCTCCCTGCGCAGTAGGTAGTGATATGAAAAAAGAATTCAAATCACCAAAAACAAAAGAAGATAAAGTGAAAATGAATGTGATGATTTAAAAAGAACATTAAGAAAGGACTTCAATATTGATCTGTTTTTCACCCACACCTATCATATCACTTCTGAAGACATAGATTTAACAACTGGAGTCGTATGGATTACTTTTATACTGCCTTTATATGCCTTCAAAGTTTGAGATATTCTTCTAAAAAATCTTCATTGGCAGAAGAAAGAAATTCATACACAGCTGAGATGGCATGAGGGTGAGAAAATTATTTGAGAATGTTACTTAAAGGGATAGCACACCTAAAAATGAAAAATGGCACATTAAAAATAGTATAGTTACGGTGAAAAAAAATCAGAAACAGATAATTGAAAATAAATTTAAAAATAAGGTTGAGTCTGAATACTTTTGCATGGCATGCTATGTACTGAATGAGTGTGCCTGTACATTACATGGTCAAAAGTATGTGGGCACCCCTTCTATTTAATGGGTTGGCTATTTCAACTACACTATTTACTAGCAGCAGGTGCATAAAATCAAACAAACAGCCATGCAGACAAACTTTCTAAATAGATTGGGACATACTTTTTCTTTTCCAGCATGACAATGCTCCTGTGCAAAAAGTGAGGCAAGAACTGGTTTAATCAGTCTGGCTAGGAAGAACTTGACTTGCCTACACAAAGCCCAGTATTGAACCCCATTGAACACCTTTCTAATTAATTTAAATGCAGACTGGGGCCTGGGTAGCAGCGAGTATTGACGCTGACTACCTCCCCTGGAGTCACAAGTTTAAATCCAGTGCGTGCTGAGTGACTCCAGCCAGGTCTCCTAAGCAACCAAATTGGCCTGCTTGCTAGGGAGGGTAGCTTCACACAGGGTAGCCTCCTCGTGGTCACTATAATGTGGTTCGCTCTCGTGGGGCATGTGGTGAGTTGTGCATGGAAGCCGTGGAGGATAGAGTAAAGCCTTCACATGCGCTATGTCTCCGCGACAAGCCACGTGATAAAATGCGTGGATTGACATCTCAGACGAGGAGGCAACTGCGATTCGTCCTCCGCCACCCAGATTGAGGCGAGTCACTACGCCATTGAGGAATTGGAGCGCATTGGGAATTTGCCATTGCCCAACATCAGTGCCTGACTTCACCATTGCTCTTGTGTCTGATTGGGAGCAAATCCCCATAGCTATGTTTAAACATCTTGTGCAACGTCTTTCCAGAAGAGTGGAATATTTGCTTAAGTGTTTATATCTTGTTTTTGGGTTTTTTCTCAGTGTGAGGACTGGAGGAAAAGTTAGTTTGCAAGGCAACATGGATCCCTGTGCTCTCTATGCCACAAAGGTGAGAAAAGCACTTCAAAACAACATAAAATGGAAAATAAGAAATCATTGATTCTGTGAAACCTCAACATCACCAAAATTTTGTCTAGACTGCATAGAACTGCTTGTGCCTAAATCCAATACTCTGATTCCGTTTCAAAATAAAGAGGCCGTTTGGTTTTTACGAATTTAGGCCCTGCTGGAAATATGACCCCAAAGAGCAGCTGTTTTCCACACAGCGCTGTCTCAGGCTTTCATTGCTCATTCATTAGGAGCATGACTTTCATATCATAGTCTTGGTTCCTCCAAAATATTTTTTTCCTCCATCATTTCAGAAGTTATTTGGGTGTGACTGCTCTAGCCTACTTAAAAACTGCACCTCATAGATCTTGATTAACTTCTAGAGAACAAAACTGACAATATGATGTATGATAAACAAGCCAAACTTCTTATTGTTTGTGTGGCCAGGCCCGTATATCAGAGATTGTGAAGAGGATGTTGGAGGGCTTTGGCACCAAGGGCTACATTGCTAATCTGGGTCACGGTCTGTACCCTGACATGGACCCGGAGAATGTTGCCGCATTCGTGGATGCCGTTCACACCCACTCTCGCCAGCTTCTCAACCGCAATTAAGACATTATGTTCTCACAATCCATTAGAGGAACTGAAGCAGATGAAAAACAACAACTGTCTACCCTGGAGCGCTGCGCCAAGCTATTATTCATAAAGGGATAGTTCACCTTAAAATTAAAGTTCTCATTCACTCACCCTCATGTGTTTTCAAACCCATACTTCTTTCTTTCTTCCATGGAGCACAAAAGGAGATGCTTGGCAAAAAAAACTTCAGTCACCATTCACGTTCATTTGCATGTGTTTTTTTTTCTCTCCATACAATGAAAGTGAAAGAAACTTGAGGGTTAGTAAATGATGACAGAATTGATATATTTTGATTAAAAATTTCATTTTGAGTGATCTATATGTTTAATATTGTCATAAGAATGGGCTTATACTAAGGAGCCTGATTCATTTAAATTATGTTGGCCATCTATCTACTTGACCTAAATCAATTCTTCTTTTTATAATGGTTTCACATCAATCCATCTGATCTTTAATATAATTTTTACTCAAAACGTTTTTTTTTTTCAGCTGGATGGATGTTTTCATCCATCCAATATTTGAATGCACTGTATGATCACTGGGGACTCTGGAATAAGTGGAGGAGGATAAAATCTGATTAAACATGAAGCGCCACATTGGATTGTTTTTGATACAGTACCGTAGTAACATCTGGGCAAAGACTGTCTTTACTGAAATAGTAACTGACATTCATGAACCTCTGTGAATGTGTGTACATATCAATGGATGTTTTATATAGAGTGATCCTTTTTAAGACAAACCAACTATCAGGGGAATTCAGTTAGGCTGAATGTCACAAATCATGTGCAACCATTTTTCTATTTCCTTTGTTTTTTACTAATCTTTTGGCATGAGGAGTTATTCTCTGGATCTGTGTTTACAGTGTCTCTCTCTCTCTCTCTCTCTCTCACTGCTTTTGCATTTAGTAATAAAAATGTTAATCCTGCTGGATTTAATAGTGAATGATGTATAAGCACCCTGGGTAAGCAAATCCTTAAATCCAGTTGTTTTTGTTTTTGGGAGGGTGGGAGTGGGAGTGGGATTCCCCAGCAACACATTATGTGACGTGACCTATGCCAGATGTTTTTGAAAAGCCCAGCTCTTCAAAACAAGAATTTATTAGAATTAATAAACATGTTTCCACTGTGTTCGAGCTCTCTGAAGTGCAATTGAATACATAATACAGTTTTTTCTTTACATTTAGATTTCAAATCAATATTTTGTTGAGCAATAGCAGTAACAGAATAATTCCTAAAATTTGTTTTCAGTTTAACCCCTTATGTTCATTTGAGATTAACTGCACTGTTTTTGTGTCCCAAAGATTCCATAGTAAATAAAATGATATATAATAATTTTGAAACTTTTTAATGACCTATTCAAAGGCAAGATATTTTTTAAGCGTTATCCCTCTGTTTTAACACAAAGTATGCATGGACTTTTCAGAAATGTAGGTAAAATGTGAAATTTGTCCCTGCCAAAACACATACAATACTAATAAAAAAAAGTGGAAATTGTGTTTGGGATCAATTCTCATAAGATTAGAAACAGTCATGAAATATCAACCTGTTACTTCACTTTTAAGTATTTTTCTAGCTATTAAAATGGCTCTCAGACCCCAAACAGAACATGAGTGTTGAGCTGTTTACTTCAGACTGTCTGTTTTATGAGAAACCACAGATTGTAAATTGAAACAACATGATAGATGTTTCTCCCCACACACACCTACAGTCTTAGCATGAAATGGTGGCAGCTGCAGCCCTCTTTTAACCTTGTCCACAGTGTGCAGTGCTGCCACAGTGCAGGGCAAGTCAGGCCTTGACTGTGTGTTGGATGCTGTAAGCCCTGGTGAATGGAAAAATGTCCTGTAATCAATTTGCTGATTAGTGTTGTAGGATTTTTAAGCCCCTACCGCTCAGTGCTTGTTTGTGTCCATAGAGCACAGCTGTGATTGAGGAGGGCTGGGCAGTTTCCTAGAGAGGCATAAGCAGACACACACACACACACGTGTGCACACGTGTATTCCCTCGAGGGGCTCTTGGAATTATTTTTAATTGCAACAATGAATCCACTACAAAAAAATCTGAATTCCCTGAGGCCTCCTTTAAGAAAACACAAGGGGGATAAATTGTGGGGGTTTGTGGGGCTTTGGGCTCAATCTCTCAGCAAATCAGCAGGCATGAATATCCAGTATGTTCCCCAAGACAGCAGGCCGAACATCATTTTCTGCCTCTGCCGGATTTATTATCATGCAATCCATAAAAAAATAACTGTAACCTAAAAACAAGTATCTTGAAATGTAGTTTTAATCTAATTATAAGTACTTGATTTTTGTAATATGATTATGTAATCCAGATTACATGTATTAATTTCTACCCAGAACAATTGATGATTTTTACAAATTCTGATTGGTTTAGCCATGATCAAATCTGTTGTAGACTCAAGCGCGCAAAAGTGTCCGCCCACTTTTTCAGCCGCCTTTGTTCCGATGTCACGTCAGATCATTTTTATTTGGATAACACTTTTCACAACACATAATTTCAAAGCAGCTTTTTACAGAAAATTATTATTTTATAGAAAAAGAAGCTGTTATATAGGCCTATGTCTTAGAATCATAATAATGCTGTTGAATAAAGAACATGATTGAAAACTGTGCCTTAAAATAAATAATAAAATAAGTAAATAATATTTGTATTGAGACAAATCTTTTAGGCGTCTCGGGCCACTTTTATTAAAATGAATGGGAGAAATTGGAACACCCAACGGCCAACGGATGTAGAAAGGAAGTCCCGCTTTACAGGTAAAAGTGCCAATCACCTTTTAGATCCTACCCATCGCCTGTCGATCAACTCGTGAATGCGCATTAGCTATACAAGCACATAGCGTTATCTGAGGTATATGCAATTTATGATTGCAGTTTTGTCAGATTTTATTGCTGATTTGAAATATGTTCTTTAATCATAATCTTGCCCATTCCGTATTTGCTATTTTGGTCTGTCTTCATTGACGTATCCTTGATATCCTTCCTACCTGTATTTACTGACTGTATTTATGTGTGCTTCAAGTAATCCTTTCAAGCGATTTTAGACAAGGAAAATGTAGAAAATCTTACCAAATAATTTGTACAAATTAGCTAAGGTGACTTTAGCTGAAATGCTAGTAGTTTGCATCGCTGAATAACCCAAACCAACAGCTCCTAGGTGAATCACAACATTTAATTTCAAAATATTCGGATATACTCGACTCTATCGAGACTCGATTGCGTCAGATTAGTGAGCGGTCGCTGCTCAGTTTGTTTGCAAAACTCTTTGATTGATGGACCTTTCTTTTCATGATTCATAAGTAATGCAGTTCTTCGCCAAGAATTCCAGTGATTTTTTTTTTTTAAATAACGTGGTCTGATGAATTCAATATAAGCATATCCCACTGTTCAACAACCTCGGAGCTCATGGTAGATCTCAATGTTTATTTTTCATAGCGTATTTTCATATCTTTAAAATATTTTCTTCTACGGAGAAAATTAATGGGATTTTTACTTCAGGAACCCAACTGTCGCACTCAATAAACGTAATGTAACGGCAAAATCTGTTAATGCGCAAGTTGTTACATTGCTTGGCAACTGCAAACAATATAGTTTGTCAATGCACTCTAGTAATTGGCGTAAGAACAGTTTCTTCTTTACATTTATGCATTTGGCAGACGCTTTTATCCAAAGCAACTTACAGTGCAATTATTACAGGGACAATCCCCCCAGAGCAACCTGGAGTTAAGTGCCTTGCTCAAGGACACAATGGTGGTGGCTTGAACCAGCGACCTTCTGGGTAACAGCCCTGTGCTTTAGCCGCTACTACCACTACCACTACCACTACCTCTACCACTACCTCTTCCTCTTCTTCTTCTTCTTCTTCTTCATAAATGTATTTCTTTGTTTAACATTGGTACCTTTTATCATACTGCTGTTGCCAATGTTTTATAAATTAGTAAGTAACACGAGCCAGGTTCTTGTGTCTAAGAACACCTATTTCCCGTGGTAAAATCAATAAAATGCACAATGTTTTTTTTTTTTTTAGAGAGACCATGCTAATACAGCAACCCAAATTATACTTATAATTATACTATCATGACTGTAATTGCATTATGGCTTTATCTATTATCTGGTTCTCAAAATATGATCTTCCTTCCATAATTCACAACAATACTTCATGCCCGCTTCTCCCGCTCTCCTAAAAAGTGCCAAGCTGCCCCAACCCCTCCTTACCCAGTCTTCCAACTGCCCAATTACAGAAGGATTCTGGGAAAATCAGAGCAGCAGAACAAAGCTCTGCAAATCAGCTCCCCTAAGAACACAGTGTGTGATTACGCTAAGAGCAGAACCTGCCATGCAGGGTACAGAGGACAAGGCTCCCTTTCACTGCACAAACCTGAAGCACAACCGTTTTCAGAGTTGCCTGACAGGCTTGCTTGTTCCATGACTGCTTTTTAAAACCTCCTCTTTCTGATGATGGGTTGGGATCTAATTAAAGAAAAGGCTTTCTAATGTTCAAACATTGTTACACTTACAAGCAATGCCTGTTTTCCCCCCCAACAAAGCAGAGCACCTACTCATTCCAATCTGACAGCCTCACATCCCACACTGGAAACTCAAAACAAGGTGGGAAAGCCAATTACTTATCTCTCTTTTCCTGGTGTGTCACTTCTGCTACATCACTGAGCTAAGGAAATGCCTTCTCTGTGCAGCGTGGCTAACAGCGCCAGCCCTATCCATATTTCAGCCGGCAATGCTGCCATGCTTGACAAACACTTACACAGTGGTCCTCACAGGAGCACAGTGCTGCACCAGGTCCAAGACACAATAAAGAGCAGCAGCTGTGAGGGGAACCTGATTGATGGGATAGTTTGTATAAGCAGGCCCAACAAGCATTGCTCCTGTCGACTGTATCTCTAACACAGTCTATCACACTGACACAAGGTTTTCTTAGTGTTTATTGTGATTTCAGAAACTTATTAGTTTCCTAAGCAGTGACAAGAGTAGAGCTGAAGATATTGTCTGGACAAGATGTGTGGGGGGGGATTTGGCCACTGAGTGTGCGTTGGTGTATATTAAAATTAAAGTTGTGTAGGTTTTGTTCTTGTCTGTTAGTTGAGGCCATTTACATAGTAGTGTTCTCCTAAAGGTCGACAGAATGAACTTGACCATTTAAGATTCAGTCTTTCTCTTCTAGGAAAAGCCCAAAATATTGATCGATCTTCAAAAAGACAGTCCAATCCCTGTAAATTATAAGTACAACCTGCTTTTGACTAGCAATAGCAAGTAGCAAATCATGGTTTATGCATCATGTGTTTTTGGTTGCACCAACTCCCATACGTCTTTTGGCATTACTTTGTTTCCTTTACAAATCTTTAATAAATTAAATTGCAGAGAAAGTAGCTTTGTGTGCTTTTTTCAAGTTGTGGCATGAACTAAAACCTATCTACAATTTTTTTTTTTTTTTTTTTAAAGTACATGCCCTGTGATGTGTCCTTCCTGATTTAATGGGCAATATGTCAACATGAAGGAAACTGCTCATTTTATGGGGCTTTTCCACTGCATGGTACAACTCGACTCTGCTTGCTTTTTTGGGGTTTTCCACTGTGGAAAGTACCTGGTACCTGATACTTTTTTTTAGTCACTACCAGTGTCACTGGATTTCCGACACGCGACATCAAGCCGCTACTTTTAAAGTTAGCAACAGCGATAACAGTATAATTTGTTCATCCATCCATCTTCAACCGCTTATCCGAAGTCGGGTCACGGGGGCAGCTGCTCCAGCAGGGGGCCCCAAACTTCCCTATCCCGAGCCACATTAACCAGCTCTGACTGGGGGACCCCAAGGCGTTCCCAGGCCAGTGTGGAGATGTAATCTCTCCACCTAGTCCTGGGTCTTCCCCGAGGCCTCCTCCCAGCTGGACGTGCCTGAAACACCTCCCTAGGGAGGCGGCCAGGGGGCATCCTTACCAGATAATTTGTTCATGTGCCTTTCAAATTGCGAAAAAAGAAATGGTTGTGGCAAAACGTGGTCAATAAACGAAGTGCAGACACTTGTTAGCGATGAGTGAAACGAAAAAGTCTCTCAGGAAGTGTATCAGTTGTTGGCTGCAAACAGCTACTACCGGACCTACCAACAGTGTAGGGAAAAAGTAAAAAAAAACTTTATTTTTACAAACTTTATTTGTAAAGTGAAGCTGGAAAGCTTGCTTTAAAACAACCAGGCCAATTTAACAGTTACACTTGTGTAAAATCACCATGCAACAACTGCTTTATGCAGCACAATGAGCTAGTAGCTAACAGCTAGGAAGTTGTTACCGTTTTGGTCAGTAATGTTTGTGTCATGTTTAAGATAATGTCACGGCAGTAGAGGTGGTGTAACTATGACGATCAGCCTATAATCCCAACCACGATGAGGCGGCACTATACAGCAGTGGAAAAGCAATCTCAGAAAAGTAAAACGAGTAGAGTTGAGGCGAGTCGAACCTTAACGTGCAGTGGGAAATTGCCATTAGACAGTGCCTGGTTGCACCAAACCTATTACTTTAAGAAAAATTTCAGGGTTCCTATACTCTTTTCAGGGCAAAATTTTCCAGGACATTTTATGCATCCATCTGGTGTAATATTTAAGCAAAAACATATGAGAGGTCATGATGTAAATTGTGATTTTTTTCTGAATTCCCTATTCAATAGTTTTAATTACATCAAGCGGTGAAAAAAGAATAATTTTAAATCATTTGATTTTTCAACTAAACATTGCATTTTTACATGAAAAGGCAGGGCTTCGTTTATGACAGCCAACTGTTGATGTTGTTTCACAACGCACAGCCGGCACCAAGCACATACGAATTTGTGTATTTGTCACCGATCTGTACTATGCTTTTCTACATGTAACAAAAACCTTGTTAGCGATGCAGTCAAACAGTTTAATTCCAGGACAAATAATAATTTTCCAGGATATTTAGGAAAAGTTTTCATTTTACATGACTTGAAAACTGTATTGCAAATTTCCATGTTTTCCAGGACGCATGGAAACCCTGTTGTTGCAACAGGCTATAACATACATTATGTCATAAGCGAGGCAAACTACGTGTTTCACACTTTATTTATAGAAAAGCACTGAAATTCAACACAAATCATATAAAATGGTAGTAGCATTACATAAATAGTAATAAATTTTTGTTTATAGACATTAGCTCAAGAGGTTGCACAAACAAAAAGTGTTGATGAACTATACTTTTGTGGCAACAAATACTGGATACCTTTTTATAATTCAGTAGCACAAAGAGGCGACAAACACTTTCCCTTAAATTAAAACAAAACAAAATTAAACAGTAGATGAACTAGTGAACAATCTCTACCAGCGATTATTATTTTTTTTCCTTCTAAACTCTAGGGACAGATCAAAACACTGGTACAGTTAACACATACAGACACTGAGAAATTACAGAGAGAGAAATTAAAAGCCAGAGGAGGTTATTCTCTTTTTGCAATGCCATTGGACGAACTAGTTAGCTACAGAAAATGCTTGTTTTTTTTCCTTTGTTTATATATATGTGTGTGTGTGTGTGTGTGTGTGTGTGTGTGTGTGTGTGTGTTTTTTTTTTATAAATCAAACAGGCAGCACTATGATCATCCTGCAGATGAATGAAAAAAAGAAGGAAAGTTTCCCTAATCTGTGAACTTTCTCAGGTCCTTCCATTGATCTCCCTGACTGAGCAGGTTGAGGAAAAAAGGCTGCATAATGTGACTTGAGGATGCCACAGTTGAGGCAATTAGTATGAACTTTGAAACTAATGCTGTGAACAAAGCCAACCAAAACTGAAACTGGAAAACTATTTAAATTAAATCGGCCGAACGTAGCCATCAATTTTTAGAAATCTCCTTAAGATTTAACCATTAATGAAACATCAATGTCTTAATTAGGCTATGGTAAGTCACAACCTCTAAACAGACAGACCTTACTACCCTCAATGAGCCCCAATACAGGATATCACAACCCTAAAGTGTGTTGAACACGTCATCACAAAGGAAAGCAATAGCAGATGCCCTTCTTCCTTATTTGGGCAATCTGAAGGTGTAGGTCCATTTTCTGTGCTGTACTCCATTGACATTGGCAACACAATGTCCTGAAACACATGCAGTGCTTTCAGTAAAGGCTTCAAAGTAGAGTCATATATAGAGCAAAGGCTAAGTCCATCCAAACTTGCAGCTTGTGCCGATTACTTACAGATACAAACTGTTACATTTGGGGAGAGCACCCTTACTCGAGCCAAACAAGGAACACCCCCAAGGGGAAAAGACAGAGGAAGATCGGGAAGAGGGAAAATTCGAGAAGTGGTTCTGCATAGTCTGTTCAATAACATTTGTCCTCTCCTTTCTTCAAGCTTTACATGCTTCCTCTTGCAAAAGAAAAAATATATAATATAAAGGATACAAATAAAACAGTAAATCAGAAATGTACACAGGAACACCTGAGAAATGTTTCTGAAGTCTTTCCTCTAACGGTTGTTACATTCCCAGCCCAACAAATTCAAGTATCCGAAAAGAAAAAACATACAGTTCTCATAAATAATTATAACTTTACAATTTTTTGAATTGACACTTTCATATTTACAATATCTTAAATGCTTATGCTACTCTTTTTTCTGTTTTGTTTCTTTAAGTGATTCCCTGAGAACGGAGTTGAGCATCTCTCTTCTCGTTTCTTCTTTCTTTTCGTTTTCCTTAAGATGGAAGCCGCAGAGTGCATTCTAAGTGTTCAGATCCACTGGGGCACTTGTGGAGGGCGAAGGTCATGGAATGTGTAAGATATCACGGCAAGTAATTTGTCTATCTGCCAATATAGCCATTTTTGTCAAAGCATTTATCTTTAGTAATATGTACACAGTAAATAATTCCTGATCCAAATGCATCATGTAAGGGGTGGAATTTAATGAAGTGCTAGTACATAAATATTATTACTGCTACTCAATCTCACACAAGTGTTTTTGTTTTGTTTTTCACTGAAACAGTGAAACATATATGACTGATTATGTTAGACTCTGTCGGATACATATAGCTGTTTTGTACAAATTCAGCAAATTTAGGGAACAGCATTCTCTGGTGTGCCCTTCACACGCAAATATAGAGGGATTTAGCACACAGGTTCTTTTTTTTTTTGTCGGCGTCTTCCACAAAAGTACTTGCACTGAATTTTGGAACAGAGATACAAGATGAGCTGATAGTAAGAAACACAGGAGAGAGGGGAGGACTTATGTCTTGTGGCTCACTCGAGTCATTGTTGGAGGTTGGAGTTATGGTTCCTTTACTTGGGTTTGAGGTGATGTGCCCATCTGAATCTCGGCCACTTTACCCCACCATGGTTATTCTTAAAATCAGGCCTTTTTCAGAGAGTTAAAGCTGATCCTTAAAATACGATCGAGGAATTACATTAACACTGTGTGCGAGTGTTTTAGGAATGATCATTTGTTTCGAGTGTCCTTCCAAAACTAACCATCACCCATGAGGATACCCCAAGCTCAAATTTACCACAAAATCATTTGGTTTCTCTTTATGTGCCACTTTTACATTTTTATCACAATATCTCAATTAAACAAAATCAAGAACCAGCCAAAACAAAACAAAAACATAATATCATAATTACACTTGTTCTCCCCTCCACAGGGTCCACCTGGTAGAAAGACATGGGGAACAAGGATTGTTCACAATAAAAATGAGAAATGAAAAGAAACAAATAAAACTAAAAAAATTCACAAAAGATTACAAAATAGTACAAGAAAATAATGCCTTAAATAAATGATGAAAGAAGAACGAGTCCCTTGTTGTCGTCAGGTGAGGTTTAACCAAATCGTTCCCGTACCAACATCATGAGTTTCTTTTTGCCCTTATAGATCTGTTTGAGGTTGTCTATAAACTGGGCAAACTGAATGTGGCCATCTTGGGCCAATAAGAAGGTCTCGCGTGCCTTACTGAGGAACTCTATGAACTCTCCATAGTGGCGTGGGCTGATGTGTGTGAGGCGGGAGTGGGTGGTGTTGATGTAGGCGCTGATGGTAGCATCCAGTAGCTGTCTTAATGGTGCTTTGTCAGTGCTCATAAGCTTGCCCGAGTTTCGCCTGCCAGGTATGCCGGCCAGACCGGGGGCAGTCATGGTACAACGGCGCAGAATGTCTGATAGCACTGTGGCACAGTGAACGCTCTTGACCACCAGGGGGATGATGGCGGCCAGCTCATTTTTACCCAGGGAGTGGCTGAGGGCGCAAGCCCACAGCACGTCGTTGATGGCCGGATGCGTGTCTTGGTTGTAGGCCAGGTTCAAGTGGGTCATGGCGAGAGATGCCAGTTTGAAGGCTCGAAGGGGGTATCCGCGGTGCTCCATGTAGCGGGCGATGGTGAAGAGCTGAGAGTAGGTCATGCCTGTGGAGGCGGCGTCAATGACGATCTGATATGCTGTCTCAAAGGCGATGT
Source organism: Xyrauchen texanus (assembly GCF_025860055.1). Taxonomy (NCBI): domain Eukaryota; kingdom Metazoa; phylum Chordata; class Actinopteri; order Cypriniformes; family Catostomidae; genus Xyrauchen; species Xyrauchen texanus. Next base: position 25,779,164 of record NC_068284.1, on the reverse strand, counting down.
GGTCCTTCTCGCAGAGGGTGAGGGCAGACAGGGCGCAGTTTTGGGGGTCCTTCATGGCGCATTGTAGGGCCAGAGTGCGCGCACAGCTGGCGAGCTCCTCCCGCTGCGGGTAGTCAAGGCTCAGGCGCAGGATGGTGTTGTGGGACATCACTGTCGCTGCCACTATACTGGTAGCTTCAGTGGGGGTGAAGAGAGTGTACCAGCTCTGTAAGATGCTGACCAATGCTCTTAGACCTAAAATGGAGCAATAGAACAAATTTGATTAAAGGCATTCAAATTTTAGTGCTCCATGCATTCAGTTGATCTCAGTAAAAAAATTATGTTATTGTTCATTTCTTGGAATAGGAAAGATTTACTAAAATCAGGAAGGACTGGAGTAGATTTTGCTTGACACAGACCGACTTCAGTAGCACATGTGACTAGCCAGCGAACCATCTCCCGCCGCCTCCAGTTGAGTGTGGAAAGAGTCATTCTCATCACCTACAGAGAAATGTCATATTGCATTAGACACACAAAAGATGCACAACAGTATACAGGGACATATACACACAATGATACTAAACTAACAATCAACAATTATTTTATAGCATTTATTAATCGTGGTACATAATGTATACAGTATACTAATACATTTAACATTAAAAGATGTATGCGTTATTATTAATTAATGCATTATGAACAAATGTGAACTAACAATGATCTATCAGATATTTGTAAATTACCATTAACCAATGATTAATAAATATGGTAAGAAAAAAAATATTGTTCTTTGTTAGCTCATGAAACTATTGTTAATGTATAAAATCTTCAGGATTTTATGCAAGGACCAATTAAGTTTACCTGAAGGCCGAGCTCCAATGCTACATTGAGAAGAGTGATGTCAGGAGGGTTATCTGCTGGAGTGGCAATCTTGAAGGCATCCTGGGCCAGTTTGAAGATGAGGGAAGAGGAGTGGATGTGTTTCTGAATGGCTTCCAAAACAGTCCGCAATCTCAACATGTCACCTAAAACAGAACACAGACTTCTCTTAGCTAAACATGGCACAAAGCATAAAATCACATCTGTGTTTAACATCACACACACAAATGTGCGAGTGATTGTGTGTAGCACTCACCCTTAGCAGCAGTAAGCATGGTGGAAGCCAGCTCGCATTGCTGAGACTCCAGGTGACCCAGTGTGAACCAGCGTGGGTATCTGCTGGGCACTATGGAGATGCCATGGTGAGGGTGCCCAATGTCACCTGAGGGAGCTGTAGACTCTAGCACTGGAAGCCTGCAGTAAACATGATTAGACTGGATTAGGCAAGTCCAATATCAGCTTAAACTCTGTTTTCACTCATCGTGGACTGCAGAGAACTACTGTTTTGTACAGTATAGAGTGAAGTGGGAAACTATGATTAGCAGTACACAGAGCGCTATTTCCACACACTTTCTCTAGTGAAGTGTGGTGGTAACACTTTACAATAAGGTTACATTAGTACTAGTAATAAATTCATTCGGCATCATGAACTAAAAATGTTTTTTTTTTTTGTTTTTTACAGCATTTATTATTACAGCATCTTCATTTATAAATTTGCTTTTTACTGTTAGTTTATGTTAATGTAAAATGCATTAACTTATTTTAAAGGGGACGTATTATGAAAAATCCCCTTTTTCTATTTTTATTTTGAAAAATTGTGTCCCCAGTTTGTGGACAACCATAAAAATATGGTAAAAGACCATCCCCTTGCTTCTTTCCTTCCCCCATTAATAAAAATCAGTGTCTCCGAATGAGCCATTCAGGTTTGCAGCCCCTTACGACGTCAAAAGGGGAAAGATACCGCACACGGCTGGCAGAAAGATCTGCCTAGGTAGCTTAGATCCGCACACGTTAAAACCTGAGCATGCAGCGCACAGTCCGCCATATTTATCGCCTCGCTAGAGCCGTTTGTGTTAACTCGGACTGCTTCATCAACAATGGTCAACACAAGGCTGGATTTGCCTCAAAGCTAAGGATCAAGGATGGATCGATACAACTCTGTGACCCAACTTCAGATTTGCAAGTCGTAACTTTTGCACTTTATACTTTTTTTAATGTTTGCAATTTGGCTTTCTGAATTTTCGTGTTTGCACCTTGCACGAAAAATGCATGTTGTACAAACATTGTGCTTTGTGTAACATAGCAACTAGTCCCAAACCATCTTATTCCATAACAATGAAGCTGTAGCTCTCTTTTGGTTACGATATAAACTGATAGGCATCATCCACAGTCCCGCTTGAGTGGTCATGCAATGAAGATTTTCCATGTAATAAAACCGGTCATTATTTCAAACACGGTTATGAAGGGATAGTGGTATTTTCAACAACTACAGCTGTTTTTCATATTTCATATTTTCATAACTCGACCTTTGTTATGCACAATAGAGTAAAATGACTGACTTAGCTTGTTACTTAGTGTTATTTATAATTTTTTAACTGTTTAAGTTCTCCTGCTTTGTTGTTGCCAGGGTATCCATGGCACCAGCAGGAAAGGCACAACCCGCTTCCAGAAAGGGGTGTAGGGAGCAGCATCTCCTTTGCATTTAAATCCGCAGACACTAAAGCAGCCCATTTGGAACAGGGCTACAAATGGGTATAAAGGCATGGTAGAATAAATGATCTGTGAGGTATTTTGAGCTTAAACTTGACATTCTGGGGACACCTGGAACTTATATTACATTGTGTAAAAAGGGGCATAATATGTCCCCTTTAATGAAAACACTGTAAAAAAATAAATAAAAGTATTAGTATATGTAGAAATTAACATTAAAAGAGATTAATAAATGCTATAAATGTATTTTTCATTGTTAGTTCATGTAGAGTATTGTGTACTAATGTTACCAGTGTTACATATACAACCCATCTGATGGCATTTGTGTGGAAATACTCTATACTCTGCTACTGTCTGAGTGAACATATTAGACCACAGTAGGGTTGTGCCGATAGACGATGGTCTGAGTGATCGGCAATAGCTGATGCCTTTGACGATGTCAAGATGATATTTGGCTAGTTTTTCCAATTAATTTATTACATTATTATTAGTATCATCATCATCAAATAAATATTAAAAATAATTTGCCCTGCGGCACACAGACACGCGCTTGAAGAAACACACGTTATTATATTATTAAGAATAGATGACAGAAAAGCTGTCTATGCATCTATGACACGCTGTTTGTTCGGAGGCGTGCAGTCTCATGGAACACGTGCATGTAGAAGGTTCTCACACTTTCTTTGTTTCGATCTTCTGAGTTTTTGTTTTGTTTTGTTTCAATCTGAACACCACTTTTAAGATCCAAGTTTTTTTTGTTTGTTTTTTTAAATCCCCTTTTCTCCCAATTTGGAGTAGGTCCTCGTGGTGGTGCGGTTACTCACCTGAATCCGAGTGGCAGAGGACAAGCCTCAGTTGCCTACGCTTCGGAGTCTGTCAATCTGCGCACCTCATCACGTGACTCTCTGTGCATGACACCGAGGAGACTCCGCATGTGGAGACACATGCTACTCTCCACGAGCCACACACAACTTACCACATGCTGCATTGAGAGCGAGAACCACTAATCACGACCACGAGGAGGTTACCCCATGTGACTCTACCCTCCCTAGCAACCGGGCCAATTTGGTTGCTTAGGAGACTTGGCTGGAGTCACTCAGCACACCCTGGATTCAAACTCAAACTCCAGGGGTGGTAGTCAGTCATCAATAGGTTTTTTGATAGATAGAAATTGAGTCTCACCTCATTGCACGAAGGCCCAGTTTGTATGCCAGGTCTGTGTCATGCGGTAGGAGAGCAGTGAACAGGTACTTGGCAAACGTGTGCATGGGAATGCTCTCCCTGTGAATGACCTCACCCATACCACTGAAGGGACCACCTGCACACACAGCCAGAAAGAGAAACCCACATTAGAAATGACTGAGCATGTCCATCATACAAGTTTCCAGGGGAGAGTCAGGGGTGATGGACAGGAGGCTGGTAAGTCAGTGAGGACATGCACAGCTAGTGAGAGAGCAATCCGAGTGAAGTGTATAGCTCAGTGCTGGGATGGTTGGGAAGGACGATGAGAAGGCAAACAGGCAGGAGAGGCCTCGTGGGCTTTGACAGAGTCTGTCCTCCCTAGTAGCAGCACAGATGTCTGCTCTAAGGTTACATTGCGTATCAGTGGGAGGCTCAGATGCAGGGCGGCTCAGTTGCAGAACTCTGCAGATCTTTTTACAGCAATGAGATCGCTCTCACATTCTCTTTTCTCTCTCTCTCTCTCTCTCTCTCTCTCACACACACACACACACACACACACACACACACACACACACACACACACACACACACACGGGAGGAGAAGCAAAAATGCAAGTAGACCTAGATCTACATGGGGAGAAGGTTATGGGAAATATTCTAACAAAGTAATCCTCTAAAAAACATAAAAATATATATAGACAGTACTCAAACATTAGGTAAAATAATATATTTTATTTAGAACCAAAACTTCTCAGTATTGATTATAATGTTTATTCGTACCTTCTAAAAGAAGGATAGCTTGCTTGCGGAGTGTCTGCACTAGTAAATCATCCAGCTCCATCTCCTGTAACTTGGCCACAATCTGCTCCTCATTGCGGCACACCTTGTCCTGGGCGTACAGTCCTTCGGGCATCAGCCGCTGCTGCCCCATGCCCATTAGAGCAACCTCTAGCGCCAGCGCAAGGTACGACTCCCCTCCGTCTGGACATCCCCACACTGGCACATGCTGGTACATTGGAGGCTTGGGCTCACCAGAGTCTGTCAGAACATAGTGTTGTTTATTAATTTTACGGTGATAAAATGCATGATACTGCTATCACAATGCTTAAGTTGTATGATGGTGACATACATCCTCTAGCCTTAAGTTCTGAAAGAAGTCTAGTAGGGAGATTTCACAGGGTGACAATGAGCATTAAACAGGGTTACCACACCTTTTAACTAGGGATGCACCGAAATTTCGGCCGCCGAATTTTTTTTCGGTTTTTGGCCGAAAGAGAAAAAAGGCCGAAATATGAGCCGAAAATATATACCTCCTCGCCCAGCCCTCGATCTATCGATCTATCGATCTAGCCCTTATCACAGCGCTACCCAACAAAGGCCGATCATGTCAGCGGTGTGGAAATTCTTCAAAGTTTCTGATAAGGACATCAAATTTGCGATCTGCAGTGTTTGTTCAGCACAGGGGGTACGGTGACGAAGAACTTTTCCACGACAGGTTTGATACACCACCTAAAAACACGACATCCAATTCAATATACAGAGTACAGCAAGAGAATCTACAGGAAAGTGCCCCGATCCACAGCAGTGCCACAACTAGCGCAGCTACACCACAATTTGAGACGTATCTAGCTGAACTTATCATTGCCAGAAGCGACAATCCCCTTGACTACTGGTGCATAAACAAAGACCGCTTTCCATTGCTTGCGCGGATTGCGCACAGGTATTTATCTGCCCAAGCACCAGCACAGAGAGTGAGAGACTTTTCAGTGCAGAATCTCATGTTCTTGATGAGCTTTCAGACGGGAGAGACTGTCAGAAAGTTTAGCAACTTTTGTTCTCGAAGAGAAACCTGTCACTTGTAGTTAAATAGAAAGCGGTCCAATATGATGTGTATAGCAATTACATTACACTTGTTCTTCACTTGAGGATACATCTGTCGTTTACAGTTGAGGTTGGATTTAGTTCAATTACTGCTGTTTTGCACAATAATTTTCACTTAAAGTGGAAATCCGTTTACATAAACAGAATAGAGGCCCTCTGCCATTCTGTGTTCTGACTGTTGTTTTAATTAAAATGAAAGTTGCCTATTTACATTTTTGAAAGATGCTAGCCTTTTGAAATATGCTCATATCAATAAGTTCATTACTTGACTGTTGTTTTGCATATAATAGTTTTCTGAAATGTAAAATTATTTGGATAATTGTTAATAAAATCTGTAAAATTGGATTTTTACAGAACTGAATGAAGAATAATATTTAATATTGTTTAAATATATTTTTTGTCCAATTTTGGTGTGTTACTTTCAATAAAAGTGTGATTATTTTATTGGTTTGTAGTTTTTCAATTCAGATTCATTAAATTCATGAATTCGTCCCAGAATTTTTATTTCAGTGCATCCCTACTTTTAACCAATGATTTTCCATGACTTCTATATTAATACATGATGATTAAAAAAAAATACATTTTATATATAGTACTTTGTATAGAATGCATAGAATAGTATAACACACTGCATCAGACTCATGGGCCTCCAAAGAGCCCCCCACTGAACACAGAGTCAGTCTGAGATTACATGAAGAGAGAAGCAATTGAGACAGCTTAAACACACAGAACTGTGGTGAACTCTCCAAGAAAATTGCAACATCCTACTGCCAACAACCAAGAAAAATGTGTCCAGGTGTACTGTTGCTGTTTTGAAGGCAAAGGAGTTCAAACCAAATATTGATTTAGCTTTTTATGTTTACTGCACTTTGAATGATGTTAAAGCTGCAGTACGTAACTTTGTGCTCTCTAGGGACATCTGTGGTTGAAACTTAAAATTGCAAGCAATTTGCAGAAGAATTCATTTCTTCAGTCGTGTTCTGGCACTGCTCTTCTGGCAGATGAATCTCCCAATTTGAGCTTAACCTGGACATCGACTGTGTGTGATCATTACTGGAGCAGGAGTCATAATGTGCTATTTTCATGTTGATATTATTACTTGCTTTGATAAAGATTAACAACGCTCTTATTTACATATTTGAATGACACTACACTGAAGGCACTTTTAAAAAGAAAACGGGGGACTCGCCTCAGCCACAACCAGTATATCTTAATATGATTATTCAAGAGTTTTATCTACTATTAATATTTGAATTGTACTACAATTTTCAATTTAAGATGTTAAACTCGTGATATGGCTGATACAAATTCAATAGAAGACTTAAAACTATCAAATTAAAACTAAAAACATTAAACAAGGATTCAATAATGATGGGGATAAAATATACTTTATTAAATGTAAAAACAATATGCTTAAATATGCAATATAACAATTGCAAGAAGTCAGTTTAGGAAGTCATACATCTTAAACATGTTACAGTAACTTAACCAGACAATGCAGATACATTGCAATCGGTTAACACTAGGGGTGTAATGGTTCTCGGTAAAAATCCAAACCATACGGTTTGCCACCCATGGTTCGGGATGCATTGGCACCGCAGTCGGTTCCAGATTTAATGATGCGTCTGGAGCACGTTTTGGTCAAGAAAAAAACAGTTTCAAGATTCACAACCTCCGCTAATGTACCTGAATGGATACGCTCTGCCGGTGTTTCACATGGGTCAACTTGATGACATCACTGTTCTACAAACATTCTGTGTAGTTGAAAATGCAAGTGGAGAAAACGAAACGCTGATAGAGAATCCCCCTGCGTTTCTCATTTCTGAGAACATTTTCTTTTTGCAGTCAATTACAACAGCGATAATCAAAAGACATATACAAAACAGGCACTGTTTGCAGACATCGCTCGACATGAGTGCTGTATACTGGTAATTTCAATAAATTAAACAATAAATGTCAATAATGTACGTGAGGGTTTATTTCAAATGCGCACGCAAGTCCTTCCTGTTTCCTTGCATGGCTGTAATCTATCACAAGCTTCAATAATGCTCTTTGATTAATGGCATTAAGATGTCATTATAGTAATACACTGATACATGATTAATAATTTACGCCGACATCACCCAGGGAAAGAGCCGCAGGTGAGCCGAAACTGCACAAACTCCCTTCCATGTTTAATCAGTCACTCAATGCCGATTCAGACAGACGTGAAACAATAACTAATGTGCTTGGGGTGTTCATGTGGGATTTCCATGTATGATTAAAATACTCAAGCAGCATTATCACAACATCCATCCTCGTAAGCATTCTAATAGCAAGGTTATTCTTTTAATAGTGATGTACAGCTTCCGAATATTGAATATATGTTGAGATGAGTTTGAAGTGCACTTTATGTTGATGCGTGTAGCGTACTAGTGCAGGTATTAAGTTAAAATGTTGATTTAGAAATTAGAGAAAATGATTGTTTGTTTTTTAGTTAAGAACCCTGACAAAATGTTTTATAGGCTTACAGTAGTGAATCGGGGTAAGGTAATGACATTGTTTTGAACACTGTTTGTTGATGTACTCAATCAATAATGTCAATTTGTTCAATTTTAACCAAAATATCGTACATAGTGCAATTGATACATTTTAACTTATGGCATTACTTGTGAAGACATCCTAACTATGCAACATTTTTCACAAGTGCCTAAAACATTTGCACAGTACGTAGATTGCCCTCACAAAAAGACTATTCTTGCCATTGAAATATTTTAGAGCCAAGCATAACTAGAAAAACCTATACTTGGAAATCGCAATTTAAGAATTCCCTGATTTTCCACGACAATGGGAACCCTAATTAAAGGAACAACATTCTGCCAAGCATCTCCTTTTGTGTTTTAAGGAACAATGTATGTCACATGGGTTTGGAATGAGGGTGAGTAAATAATGACAGAAATTTCATTCTTGGGTTAACAAACTAATGGCAGTCAAGGAGTTCATCCAGCCTCTCTTTCAATAGAGCAGTGCTTAACTGCTTAAAAACTACGTCCTCTTGCATTGTCAAGGGTCACTATGTGAGTGTTTGCATGAAACCAGAGAAAAGCGCCATCTGTCTGATAAGAACTAAATCACCCTGGTAAATTATCTTGTTTGCCAATCTTGTTTGTACAGTGGACAGTGAACAGGGATCAAGGGGTACACCATCATCTCACTGCAGAACACATCACTCTCTCCTGTAGCTGGTGACATTAACATACAAGTCTGAACAAGTTATCCTGCTTCATGGACTCAGCATAGAAATAGAGAGCATTGTTTTTGCTTTCCACACTGATTGTGATACAGCTGCTGTTGCTGGTCCTGCTAAGCTAAGATCCTGACCTTCGAACATTCTGATTGGATAAAGCCAAAAGCCCGCCCCCAACCCAGCACATGCCAGATGTTTCCAACTATGTAACACAGTCAAACAAAGAGCTGTGCTCTCTTGCACACAAATACACATAAACGTACACTGTATTATATACACTACAGGCACACAAACACCAACAAGACAGATATAGCGGTGTGGCCAAAAGGAGAATGCTACAATGGGACAATCACACTGATATGCACAAGCTCTTCCAAGTCACAGTACCATTTGCCAGTATTATTCAGGCACACAATGCCTCTCTGTGGGTTCCTCACTACAGGAATACAATGGCCAACACTTTCCATAGGTCTGAGCTGGGAGGGATGTATGGAATGCAAATGCTGATTGATTTTATACGTTGTACACCACTGTGTGGGCAGAATGACCTTTCTGATACAATAGCTCCCCTTAACACTGCTCAAAAAGGAGAGCAATTGTAAAGACTGGGGTGATGGGGCTCCAGCAGGCAGAATGAAGCTCTGAAAGACACTGGCCAGAGTGAAGAACCGAATAATGCCCAAGGCGTCTTAAGAGTCATAAAGGGACAGAATTGTGTACCTCCAGTATCCATGGTATTATCATCCTCTACTCGGCATGTCTCCGTGAGGGTGGCAAAAAGGCAGCCGATTGGGTCGAGGGGGTGGCCCACCCAGCCCTCCAGATTGGTGGTGTTAGTCATTCCCCTTTGCAGCAGATCTGAGGACAGAAAGAGATATGTATTCTCCATATTGAACATAAATGTAGAGCATATGAAAGTATTTACATGCCAATGCTTTAAAATTAAAATAAGCAATCTTTTGAATTATCAGCTACCTCAAACAAAGTTAAAATATAAAGATGTACCCTTTTTTTTTTAATGTGTCTACAAGTATCAGAAATGAACTTTTTTTACTTACCTTATTTTTTCTAACAATATAAAATTCAGATTTCAGATTTGAACAGATTTCAAAGACTTTAAATTAAATAAATAAATTAAAATAAATTCAGTCTGAAGATTAGATAGGCTATTACCTATAAAATCTAATTAACATAAATATAATATCCATATTACTGAGTAGGCCTAAAATCTAATATAAGGAAATACATTAGATGTTATAAAATAAGAATAAAAAAAAAATATATACATTTATTAAAAAGGACATCTTTTGCAATTTACATTTTTGGGGCATTTTAGTCTCTTTCTATGGTAAAGTCGGGTAAGCCTTGCATTAAGCAAAGAATAATGTTGACCGTATGTTATGGTCAGTTTGTGTTACCTTTTTTCTGATGCTTGTAAATGTCTAACTGTCGTTGTTGTTGGAGCCGGAGGGTGTTGATTATGGCAACAGCCAGTCGCAAGGCTTCCCGGGGGTAACCATGGGAACGCAGAGCATCCACCCTGGCACATGCTGTAGGCACATGATCTAGAACACAAGTCAAGTGGCACAGTACAAACATGAGAAGATGATTCTTTCTCGCTATACTTGTCAGACTAGCATTGCAGAATCAGACCAAACAGACCAAGCAGCTTATTTCAGGTCCTGGATCATGCAGAAGTAAAATCAGACAGATTACAACACTTGAGCAGGAAGGGCCTTACTGACAGGAATGTTTCCTTACTTAAACCTCAGACTCACTGATCAAGAATATTGCCGACTATTCTGGGTCACTTCTGCTGAACTGGCTCCACAAAATACAATCAACATGACTTGAAAAATGGAAATTATGCAAATATGTCTTAAGTGAATCTTACAAAACCTGTAAAATCCATGTCATATGTCAAAAAGAATCAAGATTTACATTTTCCAACAATAAAGCTTACTTTAAGGATTAATTTATTTAATTGACATTATCATGAAAAATTTGCTTTATAATAATGACTAATGCAAAAAACTTCATTCTCATTGCTGTAATGCAAATTTGTTTGCACAAATGTTTTTAAATTCTAGAGTATATTTACATCATGGTAGTATGTTTTGTACAGCTTTATATTTTAAAAAAAAAAACATCGTACTACAGTGCATTGTACACTGAACTATTGGTACACTGTAATATTTACTGTAATGCAGTAAAAAAACTAAATTGTTACAGTAACGAGAATTATAAAATCACATCACAATGGACCTAAAAGGCTTCATTTTCTTAATGCTACATTTTGGGGTGAAATGTGACCCGCACAATTTTTTGCAAGATTCCCCCTCTGTTATCTCCACATTTCTGTTATTGAGGCACTGTTTTTGACATTACACTTACCCAACCACAGTGGCAGACCCTGGGGGTTGAAGAGCAGGCTCTCTCCCTCTCTCTGATAGGCTGGAGACATATAGAAGTCACTACTGATGATTCTCTGCAAGTGACTATCCTGCCAGTGCAGGTCGCAGGCCTCCATGGCTCTTGTGAAAACCGTTCTCCTAGGCCGGGCCAGTGAGTCTACATTAAGTAAAACACAGTTATGTGAGCCATCAGACATTGAGAAAAGTGAAAATTAAGGAGATTTCAGATTCATAATTAAACGTAAATCTAACCCTGTGCCAGGTTGCTCTGTGGCAGAGCGTTGGTGATGTTGGGCAGCTCGCTGCCGTAATTGCCATCCTCTAGAGGACAGATGTCCATGTCTCCCCACTTCTTTAGCTGTCTCAGCCAGCCGCTCTTCTCTTCGCTCTTACAGTGTGGATTCAGCACGATACACACCCACAGCGCACCTGCAAACCCACAGCACACAGAGGTATTTAGAACTGAAGTGTGGCTTTTAAAAGGAAGTGTGAAAGAGAATACCGTAAATTCCGGACTATAAGCCGCAACTTTTTTCCCACGCTTTGAACCTCGCGGCTTATACAATGACGCGGCTAATATATAGCGATTTTTACCGCTTTCAAATTTTATTAAAAAAGATTTAAAAAAAACATTCTGTGACGTGCTCAGTTTTTTGGCGGCGTGAAGCTTTCATTAGACCAATGAAATTGCCGAACGGGTTAAGGTCAAAACAACTTTTTTGTTTACTGTTTAGATTAAATCGAGCGGCTCAAACTTCCCATCATTCTGATTACGGTAGTAATTTTGTCACCCTCACCATGGCAAAGACATGGAGAAATGCATATGATGCAGCTTTCAAGTTGAAGGCGATTGATCTGGCTGTTGGAAAAGGAAATAGAGCTGCTGCACGGGAGCTTGGTCTTAATGAATCGATGATAAGACGTTGGAAACAGCAGCGTGAGGAATTGACTCAGTGCAAAAAGACAACTAAATCTGAGGTTATTCAACTCCGACACCGAAGGAGATGACTTCAGTGGTTTCAGTGCACAGGACGAGGAAGATAGTGACCAATGACTTTCTTGGTAGGCTACTGTTTACTGCAAATGTTTTATTACAAGCCGTGTGTGGCAGCGGGGGCGTGGTCAAGCGCCCATCCGGGAGAGAAAAGCTGTAAGGGCGCATACACCTGCGCTAAATTATGTCTAACACCGGTGTCTAATTTCAAGTGCCCTGCTTCACGTGTCCTTCTTGGGAAAACTGTCACACGGGCACCAGTGTGACAGTTTGTGACAGTTTTCAGCAGGGCACTTGACGTTCCAGGTAAGGCTTTTAATGGCCACAGCAATGTTTACAATCAATTTTATAAAGTTTCTCAATTCTTCTATGCGCCAACACTAGACTGACGTGTGTCACTCTCTCAGCTCTGTGGCTGCTGCCTTTTTATACCGCTCTCCCCATGCTTACTGAAATTAGACACCGGTGTTAGACATAATTTAGCTCAGGTGTAAGCGCCCTTACCGCTTTTCTCTCCCGGACGGGCGCTTGACCACGCCCCCGCTGCCACACCGTGTTTCGTTAAAGCCTATTTATTTTTGTTACAAGCCTGAGTAAAGTTCATTTGTTTCAATGTACCGGTAGGCACCTGCGGCTTATAGACAGGTGCGGCTTATTTATGTTCAAAATAATATTTTATTTAAAAATCAGTGGGTGCGGCTTATATTCAGGTGCGCTCAATAGTCCGGAAATTACGGTAAGTGAAAGGTAAAAGGAATATAAAGAGATGAAGACAGAAAAAGGTGGGGGAGGTATAGAATTTTGGGTTAACCCCTCTGAAAGCTTCATGCACTTTTGACCTAATTTAGTCCTAAATACTTTTGATTGGCTCCTAAAAGTTTATGGGAAATTTAATGGAAGAGGCTCTAGTGCATCAAAAATCACTGGCATTGCGGAGCGTATGGAATTTGGCAGGTGTAGGGTAGACTTGTGTAACTGGAGAGGTTGTGCACTGCCTTTTTGTATCTAGGTAACAGATGGCTAGTCTGCATCTTTTTCCCCATCACCGTCAACTCAAACCAATAAGCATGGCTGTCAAGTGAAACAATGAGATGTCTGCACATTTATTAGATGATCTGGTCACAGTGTTGGGCCCAGACGACTCATCTTAAGAAATCTGAATTCATGTCATCACAGAAGGTTTGCCTTATTTACAGCTTCAAGCCTTTCTTAGGAAGAGAGAGAGGGAGAGGGGAGAAAGCCAGAGCAGCAGCAAAGTCCTGTTCTCAAATGAGCCTCCTCAGGATGTTCTCTCATCAACCTCAAATGGCCCAATCAATAGGAGGTAGCTTTAAAGCTCATTGATCCTAGCCCTTTCCCGATAGAGGTGATTGGCCCGTCCTCTGCATGCACCACAGAGTAAGTCAGTCTTGCTCTGATTCACTGGCCCTGTTTGAACTGCTACAGATCAGACGCTACACACACAAATGTGCTTAAGATGTCCGATATTGAACCAAGGAACAGAAAAGTAAGTACTGATGATTAACGTTCAATTCTGTAAAACCGTAGAAAAACATTATAAAGGAAGAACATCCATATTCACAAGATTGAGCAGAAAATTATTCTAGGCTGAATACTAAATATTCCCTCTTAAATGTATTCAGAAATGTATTCCGATACATCACATAAAAAAAGTAAAGAATTCATAGTACAAGAATACCTTTAGAATATATATATATATTTATAAAAGGCAAGGCACAATTGAAATAACTGAATGAACTTAGCATTGATTTCTTTAAATTAGAAGTGGATTTGGATGTATTTATTTATGGAAGGCAAAAGGCAATTTGTGTCTACTTTCCAACAACAAAAATGCTGCCAAGCAGGGATGTTTGTAAATGTTCAGAATGGCATTTTTAACTACTTTTTTGTATTTGAATCTTCTTAACCCATTATTTGATTGACAAAGATGAATACATTTTGACACAATTTGGGATGCAAAATGCAAATGAACCATATTTTCGAGATGATAACTGGATGCCACTTGCAGAAATTAAACATGCAACATAGCAAGGTCCTTTGCAGTATATTAATGATTTTAACTAGGCTTTGCTTTTATAGTTGGACAATTTATTCTTAGTATTTTCTACTTTTTTTAAATCACTGACACTTGTTTTTGTGGTACTTTTAATTCATTTACTCTTATGATTTTAATTGTCAATTTTATATCTATTTTTTTAATCACCCTGTATAATGTGTTAAAGAAATGTATTAACAGAGCAATTACAAATCATGGGAAACAATGTATCATGCGCTCGATTGTAATATTTGTGTAAAATGTGGCTGTATTGATTCTGGTGCACAGCTGACAGTGCGGCGATTATGACAACAACATTCTGGGGCGGTTACCAGATATTCAGTCCCAGATTCATTATAAATGACTAAGACTTTTCATGATCTAGTGTCTATCATCAAACCTTTTAGTGACCGCGCAGTCCATTTTATATATATATATATATATATCACAAAAACCACAACACTATACTTTTAACCAGTGATTGTGTTTTCAAATTAGGTCAATTTTGTATTAAACCCTGGCAACAATGCACAGGTGCTGCAGCTTCCCTAGGGAAGAGAGAGCGAGAGGACAAGTGTGCACTGTTCAGAAAAATAATTTTTAATTTGATTGACAATAATTTTTGTGGTCATTATGAGAGAAGAATTCAAAAGTATTCAAACTAAATATTCGGAATATATTTTTTGTATTCTTAATACGTAACATGTTAAATGTATTCCGTCACAGCCTATCCCTGCATATCAAATGAGATATGTGAAGTGGAACTGGTTGATTGTGGTAGTCACAATCACATGGCAGTTAAATATACTGGGTCTCAAAACTCACCTAGCTCATCCCAGAGTTGTCGGCATTTGTCGGTCATGCCTGTGCCCTGTTGTCGCCATAGAGACAGGCGTGGGTCAGCCATAAACTGCTCAGTGATGAGAGTGAGCATTCGCGCCCCATTAGAGTCCCGCATCCGCAGCATCTCCCTCACCTGCACAAACATGCACCGGAAATAAATATAATTAAAACACATCCATCTTTGCAAAAGACCTGACAGGCAGCATAGGTTAAAATTTTGCACATCCTGGTATGTAGAGGATGAAAGCACAATTTTATATAAAACAATTCTGCATTGTATTATGAAGAATTTAAAGCAAACACAAAGTATCTATATATAGAAAAATAACATGACAAATTTTGTTTTTTATTGAAAAAATGCTAACATAATTAGTACATACAGCATCATATACAGGAAGTGTTTTGTTAAAAGGGACTAGATTATGCTTGTTTATTAGGGCTGAAACGATTAGTCAACATTATCGACAATAAAAAATAATTAAATTGTGTTGAATAGTCTGAGTTTGATCTCATTTAACGTAAAATGAGATCACATTAAACTTTAATGATGCCGCACAGTTAGCGCCTGACTGAGAGGAAGAATTGCACAGCTCACAGTCCAGATGCACTCTGCAATCTATATCACCTAAAGGTGTTTTGAAAGTTTAAAATTAGGAAATTATAATGTAAAAATACAAAATAAGTAAATACAAAAGCACTCTTGCTGTGGAATAAGTGGAGCTGGAGCAAAACATGCATGTTGAGTGTCTTTAAAGGAAACAATCCGGCGTTACGTCTTTAATACAATTGTATTTAATGACTTACAGCATTATTAAAGTTCAAATAATACGGAAGCAGGTCATGTAAATAACTACAGACTTCGAAACATGCATTTCTGTGTGCAGTCAGCACCTCTTCTATGAGTTGCGTGAAGTGTCCCAATCTAAGGGGGAAAGATTGAAAATGCACCCGGCTGGTGCACACTCGCGGGGACGCTCATCCCTCGAGCGTGCACGCTGAATGCAGCTAAATTATAACGTGATGCTCGCAACTTATTGAATCATAATATATGTCACTGTGCATTTCTTATTGTGAAGAAAATTGGCAATATGCAGCTTTATTAATAAGAGATAGTTTGTTTTTTTGTTAAAGATGGATTGAAGTGAAAAGATATGTTAGAGAGGTCTACGTCCCATTATATACTGCAACAAAATACGTTTTTGATTTGTTTTGGCTTGTTTTCCAATATGAAACTTCTTTAAAATAACAATTATTCAGCAGAAGAAAAAATTGCTTATCTGAGAAAGTTGAATATAATATTAAAAATACTAATATTTTTTAAATATCTAAAAATCCTTTAAAAAACAAAAGATGCATTCACCTGAGAAGCAGCATAAAAGATATTTGCTTTTAGAGAATAGATTTTGAATAAAAGTATATTTAGTCTTTACTGCACTTGTAGAAGTATAACAAAGTAAAAAGAAAATACACTTATATACAAAATACACTTATATTTAAGAAACATTCTCTTAACCCTCTGGGGTCTGAGGGTGTTTTGGGCCCTGGAGAAGTTTTGACATGCCTTGACATTTGTGCTTTTTTTCAGTTGCTTAAAAACATGTTAATGGCTAAAGTCTGATAACACTGTATTCAGCACAAACTGGGCTACAATAATATGTGAGCAACATGTACAGGTTTGTATTTTTGAGAAAATAAAGTTTATGCATATTTTTTTTTTAAAAACTAACATTTTTAAGTCATTGAAATAAAGCCATAACACATACTAAACATTTGTCCACAATACTTTTGAGAACTGAATCTTGTAGTCTAGAGTTTTTGCTACAAAATGATGTGAAAACCATCTTGATCACTCATTCATACAAAACAATATACTAATTTAACTTTTGTAAGACAATTTTAGTGTTAGAAAGGTCATATGCGAGGAGGCGTGAATGATCATGAATATTGATTGTAATTCACACCTCCCCTGGGTCTATCAATGAGGAATGTGACAGAAAGAGAATGAATGTGAGGAGACTTAATGATCAAAATCAAGTTTAAAATTAAAAGAAGTAATCTGACTATATATTTTCTTTACACAAAGACTTTTTAATTTTAGACCTACACTAAAGTTAAAAGAAGTCTCTTCTGCTCACAAAGACTGCATTTATTTGATCCAAAATACAGTAAAAACATTATGTGAACTCTTTTTACAAATTAACAGTTTTCTATTTGAATATATTGTAAAATGCAATTTGTGATCAAAGCTGAATTTTCAGCATCATTACTGCAGTCTTCAGTGTCACATGATTCTTCAGAAATCATTATAAGATGGTGATTTTCTAATATGGTCATATTTAAAGTGCATTTTACTCATTTACACCTGAACAAATACAGTGCCTTGCGAAAGTATTCGGCCCCCTTGAACTTTTCGACCTTTTGCCACATTTCAGGCTTCAAACATAAAGATATAAAACTGTAATTTTTTGTGAAGAATCAACAACAAGTGGGACACAATCATGAAGTGGAACGAAATTTATTGGATATTTCAAACTTTAACAAATAAAAAACTGAAAAATTGGGAGTGCAAAATTATTCAGCCCCCTTAAGTTAATACTTTGTAGCGCCACCTTTTGCTGCGATTACAGCTGTAAGTCGCTTGGGGTATGTCTCTATCAGTTTTGCACATCGAGAGACTGAAATTTTTGCCCATTCCTCCTTGCAAAACAGCTCGAGCTCAGTGAGGTTGGATGGAGAGCGTTTGTGAACAGCAGTTTTCAGTTCTTTCCACAGATTCTCGATTGGATTCAGGTCTGGACTTTGACTTGGCCATTCTAACACCTGGATATGTTTATTTGTGAACCATTCCATTGTAGATTTTGCTTTATGTTTTGGATCATTGTCTTGTTGGAAGACAAATCTCCGTCCCAGTCTCAGGTCTTTTGCAGACTCCATCAGGTTTTCTTCCAGAATGGTCCTGTATTTGGCTCCATCCACCTTCCCATCAATTTTAACCATCTTCCCTGTCCCTGCTGAAGAAAAGCAGGCCCAAACCATGATGCTGCAACCACCATGTTTGACAGTGGGGATGGTGTGTTCAGGGTGATGAGCTGTGTTGCTTTTACGCCAAACATAACGTTTTGCATTGTTGCCAAAAAGTTCGATTTTGGTTTCATCTGACCAGAGCACCTTCTTCCACATGTTTGGTGTGTCTCCCAGGTGGCTTGTGGCAAACTTTAAACGACACTTTTTATGGATATCTTTAAGAAATGGCTTTCTTCTTGCCACTCTTCCATAAAGGCCAGATTTGTGCAGTATACAACTGATTGTTGTCCTATGGACAGAGTCTCCCACCTCCGCTGTAGATCTCTGCAGTTCATCCAGAGTGATCATGGGCCTCTTGGCTGCATCTCTGATCAGTCTTCTCCTTGTATGAGCTGAAAGTTTAGAGGGACGGCCGGGTCTTGGTAGATTTGCAGTGGTCTGATACTCCTTCCATTTCAATATTATCGCTTGCACAGTGCTCCTTGGGATGTTTAAAGCTTGGGAAATCTTTCTGTATCCAAATCCGCTTTAAACTTCTCCACAACAGTATCTCGGACCTGCCTGGTGTGTTCCTTGTTCTTCATGATGCTCTCTGTGCTTTAAAAGGACCTCTGAGACTATCACAGAGCTGGTGCATTTATACGGAGACTTGATTACACACAGGTGGATTCTATTTATCATCATTAGTCATTTAGGTCAACATTGGATCATTCAGAGATCCTCACTGAACTTCTGGAGAGAGTTTGCTGCACTGAAAGTAAAGGGGCTGAATAATTGTGCACTCCCAATTTTTCAGTTTTTTATTTGTTAAAAAAGTTTAAAATATCCAATAAATTTCATTCCACTTCATGATTATGTCCCACTTGTTGTTGATTCTTCACAAAAAATTACAGTTTTATATCTTTATGTTTGAAGCCTGAAATGTGGCAAAATGTCGAAAAGTTCAAGGGGGCCGAATACTTTCGCAAGGCACTGTATTTGCAAGCACAAGCATTGATGATAATGAGGCAGCATAGACACTAGTTAAAATATAAATCTAAACATTCATATTATTTTATATCATATTACATATCATACAGCATACAATTTAAATACCTGCTTTAGCCGAAACAGCATTTAAATGTAACTAAAACTTGCTTATTAGGACATATTTCAATACTCTGAACCCTGGCTGGCAATTCTGGAAACAGTCCCACTAGTAAAATATGTACATGTTTATATAAAATAGCATGTCAACTAATTAAAACTAAATGATTACTCATCCGAAATTGTCTCCTCAGCTGGATCAAATCTCTCTTCAAAATACAAATGTTCATCGGAGTCCCGCTCTTCTTCTGAGGAAAACGTTAACTCTTCCTTACTATCCAGGAGTTTCCTCACCTGTGTATCGTTACAAACGAGCAGTAAAATGAATGAATTGTGTTTACATCAAACCTCACTGTCGGGGGTGTTTACCATTTTCCTTGATCTTCTCACTACATTAGCGTATGAATGGCGCGCTCTGCCGGTGGGTGTGATCACATTAGCTGTAATGAGCTAAGCCAGTAAAAGCTGTACATCGCTTTGTTTCATATAGATTACATTGCAGGAGAATATTTGTTTCAAATTTGAATTGTTTCATTTAAAAGTAGAAATTTTAAGCTTTCTTTAGACATATGTTTCCTGTTTGTGTGATAAGTATTCGCGGAGTTTCTGTACATTTTTGTGACGCGTTTCAAAAATATTCTCGTGGAGACCGACATCTGATAGCTCACCCCTTTTATTTTCTTTATTTTACCAAAGCACAAGGTTTTGTTGTTATTGTGAGTGTACACAAATAAAAGTAGACCCTTTATAGTCTCTAATGATGTCTTACACTTATCTGTATGCCCAAAAATTATGGGGTATTTTAAGTTGTTTCCGCTGTAATGACGAAAATATCCTGCAGGATGCGCCGGCGCGTCCGTCGACCCCTGAGGGTTAAAGCAAGTCTTAATATCTTTTATGTTGCTTCTCAAGTAAATTAATCTTTTAAGGATTTTTAGACTATTTTAAATGTAATACATGACAAAAACATTTGATAACAATAGGATTTTTGGCAGTGAAATTCTTTACTGAATTAAACTTAATAAAAAAATGTTTCCCCCCTTTAATTCAGTGAATGTCATTTAGAGGTATTTTGAAAAGAGGATTTTATCTCTTTATTGTTAGCAAGCACATTTAATACAATCTTTTAAGTTGGGGCACAAGCTGAATAATTGATTAAGAGCTAATGATTAATCGTAATCAATAGTCGCTCGAATAATCGTTCAAATAATCGTTAGATTATTTGATTATCAAAATATTCATTAGTTGCAGCCCTATTATGTATGTATCTAGATTCAACATTTATATCAAAGGCTATGGAATAGTCCTTCATATCTACATATATCAGACATGTGAAGCAATGAACTGCATACACTATTGAAAATAAGAGGTAGCATGACATTCAAAATACAGCCTCATAGGATATCATGGGCCCATAATTTGCCATAATAGCACCTTTCACATCGAGGATTTCACACACACGCACGCACACACACGCATACAGTGTCTCACCTTGGCAAACATGGAGTTAAGCTGCTTGCCTGAGCCATAGTAACCTCCCTGCGAGAGGAACTGCTTGACCTGCTCCCTCACTTGCTCCTCATCTAAGTGCCAGCAGTTCTCATCATCAATACTGGCTCCTGCAGTGGGATCCGGGGCCCCTGAGAGAGAAATACACCTGGTTACTTTCAGGATCAGTAGAAAAAAAAAAACAGAGCGGATGATTGAGTTACAAGCTTTTACACTACAAAATAAAATAACAGGGATGGTAAAATATGCTAGTACACATTCTTAACACATAAGAATGCATACAAGCTCAGTATGTTTACTCTAAACCACAACCTAAATCAATAATATCACTTCCTGTTTGCAGAACACAAATGTTTTACCATTTCAAACTGATAATAGCACTGAATGGAGGGGAGTCATATCACAGCTATTGAGGCTTGATTCTCAAAAGATTGCTTCCCATCACTGAGCTACAATGTGGATAATTTAGCTTTTTCAATGAACAGCACACAGAGATTTGCAAAAGGAAAAAAAAAAAAAATGGAAGAAAAGCAGAATGCATTAGAGGCAATCACTTTATCTAAGGAAGGTCTTACTGTATTTCCAATATGTCAATGCACTTTAGGTTTACAGCCTCCACCATTCCAGAACAAAACACATCAGCACATTCGGCCATATTGAATTCCACTTAAAGACACCATGAACCTGCTTGATATACAGACAGCACAGAGAGAGTTGATCTGCCTATTGGCTCTCTTTGGGTAAACCTATGGGTATTAAACATATACATAAATGCTATATATGGATTCTTGATTGGTTGTACGCTTCTGTCCTTGGCGTGTGTTCTACGATAAGAAGATCCATCTTCAGATTGAGATTCTCTCTTAAAAGTATTGGATAGATTTAGGGGAGCAATAATAATAACTTGAATGCTGTAGATTATCATCAGTTTGTGACATAAGCAATGGCGTTGTATACTATGAGCCAAACAATACACAAGATATTTATGGAACCGGCTGTGGTGCTTACAAAAGCAAGGACATGCTGTGCTGCATGTAAGATACTATTGGTACAAGTCAAATTAATGGCACTGAAAAAAGAAAGCCTGGCAGATATTCCACATCAGACTAAGGCAGACTACAACCATAAGTCTGTGTTATAAAGGGACGCCAGAATAATAGTAAATTATTAGTGTACTAAATGGCTTTATAATGGCTGCGATGGGTCTTGTAAGGTGCAAACTGCTATATACAGAGTGTCCTGTGTGTGTGCTTGTATAAGCAGGATTCCAGCGTAGGTGTTCGTTTGCACTTTTGATCTGCCCAAGTCCCATATCTTGGCAGGTAGAAACATTCTGCACATTCCGGAATAGAAGCGTAGCCACTGATTAAACATTGATAAGGGGCTTCTATCTGACCCCTGCATTCCCACTCAAAACAAGGTCGGAGGGCAGGAGGTTGGACTTCCTTGTTTTGGAGGCTACTTGGATAAATGATCAGGAAGTGATGTGTGGAATAAATTGTTTGCACAGTGCTGAATATAGCTAAAATAGGTAAACAATCTAAGTATCTGATCGCTCTCCCTTCTCTTAAGCATGGGAAAATAATTCATAAAATTTGACAGAGGAAAATATACTTTGGTCATGTGACCATTACAACATTATAGAACAGGACCGGATTTATTTTCTAAAATAGTCTTACGTACAATTGCAATAAGTTTTGCGTTACCTAGCAATAAATTCACCATGGTTTTACTGTAGTAACATTGTATTGTTTTTGTAATATTGTATTTTTGGAGAAAACCATGGCTTTACTATATTAGTGACCATGACAATGCAGGGGTTTTTTTGGCTGAAACTTTCCTCAATACAGTATACTGACTCCATATAATCTTGTATCTTGCGGTTACTATGGTTTTACTACAAATAACAAACTATGGTAAAAGTCAAATTATTTAGAATTTTTTTTTACCATAGTTTTTGTTTTCCTGTATTATTACTACAGTTTCCACTATGAATATAAATGGTTAAAATATATTTACTGTAGTAAAAACCATGCTAAATTAATTGTGAGGGAAAGCAAACTATTGCGTGGACAGGCAAAACCATTTCAGAAAAAGATTCTCGAACTTTCCTTTAAGGGGCTCCATTCTATGTTAACTGATCCATTTGAGCAGCAAAATAATCTGTACACTGTGTTAGGCACAAACATCTAGATCTCATTAGCGCAGCTCTCACCGTGTACTTGGTTGATCTCGGAGTTGGAGGACAGGATTTCATCAGCCAATTTCTGGGCTGTGGGCAGCACTTCTGTGTGGTGGGCCGTGATAAGGTACTGCACCAGCTTTTGCAGCTGGTCTCGGTTCATCTGGAAAAGTGTCTCTGAGATGGGCAGCCGCAGTTTCACTTGCTCGGGTTTGCGGATGCGGTATAGGGAGAGAGCCACCACGTGTGCACAATAGAAGATATCCCGGTTGCCACATCCACATGTCACTGAAGTGATCTTACAGCGGTCGAAGCTAATGGCCACCTTGTGTGTCATCTCCGGCTCAGATTGCGTGGCCAGCTCCGTGACCGTGCCACTGAGGTGAAAACCTGGATAGGAAAAAAACAAAGAAAAGCGATAAATAAGCAAAGACATCTGATGTAACTGAACTCCATGAGCGTAAATGGATCTTGAGGTTGTACGTCAAGATTGGTAACCAGAAATGCCTGAAGTTAAAACTAGGCTGGTATGAAATCCCTATCTGGTTGTTTGATTGTACAAGAGACTAGTTTGTGGTTACCAAACCACAAGATAGGTGATAGGTTTAGCATATATATCCATGGTGAGATGATATCAAATTGCAAAGCACAATCCATCTCTAAGTCCCAGTTGACCAACCCCCAACTGAACCTCACAGGAAATTGGATGTGCTCTGAATGGCTTTAAAATTAAAAGGAAAAAAACAATACTCTTAATCATTGTTAGAAAGGGTTGTCTGGTAATATAAGATGATTACTGTAGATGTCCAACATAAAGATAATCTGTAATTCAGGCCTAATTCTAAGAGGTGATTTAGTTCAAGCATCTGCAACACATCCCAGGGAACATGGTGATTAATGCTTGAGGCAACTAAGCTTCACCCAAGACTTTTATATCAGGAAAGAGAAATAAGCAAGAAAAATGAAGGAAGCAAGACTATGTATGCCTTTTTGACCAATATGAGGCCTAATTCTTCACTTTGACTGCTACATTATTAATGACAGAAGTCAAAGGAAGGAGGTTGGGATACTATGATTACTGTATAACTCTAAACCACTGCAATAGAGACTTTCAGCACAACACACAAAACCTATAATAGTACACATCAGCTCGCTCAGAGAAAGATCATTTGGATCTGAAATACAGTGATGTGAAAAAATATTTGCCCCATCCTGATTTTTTTTTTTTTCAGTTTAAGGTATATCTCATACAAAATTGTTTCAAAAATGTGAAATATAAAACAACACATAAAATAAAAAGGTAATCTGATTAAACACAAAATACAGTTTTTAAAAGATACTATTATTTATTCAAGCAAAAAGTTATCAATTACCAACTGGGCCTGTGTGAAGAAAATATTTGCTCCCTTAGTCACTAAATCCCAAAATCCATGAAACTGGACTTAGAAACATCAACAATATAACACATATATAACACACATCTACACACACACATATACATATATATATATATATATATATACATATATATATATATATATATATATATATAATTATTATTATTATCATAGAGTGACTGTTTGCACTAGGTGTAAATACCTGCCACAATGTGTGGCTATTTGCACTGAAATAGTCTGGTGGAAATGTCTCTCAAGCTCAAAAAAAAAATATTTCACAATTTGATATTTGATTTGATAGAGAAATTGGTCATTGGAGAAGTAAATCAATCAGCTCAGCTGTTGTGAATCTGTTTAGGTGGACAAGTGGTAACATTTCGCCCATTGAGTAAAAAGCCCCAGGTTCTAATAAACTCAGAAGCAACTTTATATTTTAATAAAAAAGATTGCATCTGCACTTCAGTGGATGTACATATTGAGTAGGGATACATTTGTTTGCATTTTTCTTTGGAACACATTCAAAATGTCCACAAGATTTGTTTAACATTTTCCAGTTCTAAAAGAGATACACGTCTTTAAACAGCAGCTAGTTTTTTTCAACACAAACACTTTTTAGTTCATTAATGTCAGTAAATTCACAATAACAGAATCTAAGATTTAAATTAATATGTGCTTTAACATGAACTTTACAAACTACTGTAGCCAAGAAACATGGAATGTTATATGATATTTTAAGACAACAGGATTTCTTAATAATAATAATAAAAATAAGGTGTAAATAAGTGTAAATGGCAACATCTTTGCACCAAGTACAAATAGAGTTAGACAGATACTCTTTGCACCCCAAATTAAATACTAACAGGGCATCACAACAGTGTTTATTTAGAGTCCCACAGACACCCTACACCAATCTATCACCGTGAGGAAATCAACCTTTATATTCATTTAATTTATTATTAGTAGTAGTAGTATTAAATAACAAATATTTAGAGTAGAGGCAGAAAACGGGGGACTGGGTCAAAAAGGAGGACTAGATCCCAGGTCATCCGCATAGAAAAAGCACATTCATGCGGTCTTATCACACCAGGCCATTGCAGACATTCAAGGAGCAGTTTGACTTTAATTTGTTTGTTTCCACCATACTATTTCAGTGCAAATAGCCACACATTGTGGCAGGTATTTACACCGTGCAAACAGTCAATCTATGATAATAATAATAATAATAATAATAATAATAATGTTATATTATTGATGTTTCTAATGCTTTCCATCATTAATGCGCTGAGATGCAAAGAAAAGAAAAAGCATGGCGAAAGCACCTATACAGAATGTGCATGCACGAGAGGTTGACGACAGAAGGATCCCTTCTAGACACGGCCAACAGGCAGTTCAAGTCTTATTTGGGTTACCACTCCAAATGCCCAGAAAAGTGTCCAGCTCATGACTAAAGCTCTACAGTATCAGAGCCTCCGTTTCCAGAACTACGTGTACCAGAGATAGGCGTTTCCACATGTGGAACACATACATGTGCAAACAGACATACAGCAGCACACATCCACACATCACAAGGTTCGACTGGGGTGCCTAATAAGCAGGAGCAAAGCCGGCTGTTCCCTTGCCAAATCCCACAAAAGGCTTTTCCAGACGAGTTCTTCTGAGAATTCAGCCCCCTCCTCAGCCCGAGATTTTGCAGAAAATAAATCCAATGTCCAATTTACTGCCAAACCCTTTCAGGCATAGCCAAAACAACAGAGCCATCTGATTAAGGGGAGTTTATAGTGATGTCTGTTTTCATTTTGATAAAAGACGAGAGGGAGTGCCCCTATGTGTTGCAAATTACTTTTGGCACAATGAAGAGTTCAAAGCAAATTTGAAAATAAAGACAAAGATTCACAGGAGTGACTATGAAAAGAGTGCTTTTATGGGGTTCATTTTTCTTTTAAGCAATATGGCGAGAACAATGAAGCTGTGCAATTTCACTGTGACGCACTGTAAAAAAATAAAAAAAGCAAGCAAGCACAGCTATGAAGCAAGCACAGCTCTAAGAGCACTGACTGCGTGAACATTATGGGAAAGATCCTGTTTGCAAACAGTAATCCATGGAGGGGGTTTATGGCTTGTTTTTTGACACCAAACACGTGTTAGGGCCAATGCACATTTGCAAGGCCAACAATGAATCACCTTGCCTACTGTGACGCACAGTGCAGTGAAAAAGTATTTGCCCTATTGTGATTTCTTCTGTTTTTGTGCATCTGTCATACTAAATTGCTTCAAAAATTTTAAACAAAACTGAAAATAAAAAAACAAAGGCAATCTGAGTAAACACAAAATAGAGTTTTTAAATGATAAACGTTATTTATTGAAGCAAAAAAGTTATCCAATACAAACTGGGCCTGTGTGAATGTATTTGCCCTCTTAGTTCCAAAATCTATAAAACTGCATTCATAATGGGGTTGAGCTGGACTAGACACACCCAGGCCTGATTACTGCCAGCCCTGTTCAATCAAATCAACACCTAAATAGAACTTTTTCAGCATCAGGAAGTTGACTAAAAGGTCTCACCCAGTAGCACCATATGCCAAGGTTGAAAGAGATTCCAGAAATGAGGAAAAAGTTGATTAAAATACATCAGTCTGGGAAGGGTTACAAAGCTATTTCAAAGGCTCTGGGAATCCAAATAACCACAGTGAGAGTCATTATCTCTAAATGAAGAAAATTTGGCACAGTTGTGAACCTTCCCAGAAGTGGCCGACCTTCCATAATTCCTCCAAAAGCACAGCGACGACTCATCCAGGAAGTCACAAAAAGCCAAGGACAACATCTAAGGAAAGGCAAACCTCTCTTGCATCAATAAAGGTCACTGTTCACTACACCAATATCAGAAAGACACTGGCCAAAAATGGCATCCATGGAAGAGTGGCGAGGTGAAAACCACTGCTAACCCTGAAGAACATTAAGGATCGTCTGAATTTTGCTAAAACACACCTTGCGGGAGTTTGAATGTTCTGTGGACTGATGAGTCGAAAGTGGAACTGTTTGAAAGACAGGGGTACAGTTATATTTGGCGTAATCAAACAGAATTCCACAAAAAGAATATCATACTATGTTCAAGCATGGTGGTGGTAGTGTGATGTGTGGGGATGCTTTGCTGCTTCAGGGCCAGGGTGATATGCAATAATTAAGGGAAATATGAATTCTGATCTCTACCAGAAAATTTTAAAGGAGAACGTTCGATCATCAGTCGTGAGCTGAAGCTCAAGCGCAAGCGCAACTGGATTTTGCAGAAAGACAATGACCCAAAGCATGATGGCTCAAAAGAAGCAGAATTACAGTTTTGGAATGGCTTAGTCAAAGTCCTGAACCTTGAACCCAATTGAGATGCTGTGGCAGGACCTTAAACAGGTAGTTCATGCTTGAAAACCCTCCAGTGTGGCTGAACAAAAGCAGTTCTGCAAAGAAGAGAGGGCAAAAATTCCACCACAGCATTGTGAATGACTGATCTCCTGTTATCGGAAGCGTTTGGTTGCTGTTGTTGCTGCTAAAGGTGGCACAACCAGCTATTTTTCACATGGGTGATAAAAGGTGTTGTATAACTTTATTGCTTCAATTAAAATATATATATTTGAAATCTGTATTTTGTGTTTACTCAGGTTGCATTTTTTATGTTTATCTCGTTTTAAGATCTAATACAATTTAGTATGAAAAATACACAAAATTAGAGGAAATCAGGAAGTAGGCAAATATTTTTCAGAGCACTGTAAGCAAAGAATGAATTGTTTTACATGTCAAAACTGCCTAAGGCAATGAGGTTGCCTTTATGCGAAACTTTGCATTATCAGATTATGCCATGCTCTTGCACTGACAAACAACAGTTGAGACTAAATAGGCTTGAATTTGAACAGAACAATGCATCGTGCTGGCTAACACCATCAGTTCTGCTTGATCTTTCCAGTGACTGGACTGCACTGGGCCGCATTAGTCACATGAAGGACACACATGCCACTCAGTATCAAATGCAGCCAACAACTGCTGAGCGAGCCTCCCTACAATGATAACATTTGCAGTAATGGTGGCTGAAATATGTAGATCTCTGTACTTTAAATGTCCAAGCTACTTTTAAGAGTAGTCACTCTACTATTCTGTGCTGTCTGAGTATACTCCCCTATATGTCACCCTTTATTAGATACAGAATCACTACTTGCAGAGGGATGACTTAGGGCTTTTATTTTCAGACAAAGGAGAAACAAAGAGAAATATACAGGAAAAGAGAGAGTAATAGAATAAAGACAAGAAATGCAACAGCAAAATAGTACAGACAATTAGAAAAGATAAAGATTGGGGAGGGGCAACTCTCGGCTTCAAAAACTACTAAAAGATTTTGTTAGCGTCAAAGCTATAGTGCAGTGGTTAAGTGGATGTGCTTTAAAACATTGGGTCTCCTTTAATGTAAGTCAGATCACTTAGAAAATTAATCACTCAACTCCTCAACAAGACGCAAGATTAGAGGATTAGCAAAAACAGTGCAGGGTGAGTTATACACTGAGCCTTAGCTTGTTCACCCCTAACCTTATGTATTAGCAAAAATAATTGCTAAGGCAAGCAACACTAATTAAAAAAAAACCTCTTCTGCTAACACAGATAGCGAATTTGAGGTATGTGAGGTAGAATCGGCTACAAAAGGGTCTCTGACACAGTCTGTTGGTGGGGTTACTGAGGAAAAGATGAGCCCATAGGCTCATGTGACAGGGGTTGCATTGGAGAGAGCATGCATCTGCTACTGATGGACATGAAGAGCCTTCTTTGTCCTCCATGTCATCACTGGCTCTCCCCCACCCTCTCCACTAGGGCTGCACTATTTGAACTGTGATTATGATATTTTTCATATGTTCATCTGCCAAAATATTACTGGGCTTTTCACATTTGAGTCCTCTTAAAAAGAACCAAATGTAGACCTTTTTTCAATTCACCCAAAAACAAGTACATATTTGAACAGTGAAACAAAGAAAAAAACACTGTCTTCTTCATATTCAAATTGTACCCATCCACATGTCCACTAATCATCATCATCATCAGTTTTTGAAAGCCAGTCAACTGGAATATTAGAGATGCTCAAATCAGGATTTCAACATCCGATACCAATATCCAGTTTTCTGTTCATCTAATCGTCCGATGCTGATAATTTAACTTTTTATCAGCACCTGATAAAAAGTGAAATTGTTTGTTGAAATTACAACAGTTGAAGTCAGAAGTATACATGCACCTTAACCAAATACATTTAAACTAGTTTTCACAATTCCTGACATTTAATCATAGAAAACATTCCCCTGTCTTAGGTCAGTTAGGACCACTACTTTATTTTAAGAACGTGAAATGTCAGGGGCCTGGGTAGCTCAGCGAGTATTGACGCTGACTACCACCCCTGGAGTCACAAGTTCAAATCTAGGGGGTGCTGAGTGACTCCAGCCAGGTCTCCCAAGCAACCAAATTGGCCCGGTTGTTAGGGTGGGTAGAGTCAAATGGGGTAACCTCCTCATGGTCGCTATAATATGTGATTCTCGCTCTCGGTGGGGCATGGGTGTGTTGTGCGTGGATGCTGCGGAGAATAGCGTGGGCCTCCACACGCGATATGTCTCCATGGTAACGCACTCACAACAAGCCACGTAATAAGATGCGCAGATTGACGGTCTCAGATGCAGAGGCAACTGGGATGTGTCCTCTGCCACCCGGATTGAGGTGAGTCGCAACGCCACCACAAGGACTTAAGAGTGCATTGGGTATTCCAAATTGGGGAGAAAATGGGAGTTCTGGAGAATGGAGTTCTCAGGCTAGCAAGCCTCACCCTTTTTCCTCCAAACATAGCGATGGTCATAATGGCCAAACAGCTAAATTTTTGTTTCATTAGACCAGAGGACATTTCTCCATTTCTTTGTCCCCA
Organism: Xyrauchen texanus; assembly: GCF_025860055.1. Taxonomy (NCBI): domain Eukaryota; kingdom Metazoa; phylum Chordata; class Actinopteri; order Cypriniformes; family Catostomidae; genus Xyrauchen; species Xyrauchen texanus. Next base: position 25,748,867 of record NC_068284.1, on the reverse strand, counting down.
TGTGCGCACTAGCTTTATTATGGCAGTTTTGGAGCAGTGGCATCTTTCTTGTTGAGCAGCCTTTCAGGTTATGTCGATATAGGACTCGTTTTACTCTGCATATTGATACTTGTCTACCTTTTTCCTCCAGCATCTTCACAAGGTCCTTTGTTGTTGTCCTGGGATAGATTTGCACTTTTCGCACCAAACTATGTTCATCTCTAGGAGACAGAATAATTCTCCTTCCTGAGCAGTATGATGCCTGTGTGGTCCCATGGTGTTTATACTTGCGTACTATTGTTTGTACAGATGAACATGGTATATACATGCATTTGGAAATTGCGCCCAATGATGAACCAGACTTGAAGGTCCACAATGTTTTTTCTGATGTCAAGCAAAGAGGCATGGAGTTTGAAGGTAAGCCTTAAAATACATCCACAGGTACACCTCCAATTCAGTACACCTTCTATCAGAAGCTAATTGTCTAATTGTCTAAAGGCTTGACATAATTTTCTGAAAATTTCCAAGCTGTTTAAAGGCACAGTGAGAGTTTTTTTATTTGTATCTGGACTTTAAAGGATACAGAGCTCTATTTTTGTTCAATTTAGTTGTAAGATATCAGCTCACTTCTCATTCACACAGTCACTTTTTGGAACCCATTCAAATTAAATATTATAATAGTACTATATCTCAATCATGCACGTTTTGCACTCCCTAAATTCTGATTACACGCACCTGCATATCATTAGTGGCTAATCAAAGACTGCATAAATACCCCGCTTTCACACTCATCCCCGCTTTCATTTTGTTGGATGTTGGTCATTTTAGTTCCGCTTTCACTTGTTGCCACTGGGAGTGTTATAAACATGCAACATGCTCTCTAGTGAGGTAATTAAATGACAGGAGAATGGAGGAAGAGCACATGTTTCTGGACTCTACAGGTGCTACTGTTAATGCTGTTTGCTCAGCAATCATTTAATAAAGATGTTTGAATTATACCCCATCTTGTATTCTGCGTTATTATTATAATACCTGTGCTTTGCAGAGACTGAGATGCTGCTACCGCAGATGATAATAAAAAACGCTTCACTCAGGACATGCAGGTTTAGTGTAAATAACTTGCTTAGCGCACGAAAGCAGGGAATAATGCTCTAACTTAATATTGACTAGACAGATCAGCGCAAATAAACTTTGAAATGAGCACACTATTTAATTAATTAAAATTGCAGCCATTTGAAATGTAATCGCACAAGGTCATATCGCAATTTCGATTTAATTTTTATTAATTTTGCAGCCCTACTCTCCACCAGGCCTTTTGTTGCTCAGATGCAGAACTGAATGCTGCTCCACCATCCTTTCCTTGACTGCTCTTTTCAAGCAAACCTCCATCATGGTGTAAGCATAGATTGGACCCCCCCTCTTTGAGGACTTTGATCATTTGATACCTGGTTGAGAGTATCCTACCAGAGGGGATGGAAAGGGAGATGAACTGTGCTGTGAAATGGAGAGAGCATGGATGTAATAGATGGATGGTTGGTGTCAGTCACAATAAGCCATGCAACCTCATCCAGACCATTGTAAAAACACATACAAATACACAAATCTCTAAACTGTGTTTTGGAATCTGCAAAACAGGCTGTTGTGTCCAGAACTGGCATGAATGCATGCAAATGCACAACAACTGATTTAGTTGAACTGCTACCGCTATATTGGACGTACACAATGTTGAGGCCAGAAAACATGGCAGTAGTGTTTAGTGTGTACTTGAAACTAGCAGTTTAGAAACTATAGAAAGAAACTAGGTGAGACTTTGTGGCACAAACAAATGTACAGTTATCTACAAGAAAGTAGCACACCAAACCAAACTCTAACGGCAGCAAGGTGCTAACAACAGATGCTTCCTTTCCTCACATGTGAGATATACAACAAAACCCTACACTAAAGGCCAAATTATCCTTCGGTTTTCGATGCGGGTATGACATGCGCATAGTATGTATGACACAAATTTCACATTCAGCACAGTATGCCTGGACTTTCCATGTGAAGTGTAGTTTTTGTAATCATCGCTGCATGTGCTTGCCATTGACTGAGCTAAAAGAGTATCACAATGCAATCATATTGTGTATGCAATAAACGAGTCCCTATGGGCTCACGGTAAATTGAGCATACCTTGAAAGGCAGAGATCCCAAACTTGAGCGAGAAATAATGGCACGATGAAAAACTAAGTACACCCTAGCCTAGATAGAATTTGTGCACTTCAGTACACCAAAACATGTAGTCTGGGCTTGGCTAAATTTGTAGATCTTTGCTGTTAGAAATGTGTCTCTGGGGAAGAGATGAGGGCTTACATGTCACAGTCCACATGACACAAGAGAGTTTTCTCTCAGGACACCGAACCCTACACTCTCGGCCCAACACTAATCTCGGCGCCAAGCTTCATGGCTAGGTTAGCAGCATTACGACACACAGTTATCCGGCCAGGTTGCGATTCTCTGTGTATATGTAACAGTCTTAATTAATCCGCTGGAGATTCTCCCTAATGCACGCTCATCCAGCCTTGGCTTTCAGAGTCATTTTAGCCACTGAGCTCCAGTGGCCATCTGTTGTGGAGGGAGGCGTAGGGGGAGCTCTCACTACTCTATGCAGCAATGGCCACTGATCAGGGAACAGGATAGGAGACAAACAGAGAAAAGGAGTCCCTCTTTCATTCATTTACTTGTAGTCTCAATCTATCTGCACCATCTGCCACCCCCTTTGGACACGCCCACTCCAGACCCATTCAGCCAATCACAGCAAAGTCCATACACACTCAAAACCATTAACCTAAAATCAGCCGTGGAGGCTAAACAGGGTCCTTTATGGCAGGCACTGGGCCAACGCTGCACACACAGGAGCTTTCCCCTCCTCCTCTCCTCTTCCCACCCATTCCTTCCTTTCCATCTTCCATCTGTCCCAGCAGCAATATGGTTAACACTGCATCAACATCCCTGCTCCCCCACCCATATATCTCTACACAACAGACATGCATGCACATGCACACACATTCAGCCCTGCACAGGGTGCTTCTATCTGCTCTGATAAAGGCTTGATTGATTCATTTGTGATGGTCCTCAAACACCAACCACGGACCCTGCGCATGAGTCATTTGTCACGATCATACGCAATTCATTTTTGATCCACCGAATTTTGAACCACAAGAAAGAGGTGCAGAGGGCTCTATTAGCTTCCTTTTCAGTAGGCCACTACAAGTAGCAGGTCTGACTTCCGTGGAAATACAGATAAGACCAAAGAGTATGCAGTCTCCATTAGCCTGAGCTGTGTGCATTGTGCATAAAGTGAAGGGGGGAAATTAAAGCTAGGCTAATCATACAGCACCAGGGAGTTCAAAACCAACAATTTAGCATCTGATGCAAACTAGGCTTGGCTGAAGAGCCTTTATTCTCAGATAATTCACCCGGCGAAGGCTGAAAACAAGCCGGAGAGGCGGATGAATTTGAAGGCGTACAGGCAAAAAGGAGGAGATGAATCGCACTTTTGGACAGGCAGTAAGCACAACCAGATGTCCTGCTTGAGATAAAAGCAGATGCACTTGAAGTGAAAACGTGCAGTGTGGAAAGAGCAGCGGGGAGATATCCATTCATTGTAATTTCTGTTCAAGGTTTTCTTCTATTCCATCTAAAAAAGCTAGCTGAATATGCATGTTTCCTTTCTCCTGCTCATAGAGGAAAGCTTGCACCTCCATCAAAGTGTATGGTACATAGAGCTTACTAGAAAGATAGTACTTCTTGAGCTGCTCTTCTCTTCATGCAGATGCTATTAAAGCAAGCAAATATGCCTTGCCATTTACATCTCAACCAACATAAGACACAAAAAACAACTCTAATACAATTAGTTACATTTTAATTTGTTTGCTTTGAAATTGAAAGGAAATACAATTAAACCAGCCAATGCTAGTGTCATGCAAAAAAGGCATATTATCAACTCACTTCCAGAGTCGTACGAGTGCTTTAAAATAATTTGGTTGTGTATTGTTTTAAGGCCATAGCTCGATGAGGGCAGTTTGCATGTATAAAACAATCTGACAGCTATAAAGGTCACTGGCGTGTACATTCCCTGATCACTGATGGATTGTTTGTGAATGGCCAACCACCATCAGCCCTTGTGCATCAGCATGTGCCCTCCAAGCACCCATCCAGCATGGACTCATATTTTTGCAGCACTTTGGCCTTTAACTGCTCAACTCCCTATGCAGACATGATTCGGTTTAATATGCGTACATGTATAAACCATCTGCTTGCCTGCAATAGACAGGCAGAAGTCTGCAGGACACAATGGCTCTTTTGAACAGCACTCACGCTAGAAGCATAGCCTGCACTGATAAACAATGTTTGGAGAAGCTATAGTTCATGAGTCATCAATCTGGAAAAAAATAAAAATAAATACCCAATCAATATGAAAAAGGCAAAACCGATTGGCTGAAGGAATGGCTTTTGCACGTAACGTGTGGGCTTCTTTTCTGCTATGAGGTTCTGCTTTCCCACGGCATTCCATCTTTAACTGTTTTGTACGAGGTGGTTTGACTTTAGTTTGCCCCGCAACTGTAAAACCAGTATCAGATAAAAGATGGAAAAAACCTTTGTGCATTGTTTACATCTACAAGGTAAGAAAATGTCAATATGTATTCTGCGCTTGTTCCAGCTTCATTACTTTGCCTGCATTTCTTCCCCGGTGCCTTCTAAACTGAACTCTTCATCCTCTTTTTATTTAAAGAGGCCTTAATCATGCTAAGAAGTTTGAAGTAGATCTATGCATTTGTCCATTAAATAGTCCTATAATAACATCTTCAATCAGCCCCTCCTTGCATTTGCCTGCAGAAAATGCTCATCAAACCAAGCTAAGCATAAGGACAAGGAAAAAAGAAATGGAGGGGGGAGTGCAAACACAAAGGAATCATGGAAACAAGCCCTTCCAGCTTAGATTTTGCATGCATTATGGCAATGAGACCCTGAAGGTGTGTGCAGCTAAGGAATCAGCTGAGGCAGCAATGGCGTCATCTCTAATTACAAACGCTCCTCCTCCATCTATCCCTCTGTTCTCCTCCTCAAACTCCTCATTGTCTGTGGCCTCCCTCCCTCTGTTTCTCTCAGACATGCCTTTTGAGCTGGCATGCACCCGTTACCCTTGCGCTGTGTTCCCCTCAGCACTCTTAATCTGGCCCTGACCTGCTTTATTCCCCCTGCACCGGCTGCCCACTGGGCCTCCGATTCACAGGCCCCTTTTGTTGACAACCAGTCTGTCTAGGCCTCAGGCTGGGACCTGGCCTGCCATTGTTGCCCACAATAAGCCATAAGCAGTTAGAAGACGTCAGCTTGGCAGCAGGGTTCTGCAAAACCACCTCTGCTGGGAGATCAGCAGCCCAGACAGAGAGGAGCAGAGGAGGACAGGGACGAACAGATAGGAGATGGAAAAATTTAGAGGAGGGACACTGGTGCCAGCACCAACTCAAGCACACAGAGGCCAAGACCAAGAGGCCTGGAGTGAGATAGTGTTCTCTCAATGCAATACAATAGCCTTTTGTTAGAACAGAATGCTTGTCTCTCATGCATTGTGATTATAGTTTTTCCAGTTTAATGACAATCTATAAATATTATATAAAAAGTTGAGATAAAACGTCTCCAATAATAAAGTTCAGATGAGTGCCCTAAAAAAAAAAAACATATGAGACATACCACTCTTATTTCATAAAAACAAGCCAACCAAGATGCATTTATGCAGGTGGTCCCCATGCATTGTTCTTTAGAAATGATCTCTCATGGTCTCACTACTGCAACAATAGTGACTGATTAATCACATCAAACTGACCAATCAGGTCATTCAGGTGTGGAATTATAGAGATACATTGAAAATAAATTTGACCACTGATAAATTGGACCACCACCTTGAACATCTTTTCCATGTGTGAAAACCAAAAATATTTGGCCAAAATAAGTAAAACTAGTTATTTCAGACTGAACTGTTTAAATGCTTTCATTGACATTCACATGTGCACACAAACTAGAATAATAGGAAATGCTTTGTAAACAATACAACACAACGCACTTTAGCTGGGCTCTGTGTACAGAGAAAGGTCTATTGCCAGACATCCATTCATTAAAACAGCCCTGAAGCTCTCAAAAGAGCAGCTCACCAATGACAATCTCTCTACACCAAGACAGGAGGGACACAAACAATTGGTGCACCAACAGTGCCACAGAATAATTTATGGAACACATTCCTGTCCAATGCAATGTTATCAATGGTCGAAAAATAACAAAACAAAAAACACCATTCTTAACTATGACAGCTTAGAAAAAGTGCTTTATGTGGAGAATTTGATTATAAATCTAAAGCAATGGAAATAAAAATAAAACATTGTAAATGTAATAATTTAGATACAGATTCTCCTAGTACTATATATGTAGGCTTAGTGCTGGGCAATAAAACAATATAGATGTATATCACAATAAAGAAAATCAATGATAAGCTTTTGAGGAATTTTCAATATCTACTGCGTGTCACTAAAACACAAGCAGTTCGGCTTTCTCAGGCTGCGTTTACACTGGGGCGGACGAAATCCGTTCAAAGGCGCTCACAGCGCTAGGAGAGAGCTTGCTCCGCACCACTGCCAATCCTACAATCCACCTTGCGAGCATGAAAATCGGCTTTCATAGCAACGAATTGAAAATGCTCTCAGCTTCGCTCAACGCGCCAGTGGTAACGTGGGTCAGAGTGGATGAACTTGCTAATGCTAGTTATGCAAACAATTATGTTTACGTCAGACACCGGATTGATTCAATCCACACCGCAAGACTTCATGACAACGGTTTCGCCTGCTCATCGTCTCTAGTGAAGAGCGCGACAGAACAACAGTGATGTGGACAACAGCTCTGATCTGTCTGCGCTGTAATCTTGAATACTGTTCTCTAGCAACAAACATGCATCATTTATACCTGTCCTGCTCTGCACGCGTTACCTCATTTCCCTGCATGTGTGCAGACTTGAAGCACCGCATGAGTTAACGTGGTTTCAAAAGCACCTTTTGGACCATAACGTTTTTCCCCTTCTAAAATGTATCTTTATTAAATCAGCATGTTACGAGCATTTAATAATAAACAAATCAAATAAACAAATCGATTTCTGTTCTAATTTTGTGAAAATTAATTTGATGTCTGGAATGGATAAGGAAAGACTAAAATTAGATAGACTAGTCTCTCACTTTAATGAAAATATACAAATGTTTTTTACATTTTATTTTAAAAAGTTTTCAAAATGTTCTCTCGGGACACCCCTGAACCCACATTCAGCATCATTCCACAGTCAAAAGGGCTTCTATGCCCCATACTTTAGTATCTGAATCTAAAGAAATAAAAAAAATATTTCGTTTTAATTTAAAAATATTCCAACAAATACTGGACTGATGTCACTATGCTTCAGAACAAACAGATGATCTTTTAACATTCATTTTCAATTGATAAACGGTAAAAGACTGTAAAATTGCAGACCCCATTGCTTTGGCAATCTCTGGACCCCCTGTGCAGTTTTGTAGAGACTATTTTGACTGTTTAGAATTGATTTGTTCTTCTTTTCTTCTGTCAACTTTGAAATAAAAAAAGAAAGTGCAATGTGTAAACATAGTGATAAATATCAATATCGAACAATATGAAAAAGATTATCATGATAACAATTTTGGCCATATCGCCCAGCCCCATGTAGGCTACACAAGCACAACATTAAATTCAATAACCTTGTATTTTTATCCAACGCTTTGACAATGCAAAATTGCACCTCATTCAGTCTTCATGAGGCTGGAACCACTTTTGAGGGTCTGATCACCAGCACAAGTGATTTAAAAACAGCCTTTGGCTGCCTCTATCCAGAACATCTGAGTAGCATTTGGACTGTTAGGATCCGTCCTACAATGGCAGCTTGATTACAAAGTATGCCTCCTTTTCTTGAGTGTCAAAAAGGAAAAGGCCATTTGAAAGGCACTTAAACACAAATTATGTAGATTTAAACTGCTTTTAGTAACCAAGGACAGCAGCATGAATATTCATAAATCGCCCTCTGTCCCTGTTTGAGAGGGCAACCAAAGGAAGGTCTCTGTAGGGAAGCTGGCCAATAAAGTACTTCTGCATGCTCGCTCGCTCGCGCTCTCGCTCTCTCTCTCTCTCTCTCAAGTTTGTTAAACTTTGCATGTGTCCTGCTGGTCTAAAAGAATGGCTTATGTTAAAAAGCATGAAGCATTCTCACAAAATTTACAGAAGCTCAAGATTCTTGAAACAAAATAAAACTATAAAGCTGCAGTACGCAGGCAACAAGTAAAGCTCACACAATACAGTGTTTCTCACCTCAGTCTTTTGCCAAGGTCATTGCCATCGGCAAGCCAATCAGGCCAGAGACATTGTGGGGCTGAATACAGAACATAGTCACACAAAGGGCCCTAGCCGTGCCAGCTGGACCCTTCGGAACTTGGCACCACAGCGCCTGGGTGCCTACCACCATGGGCAAGCTGGAAAAACCCACCTCACTAGGTAGAGGCAGAGCCTCTGGAAACCATGCACATCCATAAACTCCAGGGCAGAGAAACACAAGTTCAGTTTAGAGGATGAAAATGAATCTATCAATTGTGTATGTGACGGAAAACAGGATAGAGCCAACACCTTTCTCTGGCCTGCATCAACAGCACTTTGGTGATTAGACGACCCAGCAGAGCCTGGCAGGCATTTTGATGAGCCATGGGCAATCTAGCAACAAACACAAAACATACACTCTTAATCCGAGCATACTGGTGCCTTCTACTGACCACCATGAGGGAGGATGAAATGTACACCCCACTCAAAAACGACTATAGGGCAAGTCTTCTGGGTTTCCCGTTACATTACTGACAATATACTATCAACATGCCCTAGCAGGAAAGTGCTGAGAGAAGCAGATAGGGCCATGAGTTTCATACATGTGTGTTAGATTCAATGAATTACAGTAGAATTCAATCCTGAGATGTTCTATTATCCCATGAGGTAAGCTGTGGAGGTCCTGCCCAAGCAGAGGATCTGTTCAGACAATCTCCGATAAAGGCCAAGTGAAAGCTTTATGAAATGGAAGCCCGGAAACACATCCCACCACCAGATTAAAATGTCAAAATAACTGCTTTGCAGATGTGGGTGTGTGCAGTTTACGCAGACTGAAGAGGGAAAGAAAATACAAGACATCAAAAACACAAGAACATAAAAGAGAAGCAGGGGGAGTAGGTGATCATTTTATTGACCTCTTCCATATTGTGTGGGGTTCAGGTAGATGGGCTGGAATAGAGGCAGCAACATTACTCATCAATCCAGCTGTGTGGCACATATAAATGGGGTTCTGAGTCAGCAGGAGGCATCTGCCAAGACCCGGAAGAATTAGGCAGGGGGTGAGGGGTCGCAGGACACCCCATCCAGGGCCACGCGCCACATAATGACCAACACACAACTGGCACTGCACTGGGCGGCGATAGGAGTGTTTTAGTATGTGTGTGTGTGTGTGTGTGGCAGAGGAGGGGCATCCAGTGGAATGTGTTACTTAATTACATGGGCACGCTACCTCCTTTTACCACAGATACAAAAAACAGTGTGTGTGGACTTCACAGAGATAGAGAGACAGGAGGAGGGGGGAGGTCATCAATGGTGAAAAACGGGCACCGAGACAAACTCCAGTATTATAATAAGGGAGGGAGTGACGAGAGCTATGGGCAAGACAAACTCCAGTATTATAATAAGGGAGGGAGTGACGAGAGCTATGGGCAAGACATTCTTTTTCAAGGGTAAAGGCAATTCTATTATCAGAGAATCGTTAAAGATCTAATGAGTCTTTCTAGAGGATGGGCCACAGTGCTCACATCAAATAGTATCTACAGAAGCAAAAATTAACAGTAGATGGTGTTCTAACAATGTCACTAACATAAGCATATTTTCCCAAATAAGACTGAGCTTTTGGGCTCTTTGACATTTCCACCAGACACACACCTGTACTTCATAAGAAAACATCAGCGACTGCAGATATTTGGCCATCAGGCACCTGAATACTCAAGAATCTCAAACCAGCATCAACAATTGAAATGCCTCACCAACTAGTACAACAAGCAACAGTAAAGCTTTTCTGCACCCAAGTGCTGATACAGGTGCACAAAAATAAGACCATCCAAGCACTTCCCACCATAGCTGCAGAATAAGACAAAAATAGTGTGTTACAGATGATCCTGCCAAGCTGGCTGCAGCAGACACCGGTGCAGTCTGTCTTGCATGGCTGGGAGCAGGTGCCTGAGAGCTAGCATGAGCTATATCTGACTGGACATGGCTTTATTTTTATGTCCTTATCAATAAGTGGACTGTACGGCCACATGACCTGATAAAACACAGCAGCGGGCAAGATTTTCCTGACTGCCGCAGTGCTGAAGTAGACTAGGGCTGGTGCACTCAGGATATGTGACGATAGATAATTGCTCACATCCAGGTGCATGTAGATTAAAAAATTTGTACAAAAACTAAAAACAAAACAAAGCAAAAACAACCTCAGGACTATGTCCCTACATGCTCCACTCCAATTTATTTGACAAGTACAAGCAAAGCCCCATCTGTGCTATAGCTAGGTTACACAGAACAGCTCATTACTCTCGATCTCACTCATATTATGTGGACAGCATGAGTTATGACCACGACACTGGACTCTGCAACTAAGGGTCATGGGCATGAATCTTTATTGAGGTACTGTGTTTGGGTCCTTGAGATGGTGATGCCAAGTGTCAATGTTTCAAATGGGGGATTTACCTATTATCATTGTATACCTGAAGTCCATGAATGTGTGCTTCTATTAATCAGACACTAGTTTAAGCAGGCATAACCTCCAACTGTGCCTTCTAGACTAAAATTGTAATTCTTTCAGCAGTATTAATCAAATTCTGTTTGGGCTAATCCCAAGGGAATGCATGAAAAGCCAGTTTGGTAAAGGAAGCTTAAAATAATAAGGGGATAGTATGGGTCAGTGCAGGCATAGCAGGGACACGGTCCTTGTAGTGTGGTTCAATATGGTGCATCTTAGCAGTATGTGTGGGGGTCCTGATTTGAGCATCTCTTCCTTTAAAGTTGCCTCTGGGAAAGAGGAAGTTTTTAATCAGTGCATAATGGCAGATCCATCAGATATGCTAATTAGAGAACATACCTGAACAAATATCCTCAAGAGCAGTCTCACACATCTTAACTAGTCCCACCCCCAAAAATTCACATTGCAGCAAAAGTTTAAGTTTACTGAATGTAACATGTATATACTTGCAGTGCACTATGCCCTCTGAAATAAATGGATTCACTGCATATTCTGACACAACATAAACTCTAGTGTGTGTTTGGAAGAGACTAATATATGCTCTTTAGTTTAAGATCTAATAACGATAGAGCCTGACCAATGATGGATTTCAAAGACCGATACCGATTTTAGAGGGGGAAATTCGCTATCCGATATGGTGGCCATTATAGCTCATTTTTGAGCTGAAAAAAAAAAAAGACCTTTTCTATGAGAACTGTGCACAGATTCTGCACCAATATGACTATGCAAAGGTACTCAGGAGTCTGCTTTCTTAAATATATTTATTAAAGAATATATACATTGTCAACAAATTCTAGAAATAAACACTAAGAAAATAAAGAATAAATAAAAATACAATAAATATCTAAATAAACATCAGGGGCCGTATTCACAAAGAATTTTATCTTACCACTAGGAGTACTCCTAAATCGCACTAAAATATTTTAGCTAGGAGTTTTCTCTTAAAAGTTATTCACAACGCCTTTCAGACCTACTCTTAGTAAGGAAAAATGACAACTCCTAAACTAAGAGTGAGTCTTCGTTGCTATGGATGACGTCAATTCTCATGCACGAGCTTCCTCGCAATGATCACGGTGATTGGTTGATAGATGACAGGGCCATCATGCGGAACATAACACAGACGCAACAAATCATGGAATTACGACATCTAAATATGTCTATGTGCTACACAAAATAATAATAGTAATGTCATCGAAATGCATATATAATGACATGTTTGTGCAGGCCCCAGTGTAATTCTAAAAAGGCAGAGAGAGAGAGAGAAAAGTTGTGAATTAAATTAAATTAAATTAAATCAAGGTAGCCTAATACCCTAATGAAAACCGCCACTTGCCTAATAATGAAAAACGACACTTGCATTAACACTTGCTTGGTTAATTGACATCCTATTAGCCTAAATAGACTACTTAAAGCAAGGAAATGTTGCTCCTATTGAAGTAATGTAATAGTTGAATGACGGTGGATTATGAACTCGCCAAAACGGAAAAGAAAGCCCAACTGGACACAGGATAAGTTACTGCTGCTGGCCCAGTTGGTGCTGGAAAAAAAAAACATAAAAGGGAAATTCGGCACTGGGATATCAAGCAAAACTAAGCGTGAGACATGGGAGAGGATTTGTTTGCAGATCAATGCAGCATTCCCGCTTGTGTCGCTGGACCCGGACGACTCGCGAGAGGCGGTGATATGCACTACAATCGCAGTCGAGGGTTGAGATTGCAGCCTTTAAACGGGCAAACATGGCAACAGGTAGGCCTATAATATTAAATATATAATATCATTATTGTTTCATGTAATTCTAAAAACGTCCTGCTTGTCATGAATGTAATGAATTATGAAACAAATGTCATAAACAATATGCTTACATTAAAATGTGCTTTTAAGTGTTATGTAGGCAATGCTTTTGAGTTGGTGACACTTTCCATGTATGTGTTAAGGAGGAGGATCAGCACCTAAGTCACTGAGCCACATTACATCGGTGGTGTATAGTGTCATTGGGTCAGACACCAATATAACGGGCCTTGAGGGTGCAACTGATCCGGCAATGCAGCTGCTAATGGAAATAGAGGGGTAGGCTATGTTTATGCAATGATTGCAATACTTGTACATTTTTGGTGATATTTAATGAAGGGCATACAATATCATTATGTGCAAACCACCCACCCACACAAAAAAACTGTGTTCACAAATTATAAGATGTTTTAACAGGCTACAATTTATGTTACAGGCCAAATGGAAGCCCTGGTCCTTCAGGTGCAAGTCATCTTCCTCTTCCTGCGCGTCTTCCCCTGACTCTTACTGCACCTCTTCCTCTTCCAGCTTCCTCTTCCTCTTCCAGCTTCCTCTTCCACAATCCCATCACCTGCCTCTCCCCTTAGTCCTGCTGCTGGTGCAAGGCCATCACCCCTGGAAGAAAAGAAGATGAAAATGGAAATGTGTGCGTTAAAAAGGCAGAAAAGGGTCCTTGATGCAAAAGAGAGGCTAATACAATTAAAGTCTGAATATTACACTCTAAAGATTGCAAAAATGCAAAGGGAATAAACACACTTAAATTGAGCAAAACTGTGTCTTTACTCATTTGTGCATATGTGAATATTTACCCAAAGTGTGTATGGACAAAGTGATCCCTGAATGCCAGTCCACATTGTTCCACTTCATCAACAAATTGGTTGTGTTCATTTTCATCATCATCATCATCGTCAAACTCATCACCATCTCCTGTCTGTGGTATGTTCCTTTGCCGGCACAGGTTGTGAAGAAGCGCTCACACAGTGATCACTTTACTCGTCTTCTCTGGACTAAGGCGGATTTCACTATGTAAAACGTGGAAACGTCGCTTTAGTTGTCCTATCCCCCTTTCCACCACACTGCGTGTCTTCTTGTGTGCTCTGAAACATACAAGGAACAGTAAACATTATTGATTTAACCAACAACACCAAGAGCCACCACTATAATTTGTAATAAGCTTTGACATTGTGGTCATGCTATTGAATTATGGCACCTAAATAATATAGCCAACATGTGCACTTACCTATTGTAATTTAATTGTGGTCCCATTTGTGGATGGAGGTAAGGTGTATGGAGCCACGACTTACAGGGATAGCCACTGTCCCCCACCAAGTGACATCCAGGTGGCACATGACGTCTCTCAAACAGTTGCCTCAGACCACTCTCCATCAATATCCTCGAGTCATGAGTGGATCCGGGCCACTTTGCAACAACATCGAGAATTGTGAAGTTTGCATCGAACACAATCTGGGTATTGATGGAGTGGGTTTTTTCCATTCACAAACACGTCCTCATCCTGACGTGGTGCAATTATTTTAATATGTGTCCCGTCTATAGCACCGACCACTCCAGGCACACCGGCAACATCCATAAAGCTGGCTTTGTTTCTTTGGAGTTGGCGAATGTCCAAAGGAAAACTTATGAACTGTCGAATAATATGGGGTCTACAGAGTGCATTGATGGTTTAGTGGATGGATCTGCTTACCGATGGCTGGGATATCGCTAGATCGTCGGCATTGCACAACTGCATTTTCCCCGTTGCCAGGTAGCGAAGTGTTGTCAAACATTTCAATTCGGCACTGATTGGGTTGTTGCGATTAGTTGGCGCTGTTATTGCATCCCTCACAAGATCCACAACAATCAGTATTCCCTCACGGTTAAGGCGGTATCTTTGTAATAACTCCGTGTCATTGAGTGTCTCCAACACACTGCGTCGCACGATCATTTTAAGATCCTTTGTGAATAGGTCTTAGTGAGTTAGGAGTCCTCTCGACTTATTTTAAGCTGTCCCAGACTTAGGTGCTACTTTTAGGGCTAAAATGCTTCGTGAATTACTCTTAGTGAAAAAAATTAGGAGTCCTAAAGTTAGGAGTGACACGCCCATTATTTTTAGGAGTTGCTCCTAAATTCGCCAGTTAGGAGCTACTTTTAGCCTTAAAATTCTTTGTGAATACGGACCCAGTACTGTATGTTCAGTATCAGTCAGTTTCTGACCATTTAAATAAATAAATAAAAATGATAGCTAAATAAACATCAGTACTGTATGTTCAGTATCAGTCAATGCGCCCATGAATGAACCTTTGCCCAGCCCTAATGGCAGACGATTCTGATGTGTGTGCAAAAGATCATAAAAATTCAAGCATGTCAAGTACCTCAAAAACATATGAATATACATAAAAAATAAACCAAAAGAATGCAACATGGCAGACTTTCTGTTGGACAGAGCCTATGACTATGAGGGTAAAAGTTGTCCAGATTGATGAGATCTATATGTGTACAAAATTTGGTGACTGTACGTGAAAAGGCATGTGCTACAGAGCCTCCCAAAATCCAATTTTAATGGGGCCGGCAGAGAGCCCCCCCCTTGACCCCCCTATAGACTTGTTGTCACGGAGAGTAAAAGCTGGACTTTATTTAGTTTCCAGCATTGCGTCTAACCAACTAGGTAACAACGTAGTGTGAAATCAACACTCAATAGAAACAATCCACCACTGCACCGTTGTCTGCTGAGCTGCAAAAAGACAATCTGACAAACTATAGCTGGCTAACATAGCAAACAGATGTGATAAACAAGAGTGACATGGTTCTCAGGGACAGGGTTAACATAATATTAGTTATGTCGAAAAGGGAAAATTATGGGTTCATTGTTTATTAACTTTCCAGTATGTATTTCACAAACTAGTTAGCAACTTACTGTGAAGACACCGCACAACTCAGCTCTGCACTGTCTGCAGAACCACTGTCACCATCAATATTCCATGAGAATATTCCTTGACTGAAGCAACCTCTATGCTTTGATGTTCATCCAAAAGACAGTACTGCACAAAGAGACTTCTAGGTTTACAACTGGGGGAACTGAGGCAGCCGTCCATTGTGGTGATCTATTGACTTCAAAGCCAGGGTGTGTTTGACACATGCACACACTTTTTGAATTGGGCTGAACTCCGAGAGGCTGTGGCACCAGAGGGAGAGGAGGGAAACCCCACAAACTCCATCCCCGTTGAACATTGTGATATTAAGAAGGGATTACATGAAAGGGAGAAAGAAAGAAAGAATGGAATGAGGTTTCACCATCACTCAAGCTGGTTTTGATTTTAGGGTAGTCGAGCCCTGCAGCATCCTGACATGAGTGATGTAACAGTAAAGGTATTTTAGTATGTAGCAAAAAGGCTACATGGCTAGAATAATCACTTTGATAGCCGTTTCAAGTGGTTGCACCAGAGGGAGAGGAGGGAAACCCCTCAAACTCCATCCCCGTTGAACATTGTGATATTAAGAAGGGATTACTTGAAAGGGAGAAAGAAAGAAAGAAAGAAAGAAAGAAAGAAAGAAAGAAAGAAAGAAAGAAAGAAAGGAATGAGGTTTCAACATCACTCGAGATGGTTTTGATTTGACGGTAGTTGAACCCTGCAGCGTCCTGACATGAGTGTTGAAACAGTAAAGGTATGTAGCAAAAGGGCTACATGGCTAGCTTAAGCATTTTGATAGCTATTTCAATTGGTGAAATAGCTAAAAGTGGTTTACCAATGATAGCATTTTAAGTGGCATTTGGCATTGAAGCTGCAGATTTTTTTTAATAAGAACTAAGCCCTTAGGGATGAAGCATGGGATTGGACAATTGAAGGGTCCTGTTGACATGGTCCAATGGCTGTTTAGCCTTGGGGAGTTCCCAGCACTGGGCTTTTGTTATAAAGTGTAGCACTAAGCTCCTCAGTTTACAGAGAAAGGCAGAATTAGCTTTGCCATCTGAGAGGACAATGCAGGCTAGTGTTCAGACAGGTTTGACATTGCAAATAGTAACTTCAGACATGCCAGGTGCAAAATGGGGCCCTTAAATATCTCTATAAATGCACCTTAGCAAAATACACTTGAACTCACAATTCCTGACATTTAATATTAGAAAACATTATCTGCTTTAGGTCAATTAGGATCACTAATTTATTTTAAGAATGTGTAATGTCAGAATATTAGTAGAGATTATGATTTAATTCAGCTTTTATTTCTTTCATCAAGTGGGTCAGAAGTTTAAATACACTTTGTTAGTATTTGGTAGCATTGCCTTTAAATTGTTTAACTTGGGTCAAACATTTTGGGTAGCCTTCCACAAGCTTCTCAAATTAAGTTGCTGGAATTTGCCCCATTCCTCCAGACAGAATACTGAGTCAGGTTTGTAGGCCTCCTAGCTCACAAACGCTATTTCAGTTCTGGCCACAATTTTCTATCAGATTGAGGTCATGGCTTTGTGATGGCCACTCCACTATCTTGACTTTGTTGTCTTTAAGCCATTTCGCCACAACTTTAGAGATATGCTTGGGGTACTTGTCCATTTGGAAGACCTATTTTCAACAGAGTTTTAATTTCATGGCTGATGTCTTGAGATGTTGCTTTAATATATCCACATAATTTTCCTTCCTCATGATGTCATCTATTTTGTAAAGTGCACCAGTCTCTCCTGCAGCAAAGCACCCCACAACATGATGCTGTCAGGATGGTGTTCTTCGGCTTGCAAGTCTAACCCTTTTTCCTCCAAAGATAATGATGATCATCATGGCCAAACATTAACATTTCTGTAGTCTGGCTTTTTTATGGCGGAACAGTAGCTTCTTCCTCGCTGAGCAGCCTTTCAGGTTATGTCAATATAGGACTCATTTTTCAGTGGATATAAACACCTCCAGCATCTTCACAAGATCCATCCTGAGTGGCATGACGGCTGCATGTTGTATATACATGCATACTGTTGTTTGTACAGATGAACGTCGTACCTTCAGGCATTTGGAAATTGCTCCCAATGATGAACCAGACTTGTGGAGGTCCACAATTTGTTTTCTAAGGTCTTGGCTGATTTCTTTTGATTTCCCCATGATGTCAAGCAAAAGTTTGTGAAGGTAGGCCTTAAAATACATCCACAGTTACACCTAAAATTTAGTACACCTCCTATCTAAGCTAATTGGCTAACTGTCTAATGGCTTGACATCATTTTCTGGAATTTTCCAAGCTGCTTAAAAGGCACAGTTATCTTCTTATATGTAAACTTCTGACCCACTGGAATTGTGATATAGTCAATTAAAAGTGAAAATATCTGTCTGTAAACAATTGTTGAAAAAATTACTTGTGTCATGCACAAAGTATATGTCCTAAACGACTTACCAAAACTATAGTTTGCTAATATTAAATCTGTAGAGTCGTTAAAACAATAGTAAGTTTTAATGACTTCAACCTAAGTGTATGTAAATTCTGACTTCAACTGTAATCTTAACACTTCAAACTGTTTCCTTATAACAGCAGCTGTATACATGGTACATGGCACAAAAACAGGCCAAATCATATAAAACTATGACACAGGTGAAGATGATGTGGTCTTAAGCCACAAAGGAAATAGTTACCAGTACACGAACAAGCATTATGAGCTTGACTTCCTGTGCAAGCAGCTTATTGAAACCAGGCTCCTTCACAATGCTATGGAAGTAAACACCAACCCTCTTAATGCTATAACTCACTGTAATGTTGCATTACCTAGGCATGGTTCTTTTACTTTGTTGTTGACTGGCTGTTCTTGTGAAGGATATTTTCTGGACTTAAACTTTGAGTCAACAAATAACCATGTATATAAACCCCTGAAAGCTTCTAATATCTCACGACACATTTCCAATCAAGGTAAAAGATGAACAAGTCTGAGCCATTCCAAGTTAATGTGGGCTCAGTGTTGTGCACCGTAGAATAGCAAGGCTAAAAAAATATTACAGGCCTCTCTACCTATTGTTCATTTCTGTACACGCACTAGGGCATTGTCATCCTCAGAAAGAGATAAGCATGGTGGAGTGGGGACTGAGGGGCATCTCCCTGTTGAAACTGGAATGGTAATGAGAGACCACGACTACAATCAAACTGAATTATCCCAGACAGGCCTCTTCAATCACTGGATGATTTACCCCACTGACGTTTTCTCTCTTTTCCCCTCCTCCTTTCTTTTCTCCATCCCCTTCACCCACCCAATGATGGATAGCTGTCATGAATATTCCTTTAAATTCATCTTTAAATGAAACCCCAACCCCAAGAGGACACCTGTTTCATCCATGAGAGCAGTGAGTGGTGATGAGACCAGGGCCACAGCCATTGCCTTTCATTAGCTAGTCTTTGTGCTTTCCTGTCATGGTCACAATGATCCACCATTTACTGCTGATGAAAACAAATTGGGCACCGGGTGCTTCGATACAGCCCCAGATTGGCTAGCTCAAAATACAGCAAGACAAATCCATTACTCTGGAACATCTTTGGAATGGTAATGGTTTTATAAAGAAGGTAATGTCACACTACCAGCTCAATGTCAATATCTGAAATCAACGTGAGGGAAGGCAAGACCAAACAAACAATTCTCCAATAAAGAGCCACTGTTAACATACTTTGCATTACATTCATTATAACATTTAGAGTTATGGTAAAAAAAAAAAAATAGTGTTTAATGTATCAGTAAACCAGGACAATATACATTTACCCATAAACCTACAACAGGGGTGGGCAATTATTTTGGTACAGGGCCCATATCGGGCATTAAGTTGTGCATTGGGGACCACATTGTACTCCTTTTGAGATACAATGTTCCACATTGATTTGGTTCTTGTAACTTTTAAGCCCAGATATGTATACGCAATTTTCTGAAGTGTATATGTGACGGATGGGACAATTCTGCAATTGCCTAAAGTATTGTATTGCTCTTTTTAATCAGGCATTAAAAAAAATAGAACTTAACATTTGTTGCAAAGTGGGCCAGTTTACTTGTTTTATTTTCAAAGCATTACCCCTTCACTTGCTAAAAGGGTCATGATGCAGGTCTTGTTAATGTTTTGGCTTTCCATTTAGCACACAATTAAATATGACAGGATAAATTACTATGATAAATTATTACTGCAAGAGTTAATTTAAAATACAATTTTATTTGGCCTGACCAATATGGGATTTTTGACACGATACCGATTTTAGAGGGAGAAAATATTGGAAAAACCAATAATTTGAGCTGGAATGAAAACAGACCTTTTCTATGTGGATTGTTCACCGATATGTCTATGCAAATGTACTCAGAAGGCTGCTTTTTTAAACAAAATATTTTTATTAAAGAATATTTGAAATTGTTATTATACATTGTCAGCAAATTCTAGAAATAAACACTGAAAAATAAAATAAAATAAATAACTATATAAACATCAGTAGTACTGTTTAGTATTAGTAATGCCAGTCAATTATTGGCAGGTTGTAAAACAAGAAGCATTTACACCTGCCGAGACAAGAGATAAACAGCGGCAGTGGTGTTAAACCGTATTCTGGTATACAATTTCAGGGTAAACTTTCAACAGTGGAAAACCAGACTTTATAATATTACATTTTATAAATGCAACCACTGGAAATGTTGAAGGAGGTACCAGTTAGGTGAATACATCTTTACACTTTAGCGTCCACTCAGCTGACAATCAATGAAAGTAGCTAAGTGGTTAAAAAGTTAGCTATAAGCTCATTGTCACGGAGAGTAAAAAATGGACCAGCATAGCATTTCACCAACTAGGTAACAGCATAGCGTGAAATCAACACTCAGCAGACACAATCCACCACCGCACTGTTGTCTACTGAGCTGCAAAAGGATGCTCTGATGTTAACCTATCAATCTGCTACATTACTTACTGTACTGACAAACTATAGCTGGCTAACAGCAAACAGACATGAGTGACATTTACATTTATGCATTTGGCAGACGCTTTTATCCAAGCGACTTACAGTGCTCTTATTACAGGTACAATCCCCCTAGAGCAACCTGGATTTAAATGCCTTGCTCAAGGACACAACGGTGGTGGCAAAATCATCTTTTAAAAATACCTCTAAATAACATTCACTGAATTAACAGGACAAAATAAATGTAATTAAGTTTAATTCAGTAAAAAAAGAAATCACTGCAAAAAATCCTATTGTTATCATGTTTCTTTCTCTTGTTTTCCATTTAAAATTGTCTAAAAAACTAAATATATTTACTTGAGAAGCAACATATAAGATATTTAGACTTGCTTTAAGAGAATGTAATCTTAAATATAAGCTATATATAAATATAAAGTGTATTTATTCACTTGGTTATACTTCTGTGAATGCAGTAAATGACAAAAAATACTTCTTTTCAAGATCTATTCTCTAAAAACATGTATATGCTGCTTCTCAGGTGAATGTATATTTTTTTTTTTAAAGGATTTTTAGAAATGTTTAAATATTTGCTTTTAAAAAAAACATATTCTGCAGTATAGCTGCTAAAGAAAATTTCGATATTTATATTGGAAAACAAGCCAAAACAAAATCAGTGTATGAAGCGAAGACTACCCTCTCTCACCTTTCTGTTCACTTCAATCCATTTTTAACTCACAAAAAAACTAACTCATTCGTATTAATAAAGCTGCATATTGACAATTTTCTTCACGATAAGAAATGCACAGTGACATATATTGTGATTCAATAAGTCGCGAGCCAACGCGTTATAATCTAGCTGCAGCAAGTGTGTGCTCGAGGGATGAGCGTCCCCGCAACAAAGAGTGCATCAGCCGGGTACAGTTTCAATCTCTAACCCCTAAGATCTCTCCCCCCTCATAGAAGAGGCACTGACCCCACAGAGAAATGCCAGTTTCAAAGTTTGTAGTTATTTACATGATTTGATTCTGTATTAAAGCTATAATGCATTAAATATAACTGCATTTAAGATGCAGTGCCTTTAAAGAGCTCCGCCTCCGCTTATTCCACAACAAGTGTGCTTCTGAATTTACTTATTTGTTGTTTTTGTATAATTCTCTCATACTTTGGGATCTACATCACCTGAAGCTGTTTGGAAAGTTTAGAGTGAATCTGGACTGTGAGCTGTGTAATTCTTCCACTCCACAGTCAGGTGTGAACTGCTGTGCTGTTCTCGCGTCATCATACAGTTTATTGAGAAGTTTAATCTTGAAGAATATTTCTAATGGTAGTATAGCATGTTTGCTCATGACTTACTCATTAACGCTTAACACTTAACACTTGCTAGTTAAAAAAAAGAAAAAATTATAATCATATTGCAGTACAAATCACAATATGTTAAAAACAATCACAATCAGATTTTTTTGGTACAAATTTACTTGAAGACATGATTTTGTGAATCGCAAAGGGCTGTGCATAATAAATTACTAGGCCTATACAATCTGTTGTCACACTCTTATAGCACACACGGGACTCTTAATGCATGTTTCAGTGCTCTTCGAGTGGTGCACAATATGTGAGAGGTCTGCACAAACACCATCTCAGATGTTGATGCTTGATAGCATATAATTGTTATAAGCAAACCAAACCAAGTCAATAACTGTAAACTATAGACAAAACTCAAGAGAACTGTCTTTTTGTCTACTGAAGACTGTCACTGGAATAACTGCAGTATTATCTAATAGACTAATAGGCTACACTATTCCTTAATAGGCTGTGTAGTTTTTTAGTTTCTCTATTTTACAATGAAATAATTTGTAGTTAAAGTTTTGTGTTGCTTTACACATAAGGGTCCTCCCAATAAGTTCCACACAGTGAGTTATATACACTCACCTAAAGGATTATTAGGAACACCTGTTCAATTTCTCATTAATGCAATTATCTAAATCAACCAATCACATGGCAGTTGCTTCAATGCATTTAGGGGTGTGGTCCTGGTCAAGACAATCTCCTGAACTCCAAACTGAATGTCAGAATGGGAAAGAAAGGTGATTTAAGCAATTTTGAGCGTGGCATGGTTGTTGGTGCCAGACGGGCCGGTCTGAGTATTTCACAATCTGCTCAGTTACTGGGATTTTCACGCACAAACATTTCTAGGGTTTACAAAGAATGGTGTGAAAAGGGAAAACATCCAGTATGCGGCAGTCCTGTGGGCTGAAAATGCCTTGTTGATGCTAGAGGTCAGAGGAAAATGGGCCGACTGATTCAAGCTGATAGAAGAGCAACTTTGCCTGAAATAAACACTCGTTACAACCGAGGTATGCAGCAAAGCATTTGTGAAGCCACAACACGCACAACCTTGAGGCGGATGGGCTACAACAGCAGAAGACCCCACTGGGTACCACTCATCTCCACTACAAATAGGAAAAAGAGGCTACAATTTGCAAGAGCTCACCAAAATTGGACAGTTGAAGACTGGAAAAATGTTGTCTGCTCTGATGAGTCTCGATTTCTGTTGAGACATTCAGATGGTAGAGTCAGAATTTGGCGTAAACAGAATGAGAACATGGATCCATCATGCCTTGTTACCACTGTGCAGGCTGATGGTGGTGGTGTAATGGTGTGGGGGATGTTTTCTTGGCACACTTTAGGCCCCTTAGTGCCAATTGGGCATCGTTTAAATGCCACGGCCTACCTGAGCATTGTTTCTGACCATGTCCATCCCTTTATGGTCACCATGTACCCATCCTCTGATGGCTACTTCCAGCAGGATAATGCACCATGTCACAAAGCTCAAATCATTTCAAATTGGTTTCTTGAACATGACAATGAGTTCACTGTACTAAAATGGCCCCCACAGTCACCAGATCTCAACCCAATAGAGCATCTTTGGGATATGATGGAACGGGAGCTTCGTGCCCTGGATGTGCATCCCACAAATCTCCATCAACTGCAAGATGCTATCCTATCAATATGGGTCAACATTTCTAAAGAATGCTTTCAGCACCTTGTTGAATCAATGCCACGCAGAATTAAGGCAGTTCTGAAGGCGAAAGGGGGTCAAACACAGTATTAGTATGGTGTTCCTAATAATCCATATATATATATATATATATATATATATATATATATATATATATATATATTCTAAAGAGATTAAGGAAAAAAATAACACTGGTATTGGATCGGGATTTTTCGATACCAAGAAATCAGGTTTCGGAAACGGATCGAGAGAGAAAAATGGAATTGGTGCATAACTATTCTGCTACTATGAAGTCCCTTGTATGTATGCATCAGGATTACTTTCCAATAAGTCTGCTAGTTCTGTGTCTTTCAATCAAAGTAGAGGGCATTCATTATATCAGAAGAAGAAGAAAAATAAGAGATGATGTCTTTTGCACAAAATGTGATCAGATAGTGTTTAATTGCAGCTTTCATGTGTTGTGCTTTAATGCCATTGTTGGAGACTGGTTTTATTCAGTAGATAAGGCAGCACAGTTTCAACACTGATTTACACTTTCTGACATTGCCTGCAATATTCTGCTGCCACAGCAGAAAAAGTGCTTAGTGTTCCATCCCTCGGAGGAGAAATTACACCAGGCAAAAAAACAACAACAAAAAAACAGACTTGAATTTAAAATCAAAAGATACCAAAGTTGGAACGCTCTCGAAACACTTAAACAGTGATTGTGGTGTGATGGCAGAGGAGTTTATCCTCCTTATCACATATTGCCCTTGCATTAGAAGAATTATGTTACTTAAGGATGAGGAACATTTTGAAAACTTAAAAAAATAAATATAATAATAATAATTTTAGAATCGCTGAATCATATTCCTTCCTTTTACTATTTGCTCTTATCTTTGTCTCTGATGAGCTGTTGTGTATTTGTCTTCCCCAGTGACCTCTGAGAATGGAAAAAGAAGTGAAATGTCCTCTGTGTTTGTCTCTGGTGTAGGGCTCAGAGGACATCACCACCACAAGACAAGCTCAGTCCGAGTCGGTGGCCCCAATGCCTCTCCTGCAGCCTAACAATGGCTGCCCTCTGCGCTCTAGGGTGGAAGGCACACAGATCCTGTTACACTATAACAAGTACCACAATCCCCCATTCAAGAGCACATATTCTCCCCCCTCTACCATTACAAGAGCCAAGCCTATTCATCACACTGTTTTCCTTCCAGCACATGACTTCTTTATTGGACCTTGGCAAAGTCAGGTGTTTGAATATGACCTAGAAACAACAGTCTGATCACACACACGGTGTACATTGTGGGTAAAGATCATCTTTGGACATTTCTGTGACCCCGCTCAATATCGAGAACATAAAGCCCAAAGCGACTCAATTGATTCTTGTGCCAGCATTGTAGTTTTCATGCAGTACTGTTGGGGGTTAAGAGAGACTAAAACCAATTATCTGAACTGTTTCTGCTGAGCAGTACAAAAGTCAAACTTCTGGGTCCCATAGCACTGGTTGTGGAGCACATGGTGAATTACATTTCCAGACTGTGTCTGCGAGTAGGTCTGTGAGGGGGCCAGAGGCAGGCAACTTGGGTGCAGGCTCTGAAAGATGTTGAGGGTTGGAGCCCTCAAATAGACCACATTAATCATGACAAATAGACCACATTAATCATGTTTGGAGTACGAGCGAATGGGAGGGGCTGGGGTAGCACTAGGGCTGGGACATATTGCGTCGACGTCATCGTTTGTGCGGCGCACAACAATGACGTCGACGCAAAATATGCGCGTCGATTCGTCGGACCCAAAACAAAGATGGCGGCGCCGGCGAGTAGCAACACGAGTGGCATCAGAAGTGCAAGGCGGCATGCACTCGTTCCTCTAAAGTATGGGAATTCTTTAATTTAAAAGGAAACAATTCCGTGATATGTCGTCTTTGCAAAATGGAGATGGCCTTCCATTCTAGCACCACGGTAATGCACCAGCACCTTAAGAGGCGCCACCCGGTTGGAGCTGCAGATGACAGAGCACCGTAAGTTTTTTTTCAACTCCCCACTTTGCACTCGATGTTGGAGTAGGCTATAATACGTTGTCGACACCTAAAGTTTTCGCTTATATCTATTAATAATGCGCTTACAGCTATGAATAAATGTCGTGAAAAATACATAGAGGACACTGACAACGCGCTGACAGACAGGACCATGCAGGTAACATTTAATAAAGTCTCAACTTTCAAATTTGGTCATTCAAAGAAAATTAAACCATAAATAGTCCTACTATTTTGTGGCTCTTTAATGTGTCGTGACAGATTGCCTCAGTTAAAGCTGCTCGTGAACCGATCATCTTTCCTTGGTTAATTTATAGCATCAAATAGGCTAAACATGAATGTAGCCTACATCAGAAGGACTGTTGTTTTAACCGCGGAAAGATGTCAGTACAGTAGCCTACAATCCATTATTCAAACTCAAATCCACCGACGTTAATCTTCTCTCTCCTGACTACTTTGTCGGTCAAAAATGGCGTATTATGATTGATTGATCAGATCGCCAGTCAAACTCCCGGCAAATGTTTTTTTTTTTTACATTTTATACACCCCCACCCCCGATGAAACCGGTATTACCGGTATTGTCACAAGTCGATTAATCGAAATCGGACTGAAAAAAATGAATCGTTAGATTAATCGATGCATCGAAAAAATAATCGCTAGATTAATCGTTTAAAAAATAATTGTTTATCCCAGCCCTAGGCAGCACCCTCTCTGCGAGTCTGCTGCTGCACTGACGTGTTTGCTGTCAGACCAAGAGTCAGGGAGGGCTGGAAGACTAATGAGGTGCTCCTCTTTTTCAGTCTCTCTTTCATTTGACTCTCTTGCCTGCCTTTCATATTTGCCTTTTAGTTCTGTCGTTCCCCTCTCTCCTTCAACCATTTTCCTGCAGTCACCTGTTCACTCAGCTGCCTGCAAGAAACCGGTGCCTAATCGCCCATATCAGCACAGCCACTGCTGGAAAACAGAGGCCTGTCATTAGGCTATGTTGAAAAGCAGTTAGGCATGGAAAGGGGATAAATATCATGGAAAGCCATTGATATTTATATTTTGCCACAGCCTGAAAGATCAGCTTGTGACACCTTCCTGCAAGCCCTGCTTTGAAAAAAAGGAGCTATTAATATTTCATAAAGAATATCTTTTTAATGTTGAAATAGGGGCGGTGGTCCTGTCCATATAACACAGGATGGCGAACAAATGTAAGGTTGGCCAATGAATAGCCCTTTCATTATTCAGTAGCCAAGTCATTTTTTGCCGCTCATTTTTTGAGTAATGGTTGACAGAAAATGGGGATGAAAATACATGATCCTAAATAAAACGAGAGCATGTTCACCTGCAACTGCAATGTGCTGCTTCCAGTTTTGTTTTCTTTCTCACCACTTGTATTGGCAGTCTGGTTACTCAAGGCAGGCTTTTTCAAAGTTGATATGCTGGGAAAACTGTTGATCAAGAGTCATGTTCTCCATAAGATATGCAACGTCCTTTGTAAGACAAAGAGAGGTCAAGACCATGAGTCACGAAACAACATAGTCCACAGAGATTAGGAAAAAATAAACAATATCCAAGCATTTACCACACTGCAAGGTCAGTATGTGACACCAGAATAATCCTGGAAAATGTAAAGTAAATTATGTTCAACAACAAAAAAACTCAGAACAAACAAAATGTCAAAGAGTCTGATCATGACATGATAATATCAAGTACCAAAATCAGTTGACTAACCAAGATGTGCCAATGTACCCAATCAGGGCACTCTCAGAGCTACGTCTGCTGATGTGTATTTAAGCTTTGGAGGCAATTCATGTTTATTGAGAATAGTAGACTTACAGCCAACAATTAGCATAACTGGGCAGTTCAACCCAATGAAAGACATGAAAACTCAGAGTGCTTATCCGCTTTTGAAAGTGCATGGTGAAGGCTAGAACAAAAAGGCACACAAGATAGTGGTGTCAAGGCATTAGAAGCAGAAAATTCACAAATGTCTGGCTGTATGTTAAAAAATCCATCAGACCTTCAAAAACTCAAGCGGACATTTCTAAAGGCCCCCGATATACTTCCGGCAAAGTACTTCATTCTTCGTGTAGGGATACAAAAAGTTCTCAACAGCCGAGCAACGGTATACTGTTTGCAAACATTCAGGCATCCGCCACACCACTGTTGGAGGTGTTTAGAAGTACATTTAATTATGAGGATGCTTCATGTAAAACCTTAAAAGGAATATTCCAGGTTTAATACAAGTTTAGCTCGGCTGACAACATTTGTGGCATAATATTGATTGTCACAAATTATTTTGACTTGCCCCTCTTTTTATTTAAAAAAAGCTAAATCTGGGTTCCAATGAGGCACTTAAAATAGAAGTGAATGGGGCCATTCTGTAAACATTAAAATACTCACCATTTCAAAAGAATATACACAAGACATAACATTATGCATGTTAACATTATTTTAGTGTGATAAAATCACAACCTGTTCTGTGTAAATTTATAGCCAATTTTACAACTTCGTTGCCATGACGATGTAATATCAACAATCCCTAAAATGACTAAAAACGATAATTTAAACAACTTCACAGCTCAAATAATACATTGATTTTAACAGAAGAATTACAGTAATGTAAGCGCTTTAAAACAATTAAACATTTCACATTTCTGTATTGGAACCCTCCAAACATGGGCCCCATTCACTTCCATTGTAAGTGCCTCACTGTAAACTTTTTCGTTTTTTGAAAGGAAAGGACAGTCAAATCATAACTATTTTTGTGGTCAACATAATCAACATTATGCCACAAATGCTGTCCACTGAGCTAAACTTGTATTGAACCCGGAAAATTCCTTTAACTAATGTGACATTAAAATGTGTTAATGACTTTTCTCCTCATAAAATTAGGCATATTCACCCGAGTTTGGTAAAAGAATGTTTTAACCACTCAATGATTATTTAATGTAATTTTTGACTGACCTTTATTAGCTGTTGGCCTCAAGGTAGGTGGAGCTCCTACTGATGACATGGACCAACGGCAGTAAGGAGGTGTTCAGCAGCCAGTTTTTTCTTAAAAGTTTGCCCAGGCAAGCTGTTACGAACCACAGAATCAAATGCAAAAACACCTTTTTGGCTAGATTTTGTCCTAAATTATGTCACACCCATCAGTTCTTTGATTTCGTATGAAGTATACCGGGGCCTTAAAGCAATAGTTCACCCAAAAATTATTATTATTCACTTACCCTTTCTTCAGCAGAACACAAATGAAGATTTTTTTTTTAGAAGATATAGCTCTGTGAGGTCCCTATAAAGGAAGTACACGGGTGCCAGCACATTTGACAGTCCAAATGTCACATTTAGGCAGCATAGAAGTAATCCACATGACTCCAGTCAATCAATGAATGTTATATGAAGCACATCGATTCGAAAATGGGATCTGATGCTGTTTGAAATGGCCAAACTCTCGTGTAACATTCGTTCTTCTGTTGTAAATAAGCTTCGCTTCTGAATTCTCCAATGAACTCCCCAGCGAATTTATGCTTTGCATCAGCTGCTGGCAGGAAGCGCTTTTTAAAAATGTACAACGTTTAATTAGCTATATATTTTTAACACAAACAAATAGCTTGTGAGCTCTATCTTCCTCTAAAAACCTACGTTTGTGTTCTGCTGAAGAAAGACAGTCATGCAAATATGGAATGGCATCAGGGTAAATTAATAATGAGAGAATTTTAATTTGGGATGAACTAATCCTTTAAGGGTCACAAAAAAAAGGCAGGCCAAAACTGTTCAAATCTTTGCAACGGCTTCAGCTCTATTAGGTGTGCCAGCTTCACACCTCGCTCTAAAGAATATGTATCCTAAAGTTTTAAGGGGTGGACAAATGTACACACAAGCTCTGTCATCAATCAATTTTGTCCTTTTCTCAGATCAAATCCGGCCTTTCAACCAGTGATCCTCATGCCTAAGTGAGCCAGACAACTGGACCCTGCTCACAGCTGCATAAATACTCATGGTCAGGTTGACTTCTACCATCTGGGTGTAAATCCAATTCAAAAGGCAGTAAAATGGCTGTCTTGGATTTTGAAAGTACCCTTATTACCAACTTGAGGGTCATGTTGCTGGTGGGTTTTGTTTTTTCAATATCAGCACGAGTGCTTTTTAAATGAGGTCACATGGCACCTGCCATGATTGCGTCTTAGGCACAAACCGACAAAATAAAGGTTACTGAAAAATAATATGGAAAAATGAACAGGTAAAAATCATTAGCACAAGATAAAGCTATTCAATATGCAGAGATCTTTAAAGCGCACAGTGCTAATGGTGGGGCCTTGGCTAACCAGTGTTATTGGTTGCAGGCAACAAGTCAAGCTAAAAACAGAAACTGCAATAGTAGGGTTTGTATGGCTAGGATAAACACATATGAAGTGATGGCTTTAAAAAGTCAACAGCAGCCCATATGATATTTGCATAGAGGTTTGCTTATTGCTAACTGCCACTGACTGGGGCCTCTTTCTTTCACCCTTTGGCAAGATATTTGACCCCATCTCCAATACACATTATCCGTCCTCTCTCGTCCAGACTGAGAAAATTAAGTTTCCAAGCGAACTGGCCACAAAATCTCCCCACACACAAAATCTCAGCTGGATGAAAGGCCTTCTATGGGGGAGGGTAGCTGCCTGAGTGCTGCTTGAGTTTCCTGTACTCTGAGTTTAGTGTTACAGGCCCAGATGTAAGGATTTTCCTCCACGTCTTTACAAATTGAAGGTATGGGCCGTCCTCTATTTTCTGCCTGGCTAAACATACCTTGGCATAGTATATTACTACATTTTCTCTGTTCAATTGCACCTCCAAACCAATTTTCCCCTCCCTCTGTTCTCACTTGGTTGATTTGCCTTCTCCTTTCTCCCTTTTTTTTTCCTTTGGAATTCTCTTACATTTGTTAGGCAATTACAGCCAAATGAGGCCCTATTAAGGGGCAGTCACACTACACTTCGCGCTCCATTCACTCCCATTCAAACGCATCCGAATGCAGCAGAGCAGAAATGCAAGCTCATGCGAAGAAATTTAGTACTACGCTGCATACCAAAGTTCAAGCTTGGTGAACTCTGAACCATGAATTCGTATGACAAGTGGACACGTGACCAATAGGAGACTGAAACGTCACACGCTAACCTCTTGGCTCAATTCAAATGATTCTTATTTCAAAGCAGCTATTTTTATTGTCGCAGGAAAGTGAGTAGACATTTTTTGTGATCTATTAGTTACTTACACTGGAAGTCCTCCCGCTTGACATCATATTCTGGTCCGTTACGTTGTGCAAAAATGTTTTGCATGCTCTATGCCTAGTGTGACCACCCCTTTAGGCATATCTGGAGGCCCCTTCTATAAAGAGAAGCAGCTCTCAGTGGCCTCTATCTCTGACAATCACACCCAAACAGAGACTCGGGCAGGAGGTAGAGGCATGTCCTTCTCAGCGATAAAGTAAAAAAAAAAAAAAGGTTAAAGCAGTTTTAAGGGCTTTGAAAAATGTATCTTGTGCAAGTCCAAGCTTTAAAGGCTCATCAAGTTATATTCCACTTCTCCCAGTGCAAAAAAGCATAAAAGTTCCAATAAAGATGAAATATCGACAAAATAATCAACCACTGTGTGCAGAGATCAAAGAGGTAAAGCTTCTATCATATGGGACCTTTAAGAGCCAGCACTTTAAAACTAGGATTACAAGGGGCAATAATGAATAATGAGTATATGTGTGTGTGCATGCTTCTAAGTGAGTTTCAATAAAATGCAGATAAGCTGCAGCAAAGAGAGAGTGGCTCACATGACTGTGCAGCCCAGCTGCACGTGGAGCAGAGCAGGGCATGGACTGGAACCTCGCCCCTGGCTCAAAATCAGAACTCCATTTTGCAGGCATGACCAGGAGTGGAGATCCTGAAAAAAAGGATTTCCCCTCACTCTTCTCTGAAGCAGACACATCAGCATCCAGCTAAGACTCCTGCACTATGGAGTGCAACGCTGATAAACTAAATCAGATGGTATCAGGTATGTTGCAGCAAAATGCAAAGAGGGCAAGGTCGCAATTGATTTTCAGTGCCTGGGCAAGTGCCAAATCCACTGAGGGGGAAAACACACACAATGTAGCATACCAATATATCAGCTTTTTATGAGCATGCATTCAAAAAACTGTAAGCTACTGTATGTGGCAATGCTTAACTTTTTATAATGCTTTTGCAAGTCTGAGCTCAGCGCTCAGAAACAAGGACCTGATCAAAGTCTCTGACAGTTCTTTTGTCCTAGTATGCGGCAAGTTGTTTTTCACCTTGCTCCAGTCATCGCTAATTAGCTGACAAGCCAGCTAACCACCCTCTCTCCTATTTCCAAATTAATTTCCATCCTTTGATAAA
The DNA here is from genome assembly GCF_025860055.1 of Xyrauchen texanus. Taxonomy (NCBI): domain Eukaryota; kingdom Metazoa; phylum Chordata; class Actinopteri; order Cypriniformes; family Catostomidae; genus Xyrauchen; species Xyrauchen texanus. Next base: position 25,716,918 of record NC_068284.1, on the reverse strand, counting down.
CACAAAGGGGAAAAAAGTGTTTAATGACCGTATCCTTCAAAACTAAGAGTGCTAATAAGTGTGAAAAGGAGATTTAAGTGATTTTCTTTTAGACTTGCAGGCATGGAATTAATTACCTTGATTAAATATTGTCTGTACGGCTGATGAAAGATAGAGCAGAATTAGCGGTCCCTTGTTGAACTTGTATGGTGCTGAATGAGATGTGTCCCGATTACAAAAAACAAAATTATGGCAACACTCAAAGGAAACAAAGAGCTAAAAACAGGGCCACTGACATCACAGAGCAGCCATGAGCCTAATGTTCAATGGCTGCTATCCACCAATCTCATACGCAAACTGGCCTCAAACTATCTTCCACAACAACTTTTTCAAATAGAGCTCTTCCTAAAGCACATAAACAGACATCTGGGTTCACAACTTTCTCGAGCTAGGTTTGTTGCTGCGGGCTCGTCATCACAACAGAACGGGTTAAAAGTGGCGTGAGACACACTGGTGTGTACACTAAGAATGTTATTCAATAACTCACAAGCTAATATCTGGAAAAACAGCATATGAACACACAACCCGACTGTCAGCAATGGTGACTAGATTTAAAATTATTGTCGCAATCAATTATTATGCATTATAAATAGGGTTGGTTATTCAATTCGATTCATATATTTCAGTAAATGTCACTTTTGCTTACATATTAAATAAATTCTCACCCAGCTAATGCTGTGAATTAAATAGGGGACCTTCTAACTAGGTACAATTTCAAAATATAAATGTTACTTTATTAATTTTTTATAATTTGTCACATTTTAGCCTTTTAAAAATTAACAAATCAATATATTTCAACAATAAATATGACATTATATTGCATATATTTTGTAAAATTTGTAATGTTTAATTTGTACTATTTACCAGCACTTCTGTAAACAGTACAAATTAGCGCATGTTAAGGAGCAAGACTCTCATCTGTGCTATGCCTGATTACAATTAAATGTTTCTATTTATTTTGTTATTATGATCAACAACTATCTGTAAATAACAAAAAGAGAATTAAAAGAGACATTATTCAGTGACAAATCGGTTGCGTCGATTTAGTCTTTGGACACACATTACACGGAACAACTTTTACTCTCAACATACAGCCTTCACGTACTTCATGTTACAGCCCTCCACTTTCACTTCAGATACGATGAAGTTGGCCTGTGTTACACTCTACACCAGAAGGCCTGGCAAAAGGGGCACTGCCATGTGGGACAACAGACATCCCTGCTGTGCTTCTTATCATGCCTTTACCATGTACCATTTGGATGAAAATGAGAACGATTTCTTCTCATTGTTGTGAGTAAATTATAGAGTAAAAGATTGATCCATGGCTTTTGAGGATCTATATCAAATCAACCACATTTGTCAAAAATGTTATTTTTTTGATTAGCCCTGGTTATAAATGTGTATAAAAACCTCAGAACTAACAAAAACATATTTTCCAGAGTGAATAGTATTGCTCCTATTGGCAAAAGGAGAGATCATGTCTCCAAAACAACCCGAGACCTTCTGAGTTACTTGGCAGAAGAGTAACATTACTCAATAGACTGCCTGCCTATATTTTACAGAGGCACTACCCAACCACTCTCTGGCTCTTCCAGCCCTAATCCCACAAAACTTTTGCCTCCTATCCAGAGTAGGTTTAATAAAGGCTCTTCATCGCAGCTTTGTGCTCCGCTTTGAAGAGATAAACTCTTAACCACCTTCCCACCCTTCCAACAAACACAACGGCAACCCCCACCACTCTGTAAATGGGGGGAGCTGGGTAACAAAGCATGACCCAATAATCCTCAAGCCTGGCTCAAAGCTAGAACCTCCTCTTTAAGGACTTTATAAGTCACAGAGACTCTGTGCTGGGATGGTTACACCAACGAGAATTAATTTTTCTGATCAAATCAAGTTTCCTGTAGGAAGCTATTAATATTTGAGGCAGAAAATCTGACCAGTGAGCCTTCAAAAAGGCCAACAATGAATTTAGCATCTTCGCCACCCCCAGGCTTGGGTGTTGCTATATGGCTATGACTTCTGGAAAGAGTTCAAATTATGTTGTGGCTTACTGGCAAACTTCTGTGTAAGCCTGACTTACTGTCAGTAAGCCTCTGTGAATGAATCTTCATGAGCTTTCCATTGGACGTGCTGAATAACCGTTAAAAGTCGTTTGCACTTTGTTGTGGTGTCTTCGTGAGTTATGAACAGGTTTGAAGGAAATGGAGGCATTTGGTGAGTCAATGGTAAATCAAGAAGGGAGACAAAGAGAGTTTATTCAAGCATGCACGGGTGGATCTTGAGTAGTATTAAACAGAAGACACACACCCTATGTTTACCATTTAGAGATCGCTCACTGTTAAGGACATAAGCCTATCAGATGCACACATTGCCAGTTTTTAGTTCATGTATCCATCAAAACCCACACACAGAAAACAGAATTGAACCAGCTTTATCTATTATGTATTAATTAGTGACCCTCTTTCTGCCTGAACTTTCAAGAAGATATTTTGTCCATTGGTTTAACAAACACTTAAAGACTAGTGGTTAAAAAAAACTAAATATCAAGTACATGCAAAAATGTCATAGCTTACTACATTACGATTGCCCACGTTTATGAGATTGCATATAATTAACCGTATTGAACAAACTTAACATAAAATAAATAATGGTCAGTATCTTGGTTTCAATGAAAATAATTTCGACAACCCTAAAAACATGATAAAAAGCCAATGTTTTAATAGCCTATAAAAGTTACAAGTGATGGAGGAGAGTCTCAAGTGTATGGTACCTTTTAAAACACAACATATCTTAAAATGGTTTTGTTTAATGTAAAAAAATGAGCTACATTTTCCTATGATGGGAGCATTTCAAGGTTGCTATATAAGTGCCCGCATTATTTCATTACAGCTAGGTTATCACATTTCCACTAACAACTGGCCTTTTAAGGTGACACAGTGGATCTTTGTGAAAATAAACGAATCACGGCTTCTTTATTGAATTAGCTATATGTATACTTTTACTACTCTCGTAACACCATCAATTATTGGAGATTTGGGGCTTCCAGTAACAGATATTTTAAGAAAAGAAAGCTTACATTATAGGAGAACTGTAGCTGGTCTTCTAACTGACTGATTTTCTTTTTTTATCCTGCTAGTATGTGCTATAGGCCAAATATTTAATAGTTTGAATGGGTTTGTTTATCTTAAAATTTTCAAACATTATAAAAATGTCAGACTGGGCCTGGCAAGAGATAGTTTACCAATGGTGCGATTTTACAGCTTGAACTGAGCACTTCATCCATCATTTTGTGTTTAGGAAACCTACATGAGCTATATCTATTTAAAAGAAATCACTTTTCCCTTTCTTCTCGGTGGTATTTCACCAGTATGTTTACTGAAGTGAAGTGAAAGGGGGAGGAAAACGTACAGACATTTGGGTAGCCATTAAAACTGCCTTCGTGATTCTAAATACCCAGGCATTTAAGTGTTACCTTTACTAGTTTCCTCCAAGTAGTCAGATTAAATGAGGCTTAGAAATGCTGGTACGCGTTTCTATGTTTTAGTATAAAACACGTATTTGCACATGCTGCTATTCGACGACAGTTAATACACAAGTACTGGCCGGATAACGTGAGAGGTAGTGAGCTATTGTGCTGTAGCTAACTACAACCCAACGGCAAATTTAAATACCACAGATTTACTAATTTAAAGGCTTTTATCAAGAAAGGACCATCAAAATAAAACGGGCGAATGTCAGAAATAATGTGGGCACATGCCTTACCACTTAGTTTACAACGGCAAATGGGCGTCCTTTGTCCTGACTAACCAGCAAATAAACAAAAGATAAGGGATTTGGATCCAAGCGGATTGCCCAGGACTTAATTATATCAAGAGACCAAACAACCGTCCAGCAACCACACATGCCCCAAAGCTAATCCCCGAAAACAACTTTGCGAAAATATCACCGACAAAGTGACAACGCAATGAGCTACAACATATTCATTGTGACCACCACGTTTGCCTTTTCTTCCCCCCGACCTAGGAAAATCGTTTCCGTTTTGACAGACCTCATTTCGATCGTTCAACTGTTCACTCTTTAGTATCAATTTGTGTTGATTGACCTTTCATGTAACCAATAAAGCATATGAGCGCTTTTATCATGTCTTATACGAGCAGTACCACAATTTGAAAACGCCGATTCAAATAAAGTCCTCATTGTTGCCCAGCATCCAACATGCCCAACGGGAAGCCCTTCGTGTTTTAAACGTGCGCACCCGTTTCTTTCGCAACACGACAAGCGGCTAAATGTTCCCTTTATGAAGGGCTTGAAATGAGATGCGTTTACTTTATCAACAAAGTTACTGGATCAATGTTTCTAACAATACCACTTGAAAAACATATTTTTACTCGTACAGTGAATTTGTTTGAAAGCGAAACAAACCAGATAGGCTACTTCAAGCGGGCACAAATTTTTCTGGACTTTCAAGTATACAAAAAGTAACTTGCACGGTCAAATCGACACTTACCGACTTGTAAGACATTGTCCACACAACCGGTTTCCAAAAGCCGTATTCCCCGGCGGAAAGGCAGTCCATCTCCGGTGCCCCCCGACCCTGCGCTGCCGGTTGTGTTCGTCACCCCTCCGGGAACTGAAGCAGATCCAACGGAGGAGCTCGAGCCCACTACGGGACCCTCTTCACTTGCCACTCGGCACTGAAACGACGAATACATACATATTTCCCTTTCGTTCCTCGGGAAAGACCAATACACGATACGACGTTGAACTGGTTCGGGGATCCGCTCGAAGCGCTCCTCCACCCTCTCGAAGGCCCATTTCTCCGCTACGGCCTTAGCAGCGCAGTCCAGTAGAGATTCAGGGCAACGTAAGCGAGAGTTCGGAAATCCCGGACCAGGCCCCGGACCCGGTCCTCGAGGAGCGGGACGCAAACACGGACGCTTGCTGGCCGGGGGTAGAGAGAGGTGAAGCGGCGGCTGGGGCAATAGCTCTCCACGTCCCTCCGCCATGACAACCAAAAAAACACTGACGTGCGGACCGTGGCTCTCTGCAAGCGCACAGACGGAGGCGACGCACAACAGGAGGGTCCTGGTGAGAGCGGAGGTTCATACGTCACGACCAACAACAAACACGCTCGAGCCAATCGCTAGGAAGTGCTGCACCGACAGCGAGAGAGCCGAGAGGGTCCTCGCTGCAGACTGTAGCGCGATGACGTAGTGGATGTTGGTGACATAATGGATGTTTTGGTTTTTATACCTTACACTGAGTACATTATTACTTATGCTGCGTTTCATTTAACTCGGAATGTCGGAATTTCCAACTTCCTACTGGGAAAATTGTAATGGAACGCCACTAGTAATCGTAATTCCAACTTGGATTGTCATGCGGAAATGTTATACTCTAAACTGAATTTCGCTGAGATTCAGGTGCTTGGCGTCACACAATCATGCAGGCACCCAGGAAGATGTACAAAATAAAATAAGTCAATTAATCAATTCTCAAGGGTTGTTATTTTCATATAAGGTAATTTCTAGACCATTTTCAGTTACCTGTTTCTCCCAAAGAATTTGCAATAGTTATGGGTTCAATCCCATTAGGTGTTCTTGTTTTATTAAGAGATGCTCAATCTCTACTTCCAGTATCTTTGAGTTTGGTTAATACTCCTGTTGGTAAATTGTGTTTTGCTTCACCCAACAAAAATAATAATGTGACTACATGATGTCTAATGCCCACCCTGGTGACCAAGTATATGTCTGTTGATTGATGCTGTCAAAATGAATGAAAGTTTTAGAAAATTACATGTGCAATACCAGTCAAAAATGTGCATGACTACTAATTTGTTTATTAAAATTACTTTCCACATTTTAGAATAACAGTAAAGTCATCACTCCTATGAAAGAATGGGAGTTAAGAAGTGACCAAAAAATTATAAACAAATCAAAATGATTATATTTTAGGTTCTTCAAAGCAGTTGCCCTATGCCTTGATTGCCACTCTTGTCATTCTGTCAAATAACTTCATGAGGTAACTGATATGCTGAGCACTTGATTACTATTTAATCATTTCACTTGAAAAAATCTCTCCATCCAACCACCCATCCATCCATATATCCATCCATACATACATCCATCCACACATCTATCCATTCATCTATCCATTCATACATACATACATGTAAAGTATTTTTTTAAGTTACTAAAGGAATAGTTTACCCAACAATTAAATGAATCTTATCATTTACTCACCCTCATGCCATCCCATATGTGCTTGACTTTCTTTCTTCTGCAGAACACAAACACAGATTTTTAGAAGAAAATCTCATATCTGTTGTTCTATAAAATTCAATTTAATGGTGACCAAAACTTTGAAGTTCCAAAAAGTGCATGAAGGCAGTATAAAAGCATAAAACTGATTTGATTGCTTCAGAAGACATGGATTAAAACACTGGAGTCATTAGGATTATTTTATGCTGTGCTTTTTGGAGTTTCAAAGTTTTGGTCACCATTCACTTCTTGGCGTTTGTGTTCTGCAGAAGAAAGTCATCCAAATCTATGATGGCATGACGAAAAATAATGAGATAATTACATTTTTTTTGGGTGAACTATTCCTTTAATTTGAAAAGTATATTTATGTGTACTGATTTAAACAACAAGCCTTTGGATCAAAAGTTTTTAACATCATGAGAAACATTCAGATCAATTTGTCCAAACATTTGGCTGGTAATGTATAAAAGAGAAGCGCATTTCTCTTATGTATTTTCCCCTGCTGAGATAAACATTGTTTATATATATATGTGATTGTTTATATAGATACAGTGTGTCTTAACTGTGTCTGAAACTGCATATCATGAATGCTTTGCAAACCCTTTAAGAACACAGGTCAGTGCTTATATATAGGCTTCAAATGTTGATGAAACTTTGATGTCGAAATATGAAATATTTCTTTATCATACAGTCTAAACTTTTAAAAATGCAATAGACATCATGTTAATGTAAATCTCTCAAATATTATTAACTTTCTCTCCCCACACACTTCTGGCTTCTTTTTGCAAGTTTATTTCTCACCCTATTAGATCCCTTCTACTTTGCTCTTTCCCTCTTGCAAGGACTTATTACTGTTTTGGTGAACTGAAGGATCTTCACCTCAAGACAGCGAGAGACTCCTGCAGCCTGATTTGTTGTTTCTCTGATGGGCTACAACCTCTTATGAGCTCTTGGCCAAGTAGTTGCTTTCTTGTCAGTCACTTAAAATGTTCCCACTTCATTGTTTTCTTAAAATTTCATACAGCATAGAAGCTTTATAGATCCCACAGATTTTCAAGAAAGAGATTGTCAAAGTGCAGCTGGTAGTAATGTTACCCACAACAATACATGTGATTCTCTTTACTTTCTGCAGACTGTGATGTCCTGATTGTTACCTAGACTAGCACAGCTGGTCACCAGCATATGTTATGTTTTTGTTGCTGGTCGTTTACATGGGAAGCTCATGTGCTATATGCTTATGGTGCATTCGTAATTATGAGTGGGAGACTCCAAGTAGGTATAGCTGCAGGCTGAAGATCTCCAAATGAGGGAGGAATCTCAGAAAGTGGGTGGAGTTAATTCAGAAGGGGGCAGGGTTTCTCCAATAGGGTGCATCACTTCCACAAATGGTTAGGGTTTAGGGAAAAGTTTAGGTTGGGGGCTCTCTATGTCTTTGCTGGGGTTTGGAGCTCCCGCCCCTTTTTGGAGCGCTACATACTGCTTTATCCTTCTTGGAAACAGAGCCCCAACTTTCTGAGTTGGCGGCATTTCGCTTTAAGAATCAATGTGGAAGCCAATTGTTATTGGTAATAATTCAGTTTTACTTGAGGATTTTGACTGTGCAGTTCAGTTTGTATGCAGGGGCCTACCTGGGCTTTCATGTGGGAGCAGTCGCGGTATTGTCCAGTCGACGTTCCCGGGAGTATGTAAACATTCTGCAGGAGACGCTTATGTAAACATACAGAGGGTGCACAATGGCTAAACCCATCCATTTAGTGCATGATCATCGAGTGAATACTTTCTGCTCTCACCTCTTTTTGGAGCTCTGCATGCAGCTATATCTTTCTCATAAAACTTGCCAGAAAATAAGAATAATTTACATTTTACACTTTATGCATTTGGCAGAAGCTTTTATCCAAAGCGACTTACAGAGCCCTTATTACAGGGACAATCCCCCTGGAGAAACCTGGAGTTAAGTGCCTTGCTCAAGGACACAATGGTGGTGGCTGTGGGGAGCAAACCAGCGACCTTCTGATTACCAGATTACCAGTTATGTGCTTTAGACCACTACACTACCACTCCAGTGGTTAATAATTTAGCTGGTTAATGCAGTAACAAGCAATCCCCTTTTCTGCCCAATTTTGGAATGCCCAATCCCCACTACTCACTAGGTCCTCGTGGTGGCGTGGTTACTCACCTCAATCCAGGTGGTGGAGGATCATGTGACTCAGTGTGAATGCCACCGTGGAGACTCCCAGCATGTGGAGACTCATGCTGCTCTCTGCAATCCACACACAGCTTACCACGCGCCCCATGGAGAGCGAGAACCACTAATCGTGACCACGAGGAGGTTACCCCATGTGACTCTACCCTCCCTAGCAACCAAGCCAATTTGGCTGCTTAGGAGACCTAGCTGGAGTCACTCAGCACACCCTGGATTCGAACTCGCGACTCCATGGGTGGTAGTCAGCATCAATACTCGCTGAGCTACCCAGGCCCCCAGCGACAAGCATATTCAACCATACTACATTTGTCATAATTATATGTGGCTGCACAAGAATTCAAAAATAGGTATAAAATACGATTTTCGACCACATACGTATGAAGTTCCCAAGAGGACTTGAGTGCACCATTAAACTAACTTAACCAGCAACACTTTGTTGATTAACCAGCTTCACCAGAAGAGACAAACTGACTGACGAACTTTATCAGAAATTGTGAACCAGCACTAATCAGCATTAACCAGACAGTACTAACATGAAAATTCATGCTGGTCTTTCCAGCATAGTGCTGATCACCTGGATATTGTATGTAATCTTACATTGAAAATATATTAATTTAGTTATTTATTTATTTGCTTTTTGCATTCAGAGAATTTCACGATGAAGTAAAATATCATGTTTTGAAATAAAAATAAATGAGGTTAAAAATCGACACCTTGATAATTTATTTACATGTATGCTCTTCCATCAAACTGACATAACAATATTTGGCTCTAAACATTTTTATTTGTTTATATGTTTATTTGTTTGCTGCCGCTTAGGAAACCAGAACAGAAGGTGTGGGGAGAAGTAATGACAGGACTCTATTTTACTGGCTGTCACATCCCAGCATGCTCACTGCTGTCCAGTCGGATGCACCGACCGAAAGATGACAAGCTGACAACTCAGCACACAGGATACCAGGCCTCTAATGACATTCTGTGGGTTCTCTGTGTGAGTGTGTAAATCTCTGTATGTTTATATGTATAAGCATGACAGTCTGGATGTGGGAATCTTGTCACTTCTGGTGCTTTTCAAAGTACCATGGGGTCTCAGTATACAGAAATGTCCTTGTGGGCGGAGGCATTTTTTATGCACAGCACCCCACATACCAACTGCAATTATTATGGAGGTGCATTCACATGGAGGTGTATCAAACACAAAAGCTTTGTTCCAAAACCTAATGAGCTCCCTCCGGAGGCATCATATGCATGTTCCCGACATGAAGGCAGTTCAAAAAGGTAGATAACTTAATTATACTGCCTCCTAAGATATTCAGTTTTGGCCATATTCTAAGGCAGCATCATGTATGTCCTTTGCACGGAAGTCAATCCTAGAATAAACCATGATGAGCCTGGTGAAAAAATAAATCTAAGATGGCAGCTGAAGCGAGATACATTTTTATTATAAATGGACTTATAACTACTGATATAAGTATCAGTTAACTACTGAAATGTATTGATAAAAAATATTTAAAGTAATATATCTATTTTAAGTATTTTCAAGACTATTTTACTCAAAAGTATTTAAGCATTGTGTTGTTCCTCTTGCATCAACTGCAGTGAAGTAATTTATGACTCAAGTCTCCAATGTGCTTCACATGAGGTGTGCTCTTTGTGTAGTGTGTTGAGTTTGTAGAAATCTTCCAAATTGCTCACTTTATAAGGTTGCAAGTTAGTTAGGATGCTGCCATAGAAGTCAGCTGCCACATAGACACGAGGCAGCGAGGCAGCTCTCTAGATTTTAGAACAGACCCAATATTTTAATGCTATTAGAAATGTTAATGAAAAAATACTTATTACATCTAATTTGAGTATTTCTAAACCCTATATCTCAATTATTTTGCTCAGGATCATTCATCTGGGGGAATGTTGCCACATCAACACAAATTGAACAATGGACCCAAATATAATGGTGGTGGATGCTACCAGTTTCCAAGGCAACAATTGTGACAGATTTGGGGGAGACAAGACAGGTAATTGGAAAAAGATTGATGGGGTACAAGAGAGTGGAAAAAATCCAAGCAAGTCTCTCTGGGAATAACAACAATACAATAAAGGGGCTTGCATCCTTTTAAGCCATCGGCAGCCCCCTGTCCATCTATTTGAGAAACAGGCACAATGCTATGGTCTCAACACATCTGTCATTCTTTCATCGTTTCAGAGTAAAAAAAAAGTCTGAAGTATCAATCCATTCACAAAGATTGTTCACAGGCTCTACATGATTTAGAAATGTCCTGTCTGTTGTTTTTGCAGGATTCACTACCATGTTTTACAGTATGGCAAGCAGTCATGGCGCTTCTTCCTCTAGGCTGTATTTAGACTTGGCAAACTCAACTCAACTGGGGTGTTGCTCAGCCTGACACAGTGTCTAAGAATGTTAAGAAGCCTTTAGGCTTAATAGTTGGGACTGCATCACTGACGGCTTATGTCAGTCATTTTCAGCATAACTAAATCTCCTGGGCTTGGGAGTGAGAAAACCAGTGAGAGCGGTAAGGGGATGGACTAAAAACATGTTGAAATCTTAAAGAGTGTATTGATTGGGGGCCTGGGTAGCTCAGCGAGTACTGACACTGACTAGCGAATCCAGGGCGTGCTGAGTGACTCCAGCCATGTCTCCTAAGCAACCAAACTGGCCCGGTTGCTAGGGAGGGTAGAGTCACATGGGGTAACTTACTCGTGGTCGCTAAAATGTGTGGTTCTCACTCTCAATGTGGCATGTGGTGAGTTGTGCGTGGATGCAGCGGAGAATAGCGTGAAGCCCCACACACGCTATGTCTCTGCGTTAACGCGCTCCACAAGCCACGTGATAAGATACACAGATTGACGGTCTCAGATGTGGAGGCAACTGAGATTCCTCTGCCACCCGCATTGAGGCGAGTCACTACACCACCACAAGGACTTAGAGCGCATTGGGAATTGGGCATTCCGAATTTGGGGAAAAAAAGGGAGAAAAAACATTTAAAAAAGGAGAGTGTATTGTTTGTTGGAGGCTTTTGACAGTATATACATCCTCCCTCCATATGTGATGATGTCAGCAGGATCGGGGCTGTTTGCGGCTTTTAGCCGTGCAGCAGTGAGAGAGGAAAACAATAGCAGTGTTGATAGAGAACCTAGCTCCCACTGTAGGGCCTGATTTTTATCTGTGTGGCAGTATGGCGGCCACCTCCCCCAGGCTCTTCTTGTCATCGGTCTTTGCAATGTTTATTAAATTGAGTCAGACTTTAGCAGGAGAGGAGAAACTTACTCACCCATGTGAGAAAAAATGGAATTACCTAAACCCTTTGTCTCACAGAGTGTGGCTCAGCTAATGTCTCGGAGGCATGCTGGTCTCTTCACAAAGACTTTACCCCACACAATAGAGAAGACAGCACGTAGTTTGGCGTGCAAAACGTATTAAGCCTACCTTCTTTGTTTCCTGTGGTGAGAGGTTTTTCTGTCTCATTTGATCTGTTTGATTGGGCAGATAAGATGTCTGTCAGGGTCAGATCAGGCTGAGCATTTGTTGTGCTGACAGTGTGATGATTGAGACATTGGCGTCAATTAGGTTTTTGCGTATTGGGCAAGTTCTATTATAGCACAAGAGAGTGTTACTTCAGCAGTGGGCTTCCTCCCACAAGTGTGCCTCTGTCAGTTCCTTTATTCTCCTTTGCCTGTGTATTGGCTCACTCACATGTTCTCCTCAACACATTTCCAGCCTCACAGGAGCTACATTTATGACACAGTCCATACTCATCCACTCAACCCCCCATCACCGTTCAGTTCTGCAGTGTTTGCACCAGACGTGACAGAAGCTCTCATCCCCTCTTCACACACCCTCTCCCTCTTTCCTCTTATGTGCTGGTGCCCTCTCAATGTTTTCTTTCTCTCTTTTACCTTCCTCCTTCCCAATCTCACTCTTTGTTGTGGCCTAAAGCTATTTAAGGGTGCAGGATGGAGCTGTTATCTTGAGATAGCCCAGGACAAATAGTAGAAGTGTTTACTGTGGAGGCACTAATATGTCCTTTGGGGCTAGGCATACGGCTTCAGGAAAAAGACCTGCTAAAGACACTACAGCAGGCCTGTGTGTTGTCCACTTTACCTGTCTCAAGAATCCTCAAATATTCAGTAGCTACAGAGGGAAAGGAATTAAAATTGTGCCATTTAGTTAGTTTGCACACATTTTACTCCAAAGGCTATTTTTGAAAGTCGATTTCTGTATAAGCACATTCCTTAAAGGGGCAGTTCACCCAAAAATGGACCCTTATGTTGTTTCAAACCCTTATGACTTTTTTTTTTTTTGTTTTGTGGAACACAAAAGATGTAAAGCGGATTGACAGCATCAGTCACCATTTAATTACATCTTATGGAATAAAAGATGGAATGAAACTGAATGGTGACTGGGGCTAACAACATGAGGCTACGTAAATGTTGACAGTATTTTTATTTTTTTATTTTTTGAATCTCCAAACTATTGGACATTTCCAACTTTTTGCACAGGAACAAAAATACAGTTAATTGAGCACACACTGACCATTTGCAAGGTTTATGTGTGTTTAGCAGGGTATGTTGTCACACTATATTGGGTTGTCAAAATGGCAATTAATCAGCCTGTAGGCCAATAGCCAATTCAGCAACATTTAAACTGTGAAACAATTGATGAAACAGCACACATTTAAAAGATAACGTACAAAAACATCAAAACATTGTTTTGGCCAACTAATATTGTGATTAATAAATTGCATGGATTTGTAATATTTAAAACATTTGTGACAACTTGCCTCAGTAAAAATGTGACATGCCTCAATCTGATATTCATGACCAATTCTTGACATTCATGATGAAACACCTTTGTCCTGAGATACAGTTCAACATTTTGGATAAAATCTACCTAAATCTACCTCTATTGTTGGCCTTTGTCTGAATGTATGCTACTTTAGTTTTATTCTGTTCATTTGTATACCTACCAGATGTTTCAAAATATGATGATATTGGAATTTTAGTTTGAAGGATAGAATTGACAAAATATTCTACTTAAGAGGGTTTTTTACTTTTTTACCTTTTTTTGTTTGTTTGTTTGTTTTTATTTGTTTTCCTTATAGCCTTTAAAGAAATAGTCCAGTTTCAAAAAAAGTTAAGCTCAATGAGCTTTTGAGACATCATGTTAACTACCACAAAAATTTATTTCAAATTTTTGCAAGTATAGATCTCTGCGGAACAATAATGGGTGTTTTCCAATCTGTATTCTAGTCTTAAAACTGGGCTGGGCATTTCTAAACTATCCAGTCAAAGTAGGGAATATCAATGTAGTTATCAGTGGGTGTTACCAAACCAGGGTGGGTGTTTCTAAACTATCCAATAACAGTAGGGAATCTCAATGGTTTAAAAACACCAACTGATTGGGAAAAGCCCATTTTTAATCTGCAGAGACATAAATATTTTTTTTTTTTAGTGTGGTCACTCCTTTTGTTTACAAAAAGCAAGGATCAAGGTGAGGCACTTACAATGGAAGTGAATGGGGACAATTTTGGAGGGTTTGAAGGCAGAGATGTGAAGGGTATCATTTTATAAATGCATTTACATTAATTCATCTGTTAAAAATTGTGTATTATTTGAGCTGTAAAGTTTTTTAAATATGGCATTATGTCGTCATGGCAACAAAGTTGTAAAGTTTATGTTAATATCAGATTTTCGCTTTTTGTTTTAAGAAAATATGGGACAATTTTACATTTATTTTTGTGGTAATCAAATTATGTCACAAATGCTATCGATTGAGCTTAACTTGTATTGAACCTGGAATATTCCTTTAATGCAGTATAGATCTTGAGACAACTTCCCAATGTGAAAACTAGCCCTAGTCTCCCCTATTAAAATTTTCTCTCTAACCAGTTTAATGTTTTCCTATAATAATCATGTCCATGTGAAGAGTACTATCAAGCTTCTGTTAGACATGAAATGGGCATTGGAAACAGCCAGTCTCCCAAATGAGCCTCTACACAAAATTGTCTGAATAGCTTCAAAATGGTACGGACAGAAAGCACTGTTGTCTGTCTCACGCCCATGTAGTGTGATTGCTTGGATGTCTCTAATGGTGTTAGGGGGTGATTTTACACACATCAGGCCTCTTGGCATCACTCGCCTCCATGCACTCCAAGAGGCTTATGTGACTACAGTGATATGGGCTGTGGTGGTGGGTGCTCATCCTGATAACCATGATGTGTGTATTTGAGCAAAGCAGATGCCTCAGCTCTATATTATACCTCATTTGCATAATCATATAAGTAAAAAAATCTGCATTAGAATAAATACCACCAAAAGGGCAAAGCTTTAGATGAATGACAATGAGATCAGGTTGCTGAAGATTAGATATTACTTTGGAATGCCACCATGATCCATGAAGCTTGTCTCTATGGATACCAGTCTAGATACAATAAAGATATGTAACCATGAAAATGAACTTACAACAGTGGTGACATACACATGATACTGGGATTGTTGTTGTTTTGTCCCTTTTTGATATATACCAAACTTCATTCTCCAGCTCACTGAATTGTACCGGCACAAGTATCTCCTTTCTGTCTGTAATCTCTGCTGACTCTCCCCCACACCTCACAAATCTGTGTGCTCAATTAACAGCAGGAACATTTACAAGTCTCCTAATTTAAAAAGTTAACAGAAATAACCCAAATGAACATCCACTGTTTAATTTAACCCTCTGATGCACGGTGTCCAATACAAGGGACGTTACATCCAATTAAACCATTAAAAATACATCATTGTGAAAAAGAAAACCATTATGAATATCGGTAGTTATATTCTTTTTTTGGAGAAAGACAAAATATTGTGGTTTTATATAATTCATGCATAAAAGGGTTCAAACAGAATGTTGAGTTTCATCTAGCTATTGTTTGTGTGCTTTGAACACGTGCTAAGCAACAAAACAGTTCAGCATATGTACATTCCATTTACATAGATACATTTGAAAGGGTTCTCCTCATTTAATTTTCCATTTTTAGATTTGTCTGTTGAGGTATGTGGTTTGAAATAAACAACTGGTGTCTTGAATATAAACTATAAGTTTGGCATCATTCTGAGTGTGTGCAAACATTCTTTGTGAGCACAATACGTGCTGCAACCCTTGCTGAACTTTTTTTTCAGCCATTGTTGAAGCTTTCAGAGGTAACATCTCTAGCCCTCTGCTGCCTTTTTGGTGAGGTCTGACCCTGCTGAGAGTCTGCTCTTCACTACTGCATGACTGAAAATGAGTTTGACAGAGCAGAGGAGAGAGTTGTTGCTGTGGAAGCCATGAGTCTGGGTATTGGATACAGAGGTACATCATGATCCTCCTGTGGTACATTGCCAAATTTTGACCAGCTCTATTTTTGGAATATAAATAATGGTTTTAAGATTAACCCATACATAATTTTACTATTTAATGTTGCAGTGTTGAAAGACAACCATAATGATAGACTTTACAATATAATATAATATATAATAAATATAAAGGAGTCTGGAGTTAATGCATTCAGTATCATGAACTCACAACAAACTAAATATTCAACACAGAACTAATAATTTTAGTGTTAATTTAATGTAATTTAAATGTCAATTTATTAATTTACTATTGTTTATTGTCCATTCATGTTAGTTCAAAATGTATTAACTAATGTTAACATATTTATATACTTTGAGAGTATAACTTAATGGTACAAATGTATTAGTAGTACTGTATACAGTAAATGCAGAAATTAACATTAAGCAAGAATGATAAATGCTGTAAAAGTATTGTTTAGTATAATTTGGAATCACATCTATAAAACAGGTGTAACTAATCTTTTTTTTATTACACTGTTTTGCAATTATCCGACTTTCACAAAAGCTGAGAAAATGGATCAGTCTTTCAGCCAATGTCTGGTTGCTTTTTAAATCTTCATGTCTGCCGTTATAGTGGAATCATGTTCTGTCTGTTTTCGAGTCTTCATCATTTAAAGTGTCAAAATTACGATAATCTATTGTTTCCTAAATCCTTTCATCACTGCACACTTTTAAAGATGCATGACGCAACAAAATTTGCCATTTAGCCTTTCATTCTCTCTCTGAAGAAAAACCTACAGAAGTCCAACGGCATGGCAAGCTTAGGTAGTTCTTTGTAAACACAATTAAGCAATGCTGTGAAATCATGTTTAATTACTTTCCTGCTGTCTCCAGCTCTTTAAGGATTTCCTTTCAGACAACAACAGAATGAAGAACCAGCACCAGCCAGGCTGCTTGTTTCTCTACACCTGGGCCTACAGAGATGTCAACATATAAGCAGGAGGTAGTGTTCTATCCAGGTTTTGAGGTAGAGCTTTGGTCTCCACACTGCCCATATACACAGCTACCTGCAATACCACTAATCCACTTAACAACACGCACTCTGAAAGCGCAGTAAATTAAAGATCATAAATCATGCACTTTTCATAAGAGTCTCCATCCTGCCCTTTTACTGCCTGCTACCCTCCTCCCCCAACAATGGCATTGAGCATACACAGGCCACGGCAGCGCTCTGTCCTGTCCATCTTTTGACTGAACATAGTGTTCTGGACCACTGCGTGAAAAGCTGATACCCCTTGCACAGCCAAATGCTCTCCATCAACCCCCATCTCATGAGACCATTGTCTGCTATAGGAACCACCAGATGGCCTGAAACATATCGGGCAAAGTATCAGTTTTACACCAGGGGAAGCACCAGGGATATGCTCCAAAGCAATTATCAACCGAGTATAAATGAGAGATGCATTATATAGTGGTGTGGTTTTCTAGTTTTATCACTTTTGTCTGTGTCTTATGTGTGAAGGTTACTTTGAAGAAATGGTTTATACCTTACCAGACTTGGATGTATTAGAGAGCATTAGAGAGTAAGAGCAATATAGGCTGAGTGGAGAGAGAATTGGGTAGAATGGTGGAAAGGTAATTCACCACTGCATAGTTCGTGGCCCACATAATCTGGTGCTCACTCGCTAATGACTGATAGCATGAGGCAGGCTAGGTGTGTCAGCTCTCATCAGTCTTTCTAATTAGAGATATGAGCACACATCTTTCATAAGCACTCCTTCCACAACACCATTAAACATGCATACACACACACACATACACACTTATGTGCACACAATGGCACATCAGTCCTGCTGTTGTTGCAGCCTCTGTTGTGAATGACCCTAAAAGAAATGCCTTGACTTTGGAATCCAGCCTCAGTGTAATTGGTCTATTCATCATTCTTTAGATCCTCTCGTTACTTCACTGTGGTATTGATAGTCATCTTGTGAGATAGTCTTCCACAATTGCTTATGTCCATCTATTTCTGCATCCTGGCGAGGGGAAGGGCCACTAAACTCTCTCATAGTGGAAGGGTGCAGGGTTGAAAGTTGGCTCATCTTGTTAATTGAGGGAGGAAAGGAAAATAGATAATTCATTTGCAGTATCCAACTCTCTCGTGAAAGCCACTCCCCATTGGATATAACAAGGGAGGTATAAAGTGAGCTGCAAGATTTTATAACTGCCGGAAGTGTATACAAGGAGGACAGATACAAAAAAAATTGGTAAATGCTTGTTGTTGTTGGTTTGTTTTGTTTTTTTGCTTTATATAAATGTGTAATATTATGAGCCTCGTTGTTCATATCCCAATGTATTAACAGTGTGTGAAGTGTAGACACATTGTTGATAAAAGAATGTCAAAGGTGTGGTACAGTGCAAAGTGCATTTGCACAACATACTGTATAACAGCAGTTGTGCTCATGGGAATGCGGTTTGACTCTGTCCATTCACCTTCTTTTCCCCCCACTTTCATGTGGCTCTAAACTTTTCTCTATATTAAAAAGGCAAACAGACAGACAGACAGATAGATAGATCAGAAGAATGATGATAGACAGACAGACAGACAGAAAGACTGGATGGATGGATGGATGGATAGGACAATCAAAAGCCAAAGATTGGCTTTCTGAGGCCCTTTAATTCCAGGAATCTATTCTTTGCTGGGGTTACATTGTCCATCTTCACGTGGAAAGTGTCTTGCTGTATGATCAAGACCATATAGGCAGCCTTACGACACTAGCTAATCTAAGCACAGCTGTTTTATCACACACTGTTCATGACCTATTCTCTGCCTTCCCCCCGCAGGCCTCTTTGAGTGTAAGGGTAAACCAAGTGCCAGACTGACAAATGGAGATCTGCTCCAACAATAAACAGAGGGATGTGTGGACAGAGAAGTCAAGCCTCCGACCAGAAGACAGAGAGCACAGGCTCATTTCGAGGAGGTTACCAGCGGTGCAGTCATTTCACGCATTTCAAGAGATTTTAACAGATCTGTTTACAAAGCAGAGGAGAAATGATTGGGCTCACCGAGTATCCAATCATGGCCAATTAAAAAACCTCTCGGTTAGAAATTCACAATAAAATAAATCTAAATACCTCTGAAAAGAGGGTACTTTTTCCCCTGCAAATTTCTCTCCGGACTTTAATGCATTTCACAGTTTGTTTATTAGCGCGCCAGCCATGTGGAATGCAGAGTAATGGCACCACTGAGGGAACACATTGCAAGGACCATTAGCTAACTGGAGCAGCTCAGACACTGGGTTTAGAGAGAGCTGTCCAAAGTGTGAGACACACATCTACTACACACACACACACACGCACACACCCGCACGCACGCATGCACGCACGTACGCGCACACACACACACACGCACACACATTGTACAAAGTCAAAGAGATTCAGATGTCCAAATCTGTGACAGTGATGTCACTTGGCTGGCTTTCAGAAATCCTTATGCTATGGCTTTTAAAACTTCAACACATCCCGGAGGCAAAAAGCCATGGAGTGGTGTGGAAAACATCCTGAAAAAGTTATTGACTGAGAAGTGGATAATAATTTCCGTGCTCCTCAATAGAGGAACAGTTTGGTATAAAGTGACTTCTTTCTTTGCTGTATAGTGAGTCACAGCACAGTTCAACCCCTGAGCAAAGAGCACATGCACACACACAAGCTCTGTTCCCAAACTTAGTGAGCTGCCTATAGAGGCAGCATATAAGGCATCATCCAGACATTCCAAATGTCTGTTCCAAAAGGTAGGCAACTCTATTATGCTGTGTCCTGTGATTCCTCGTTTTAGCCATATTCTAACCATTGTGCTCAGTGACCAAATATATATAACATACCCCAATAATCAAATCAATACTGAAAAAGATAGTGATACACACTGAAAACATTTTCACCTAAAAATGTGCTTTGTGAGGTAACATCTAATTTAACCAATATGATTCAAGTCATAAATATTATTTAACATCACTGAATCAACTTGAATACATAAGGTTACACAAACAAAACCAATTTTAAGGTTAGATCAAGTAGAAATAGCTAGGGGCAGCGCGGTGGCTCAGTGGTTAGCACTAGCTATGTTTCCATCAAAGCTTTTTTATGCTCATTTTAGGATATTGCATAAAATCTGCTGGATGGAATCACAAGGATGCAAATAAAATGTATACGCTCATTGAGGTGGATAAATGTTTTATTCGATTAGAAGAAATGTGCATTAATTATGATGGAAACACATTTACTGAATAAACTCTATTGAATTTAAAGGGGTCATGACATGAGAAACCAAATTTGCCTTGATCTTTTGGTATATAAGAGGTCTTTGTATCATTAAAACGTCCTGCAAGTTTAATATTTTAAGACGTCCTCCCCATTCTAAACGAATCATTTATTTAATCAAGCTCAAAATACAGCTCGTTCTGGATTCATGGTTAGAAGTGACGTGTCGGTTAGAAGTGACGTAACAGCGTTTGCATATGACCGCCTCCAGCACAAGATAACTACGCTTTAAGCGCAAGACAACTACGCTCATTTCAGTATCGCCGTGCGCCTCACAAGTGTTCAGTCGATGGACAGCGAGCTCTGACAGAGACTACTTGTGCACAGGAAAATTACGATGCCACACAGATGTGCTGTTCCTGGCTGTGGTCAAACAAAACCTCTGAATAAGCTGCCGAAAGATCCAGACGTCAGGGAAAAATGGATGCAGTTTATTTTTTGAGGACGTCCCAGTCACGGCAGTGTTAACTTAAGCGTTTGTTCTGTACATTTTAAGGATGACTTTTTGAGAACAAATCTCAATATGATGCTGGCTTTGCCAGAAAACTGTTGCTCAAAGATAAGTCCATGCCGACTATTCTGGGAACAACGACGACGCAAACTGTAAGTAATCTATTTTAAACTTTAAACTACTTTTTAAAGCGCAATTTCATTCATTATGAATAATCACAGTGTTTTTACTTAGTTTACTTGCATATTGTTCTGGCTGGAGGCGTCAATAATTGATACATAGGCACTGACGTTAGCCAATCATAACAGTGGGCGTTAACACTGAAGTCTTAAATGGAAAACGCCCCCAAAACAGACTGTTTGAATCAGAGGATGAGAAACAGGGTGGGAAAAGGTCATAAATCACTAGATTTTAAAAGTTTTTCTTAAAAAAAAATATATTAATACTATAATTGCACCTAAGGGAACATAATAATACAATAAAAAAAACCATGTCATGACCCCTTTAATTTAATGAAGGAATACAAGATGTGCATCAAAAAAATCATGTGACTGAATAATTAATTCATAACTAGACGAGCCAGCGGACATCGCATTTGAATAGTTGCCCTGGTCATTCTGAAACACCAGTGTCACAAAAAATCCAAAGCCTGCATAGAGTTTACTGAGCAAATAAGTTAAATAACACAAACTTGCACTTTTTCCCAAAGCGCGGGTTTGAATGCAAGGGATGGAAACACGGCTTTATCCGCACACTGTTTTTGCGATATTCAGATTTGTTCGCATAAATTAAATTCACAACATGGATGGAAACATAGCTACTGTCACCTCACAGCAAGAAGGTCCCTGGTTTGAGTCCCGGCTCAACTGAGCCCTTCTGTGTGGAGTTTGCATGTTCACCTGGGTTTCCTCCAGGTGGTTCAAAAACATACATTTAAGTGAATTGGAGACTCATAGGGGCCCCATAGGGGTTGCGCCAGGAAGGGCATCCGGTGTAAAACCTGTGCCAAGTCAAATACGGGGATCACGGATGGTCTGCTGTGGTGACCCCTAACAGGAGCAGCTGAAATAGCTCCTTAATACAGAGTTTACACTAAAGCCCAATTTTCACTCGCCGACAGTTTTGTGGAGATCGCTGACAAAAGCCTGAAATCATAGGCAAATCGGAGCTCGCTCCCGTGAGAAAGAGAACAGTTGGAGAGAAATTGCCAATTCTCTTGGACCATTCATATTACACAACTGTCTGTCTTGTCATTGAAGTCGTAGCATTTTCAGATTTCAATACAAAAAGTGTTTATACTATGTATATTTATGCATATTAGAGTATTATGACATTCCCTTCACTAACATTTGATAGAACACGAAGACATTTTTGTAATTGAAAGAAATTGTTGCTTCTTTTCACCAAAGAATCCATAAAATTTGTTTAAAAATACACATTAATAATGTTGCAAATTATTATTACGTTTTAAATCAAGTGTTTTACATATGTTTTTATTGTAAAAAAAAAAAAAAAGGGCAAACCCCTATTTTTATAGAGCACATTGAAATGTTCACCTAAAAATTTGCTTATAGTAACATTTAAATGAACTGGTTTGTCAAGTCAAAAATATTATTTATCATCACTGAATCAACCTGAATATATTGTTACACCAACAAAACTTGCATTTAAATTCCAGGCTTTCAGTGTGATTCATGTCATTAAGAAAACACAGTTTCACAATGAATAAGACACCCTACCTTTGGGCATCATACATTATGTCGCCATCAACTAGTAATAATAATTGACATTTTAAAAACACGTCCACGCTTGAAAGCCAAAACTTGAAAAGACACTTAATGCTCAAGCAAGCCTAATTTTAACTGCAGCATGACTGTTTTGTGAAATGAACGTTTCCCGACCAGACATTCAAAAATCATAATTTTTCCATATGAATCCACCAAGGAGATCAATAATACCTGGAAAAATATATCTAATAATATTTGCGATTTAAATGTTGCTTGCAATAAATTTCGTTTCATCAGGGTACACGTTTGTACTGCGTTCTAGTCAAGATAGATGTGGGATATTCCTACTTGATATCTCCGACCATAAATGCATTCCATTCCATGATATTCAGAACTGCAACGCTCTTGTTAGCTTAGCAGGGGTTTGACTCTCATTAGAGATGTCTCCTAGCAACCCAACGGATAAACAATGCTGCAGCGCTAGCATTTGTGCTTCAGGTGTACGATTATCAAAAGAGATTATAAAGTTTTATATACCTGTTTCTGCAGGCTTTTGTTAAACAAGCTTTAATATCATGTAATGTGGAAACACATTTTTTTTTTATTATATTACTTAACTCTCGCCAAACACAGACTTTTCCGGGTTTTATGAAAAAACGCTTCCCCGCCAAACACGGAATTGTCCGGGTATCCGTGTTTTAGGTGGTATACGGTAAGGAAGACCCGCACGCATGTTTTGAAAGAGTACGCAACTCTTTGATCAAAGAAACAGACTGCGATCGTCTCAAACGTGAAGTGGAACACCATACTAATACTAAAGCACTTGTTTGATAAAAATGCCTTTTTCTCAGCTTTTTGTCCGAAATGTTGTTTTTGACAAAACCTACCTCTGTTAAAGTGGCAATAAAAAAAAAACAAATGAAGATAAAATAAAATCGTTTTTTTTTTTGCCTAAAAGCAGAGGCTCAGATCTTTATTTTGATATATAGCATCTTCATATATTCATGGAAGAAAATATTCTGCGGGCCATTAAAGTTTAGCGAAAATCGTCAAAAACCCTGGCGGTGGCTGGCAACTTTTTTAAAAAACGCTGGCGGGGAAATTAATAAAGCGAATGTTTATCATGTACTGAGTGTCAACATGTTTGCGTGACATCATGCCCCTACATCTCGGTGAAATCAGAGTTGAGAATATCTGCATGAGCCTACAAGTTTAATTAAATTAAAATTAAAAATGCATTCCATTGCACTTTTCCAGGTAGGAAGTTGGAAAATCTGACTTTCCGAGTTGAATAGAACGCAGCACTACTTTTCAAAACTTGATCCGACACTGAATGCTCCAGCAGCCTAATTTACACTTAGAAAACTCCTAATGTTGCTATAACAATGCAAAAAGCACTTACCAATTTACTTGAAGTGAAAATCAGTTCTACTTTCCTGATTAATAAATTAAGCAATCTCACGGTCTTGCAGAACATCTCGTGTTTTTAGATCCAAAAGGATTTCTTTCTCAACGACGATACCAGCAATGATAACAACTGACTCATCAGCAAGATCTCGTGCTCTTCGCTCTTGAATTCCGTACATCACTTAAAGAGTGATTTAAGTTTTTCACTTTCACAATCTTTTACATTTTGTAAGTGAAAGTGGAGATTTTTAGTAAAAAAGAACTTAAATATTGATCTGTTTCTCACCCACACCTATCATATCATTCTGAAGATATGGATTTAATCACTGGTATTTTTTGGATTACTTTTTTGTGGCCTTTATCTGATTTTTTGGAGCTGGTCACCATTCACTTGCATTGTAAGGACCAACATCTTTGTTTGTGTTTTGCAGAAGAAAGAAAGTCATACACATCAGGGATGTCATGAGGGTGAGTAAATGATGAGAACATTTTATTTTTTGGGTGAACTATCCCTTTGAAATCAATTGTGAGTCAAGTTTCCCCAAGTCCTAAGCAAGCAGAGTGCTAATTGTGTGCTGCATGGAGTTGCTGCCAATGTAGATTTTTTCAAATCAGTCAATTATAAGGATCGTCTAGGTTACGAATGTAACCTCCGTTCCCTGATGTAGGGACCGAGACGTTGTGTCGGAGAAGCGACACTAGGGGTCTCTCTTGAGCACCGAATATACCTCTGATCTATGAAAAAAAGCCAATGAGAAGTTGGTAGCTAGTATTTGCATACCCCGCCCCCAGACATACGGGTATAAAGGCGAGGCAAATACTAGAGTTCATTCAGGATTTTTCTGAGGAGCCGGAAATGGTCCGGCCACTACAGCGGCTCGGCTCAGCAACGTCTCGTTCCCT
Source organism: Xyrauchen texanus (assembly GCF_025860055.1). Classification (NCBI taxonomy): domain Eukaryota; kingdom Metazoa; phylum Chordata; class Actinopteri; order Cypriniformes; family Catostomidae; genus Xyrauchen; species Xyrauchen texanus. The sequence goes on along the minus strand of NC_068284.1, from coordinate 25,692,285 downwards.
CCATCGGGGAACGGAGGTTACATTCGTAACCTAGACGTTCCCCTTCTGTCGCTCTCTCCACGTTGTATCGTGGAAGCGACACTAGGGGTCCAATTTAAATTACGCCATGCGCTGAGCAGTGTACGTGGTCTGACACAGGAGTGGGCAGGTGTTTTTTACGTGCCAGACGACCAGCTGTATCAGACTACACGTACCCTTCCCCAATGCCCCACAAAAGTCGTCGGAATCCTTTTGGTTACCCTGACATGGGAACAAGGCAACGCTTGCCAACCTGGCCTGGCTGGGCCTCTTTTCTCTCTATGTTTCTCGAATAGAGCAATAGATAGCCAGGGCCCTTACACGCACTGAGGGAAGGGGTCTTACCCAATTTCCTATTCTTTCAGGGGGAAAAGACCCTGCAGAGACCCCCCCTACCCAGCTGGGGAGGTAAGGTGGTGAATACATCACATGTGTTTTTAGGCGACACGTGAAAGTGGCGCGGTGGTAGATCCAGCCTCAGCGAAGGGGGAGTTGCTACACACGGCGACCGAAGGGCAGCCGAAACTTACCCAAGGAAAACGCAGGTCCGCTTGTAAGGGGACCATATCGTGGAAAATACACACAGGGGGAGTCCGCCTAGGAGTCCACACCCTGTGGAGCACCTATTCCAGTACAGGGTAGATTTGAGTACCCGCAGTGGAGCTGAAGGCGGACCTGTGGCCGCGTCCAGCATGCCGGGACTGTTGAGATCTGGGGACAGAGTGCCAGATGACCCAGAGGCAAAGGAAATATCTCTTTTATTGAGAATTTGGGTACCGCTGCCCCGGTTAAGGGAAGCAGCAAATGAAATGTATTAAAAACAAAATTCTCCTCCCGTCCCTCCACTGGGGGATGGAGGGGTCTTACCATCTCTGGAGCTAACGTCTTGGGCTGGTCCGTCTCAGGAGCGCCTGGGAGCCTTCCGGGTCCTCGAGGGGGTCCGTGAGACGGGGGGCGTCTGCTTCCTGCGGGGCGCTCGACGCGTGGGCTGAGAGCTGGGCCAAGGTTGAGGCAGAGCAGCCTGTTGTTTCTTCGCAGGGGGACGCCCTCGGCGAGCAGATGGCCCGAGGCAGCAGACTTGCAGCGGGGCAGGATCTGGGAGATCGCCTCCGTCTGTTTCTTCACCGCGGAGAACTGCTGGGTAATGTCCTCGACGGTGTCGCCGAAGAGGCCGAACTGGGAGACTGGTGCGTCGAGAAAGCGAGTCTTGTCGGTCTCACGCATCTCGACAAAGTTCAGCCCCAGGTGTCGTTCCTGGACCACAAGGGTGGCCATTGCCTGCCCGAGTGACTGCGCTGTGACCTTCGTGGCTCAGAGGGCGAGGTCAGTCGCTGAACGCTGTTCCTGCAGCACGTCGGGATCAGGGCTACCCACGTGCAATTCTTTGAGCGCCTTGGCCTGGTGGACTTGCAGGAGGGTCATGGCGTGCAGGGCGGAAGCGGCCTGTCCAGCAGCGCTGTAGGCCTTCGCTGTCAGCGAGAATGTTGTCCTACAGGCCTTGGAGGGGAGTACAGGGCGACCCCGCCAGGTGGTAGGGTTTCCGGGGCATAGGTGAAGCGCAACAGCCCTATCCACCAGGGGAATTGCTGTGTGTCTGTGGACCGCTCCGCAGTCGAGGGTAGCGAGAGCGGATGAGCGAGTGGCTTTGTGACGAGAGGTGAGAGGCGCTCTCCACAGCGAAGTCAGCTCATCATACACCTCCGGGAAAAAAACGGGACTGGGGGGGCGTGGCCGTGAGCGGCGCCCAGACGCCAGGAACCAGTCATCCAACCGCGATGGCTGTGGGGAGGACGGAGGGTTCCAGTCCAAGCCCACGCTGGCGGCGGCCCGGGAAAGCATGTCGGACATCTGAGCGTCAGCCTCAGCCTGGGGGTGCTGACCCGAAGGCGGCAGCCCAGGGGAGTCATCCGTGTCAGATGCCACGCTCTCCAATGCAGCAGTGAGCTCATCCGCTTCGAGCTCTAGAGGATAGGCAGGCTGGCTGTGAGGCGAGCCGCTGTTGCCTCGAGCACGGACGGGAGTCAACGAGCGTGCCGGGGAACGGGTGGTCCGCGGGTCTCTGTACCCGACGGAACCGCACCCGCTGCCATCCCCAAATCGCCTCCAGTGCCACTCGCACCGTCCTCAATCCCATGGGAAGAAGGAGCAATGCAAGGGGCGGCTGGAGTGGCTTGTTCTCAGTTGAAAACAAGTCGCGACCGCAACGTTGTCATGGTCATGTTCTCGCAGTAAGAACATGAACCATCCACAAACGCAGCCTCGGTGTGATCGCTACCCAGACACACGAGACAATGCCTGTGGCCATCTGAAACGGAGAGCACTCTACCGCACCCAGGAACTACACAACGGTGGAACGGCATCTTTATAAAGACCCGTCCTGAAAAGGACGTTCAACACTCGCTGTGTTTGCTCTTTTAGAGGAAATTACTCTTTTAAATAAAATCACTCTTTTAAGGAAACTCTTTCAAGTTTTATCTGCGCTGTCGAAGCGCCCAGGGGCAACAATGCACAGCCGTGCACAGGAAAGGAGAAAGCCGCTGTTATGCGCCGTCAAATCCAACAGCATGCAGATCGTCAGAGGAATACACGGAAACTTGGTGTGTGTGTAACAGCAGACTGCATACACGACCATCGGCTCTGAAGAAAATTTCTGAATGAACTCTAGTATTTGCCTCGCCTTTATACCCGTATGTCTGGGGGCGGGGTATGCAAATACTAGCTGCCAACTTCTCATTGGCTTTTTTTCATAGATCAGAGGTATATTCGGTGCTCAAGAGAGACCCCTAGTGTCGCTTCTCCAACACAACATGGAGAGAGCGACAGAAGGGGAACCATGTCTTTTAGGATGCTTCCAAAGGAGGTAGCTGACTATGTAGGTAGAATTTCACTAGGTTTTGGAACAGACATACACACACTGCTCCAGTTCTACAATGTCCCTAAAGGTGATGTGAGGGGATGAGACCTGAATTCAGAATGGGGTCAGATTGATAGTGCTGGATTCCAGAAGTGACACTTCACAAGCTTTTGATTTCAAAGTGTTCACTCCTCTGCTCACAATCACTTCTGAGAATAAGATGAAAACAGTGATGTCACCAATTAGATGCAACAGTAATTTGGCACGAGCACCGCAACAGGTGTCATGAAACCAGCTTTCAGGATGGAAGATGAGAAATATGTACTGTTGCCAAACAGACAAGAGCACTATGAATTTATGTTCTAGCCAGAGAGCCTTCAAATCAGAGGGATTGAACTGCAACATGTGATAGTGCTCTTTGTTTTTGGAGTATGTTCAAGTACTCCTTTCAGACAAGTATGTCACTTTGGCTTTTCTCCAATATACTTTGTGCCCACCTCCAAACTGCCATGCATTAAAGAAGATGGGCACTTACCTTCACCAAATGGCTTTAGAAAGGCTCAATTTTATGTGAAACAAAATAATGGAGAGGCAGTGAATTTCATGTTGTTTATTCTGAACAATGCACTGAGGGCTGAAATACAAGGATGACTCACATGCACTGTGATAAGAGGCTAGAAAAGACAAGGACAGTTTGGAATTTCAAGTTGTCCAACACTTATTTTCAGTAAAGTGGTGAATCTCAATGTATCACTTCACCAGCACATTTCTAAACACACTGTTGATTCACCACTAAATGAAAGACATTGAAAATGTCCTATGAGGAGAAAAAGAATATCAGTAGTGTCTGAATTTCTCACCTCTTACATGCTCTGTATTTTTTCAAGGTGTTCACCACAGCTCTATTCTCTGCCTCTCTGAAAGTCATGCCTTGAAATTGTTCAGCTCTAGAGGTAAAGCCCTTTCATTCAACTTCCTGCTGCTGTCAAATCTCCTATCAGTCCTCCTGTGATTGCATCTCAGATTGAAGAGTTGAGCTTGGCTTTTGATGCCTGTGACAGATGTTTTGTCTCTTCCCTTTTTCTAATATTATATGATGGCATTAGAAATGATAAACTTCCTGGTGCTCTTCTGGTACCAAGCAGAGGGATCAGAAATGGCCCATGTTTCCACTTACTTAAAGGGATAGTTCACCCAAAAATGAAAATTCTCTCATTATTTACTCATCCTCATGCCATCCCAGATGTGTATGCCTTTTTTTCTTCAGCTGAAAACAAATGAAGGTTTTTAGAAAAATATTTAAGCTCTGTGGGTCCATACAATGCAAGTGAATGGTGACCAGACATTTTAAGCTCCAAAAATCACAAAACGGTCACATAAAAGTAATCCACACAACTATAGTGGATAAATCCATATCTTTATAGTATTATATTTAAGTACACATTTATAGTAGGAGATATATGGAGATTTATAGTAAAACTTATTTAAATATTCATCCGTTTCTCACCCAAAACTTTCTCATCCAACTTCAGAAGACATATATTAAACCATTGTAGTCTCATTAATTACTTTTACGCTGTCTTTATGTGATATGTGGAGCTTTAGTGGTCTGGCCATCATTCACTTGCATATTATGGACCTGCAGAGCTGAAATATTCTTGTTGTTTGAACTCAGCAGAAAAAAGAAGATACACATCTGGGATCGCATGAGAGTAAGTAGATGAGAGAATTTTCATTTTCACTATTCCTTTAAGAGGCAAATGATGACTTCACTGACTAAGTTACTAAATAACCTAACCACAAATAAAGATTTTACCTCTGTTTACAGCCTTTGTTTACAAGTTTTAAAAATATTCAGATATTCAGAAAGCTGTTTGAAAACAATGTTTATTTTTGCAATTCCGTTCGGTGGCGCTAGTGGCACAGAAATTACACGCTTCTTCTTTAAATATTTATATATACTGATCAGCCACAACATTAAAACCAGCTGCTGGATATTGTGTAGCTCCTCTCGTGATGCCAAACACAGCGCCAGCCCGCATCTAAGAATAGCATTCTGAGATGATATTCTTCTCACCACAATTGTACAGTGTGGTTACCTAAGTTACTGTAGACTTTGTCAGGTCAAATCAGTGTGGCCATTCTCTGTAGACTTCTCGCATCAACAAGGTGTTTCCATCCGCTGCCGCTCACTCGATGTTTTTTGTTTCTGGCACCATTCAGAGTAAATTCTAGAGACTGTTGTGAGTGAAAATCCCAGGAGATCAGCAGTCTGGCACCAACAATCATCCATCGATTATCAAATTAGCCAATCGTTTGGCAACAGTGCAATGCATACAATCATTCAGATATGGGTCAGGAGCTTCAGTTAATGTTCACATCAACCATAAAAATGGGGAATAAATGTGATCTCAGTGATTTGGACCATGGCATGATTATTGGTGCCAGACGGGCTGATTTGAGTATTTCTGTGACTGCTGATCTCCTGGGATTTTCACACACAACAGTCTCTAAATGGTATCCCCTTTAACTGAAGATACGTCGCTTTGCCCTATTGGGTATTTATTGTGTATATTTTTGGTTGATTTGTTGATTACTTTGTTGATTATAATAAGTCATCTAGTTTAGCGCAAGATTTGTGTCTAGCCAGCTTGTTGTTGTTGTTGCTGTTGTTCTGATAATTTGGTGCTGATATTTTGCTTCCCTGTACTTTGACATTATCAGTTTTAGGGACCATTGTGGAGTTGATTTTGCATGCCAATAAAAAAAAATTTTCGGGACGGGAATTTTGTTTTCATCATCTGTTTTCTTTGGCTGTCGTCCTGTGATTGATTCCTGTTGTACACACTGTGCACTACCTGTAGTTATAACACTGGGTGGAATGGTTGCAGATCGGGCATTAACTCCAGCATTGACAACATGTTAGTGAAAAAGGGGCATCAGTGCAGCAGCTCTTTATATCTAATTTTTTCCCCTCTGTCTCACATTCACTCTCTAACTTCTTTTGCATGTTCTTACTGGCCTTGACCACCTGGCAACACTTAGTCCTCCCCCATTTGTTTCTGTATCCTATCTTCTCTCCTCAGTTCCGCACACTCTCCCTTTCTTCTTCTCCTTTTACAGCTCCCCCCGGTATACCCTCCTCCGCTGCCTTCAATCCCTCGGTCCGTGCCTCTACACCACACTCTCCTGCTGTTGCTCCAGATATTAAAACAAATCAGCCATGAAATAAGCTCCTTCCTCTGTCCTTAGAGCTGTCGGAGCTCATTCCTGTCTACATCAGACACTTCTACCCTCCCACCTTCTCTCTGCAAAGCTGCCTCCTCCACCCTTAACTTTCCCAACAGACAGCCCAACGCTGCTGGCGCTTCACCCCTTCAGCTTAATCTGATCTTTTCCCCTCTTTTCAGGGTAAGCAGGGCTGCATTAGCATTGTGGTGCACACAGTAGCTCTTTTACAAAACCTAGTAAGTGGCCTATGGAGGCAGAATTTTAAGGTCACGTCCTCACTAATATGTTTTTGTCTGAAAATGCATTGATTTTGCAGCGTTTATGCCTCCAATCCACACTGCAACTGTGCATAAAAAAATAGGCCTCATTTTCACCTTGCATTAACATGTTTCATATCCGGATTGTATCTGGATATTCTTTTGAGATTTTCAATCTCTACATATTTTGGAAAACAATGATTTTCAAATGAAAACAGATTAGTGTGGAAGTGGCCTAAAGCATTATGTGCATGTAACGTAAATGCTGTTCAAACAAGAGCTCAGCAAAAAAAAAAAAAGAAATTTTATAAAAAAATACAAGATGTCAGACGAGGCAAGAGAAATTACATTAAAATCGCATAATAACAAACACAGCTATATTTTATTCAACACTGAAAATTTTTAACAAAAGTAATTTTTTTATGTTGTGTATATTTATACAAGCTTTTTGTGCTGTTAGCTTAGCAACAACCTAGAAAACTCTATTGAAATCAATTGTGAGTTGAGTTTCCGAGGCAAAACACTATTGCAACATACCAACTCAGGTGACATTGACACTAAAGGGATAGTAGTACACCCAAAAATGAAAATTATCTCATAATTTACTCACCCACATGCCATCCCACATGAGAATGACTTTCTTCTTCTGAACACAAAAATAGATTTTAAAAGAATATCTTAGGTCTGTAGGTCCATACAGTGCAAGTGAATGGTGGCCAGAACTTTAAAGCTCTATAAAGAACATAAAAGTAATCCATACAACTCCAGTGGTTTAATCCATGTCTTATCTCAATATAATAATCCTTTTTTACTATTACTTGTTATAGTAAAGATATTTATACTAAAAATGATTTAAATATTGGTATTTTTCTCACCCAAAGCGATTGCATTGCTTCAGAAGACATACAGTATATATAGAAGTACTTATTTACTATAAATGTATTCTTCTTTTGATTTTGGTGATTCACATTCATTGTGCATATCTCCACTTACTGTGCAGGGAGGAGAATTTACAAACTTAAATATTGATCTGTTTCTCACCCACACCTATCATATTGCTTCTGAAGATATTAATTTAACAACTGGAGTACTTTTATGCTGCCTTAATTTGCTTTTTGGAGCACATGGAACAACAGAGATTAGATATTCTTCGAAGAATCTTCATTTGTGTTCAGCAGAAGAAAGTCATTCACATCTGGGATGGCATGAGGGTGAGTAAATGATCAGAGAATTGTTATTTTTGGGTGAACTATTCCTTTAATACATTTTAAGTGAAAAATGTTTTGATTTTGCTACGTCACTTGTTTGCACTTTGCCGCTTGTTTACACTGGACAGCGTTTTCCTCCACGCAAAAAAAAGAGTTTTCAGACTAAAATGTATTAGTGTGTATATTGCCTCAGTCAATTATGAGGCTCAATGATGGTTAGGATGCTACTTTAGACTGCTACCTATGTTGGCAGTAGGCAAGGCAGCTCACTAGGTTTTGTAACAGAGCTAATATATTTAGTGAACATCTATTTTGTGTATTATTGTAAGCTATAAATATTTATGATAGCAGGACAGCGTCACCAGCAAAAAAAATCTTGTTAAAATTGATCATCAATGCCTCAAGCGTTTTGATAAACCAGAAAGAGCATTTGCTCCTACATCAATGGACAACACAAAATGGCGGCAAGAGCAAGTAAGCAGGTGTGCGGACTCTCATGCTATTTCTGTGGAGGTAGGGGTGTGTGTATGTGTACTGGACTGGTACATCATGGTGTTAATGATTAGTGATGCCAGTGGCGGGTAAAATGTCATATTTCTGCACACGTCCTTGTGATTTGTTACAGCTCAGTGTCCCTCTGGGGGATGTTGCCTACACCATATTTCCATTAAACAAATCCTCTACAGGGAGCTTGCAGCACAGCTAGCCCTGAGATGTCTGCTCCAATTCTTTTGGATGGAGGCAACAACAGCTGCCTGGGGCAACTCCCCACTCTCCTCTCAGCGAAAAAGAATCAGCCAATCACAGAGCAGCAACCAACACTCTATTTGACAATGCAAGCAAACAAATACGTTGCTCATCAAATCTGTTTAGCCACATTGCAAAATGCTGCAGTTAGCTGTTATTTACCTAATCAAAGCTACATTTTCAAGGCTAATTATAGCTACTGTCCTTTGTTAAGCTTCTGTTATCTGCAACTGTGCTTCATTAAACAACATGTTGTTACTACAGGATTTCAGCACTTAGAGTAAATTAAAGGTCAAATGTTTTTTCTGCATATTGTAATTCTCACAATTTGAGTTTGTATGAGTTCCAAATGTACTTATATATCAATTTATAAAGAAACATGAATTTTATTAGTAGTAAAACTATACTTTTTAAGGGACAAAATTTTAATTCTGTCATTGTCTACTCATCCTCATGTTGTTCCAAACATAGATGACTTTCTCTCTGACATTCACTTTAATTGCATCTTTTTCTATATTATGAAAGTGAATAGTGACTGAGGTTAAACAAATTACCATATCCATTTACATTTATGCATTTGGCAGATGCTTTTATCCAAATCGACTTACAGTGCACTTATTACAGTGACAATACCCCCAGAGCAATCTGGAGTTAAGTGCCTTGCTCAAGGACACAATGGTGGTGGCTGTGGGGATCGAACCAGCAACCTTCTGATTAACAGTTATGTGCTTTAGCCAACTACGCCACCACCATATCCTTTTGTTCTGCACAGAATAAAGAAAGGCATATGGGTTTAGAACAACACGAGTGAACAATTAAATAATTGAAACTTTTTGGGGGTGAACTATGCCTTTAAGCTTTTGTTATATGTAGCTGTGCTTCATTCAACAATTTATTGCTATGAACGTTAAGATTTCAGTATCTCTTGCATTACAGTAAATTAAATGATAAATGCTTAACTCAATCTGAGTTTGAATGAGTTCCTAATGTATAAATATATCAATTCATATAAGAAACTAATTTAATTGAAGGCCTAGTATATATATATATATATATATATATATATATATATATATATATATATATATATATATATATATATACATACTGTGTATACTGTATACTGTTTACAACAGTTCATTTTCTGTTAATAAGCTATTTTCATGACAAAATGTAATAGAAAAAACATTCCATCATTTGAATATGATATGTACCATGTTACTGGATGTGGGGAGCTGAATGTTTGCAAAAACAACCACCCCATATGAAGCTATTTCACCAAGTAACCCATGAATTTTCATGTGATTCGCTGTCACACTCACTAAGCCATAAGCATTTTATACAATATTTGTTCCTCTTGCTGCCAGGCATATATTAATTCCCACCCAAACACTCAGCCAGCACCTCACAGCATCCCACTCTGCTCTGATTGTCTCTGGCTGTTCTTATTTAATTATAGGGGTCCTGGAACCGTAGGTTCATTTTGTGTTAAATGGGTGTGCCTGGGGCTGGATTTAGCACAAGAGAAAAGGCTCATATCCCCACTCTATGAACTCTGCCTTCCACATAGGCCTGGTTGCATGGGGAATGCAAGGCATGAGAGGGGAACAAAGCTCTCCACTGTCCCCCATAGAGAGGTGGGGCACGGCAGGCCCTCAAAACAGGCCTGCAGCTCCTCCACTAAATCCAGAATATTAGCTATACTGTGATGGGTAGCTGTGGACATATCACAACGCTATTTGAGCAACTCTTGAACAATTGCTTCATGGAAGACTGTATGCTGAGTGCCTAGAGAAGACAGCTGCATGACAAAGTAAAAGGACATAGCCCAAGTGCACAAAAGTGGAGCAGGAATGAGCAGTATCTGGGGGATCTTGTTCTCTGTGCTTTTTGCCACCATTCCTCCAGCACGGTGCCATTCACTCTGCATTCTCTCCGTCTTACCTTGCACTCTCTCACTCTGAACATTCTCTCTCACTTACATGCCAGGAATTTTCCTTCCACTGTTCACAGCAAAGAGAATGCCAACAAGAGTAATATCTTTATTATCTAACACGATTCAAACCTGTTTTTGTGTGGCTGAGACAGGACATGCTTTACAAAGGAGTCAGCTTACAGAATTGCTAACGTGGGATCCAGTGACAGAAAAACCTGAAATCTGTATCAAATTTGTATCGTATAAAATAATCTTGTGTTCTGTTTCATGTTTTAAACATGATCTGGCTTAGATGAAGGCTTAGTTTTAGAAAATGATGTGTCTGGCAAAATTTTTGCTAAGTGATTCATTGCAAGTATCGCCATAGTTCCGAAGTGAAATGTCCACTGAGTGGTACTAAAAGCAAGTTAATGTACTCCAAAACAGATAAGGTTTTTAGATTAATGCTCTATTGAGTTTTAAATCAACAAAACCTATCCCTACCTCCCTACCCTAAACCTAAACTTTACTAATGTTAAAAAAAGCAAATGTGAGACGAAGCTACGTCACTTTGTTGTGCTTTTATGACACAATGTCCCATGACATCACATCTTCGGGACTCAAACCATTGTCCTTTAGGCAAGGGCAACAATCAATCAGTCGAGCTGCCACCAATTTGATCTCATTTGATCAAGCTTGTGTTTCTATGCAAAGGTTAAAATGTATCACTTTACAAGTCTTTGTAAAGAATAAAAGTGTTTTGATGATGTGTGAGGAACAGGGCAAAAAGTAAATGTTATTGAACTCATAATATGCAATTTTACTTGTGATTAGTGTGAAGCTGAATAAAATTCATTAATGTTGTAGTGCCTCTAGTGTTTGTTTAATCATGAAAGTGCAGCGATACTTGCAACAGGCCACGTAAAAATCATTTTGGAAAAATGTAGGTATACTAACGTGACTCTATGAGAGCAAGTTGCAGATTTTTTCCAATTGAAAGAGAATGCTTTCATTTAAAAGCTTAAAACAGCAGGCACTTTACATAATTTCCACAGCCTTTATCTGTGAACTTTTGCAGATGTGACTACTTTTTTGTTTTGTGAGAGGAAAACATTTCACAAACCTAAAACTAATTGCCCTCATTCTGACCAAATAATGAGCCAGAGAGCCTGTGGCAGAGCTGTCTTTTGAGACACAAATAACTGCACACAATGCATACAACTAATGGAGGTTTAACTGTGAGCAAGGACTAATTTTCATCTTTTTCTTCCACACCACTTCTCAGAGAAAAGAGAACTTTCTAGAAATTATGATTCTGTTACCATGGTTATTATAAACATTTCCAGTTTATTTATGCTGAGAGTGCTAGTCACACAGAGGACTCCCCCACTAATTATTTTAGCCAGGTTATATTCCCTGACTGCAATGTGATTTTACTTGCATGTTTATAATAAAAATTTCAGAGCTTGTAGATCACAGAAATATGCCTTCTTCGGAGTGTTCAGACACTGCATAATCAAATGAACAGAGCCACAATGGGCCTTCCAATGACAATGTCATCACCAAATGGCATGGCCTGTGACTGAGTTGTTTATCGTTTCTAACATTCAGCCACTGTGGAGGAGCTAATTTAGTCTGATACAAAGAAAAATCTTGAAGCGACAGATGTGTGATGGCATTTACAGTATATATATGTCAGTTATTATATGCTTGGTTTGTAACACCTGTTTTCAAATTAGCTGTATTACTACAACTGCTTTGCCTGACCGAAGGACATTGACCTTTCAAGATGTTCATTGCCTGAGCTGACATAATTGTGATTGTATTGCCTAGCTCTAGACTGCTGCCTGAGGAGCCCACCCTCAATTTATTTCGCAATGGTCTTCAGCTTTTTGGGCTGTGTGCCCATCTGTTGTTTTGTCTACAAGATCTGCAAGTAGATTTCCCCAGGATTCCCCAGTGCAAAGAAAGCTTGCAAATTGATTCTTGCAATGTTTACATTTCCCCCATCTTAATATTTAACCTGAAAATTAGCCATTGACTTGCTTTAAGACCCTCAGAGGTGTTTTGGAAATGAGCTGGTTAATTACCTCATCATACCTCTGGCTACAAGCCACAAATTAGGAAAAGTGAAGCTTTACATTTGAAAGCATCTTAATTCTGCAGCATATTCTACTTTTCATGGGGATGCTTGTGAACTGAACAGTTACTGTGGATGATGGTGGTAGTGGAATGTCTACAGGAATACCCTAAAAAATAAAAATTCCTTCATCATTTATTTACCCTTATGTTGTTCCAAACCCATATGACTTACTTTCTTTTGTGGAACACAAAAGGAGATTATTCAGTGATAATGTAATCCAGTCATGTTGGCTAAATTCAATGCAATGGCAGTACTGAAGCCTATTTTAGGTACTTTTCCCCAGGACTAGTATTTTTTGTCACTTTTGCACCTAAGGAAGTATAGTTCCTCTGAACTGGATTTACAAAGCATCGAGAAAGGTGTAAACAAATAGACGCTAGCCTGCTTCTCAGAGGATTGCACAAATTTTTAAATTCCCTTAACAGAAATAAAATAAAACCAACAAAGTATACAAAGAGGATCACCCACGAGGTAGTCTGATTGCTCGTCTCATCTCTCACTACGGCTGCAGCACACACAGCTCTCTCACACTTAGTTTAAACTGTAACCTGAAGACTGAATCTGAAAATGGGAAAATGCTGCCTTCAGGGCTGTATAAGGAGGTAGAATTAAATAAGGTGCTTTTTAAACTGTTCATTGACCAGTTTCCTTTAGAGTTCCAGTCATCCAGAAGCGCTGTCATTTAAACCATTAACTGATTAGGCAGCTGCCTACATATTCAGATGAAGTCAAAGCTCATGTAAAACAGCCCAAAACAAAAGTACAAAAGTGTAGCTCTGATCTCGGCATCCTCCATCGATGTTGTTGATTTCGGTGTTGTTGTTGCTATTGAATCACGCATTCCAACAACGTCAGAAGGAAAAATGGTCGATACTAGATGACGTCACTATGGTGGTAAATTTTCTGATTGCAAATGCAACTGGGGAAAAGTCTCCTTGGGTGTTCCGTTCCTCATAAGAGTTCTCATTTAATCTCATAGAAAATTTCTAAAGGTAAATACCAGGATTTTAGATGGGAAAGGGCCTATTTTAAACTTAATAAAGCACCCAAAAGTGTCCATGCAACATATTACAAGTCTTCTGAAGGCATATAATCACTTTGGATGATTAACAGTTTACCACATTACCATAATTTAAGTTGTTTTGCACTTTCAATTTTAAATAATTGAAAAACGATGTAAACAGCGCTGAATCCTATATGGTGGAAATGTCGATAACAATAAACCTCATTGGTTCTTGTGCATCTTGTATTCAAATTTCCTGACATCATGATGCACGGATGATGACAGAATTTGAATATTTAAGTGAACTATTCCTTTAAATGTTTTTTTGTATCACAGCTTATTGCACAAAAACAACTATAAGTTAGCATTGGATAATTGAATCCCAGAGATGTGTAAAAATCTTGGATTTGTGGTTCTGTCAAAACAGCTGTTTGCTTAAGCATCTGACCAGCCTGACACAACAATATTTGCTAAAACAACGGTGCAAGTTTGGGGCGGGGCTATTTGTTTGTTAAACCAGTGGCAGATGGGAGTATTCTGTAACCTCTTTGAAAACAGTGATTATTTTTGCAATTGAATTTGGTGTCGCTAGTGGTGCAGAAATTACATTAAAATATATGCCAACATAACATTAAAGGTGCACTCAGAATTGTTTTTTCTCATTAAAAAAAGTTTTACTGCTTAAGAAATTAATTGCAATTTTGAAACATGTACCAAATCATGAGCACTTACATGTGATTAAGACATATCACTAATCTTATAATAGATGTTTTTTAAATCTTATAAAAAAATGGGGGTTGCCATGTTGGGATCACATGACCAGCCAAATACTACTCACTTAATCCCAGTTATTTGACACTTTCACACATGGATTAAATTAGTCATGATTGACTGTGAATAGGGAATTTCTACAAAGGCATTGGTAACTGAAAACCTTTGCATTTGTGTAATGCTTCATCCATGCTCCTATACAGTATGTCAGTGTAAGTCCAAGTCGACATGCATAAACAAATACTGAAATACAATGCAACGTTGGTGTTAGCCCTTTGTTTACAAGAGAAATATAGAGGCCAATTGGTCTTCATTGTCAAAAACTGACAGATTGGTGGACATCCATTCTTGTTCATGCTTTACCTTAGCCAACACCTTTTAAAAAGAGGTACAAGCCTGCATTTCTCTACTTTCACTGGCACTCCTAATATGGAAGTGACAACTGGTAAAGCATTGGGAACAACACAAACTTGATCTTTTGTCCTGATTGTTACATAAATGTCTCATCTTGCTATCAAGTGGGCCCTTCTCTTCAGCAAAGCAGCCAAAAGCATGACCGTTACTCGTTCTCTTCACTGCACCTGAAAACCAAAACAAATCAGGGAGCGTTTAGATGGAGGCATACTTGAAAGATGAACCATTGATATGTGGTTAAGTTTCCTGCGAGAGAGGGATAATCATTGTGCACTAGATGAAGGTAAGCACAACAATTGGTAGTTCTCAGATCTGAGCTCAGCCTCCAGGGGGAGAAGACAGGCGGCATCCCTCCCCCACTAGTCCCCTCCACATGCTTGGAAGTCTCAGAAAGGTTGGAGTGTCTGTCTTGACCACGTCTGCATTCCTCACAAGCTATGGGTCTTGGGCAAGGATCTGCTCCCTGCTGCTTCTCAGCCATGAGAACATACCACCACGCTGTTGTAGAATCTAGAACTGGTACAAAGGGATGAGTAGCCATTCACTAATGAGCTCTCACATCACCCCCAGTTTGACTCAATAATTGGGGAGTGTTATTGACCCAGGCATGCCTGCCTCCCTTCTTGCCTGTAGGTGAGGGATCAGATGGGGAGGCGCTCTAGGCATCCCGTGCCCTGCCGTGCTGTACTGAGATGGAAAGGTCACACATAGCCCTTATTCACCAAAATGGTGCTGGTTCTCGTGCCAGAATCTGTGCTCTGCTGATTCTTGTAGCAAACCAGCTTGCTTTTTAACTGACCTGAGAACCAAACAGTGACTTAACGGGTTATGTGGCTATGGGCATTTTTACGTGTTTGTGTACAGTTTTATTTGTTTAATTTAACATTAACCAAGTGTAAAGAAGTTCAATGGAAAGGAGGAGGCGAGAACCGGCTTTTCAATAAAAATTATATTTTAATAATACATTTAAACAGAAGACACAAACACACACATGCCTTTATCCTTCTCAGAGGCTTGATTAGCCTGATAAGGGCCCGGGTGTGTAGAATCACGTCCCGGCCCCACCCTCCACGCCAAGATTAACAACTGCTATAAAATTATTTATTGTATTGAACATGAATATAATGTGCTCAGTGACTAAATAAATTATTATTATTTAACGTATACTAATAATCAATTCAATACTGAAAAATATTGATAAAAATAGTTAAATCATCCTGGTATTTCTCGCTTACTCTTTTATGAATACTGAGAATTCGAACACGGACATACTACTCCATTTGGTGTACTGTACAGTACTGTAGTAAAGTATGCATATTCGGATGCAGCGTAAACACAGGGCAGACAACTTGATTGCTGAAAGTTCACTGACCTGAACTTTGGTGAGTAGTAATTACAAAGAATATTTGTAGTGCTGTTTCTGCTGTCTCTCCGGCTGGCACTCTTTTCTTTTGTGTAACCTTTTTTTGTTGCTGTATTGGTTATGTAAGCTGATCATTAAAAATGGATGTTAGGTCAGAATTTGAACCCGGGTCCCCTCACACTTCCAATGAAAACATAACTAGTGGACTATCTATTCATAATAATGGTAAGACGTAACTTTTTATTTACAGTATCATTTATTTCAATACCCTGCCTATATAGTAGTAAATTCGTTTTAAACAGCAAAAAGGCATTAAAAAGGGGTCATGGCAGGCATTTTTTTATTATTTTAATATTTTCCTTGAGGTTCATTTATAATATTAGTAAAGATTTTTTGCACACAAAAAACATACCGTATATTTGTTAAACACAATATTTTTCCATCCTCATTCTGACCCTCTTTCAGAAACGCTTGGTTTTGATACTGCTTCTTTAAGACATGACTGTAAATTATCACTATTATGATTCTCTGCTCTAGATTGAGCTGTCTCTACTTGCCATATCACAGCTCACCAATACTGGGCAACTATGGAAGTGATTAAATGTAAAGTAGGCATTGATGTGTTGTTTTGGAGGTGGTCAGATGCACATGTCTACCACAGTGTGACATCACAAAGTGGAGGATGTACAGAACGAGTCATTTTGGCAGCTTCGTTTCAATAAATGCTCTTTTTGCAGTGGGGAGGAAGTTTTGAGTTCTGAAACTTACAGAATGTTTTTATTGTGCAATGACCTTTTCTAGGTCAAAAGATTAAGGAAAAATTTATTCTTCATGACCCCTTTAATGATTGTTTCAGAACCACAAAAAGGATGCTTGCAGTGTAGAGTAAAATTTGCATTTAAAGCACAAGGAAGTCTTGTTGGTTAAGCTAGTTAAGAAGCATTGTGGGGACACCAGAATCCCGTTCTGGGAACCATCATTCAAAACATAACATACTGTATGATGGTGATGAATTCTGGTCTTTTCAACAGGGTATAGCCATACAGGAATTGAGCCTGTCAGCAGCAGTAGTGTGAGCAGTACTTCTAGATAACATTAAAGGGAATAATATCTACAGAAGGGAACCTGTAAGTATGAATGTAAGTTCTTTGAAAAATGCAGAAGGTCTGTGATGAAATGAAAGCAAAATTCCTTGTGATTTGAAATGTTGGGGAAGCAGAATGTAGGGGCGTTGTCTTTCTAAACATAACGCAGTGTGTGGAATGCCAAATCTGCAGTGATGATCCCAACGAGATCTGTATCCTCAAAAAGGATCATATCACTCAAAAGAGCTGCCCCCATATTTATACCCCTACCACTTTCATCTCACTCTCCATGCATCATATCACCATGAGGAGAAAGGGCAGAGACTGAGAACACTGAAATGGGTGCCCCCCCTCGCAATCTCTTTTGCGAGTGCATCATAAAATGGGGGTTTTGCTGGAGTAAATTAACAAGAGCCCTTGATATGCAGATCAGCGCCTATTAATCAAAGAAATTAGATTAGGATTTCAAATGGGGATGAAGAAAGCCTACATTATCTTACTGGAGTGTCATGTTTAATAACGTTGAACGGCGCTGTAATTCACAGGCACGGCAGGCCCAGGAGAGACCAACCCTCGGCAGGCCCCTGCTCTGCGTCAGGCGACCCTGGAAACTTGTGCTGGGGTGAGGGGGAAACACTTGATGGAGAGAGGGAACATGGAGGATAGGGATGAGATAGAAAGAGAGAATCAAAAGCATGCTCCTACGGGAAAGTGGAGGCCCTGCTCACTTGGCTTTGATGTTAAAGTGTCTTGCCGTGCTCTGCGGGGCTGAATCTACACAGCACATAAATAATGGCTGGCTAAATGTAGAATCTGCTCACTCATGCAGCTGCCGAACAGACAGTGCAGTCGGTGTGCATACGCTTCTGCTTACTGTGGCGAGGCCTGAGATGGAAGCACACATCCATACATTTGCACACAAAGAAAATGCACTCAGATCCAATCACGCATACATATATGCAGATGTTTGTGCAACTCTATACAAAATAACATTTTCTTTAAGATCTCACTGCCAAGTATTTATAAAAGAGAGATGAGAAAAACTCAGTAGTCAATGTGGGATGCATGAAGGCCCTGACATATCAGTATTGCTATAAGCTTTTAAACATGGCTTTAAACATTGAATTGTCTCACCAACTGGTGCACAATTGATTTTGACAATCTTTCTGCCATTGGGAAAAACACATAATTCACTGATGACTGCAAGGCTGCACTCCTCAGCTCCTTGGGAGCCACAGAAATTATGCCAGCATTAATGTTTAATATTTCCAGGGACTCTGAAGATGCACATGTGTCTCTGGTCCTTTGTCTCTTTGTCAAGAAAAATGTGCTATGATGCAAGGCAAAAATCATTTCAAGTGAAGCACGAGGAGAGAGAGAGAGAGTGCTTTCCCTTGGTCACTATGCAGTGAATAATGCAGAGACGGAGGAAAAGCTGACAACTGGGCCGGCACAAACAGGTCAAGCCTCGGAAAGGCTTGGACCACTGAGAGCTGACCCACACAATTTCCTTACATAGGCTCAACGTATTGAAAGCAACATTTTGCAAACTTAGAACAGCAATACTGAGAGATATATATCCCTTTATTAGGAACACATGTACACCTACTTAATCATACAACTATCTAATCAGTCAATCGTGTGTAAACAATGCATAAAATCATGCAGATTCGGGTCAGGACCTTCAGTTAATTTTGACATCAACCATCCGAATGGGGGAAAAAATGCGATCTCAGTGATTTCAACTGTGGCATGTTTGTTGATGCCAGATAGGCTGGTTTGAGTATTTCTGTAACAGCTGATCTCCTGGGATTTTCACATACAACAGTCTCTAGAATTTTATTCAGAATGGAGCTGTAATGAGGTACAAGGAATGAGGAAACGGGAGACAGCAATTCCAACTCAGGAATGTCACTTTGTGTACTGACAACACAATACGTTCACTTAAATGCACAATGATATAGCTTCTCATAAAAACGAGTGCCCGACCGATTTTAGCCGATATACGCCTTTCACAGATATATCGTATCGGTGTATATGTTTTCCGATATGTGCATATATGCAAACTTTTTTTCAGAACATATAATGCAGAAAACAATGCTTGGGGTGATTTAGAGTTGCTGTCATAACATAGTTTGTCCAGCAGAGTGCGCTCCAACACCATTGTTTACACAGATTCACTCGGCCATGCCTCCACCTTCACAGGTGCCAAAAAACATTCAGCGAGCGGCAGTTCTGTGGACAAAAATGCCTTGTTGATGAGAGAGGTCAAAAGAGAATTGTCAGACTGTCAGGTGCGAAAAATTCATATGATTTAGGCATGGGCGACATCTTGTGGGCAGCACTTCCATTGTAAGTGCCTCACTGGAACCCAGATTTGTGCTTTTTTTTTTTTTATTAAAAAAAGGAGCAAGTCAAAAATATATTTTGTGGTAATCAATATTATGCCACAAATAATGCCGATTGAGCTTATTGAACCTGGAATATTCCTTTAATAATCTCCTCTCCCAGTTTAATATACAGAGATAACTATAAGCAAGCCATTCAAAGATGGATTTCTACAAACAGTGTAAACATTGTGGCTCTCTGGTGCCTTCACAAGATTGCTCTGTTTGTTTTAGTGTCTTGACCAGCCTGGCAATGCAACATTGGCTTAAAAAATGCTGTGAAATTGTGATAGGTCTATCTGTATGTTTGACCAATGGCAGATGTGGATAGTGTTCAGGAAAGCTGTTTGAAAACAATAATCATTTTTGCAATTCCGGCTGTTTGGTAATGCTATTGGCACACAAGTTATACTTCAGCTTTAGCTTTAACCATCAATAGTTGCACATGATTTCAGCCATCTGATAAAGCATGACATTATCCAGGACAAAACTGCTACTATATGTGACTCAAAAACCAGTCATGACAGAGTATCAGTGTCCTTATCAAAAGAGCCTGGGACAGCTACGGGCCATGCAGTATGAGCACATCCTCATGTAATACCTGCATTTGAAGAAAACTTGCAGCAAACTTGGGGAGATGACTCATCCACCACTACCTCTTCGCAATCACTGATGGCATGTGGCAGAACATGGTCGTATAGTGTGTGTATGTGTGTCTCAGTGTGCTTGTGTGAGAGCAGCAGGGCTATAACAGGAGGAGTGAATCTGAAGGGCCTCCAACAGGAAGAGAATGAGCGCTGATCTACATCCTAGTATGGCACAATGAAGTGAAGCTCCCAGCAAAAAGCAGTAAAGCTGATTGGATATGCTCCATTTCCACACCTACCACATGACTCCAACTGTCACTGTGATTACTATCAGACATCTCTGTAGAAGAAATCCAGAAGCCTAATACGAACACTAATACGATACACAGTACAGAATATTTTACAGAAAATCCATATTTTTTCTTCCATGTAACACAAAAGATGTTAGACAGTTACCATTCACTTTCATTGTATAGAAAAAATTTAATTACAGTGAATTGTGATTGAGACTAGCATACTGCCTAACAATCATCTTTTCCACAGAAGAAGACAAGAAAATCACAGAGTTTTGGAACAACATGTGGGTGAGTAAATGATGACAGAATTTAAATTTTTGGGTGAACTGTCTATTTGATTACAAGCATAAAATCACACATACTTCCTTGTATATATATATATATATATATATATATATATATATATATATATATATATATATATATATATATAGGCTATATATGTAATATTATGTAATAGTACATGTTAATGAATGATATCAACTTCAGTTAACTAAGAGAGTGAATGTTGATTTAAAAAAAAAAAGAAAAAAGAAGTGATTTATTGATTCCGCCCTGATTAGCCAAAACCAGAATCTAGCTGGGGAAGTTGGAGGTCTACCTCTGAAGGTGTCCTGTGGTATCTAGCACCAAGACGTTAGCAGCAGATCCTTAAAGTCCTGTAAGTTGTGAGGTGGGGCCTCCATGGATCGGACTTGTTGGTCCAGCACATTCCATAGATGCTCAATCGGATTGAGATCTGGGGAATTTTGAAGCCAAGTTAACACCTTGAACATTTTATCATGTTCCTCAAACCATTCCTGAACAATTTTTGCAGTGTGGCAGGGGCGCATTATTCTGCTGAAAGAGGCCACTGCCATCAAGGAATACTTTTGCCATGAAGGGGTGTACATGGTCTGCAGCAATCTTTAGATAGGTGGTACGTGTCAAAGTAACATCCACATGAATGCCAGCACCCAAGGTTTCCCAGATGAACATTGCCCAGAGCATCACATTGCCTCTGCCGGCCTTAAGTCTTCCCATAGTGGATCCTGCTGCCATCTCTTCCTCAGGTAAATGACGCACACATGCACCCGGCTGTCTACATGATCTAAAAGAAAACATTATTCATCAGACCAGGCCACGTTCTTCCATTGCTCCATGGGCACTCTGACCGGTCTGCAGCTACGTAGCCCCATAAGCAGCAAGCTGCGATGCACAGTGTGTTCTGACACTTTTCTATCATGGCCAGCATTACGTTTTTCAGCAATCTGTGCTGTGGGATTGGACCAGACACTCCCCACATGCATCAATGAACCTTGGGTGTCTATGATCCTGCTGCCAGTTCACCAGTTGTCCTTCCTTGAACCACTTTTGGTAGGTACTAACACCTACATACCAGGAACACCCCACAAGACCTGCCGTTTTGGTGATACTCTGACCCAGTCATCTAGCCATCACAATTTGGCCCTTGTCAAAGTCGCTCAGATCCTTACACTTACCATTTTTCCTGCTTCAATCACATTTCATTCAAGAACTGACTGTTCAGTTGCTGCCTAATATATCCCACCACTTGACAGGTGCCATTGTCTTGAGATAATAAATGTTATTAATTTCACCTGTCAATGGTTTTAATGTTGTGGCTGATCAGTCAATATTTATATACAGTATATATATATAGTATATACACTGGTGGCTAAAAGTTTGGAATAATGTACAGATTTTACTGTTTCGGAAGGAAATTAGTACTATAATTTACCAAAGTGGCAACTGATCACAAAGTATAGTCAGGACATTACTGATGTAAAAAACAGCAACATCACTATTTGAAAAAAGTAATTTTTATCAAATCTAGACAGCCCCCATTTCCAGCAGCCATCACTCCAACACATTATCCTTGAGTAATCATGCTAAATTGCTAATTTGGTACTAGAAAATCACTTGCCATTATATCTGAACTTATACACTGTTAAGATATATTTGATTCATTAAATGAAGCTTAACATTGTCTTTGTTTTTGTTTTTGAGTTGCTACAGCATGCTATAGACTAGCATGTCTTAAGGTCAATATTTGGTAAGAAATGGCAAAAAAAGAAACAACTTTCTCTAGAAACTCATCAGTCAATCTTTGTTTTGAGGAATGAAGGTTATACAATGCTTGAAATTGCCCCCAAAAAACTGAAGATTTTATGCGAAGGCGTACACTACAGTCTTCAAAGACAAAGGACAACAGGCTCTTACAAGGACAGAAAGAGATGTGGAAGGCAGGATATACAAATAAACAAGAGGATAAGTACATCAGAGTCTCTAGTTTGAGAAACAGACACCTCACATGTCTTCAGCTGACAGCTTCACTGAATTCAACACCAGTTTCATGTACAACAGTAAAGAGAAGACTCTGGGGTGCAGGCCTTATGGGAAGAATGGCAAAGAAAAAGCAGATTTTGAAACAGAAAAACAAAAAGAAAGGGTTGGAGTGGGCAAAGAAACACAGACATTGGACAACAGATAATTGGAAAAGAGTGTTATGGATCTTAACCCCATTGAGCTTTTGTGGGATCAGCTAGACTGTAAGGAGAACTGCCCGACAAGACAGCCACATATATAGCAAGTGCTACAGGAAGCGTGGGGTGAACAAACTGGACAAAGTGACAGTGAGAATGCCAAGGATCTGCAAAGCATTGAGACTGATGTGCATGAAAATCACAGGAGATCAGCAGTTACAGAAATACTCAAACCAGCCTGTCTTTGTCTTTAGATAAAGAGCCCACTTAATCAACCCAACACTTCATCAACAACATCCTTTGTGGATTTGTGTGTATCTGTGTAAAGGTCAGAATGTCTCCTCTCCAATTTGTTTTCTAAAACCCTCACTCCTATCCTAGCGGATCTTCCCGCTGTCCAAAATGACACACTATACACTATGCACTTACAATGTAAACTATGCACTCAGCCATGTAGAGTAAGAATTTTAAAAGTTTAGTATTGTCCCAAATGGAACTCTTGACTTTTTGTTTCTTCTTTTTAACTAAATGGAAGAATTTGCTGTTTAACAGCTGGTGAAAGAGACATTTCAAATGCAAGCTATGTGTTGCCGCTAGGTTTAGCACATTAGCCAACCTTAGTTCAACACATGTATCTCAAACAATGAACATATTAGCAAAGTGTGGGGTGATGGTAGAGCATTCAACTTACATTTGTATGGTGCTGTCTTCACGTAAGTTTCACTATTTGCTACATTCTCCATTATTTACCATAATGTTTTCAGACCAGCAATGCCAGGTAACTCAGCCCCTTCTGGTTATGCATGGCAAACCGCGGGCGCTGTGTGCAAAAGTGTCCAACATTCCACTCTCCTTTTTGACGGTTGAAGAAGTGTATCATCCAGTGTTCTCATAGTGCACTTCTTTTTGTTGCATTTTCAGTGTTAACATACTACTCCACTACTTAAACTATAAAATGATGTAGAATAGTGCAGAAGTGTGCGGTTTGGGATGCACCAATAATGAGCAACATTGCTCCCCGATTTTGACGTTGCATTCTGGGAATTTTTAGGGAGCAAAGATTCAGTGCACTGGAAAAAATTTGTAAGTTGGACAGCCTTAGAAATGGCCGACTCCTTGATCAGTGCCCTGAACAATGGAGCTGATTGAGATGCACATCAGAGATTTGAAAGTTGAAGAAATGTATCATCCAGGTACTCGTAGTACACTTCTTTTTGTTGCAATTTCAGTGTTAACATACTACTCTCACTACTTACACTACAAAATGATGCAGAATAGTGCAGAAGAGTGTTGTTTGGGAAGCACCTAATAACATCAGCATTATGACCTCATATTAGCCCTCAACCCCAGTGACACCACATCCATCAGGGGGCTTGGATAGTAAGCTGAGTGTGGCAGTGGCTGAGGTTTGCTAACCTTCTTGTTAACCCTCTTTGTGTGAAAACCGTGGCTCACCTAAAGCATCATCAGCAGCAGTTAATTTGCTGTTTCTCTGGGCATGTGTGATTACCGACAGGTAGCGGTAAGGAGGTCTCAGCCCCGCTTTGAGTGATTACTAATTACAGTTCAGACTGAGAGGGAGGCGACGTGCAAAGGAAACCGACCTCAGTTAGAAAACAAAACCACACTAAAGTTCACTGCAGAAGGAAAACACTCCAGTTTCTATAACATGAGAAAGCAGTTAAAGGAATAGAATCCCTCAAAAATAAGATTCTGTCATAATTTACTCACCCTCATGTTGTTTCACAGCTGTTTGGCTCTCTTTCCTCTATGCCACAGAAGTGCAAAAATTTCTTTCTATAATTCTTTCCTGAGGTCCACTTAGAATGTTAGGTACATTTTTTTTGCACCAAAAATTGCAAAATATTCATATATAAAATATAAATATTCATATATACAAAATTTCCACCGTGTCTCTGGCCCTCTGTTTGAAATGCTCGATTTTAAGCTGCCTGGCCCTTTAAGACTTCAATGTAAATGCTCACTGTTATGATTGACTAACATCATGCAGCCCTTCCAATACAGGCATATCTGAATCAGAATTTTTTTCCGATATGCCTGAAACATAAAGAAACATGAACAAACTCCACACAACATTAAAACTACATTTCAGGGTTAACACATAATGTACACCCAACACATTTCATCTGAATGTATCAAACTGCTCATTCAGGCAGATCATAAACAATCAAACATACATGACATATTAAATATTCAAGAATGAAATTGGTTACTTACAGTTTTTCGTCAAATAGTCCAATTTTTACTGCCCCATCTTTCAATAACAGTTCCTTTGCAATGCTTGAATCATACAATATTGTGACAGTTTCACAAGCAATTCAAACTGAAATCTTCAGAATACTCAAACTTAATACAATACATAGTTATGTTGGGTGCTGCAACTGGCTTCAACAGGCCAAAGCAGAGACTTTGGTCTTGACATGTCACACACAGGACTGCATGTGTTTCTCCAGGTCAGTGGCAGTAGCAGAATGAGACGCGTTTTTGAAAGTTGCGCTGGTATCTCTTAAAACGTGGCGCATATAGCCAGAATTGCATCAAAACAAAGATGTTTACATGTTTCCAAAACCAACAATTAAAAATAAACCAAATGGCTGCAAAAATGGTCCAGGACGCCTTCCAACAGCACAACAGCAAGTCAGTGCAGCCAAATGAGTTATAACTTGGCATTGCATCTTTTAAAAGCGGCATGAGATTTATGATAATGGTAAAAGCTGTTTGTCTAATGCACATATACAGTATGTAGAAAAACATTTAAATCCAGACACGCACAAGAAGGTGTCCTGTGTAAGTCCATTTTGGACGAGTTTCCCATGACAGACCCATCTCTCTCCTCTTCACCTTTGTGTCTGACTGAGCATTGGTGGGTGGGGCCAAGGGTGCAATGATGGAAAAATAGGAATTGCATATGCAGATGTATTTGGTCCTTGTAACGTTACAAGTTCCACGAATTCCAAACGAGCCATTTTTGCAGCTTAGTTTAAATAAATGCTCTTTTTCTATTAAGGAGTACATTTTCTGTTCTGAAACTTAATTAAGTTTTATAGTAGAATGACCACTTATATGTCAAAAGATCAAGGAACATTTTATTCCTCATGTCACGACCCCTTTAAAAATGCAAAAGCACCATTATTCAAGTGGTTCATATGACTTGTGTTTTATATACCAAGTCTTCTAAAGCCATTCGATAGCTTTGGGTGAGAAACACACTAAAATGTAAATCGTTATTTAAAAAATAAAAATAAAAATCTGCCCTAGCTCTCCTTTTTGAGTTCAAGAGAGAAGTACGGATGTCCAATTTGTGAACTATTTGTTCTTTTGAGTCAGATCTTCTCAATGAATCTTATGATTCGGTGCACAAAACTTTATCCAAGTTTCAACTGACTCAATTATCTAGTTGCAATGGTTCTCGGGTTACATTTACTGGAAGATTATCAGTGTATAACAACATACATTTCAAACTTTTTCTCCCCTAAAGCTATCATAAGACTTCGGAACACCCGGAATATAGTACACAAATTGTATGGACTACTTTAATAATACTTTCATGGTGCTTCTGCATCCTTTTTGAGGGAAAAAAGCTCCAGTCCCCATTCATTGTAATTGCATGGAAAAGAGCAGCCAGTACAATCTTCAGATTTACTCCTTTTGGGTTCCATGGAAGAAAGAAAGTCATATGGATTTGGAATGACATGAGGGTGAGTAATTGATGTCAGAATTGTCCTTTTTCCCTTGAAGAGTAACTAAGTTTCTAGATATGCCTGCAAGGTGTAATTGAGATAAAGTGTCTGTAAGGGGGTTATAATGAGCAAGGAGGAGGCGAGAACCGGCTTGTCAATATAAATGATAATGTAATGAAAACTTAAACCAAAAGCACAAACATAAACACACACACGACGGACATGCCCGTAATTCTTTCTCTCTCGAACCATCACCGGCCGCCTTTATCCCTCGCGTGCCCCCATCAGGCCGACTGGGGACCGGGTGTGCGACATTCTAGCCCGGCCCCACCCCGCCCCCCTCTGCTCCACACTCCTCCCGGCGTTACCTCAGGCCGGGGTGCCACCGGCATGACCTACACCCCCCCCCCCTTTCCCTGGAGAGGGGCGTGCTTTGCGCCCAGTCAGGTCATCCACGCCTTCCTCGACCTGGGAGGAGACAGGAGGAGAGGAAAACACTAAATCGGCGAGGGAAAAAGGCCAACACGGTGCGAAAGAGAGAGAGAGAGAGAGAGAGAGAGAGAGAGGAGAGAGAGAAAAACTCACTCACCGGTTCTCTGATGTACCGTTGCGTGGTCCTCGAACACTATGCCACATTCTCCGGTGGACGACAGCCGCTCCTCTCCGGGCGAACCAGAGTCAAATCTCCGACCCCCAGCTAACGCCCCTCCGCTTTTCTGTTGGCACTTGGGGACATTTCTCCGCCCCTGGCAGCGGCCCTACCGCTCCAGGCGATCGGGGAGTTACTTCCCTCCTCCCCTTGGGGGACGGCAGGGCACTCCTCCGCCCCTGGCAGCGGCTCCATCGCTCCAGGAGGTCGGGGAATCCAGTCCCTACTCGCCTCATGGACGGCGGCCGTTCCCCGCGTCCGGGCGGTCGGGCTACTCCGTCACCCGGCAGATGGTAATGGCGCTCCCCTGGGTGGACGGCAGTGTCGAGGACTCTGCGACGGGCATCCCTCCTCCTTCCCAGGTTTCGGCACCAATGTAAGGGGGTTATAATGAGCAAAGAGGAGGCAAGAACCGGCTTGTCAATATAAATGATAATTTAATGAAAACTGAAACCAAAAGCACAAACATAAACACACACATGACGGACATGCCCGTAATTCTCTCTCTCTCGAACCGTCGTCACCGGCCGCCTTTATCCCTCACGTGCCCCATCAGGCCGATTGGGGACCGGGCATGCCACATTCTAGCCTGGCCCCACCCCCCTCCGCTCCACAGTGTCACACTAAGAATCTTCTTCAGGCATGCTTTTTTGAAACAAGAAACCTGAAAAATGTGTGACCATAAAATGCAAAACAAAAGAAAATCGAGGGAGGGGTGGATAGATTCCTTGTCTTCTTTTCCTTTTTACAAGCACTTCCATTTCTGTCAGCCTGCATGAGAGGCATTCACTTCTTGCTCTTTATACACCTAAAACAAAGAGAGGCAGATGGAAGAATGGTCTTAAAAGTGACAGCCATATTAAAGGAAGACCTTCATCTGACACCTTGCAAGAAAAATTACATTTAGAGGTGCACCTTGAGAACTGTCTGTTTACTGGAATGGCCAATGGAATGCATGAACAGAGTGCCAATTTTATATCAAGTTGATGGCGTTGTAAAAAACATACATTTCAACAGGTCAAATGCTACCTGGGCACATTCTGTCAGATGAGGGACATGTTGGAGAGGAGTTGTTGGAGAGCTTTCAGGTATTCATGAGGATGCAATGAATTCCTTCATTGCATTAATGGAATAGTTCAATAAAAAATGAAAATTCTCTCATAATTTACTCACCCTCACGCCATCCTGGATGTGTATGACTTTCTTCAGCAGAACACAAATTAATATTTTTAGAAGAATGTCTCTGTTCTTTTGGTCCATACAATGCAAGTGAATGGGTGCCAACATTGTGAAGCTCCAAATATCACATAGTTCCACGTCTTTAGAAGCGTGATAGGTGTGGGTGAGAAACAAATCAATATTTAAGTCCTTTATACTATAAATTTCCTCCCTGTTAAGTCAATTTCCACTTTAACTTTCACATTCTTCTGCTTGGATTTTGATAATTCACATTCTTCATGCACTGGGCAGGGAGAAGAATTTCTAGCAAAAATGTATTTCAATATTAATCTGTTTCTCAACTAAAATGATCATATCACTTCTGAAGATATGGATTTAACAATTGGAGTCATATGGTACCCATTCACTTGCATTGTACAGACCTACAGAGCAAAGATATATTTATAAAAATCTTTGTTTGTGTTCTGCAGAAGAAAGGAAGTCATTCACATCTGGGTAATAATGAGAGGATTTGAATTTTTGGGTGAACTATTCCTTTAAACTATGCCTGTTCTGTGCATTTATGTTAAATACATTGCTCATAAGAGGAATGGTATTTGAGAGGCCATCAATAGTACAAATGTTAAAACTGAATTATATTTAAAAGGTAATATGGAATAGCGCCACAATATTAAGTGCCCATAACAGCATCTAATTTTGTGCAGTAGTCTCGGATACTCTAGAGCAAAATAGTCTGCAATTCCATGCCATTACCTTCGCCTGCAATGAAAGGACATTTTCACTGTTTTGACACGTCAGTCAGGTGACAGGATGCGTGCCTAGTATTTTTGGAGAACACTTGCTATACATTTCAGCACAGAACTGACTGGACCAATTTTCTAAGAGCAACCTCATTTCTACTCTACCAATTTTTAAGTACATTAAGAGATAAAATAGTAACAATTGTACAATACAATCAGCTAGGTTAACACTGAACAGTTTTAAAAAGCTATAATATGCATTAAGCTTTAATCAGTTATGCTACACTTTTTCCCCTAAAAAATAAAAATGTACATTGTGTTTGCCAAAGCTATTGTACGGTATATTTTAAAAGGCATAGACTTAAATTAATTTTCCAGATTCAATATAAGTTTATGAATATAAGGTTAATACGCATTTATGGCATTATGTGTCAGGGTTCTTCCCTTAGTTTTGTCTTCCTGACTTTGGTGGCAGAGCCCTCACTCTCATGTCATGTTAGTCTCTGACTTGTGTCTGGATTCAGCCACTCCAGTTGGTTTGGTTTGTTTACTCAGTGGCTGAGTCCAGGAACATGTGTTTTGTTTTGTGTTATGTGAATGCACTTGGTTTTGTGTTTTCTCATTTCCTTGTGCATACATGTCTGGCTTGTCTTTAGTGATTATTAGTTTATAGTCCCCACCTGTCTTCCCTCATTACCCTCCTGATTTCTCTACCTTTATATTTCCCTTGTGTGCTCGGTATTGTGTCAAATTCTTCTCTCTGTCTTGTTCCCAGTCGGCCTGTTTGTTAGCACTGGTTTCTAATTCAGTTTTCTGTTATTAGATTCAGGTCCAGTGCTTTTGTTTTTGTTCTCTTGTTAATAATTAAAGTTTTAGTTTTTCATTTTCCCTCTCATGGGAGTTTTTTGTTAGCTAACTTTTTTGTGTTTTTTTGTTTTGTTTGTCTAAATAAAGACTTGTAAAAGAGCTCTAACTGCCTGTGCTTGGGTTCTTCTGACAAAAACTTGACATTATGTCGATTACCACTTAAAATTATTAACACTTGTCCCATGTTAAAAATAAAATGCAGTTTAAGCAAGGCACTGACAATGGAAGTATAGCCACAAGACAATCATTATACTTGTTAACATGATTTTAAAGTGATAAAAGTGAAAAGCATTTACCAGATTAAAGGCATTACGTCATCATGACAATGAAGTTAAAATATTAGAAATAACTTTACACTGATAAGGTTAATTACAGTTTTATTACACAAAAAATCATGTTAACATGTATTATGTTTACTTCTTGTGGCTATACTTTTGGAACAGTATTTTAACATTTATGGACTGGCCTGTTCACTTCCATGCCTTACTCTAACCATGAATGTTTTTGTTTTTTTATAAATGAAGGACGAGTCAAAGTAATTTTTTTTGGTAATCAACATCATGCCATAAATGCTTTCTATTGTCTTGAACTTGGAACATCAATAAGGTAGTAAAGGACAGCTATGGCAGAGGCAGAGCCTTAAATAAGACACTCCCTCCAGCTGCACTGTGATTGGTCGACCTGATCCAATGAGTGGTAAAACAAATGAAGCGTCACAGTGGAAGATTAGATAAATAAGTGAGTGAGGAGCAGAAGGTGAACTCGGGTTTATTTCAATTTGGCAGGATCACTAGAGCGTTGCAGGGTCTCAATCCCTAATGACCAGAGGGGGATGGGGAAGAATGGCATATAGAGATTTTGTGGACAACCCCTCTGTTTGGAGGAGGGGAGCAAACATAGACAAATGGTAGTGAGATAGAGGATTAAAGGGAGGTTAAGACAAGAGTCTCAACTGCCTCATTCAGAGTGAGGGGGTTGTTGAATAGAATTTTTATTCAGACAATCAAAGGTAACAACCACATGAACCACAGTATTCATGAGGTCGGAGAAGTCACAGTCAGCAAAGAGGTTGACCGCAGTGTGAATGGTCACAATAAAGAACCGGAGCTGCAGGAGGAGACAAGGAAAGATAGTGACACAAATACAGCAAGTTATTTAATTGGAAGCAAGGCTGTGAAGAACGTTATGGCTATTTCATGATATAGTGGAATTTGTAATAATGTAAATGGTCTATAAATAAGATTTACTCACATCAGACTCACTAGCTGGAGAAAAGTGAGGTAGCATTTCCAACCCAAGAATTTCAGCATTTCTGGGCCCAATGCAGCCAGATAATAGTACATATACATCACGTAAGCAAAAGAGTTTATGAGGCCAATGTGAAAAGCTGAGGGAGAGAGAACATTGTCGTAAAACTATAATTCATTCTCATTGGTCTGGGGGAAAAATCACATTGAATTAAGCCTTGACACTATAAAAAGTATGAAACTCTTAAACAGATTAAAAAAAGAAAGAAAAAGAAACCATTCATAAGATTTTTAGCATTTTTATTAGTTGTCTAACACCAAAGCCTTACTTTTGAGTTCAGAATTGTTTATGTTTGAAACAATATACCCCCTAGTGGTATCAGAAAGCAACTGCAACCAAAACAAGCCTAAAATGTGGATTCAATGCCATATTTAATAATGCGATTTTTGTTTTTATTGTGATACAAAGACAGTCTACACCTTTCTCAACATGACCTGTTTCTGGTTCACCCAAATAACTCTAATTGTAAAATATATAAAAATAGATAAATCTAAAACTTAATTCATTAAAGAGTCAACTGCATTTCTATTGAACATTTTATACTGTTATATGTGGACTGTTGCTACTCAAGGCTGTGCATGTTGAATGTAAATATATCTGGCAATTATAATAATCTGCTTTAATTTCAATGTAAGAACACTTACACAGCTCTCCTGCAACATACTTGACTCCTGCCTATCAGTTGAAAATCTATGTGCCATGATGGTAGACATTCAAAAAGGTCAGCTGATTGTTCTTCTTCCTCAGAATGAAAAACATCTGATGATAATGACATTTACTCATTAATGCTCTCAAAGCATCATAAGACATTAATCAAAAGTGTGATTTGGAATCAGAATACTAGAAGATAATTTACTTACTGTATCACTAAGTTCAATAACTTTAGAGAAGTAAAACCACCAACACACTCTGGCCATCTGCACAACATCAACATTACACAGACAAGCAAAAGCATTGTAGTTCTTGAGTGGAATACAATTACAAAATGTAACAATCTAGAAATAACTGCAATACTTTACAATAAGTTTACATTTGTTAACATTAGTTAGCAAAATTTTTAACATGAACTAACAATGAACAATACTTATTAAGCATTTATTTATCTTGATTAATGTTAATTTCAACATATAGTAATATTTTTTTCTTAACAATAGTTTAATTATTTACCATTAGTTAATGCATCATGAACTAGCATGAACAAATAATGAACAACTGTATTTTTATTATTGTTCATTGTTACTTTCAGAGTGGTCAACAGGCTGACACAACAAAGTGTAATTTGCCAACCAAGATGATCCCGTGAACTAAGAGTTAAAACAATAACCAACGACACTAAAATAGATACATTTTCAAGGAAGTTCAAATTTCAGGTCTGATAAAAGAATATGAAATTAAAAATAAAATTAAAAAATCTGACTTGCTCCATAACTCATAGAACATAAAGGCAGAGACGCACACCATGGATAAATTGTAAATAATAAGGATTGCCTTGATGTTGACTGGCTGTCTGTGTTGCATCAGTTTTGGGCTAAGCCAGGCGATGAGAAGGGAACACAGAAATATGCAACTGAGAGGCACTGGAGAATAAACCAATAACCATCCATCTGTCCTCTTGTCTGTATGAATGTAAGAAGTGCTTAATTAGCCCGTTAAAGTACATTATGTAGCTGTTAAAATAGTTTGAACAAACATTTTCATATTAGAACCATGAGAACATTAGTCATTTACATTCATTCATTTGGCAGATGCTTTTATCCAAAGCGACTTACAAAAGAGGAATACATTAGAAGCGAATCATTTTAAGGAAACAGTAATACGAAAAGTGCTGCATTACAAAGTTTCACTAGCATTAGGATAGTAGTATTTAAGACAGATACAAGTGCAACAACTTCATCAAAAAAATTGTTTTTTAAAGACTGGTTAAGTGCTCATGGAAAAGATGTGTTTTTAGCCATTTTTGAAGACAGAAAATAAGTCAGTTTCACAGATGATGTTGGGAAGGTCATTCCACCAATGTGGTACGATGAAACCGAAAGTCCGGGAAACAAGGCGCTGTTCCTTAGCTGACCGCAGGCTTCTGGTGAGAATGTAGCTCTGCAGAAATTATTTTAGGTATGCTGGAGCAGACCCAGTGGCTGTTCATGTGCATCAACCGGCAGCCAGCGAAGAGAGACAAGGAGTGGTGTAACGTGCTCACTTTGGTTGATTAAAGACCAGACGTGCTGATGCATTCTGTATCATTTGCAGGGGTCTAATTGCACATGCAGGGAGGCCTGCAATGAGAGCGTTACAGTAGTCCAGTCTAGTTATGACAAGTGACTGAACGAGAAGTTGAGTCGCATGTTCAGTGATGAAGGGTCTTATCTTCCTGATAGTGTAGTGTGTTAATCTACATGATCATGCTGTCTTTGAGATGTGGTCTGTGAAATGTATTTGGCTATCAATGGTTACTCCTAGATTTATGACCGTTTTGGAAGGTGTTACTGTACTTGAACCCAGCTGCACGGTGATGTTGTGTTCAACAGCAGGGTTGGCTGGAAAGAATAGGAGATCAGTCTTGTCTGGGTTAAGTTGCAGGTACCGAGATGCCTGAAACTCTTGAACACTTCGCGTTTTATATAGGCTACTGTATTTTATTATGGTGTATGAAAATAAAAAAGAGAAAATCTAAAGTAAGAAAACAGACAAAATATACCTCTGCTTTCTAAGACCCATGAAATATTTGGATCTTTTGCCATGTTGACGGCGATACGAACACCTGAGTACAGAGTGATTAACAATGGATGAAACAGCACAAATAACTTAATGAATAATTTATGGACACATTAAATAATGAGCATTTTTTCATGATTAAAAGTGTCTTTTATGCAAAGTAAAAAATATTTAGGATGGGAATTACTTACCATTACGCTTGCTCTGTTCATTCAGGAATGCTCAAATGGTGCCATCTATCGGATGGCTCATGCAGCTGCGCGAGAAATGTTTGAAGGTCTTAACTGTTTCAAAATGTAAATAATTATGCTTTTTAAGTTCCACAAAGATGTTCACAATGTTGTCAAAGGAATTACGACGCAGAGCACTCGTTCAACAGTCACTGGGTCACTGATGAGTTAAGAGGCCTAGTTTACACTTAACATCCTTCTCCAAGACGGATTACCAAAATCCCTAGGATAACCGTTTTATTCATCGTTTTCATCGGTGTGTCTATGCCATCTCAGCAATTTTGTGATTGTGTTTTTGTTCAGTCACAATTAACTGTTGATTAGGTTTACACACACACACACACACATATATATATATACACACACATATATATATATATATATACACACATATACACATATATATATATATATATATATACACATATACACACATATATATATATATATATATATAGGCTATATATGGTTGGGTATACTATAGTAACGGAACACATGTAACGGGTTTACGTATTTAAAATACTAAATGTTAGTAAACAAACAACACTGTATAAGATATTTATGTTTTTCAGAGAATATATTTTTAACATGTGTATTTTGTCTTAAAGTACGGGCAGAGTTTTTATAGTCAAAACAAGTGAAAAAATCTACCAGTGCTGAAGAATCCAAAGTATTTAGATTACATTACTGACCTTGCGTAATCTCACAAGTGACATTTTACAACATGATTCTGTAGTGGAATACATTTCAAAAGTAACCCTCCCAAACCTAAATAAATATAATATAATATATATATATATATATATATATATATATATATATATATATATATATATATATATATATATATATACACATACATACACTCACCTAAAGGATTATTAGGAACACCTGTTCAATTTCTCATTAATGCAATTATCTAATCAACCAATCACATGGCAGTTGCTTCAATGCATTTAGGGGTGTGGTCCTGGTCAAGACAATCTCCTGAACTCCAAACTGAATGTCAGAATGGGAAAGAAAGGTGATTTAAGCAATTTTGAGCGTGGCATGGTTGTTGGTGCCAGACGGGCCGGTCTGAGTATTTCACAATCTGCTCAGTTACTGGGATTTTCACGCACAACCATTTCTAGGGTTTACAAAGAATGGTGTGACAAGGGAAAAACATCCAGTATGCGGCAGTCCTGTGGGCAAAAATGCCTTGTTGATGCTAGAGGTCAGAGGAGAATGGGCCGACTGATTCAAGCTGATAGAAGAGCAACTTTGCCTGAAATAACCACTCGTTACAACCGAGGTATGCAGCAAAGCATTTGTGAAGCCACAACACGCACAACCTTGAGGCGGATGGGCTACAACAGCAGAAGACCCTACCGGGTACCACTCATCTTTACTACAAATAGGAAAAAGAGGCTACAATTTGCAAGAGCTCACCAAAATTGGACAGTTGAAGACTGGAAAAATGTTGCCTGGTCTGATGAGTCTCGATTTCTGTTGAGACATTCAGATGGTAGAGTCAGAATTTGGCGTAAACAGAATGAGAACATGGATCCATCATGCCTTGTTACCACTGTGCAGGCTGGTGGTGGTGGTGTAATGGTGTGGGGGATGTTTTCTTGGCACACTTTAGGCCCCTTAGTGCCAATTGGGCATCGTTTAAATGCCACGGCCTACCTGAGCATTGTTTCTGACCATGTCCATCCTTTTTGGCCACCATGTACCCATCCTCTGATGGCTACTTCCAGCAGGATAATGCACCATGTCACAAAGCTCAAATAATTTCAAATTGGTTTCTTGAACATGGCAATGAGTTCACTGTACTAAAATGGCCCCCACAGTCACCAGATCTCAACCCAATAGAGCATCTTTGGGATGTGGTGGAATGGGAGCTTCGTGCCCTGGATGTGCATCCCACAAATCTCCATCAACTGCAAGATGCTATCCTATCAATATGGGCCAACATTTCTAAAGAATGCTTTCAGCACCTTGTTGAATCAATGCCACATAGAATTAAGGCAGTTCTGAAGGCGAAAGGGGGTCAAACACAGTATTAGTATGGTGTTCCTAATAATCCTTTAGGTGAGTGTACATACATACAGGCCTACACACACACACACATCTTAAAAAAATTATATATATTATTTAAATGAATATTCTGGGTTCAATTCAAGTTAAACTCAATCGACAGCATTTGTGGCACAATGTTGACGAACGAAAAAAAAGGTTTTTACTCGTCACTCTTTTTCTTAAAACCAAAAACAGTGCAAAAATCAAGGTTACAGTGAGGCACTTACAATGGAAGTGAATGGGGCAAATTTTGGGTGGGTTTAACATCAGAAATGTAACACTTATAATTTTATAAAAGCACTTAGATTAATTCTTCTGTTAAAACGCATGTATTATTTGAGCTGTAAAGTTGTTTAAATTGTCATGTTTACAGTTATTCTAAGATTTTAGGGTTTGTTGACATTACAATGTTATGTTGTAAAATTGGCTATAAATTTAAAGAGAAAAGGTTGTGATTTTATCACACTAAAATCATGTTAACACGCATATTATTTATGTCTTGTGGCAATACTTTGAAACAGTGAACATTTTAATGGCCCCATTTACTTCCATTGCCTCACTGGAATGCAGATTCTTTTTTTTTTTTTTTTTTTTAAAGGAGGGGAAAGTCAAAAATAAATGTTTGTGTTAATCAACATCATGCCACAAATTATGTCGATTAAGCTTAACTTGTATTGAACCCAGAATATTCCTTTAAACTAGGCCTACATACATTCATTAGTGATAATAATAAACTTATTTATTAATCCTATTATTGTTATTGTTATAATGAAAGGGAACATGCCAGGTGCTAATGTGTATTTACTCTTTATATGGCCCTTTGCATATTTTAGATCACTCACATTGCAAACAAATTTCACATTCCCTTCATTATCATACTCATAGCAGCTGGTTTTACTTTGAAATGACAATGCAAACAATTGAAATATTACCTATATATTGAGTAAATGTATCTGCTCAGTATTTCTATGCAGACCCCTGATTCAGGTTTACAGTTCACAATTTCATTAAGACAATTGAAGAAAAACACTTGATATTTCAAAACAAAAAGAACCATCAGAATTCTCACTTTGAGGTCATTATAAAAAGTCTGACACAAGAGCAGCTCTGTAAAGATTTCCATAAACATAAAACATAAAATCTAAATATAACAATTAGCATCCAAAACAGACCCATAATACATCCTATTTGCACAGTCACAGAGCGATACTGTACATATTCGGAACATATCAGTACACAGACCTCATTCGGTGGATGTTTGTGTGGTTAGTGTCTGTTATGAACCTTTCCTTATCTGTTACTTATGGACTGACCATGTGTAAGTGAATACTATAGGTCTTACATCCCTGTATTGTAATAACAAAATGTTCGATGAGTATGACTGGTTGGGTCCTTAGGCACTTCAGAATCATCAGCAAGACTTTTGTCATTTGGAACATGATGATGTCGTTGCTCATTATCATCATGATGATAATGACTGTTCTCTCCTGTGTGTACATTGTCATTGTTTTTGCTACTGTTAAAGCCTCCTGGTATGGTGGAGTTGGCATTTATTTAAAACAGAGTTTTAATTAATCAACATTTTAAACATTTAAGAGATATAACTTAACACCTTTTGAAAATCATAGTGTTGTTACTTTGGTAAATAAAAGTACAAATTTCTTTCCATAAGCAAAATCTGTAATGTGTACTTTTATTTACCAAAGTGGCATTCAACTGATCACAATGTATAGTCACAGGGCATTAATAATGTGAAGAATTACTATTACAATTAGATTTTCTTTTTCAGAACTTAATCTACTTCAAAGAGTTCTCACCCCACACTTCCTGTAGCACTTGCCATAGATGTGGCTGTCTTGTCAGGCTGGTTTGAGTATTTCTGTAACTGCTGATCTCCTGTGATTTTCATGCACATCAGTCTCAATTCTTTGCAAATCCTTGGCATTCTCACTGTCACTTTGTCCAGTTTGTTCACCCCACGCTTCCTGTAGCACTTGCTATATATGTGGCTGTCTTGTCGGGCAGTTCTCCTTACAGTCTAGCTGATCCCACAAAAGCTCAATGGGGTTAAGATCCATAACACTCTTTTCCAATTATCTGTTGTCCAATGTCGGAGTTTCTTTGCCCACTCCAACCCTTTCATTTTGATCTTTGGTTTCAAAAGTGGCTTTTTCTTTGCAATTCTTCCCATAAGGCCTGCACCCCTGAGTCTTCTCTTTACTATTGTACATGAAACTGGTGTTGAGCGGGTAGAATTCAATGAAGCTGTCAGCTGAAGACATGTGAGGTGTTTATTTCTCAAACTCTGATGTACTTATCCTCTTGCTTAGTTGTACATCTGGCCTTCAACATCTCTTTCTGTCCTTGTAAGAGCCTGTTGTCCTTTGACTTTGAAGACTGTAGTGTACACCTTTGTATGAAATGTTCCGTTTTTTTTTTTTGGCAATTTCAAGCATTGTATAGACTTCATTCCTCAAAACAATGATTGACTGATGAGTTTCTATAGAAAGATGTTTATTTTTTGCCATTTTTGACCTAATATTGACCATAAGACATGCCAGTCTATTTAATAGTTTATATACACTGTTAATATTTGTTAGCATTGCCTTTAAATTGTTTAACTTGGGTCAAACGTTTTGGGTAGCCATCCACAAAGCTTCTCACAAGAAGTTGCTGGAATTTTGTTTCATTCCTCCAGACAGAACTGGTGTAACTGAGTCAGGTTTGTAGGCCTCATTATTCACACACACTTTTTCAGTTCTGCCCACAAATTTTCTAATGGAATGAGTTCAGGGCTTTGTGATGGCCACTCCAGTACCTTGACTTTGTTGTCCTTAAGCCATTTTGCTGCAACTTTGGAGGTATGCTTGGGGACATTGTCCATTTGGAAGACCTATTTGTGACTGAGCTTTAACTTCATGGCTGATGTAATATTTTGCTTCAATATATCCACAAAATCTTCCTCCTCATGATACCATCTATTTTGTGAAGTGCACCAGTCCCTCCTGCAGCAAAGCACCCCCACAACATGATGCTACCACCCCCATGCTTCATGGTTGGGATGGTGTTCTTTGGCTTGCAAAACCCCACCTTTTTTCCTCCAAACAAATCAATGGTCATTATGGCCAAACAGTTCAAATTTTGTTTCATCAAACTAGAGAACATTTCATAAAATTATATATTTGTCCCCATGTGCACTTTCAAACTGTAGTCTGGGTTTTTAATGGCTGTTTTGGAGCAATGGCAACGCTGGCTCTGGGACGGACGAGGCTGGCAAGGCTGGCTATGGGAAGGATGAGACTTCCAGCTCATTGGCCATGGCAGGCGTGGGTGTTGGCTCGTTGGCCGTGCTCATTTATAATCCTTAATAGCTCCTTTAGTGCACTATTGAGACCAGCCCTGAAGAAAACCACCAAAGATTAGTTTGGGTAGTGCACCAAATTCGCCAGCTCTAAAAACTTGTGGACGTGATCCTCAACTGGACGGACCCCTTGCTCGAGGAAGGAGAATTCTGACGGCTGCTAGATCCATCTTTGGTCAGTTCTTCTGTGATGAGGCAGGCGAGGAATAAGGATCTATACCCAGCTTTATTAAAATAAACAAGAAAGCTCAGAATAAATCAAAACACAGGGAACCTAGCACAGAGCATAACAAAACATGCATGAACTGACAAATAAACTGGGGGAAACAAGGGCTTAAATACACAAGTGAAAACAAGGAACACCTGGGAAAACAATCAGGGAATAAGAAACAATCAGGGCAAAACCAATCCTAAAATGAAACTACAAAAGGACTACAAAAACCTAAAAGGAAACAGGAACTAAACAAGAACTTCAACATAAAAGCACAAAAACAAAAGACAACAGGGAATATGTGACAATAGGACTCATTTTACTGTGGATATAGATACTTGTCTACCTGTTTCTTCCAGCATCTTCACCAGGTCCATGATGTTGTTCTGGGAATAATTTGCACTTTACGTACCAAACTATGTTCATCTCTATGAGACAGAATGAGACTCCTTCCTG
The DNA here is from genome assembly GCF_025860055.1 of Xyrauchen texanus. Lineage (NCBI taxonomy): Eukaryota > Metazoa > Chordata > Actinopteri > Cypriniformes > Catostomidae > Xyrauchen > Xyrauchen texanus. Next base: position 25,652,045 of record NC_068284.1, on the reverse strand, counting down.
AGTGGTATGATGGCATGTTCATACTTGCATACTATTGTTTGTACCGATGTACATGGTACCTACAGGCATTTGGAAATTGCTCCCAAGGATGAATCAGAATTGTGGAGGTCCAAAAGATATTTTTCTGAAGTCTTGGCTGATTTCTTTTGATTTTCCCATGATGTCAAGCAAAGAGGCACTGAGTTTGAAAGTAGGCCTTAAAATACATCCTCAGGTACAACTCCAATTCAGTACACCTCCTATCAGAAGCTAATTGGCTAACTGTCTAAAAGCTTGGCATAATTTTCTGGAATTTTCCAAGCTGCTTAAAGGCACAGCTAACTTAGTGCATGTAAACTTCTCACCCACTGGAATTGTGATATAGTCAATTAAAAGTGAAACAATCTTTCTTAAACAACTTGCCAAAACTATAGTTTGCTAATATTAGATCTGTTGAGTGGTTAATGACTTCAACCTAAGTGTATGTAAACTTCTGACTTCAACTGTAGAGGAGAAAACAAGTACATTTAATTGAGTAATTAAGTAATTAACTAATTTTCAGGGTTCCCATACCTTTTGAACCAAATAATTTCTATTTCCAGTTGTGGTTACTTGAATTCTATTGATTTATTATAATTTAAATAATTAAAAATATTATTATAAAAATAATTACAACAATAATAGACTAATAAAAATAGTAAGTAATAGCCAATTACATATTTTAGAGCAGAGCATAAAAAAAAAATAAAAAAAAAAAATGTAAAAAAAAAAATAAATCTACCATGAATTTGTACAATTTTTATTTATTTATTTTTATTTCCATTACTTTTCCAGTCCTGGAAATGCAGTTTTTAAAATTCTCTGATATTTCCAGGTTTTTCATTCATATGTTTTTTTTTTTTATATCTCACATTTCTGTTAATTATATGTGGAATTAGTACTGTACAAACAATAATAATATCACTCTGAGTGAGAACGTTTCACAGCACAAAAACTATTGCTCTAACCTGGCAGCCTGCATGATACAGAAGAGTCAGCTCGCTTTAAGAAGAGCCACGATAACTACATTTCCCACAAGCTCCTTCACTGGAGTCTTGTCATCGATCTCCCAATGTGGTGCAGACTTGCAGATCCTTGAGTCAGTATTTTCTTTCTCGACTAACAGTGTTGAAGCCCCCAGCAGAGCTGGAAAAGCAGACAACCACAGAGCCCAGAGCCTGCATTATGCCTGTTGTAATTCACCCACTGCAAAACCTAAAAAACAAAGACAATCAGTATGGAATCAATTCCATGCCACATATATTTGCAAAAATATAAAGTTTTGCAAAAGAAAAAAAGTATTGAGCAAACAATTTTTTTTTTTTGAACAAAAATTAAGTATCACAAATGTAAAATAAAGTATCGAGAGAAAAAAAGAAAGTTTTGCAAACAAAAATAAAGAATTGCAAAATATAAATAAAATATAGCAAAAACCAAGATACAATTAATTGCAAAAATCAATGACTGTTGTAAAAGAAACTAAAGAACTTTTATCCTTTTTTATCTCTGCAACAGATTTTTAGGCAGCAATGATTTTGCCACACATCTTTTTCTTTGCAATGCCTACTAATTATTTTGCAATGCTGAAATATTTTTGCAAATATATGTGGCATGGAATTGATCCCATAAATCAGCACCTCATTTGGTAATATCTCCAAAGTATTCCTCACATTTTATAGTGCAACACACATAAAGAGTTAGTGTGTTTAAAAAAACCTTAACCTCTGTTTCTTGCCTCCTCTAGGTAAAAAAAAGAAAAGAAATTATGGTAAGCTGTTTGTTGCAGACTTTTTAAGGTCTCACTGGACATGGCCCACCCTCTCAACAAAAAGAACAAACCAGTAAATAGAGTTTGAGCAGATTGGCCTTGGATATACTACAAAGTTTTCAGTGTTGTCTTTTATTTGTATGAGAAATCCAAGATACAAACTTTGTTGATAACAAATGAGCTTTGATAATAAACAAGATTTTAGTTACATCTTAAAGTATAGATCAAATTTTCATTTTACATGTTGCCATGGCCGAAAACGAATAAAAATACAAATAAATTACGTTAACAACAGTTTTGGCAATGGGCAGTTCTGTGTAACACACACTACTCTTTGTATGTGGTGTTATTTAGTGGGGAAGTTTAGCTTTTTCAACATCCTTTTTTACTTAAAGGGATAGTTCACCCCAAAATTTAAATTCTCACATCATTTACTCACTCTCATGCTATTACAGATGTGTATGAATTTCTTTCTTCTGCACAACACAAACAAAGATTTTTAGAAAATATCTCACTTCTGCCGGTCCTTACAATGAAAGTGAATGGTGACCAGGCATTTGAAGCTCCAAAAATCTGCGAAAAGGCAGTATAAAAATAATCAGCAATAAAACAAAGTCTTGCATCTTGAGGTCCTTGAATGAGCCAACATTATTGAAGCCCTGCTGCTGAAGTCTTAACTACGCTGGCCAGGCCACATCATATGAATGAAAGACAATCAGATCCCCAAGCAGCTGTTCTATGGAAGACTAGAAAAGGGCCACAGCAAACGCTACAAGGACGACTTGAATAAAGACATCAAGTGGTGCGGTATCACCCAATCAGTGCTGGCCACCGACCAACCAAGATATTGTGCAGTTACCCACACAGCTGTAAAAATGCTAGAGGACCAGCATCGCTCACAACAGCTGGCCTCCCACAACCTACGCCACAAACCTGCTGCTAATCCAGTAGCAGAAAGTGTCTTCCGGTGCCCAACCTGTGCAAAACTCTGGCGATCCAGATTTGGAACTGCAGAGCCACTCAAAAGTCCACAGACGTTAGCACAGAAAAAATCGATGGACTATCATCGCTATAAATCTCCACTTTCACATTTTAAGTGTAAGTGGAGATTTTTTGGTAAAAAAAAGAACTTAAATATTGATCTGTTTCTCACCCACACTTATAATATAGCTTCTGAAGAAATGGATTGAACCACTGGAGTTGTATGGATTACATTTATGCAGCCTTTATGTGTTTTTAGAGCTTCAAAAGGTCTGGTCACCATTCCCTTTCATTGTAAGGACATACAGAGCTGAGATTTCCTTTAAAAATCTTTGTTTATGTTCAAAAGAAGAAAGTCATACACATCTTTAATGGAATGAGGGCGAGTAAATGATGAAAGAATTTTCATTTTTGGGTGAACTATCCCTTTAAAATGACTTTAAAATTGGTGAAAGGCATGCTTATTAAACAAGTATTCTTGTGGTTCTGACTTTTAGAATCTACACCCAACTTTCCCAAAAGTGCCCTTTTTTAACATTAAAGACATGGAGTATTTATTTTTTATTGGCCTCCTGGTTATTTTTAGTTGACATTTTTAGGGAAATATTTAAAGATAGATTGAAATGTAAAGACTGATCTGTTCAAACGATGCAATAGAAAAATCAGTCACCTACATTTATCAATGCAGCCCATTTACAGTTCCAATAAAGGTTGTAGAAAAATTATTCACCATGGATATTTTTAAAGGCATAGATCAGCCAAAATAAAAATTCTGTCATCATTTACCAAACCTGTGTGACGTGGAGCACAAACAATGATGTTAGGCAACATGTTAGCTTTCACTTTTAGTGCATTTTTCCATACAATTAAAGTTAATGGTGACTGACACTAACATTCTGCCTTAGATCTCCTCCTGTGAAAGTCATACTGGTTTGGAATAACCAGTATAACATTATTTACATATTACATTGTCATATTTTGGGTGAATTATCCCTTTAAAACTATGAAAATATAATTTAAAAAAATAGATAACATAGAAATCCATATTCATAGAGCCTAGGGTCTCAGACATACACCACACACTTAAAAGAACATAAATAAGATAACAGACTTTGAGCATTTCTCTGGATCCACAAAAGTTAATATAATCTCAGATTTACACTGAACAAACATTCCTGAAATGCCTTACCCAATCACATGGACAAAGTACTTGATTTTAGTTTTGCAAACAGCGTGTTTCACCCTTGAAATGATTGGGCCAAAGCCAGACTTTAAATTGTGTAGCAACAACCTTCACTAAAGTAAAAATATCGAAGCAGACATGAGAGAGCCAACCAAATAGGAACTTTTGGTCAAAACACATGTTAAGTAGTACAAATGATCCAATGTATTAATCGTTTAATTAATAGAAACTACCATTTTAACATGATTTGCTTCCCCAATATCACCTTTAAAAAGAATATTCCCGGTTAAAAACAAGCTGAGCTCAATCGACAGCATTTGTGGCATAATGTTGATTACCACAACAAATAATTTCAACTCATCCCTCCTTTTCTTAAAAAACAAAAGTCAAAAATCAAGGTTACAGTGAGGCACTTACAATGGACATGAATGGGGACAATATTTGGAGGGTTTAACGGCAGAAATGTGAAGCTTATAATTTTATAAAAGCACTTACATTAATTCCTCTGTTAAAACTCATGTATTATTTGAGCTGTAAAGTTTTTTAAACATTAATTTTAGTTTGTTGATATTACATCATCATGGCAACAAAGTTGTAAAATTGGCTATAGCTTTACACTGAAAAGGGTTAGTAAGCAGTTTTTTAGCACACTACAATCACGTTAACACGCATATTGTTTATGTCTTGTAGCAATAATTTTGAAATAGTGAGTAATTTAACGTTTACGGATTGATCTCCATACACTTCCATTGTAAGTGCCTGTCTGTAATGCAGATTTTTGCTTTTTTTAAAGAAGGGACGAGTCAAAATACATTTTTGTGTTAATCAACATTATGCCACAAATGCTGTCGATTGAGCTTAACTTGTATTGAACCCGGAATATTCCTTTAATGTGTTCTGTGAACAACATTTTAGTTAAACATTCCAGGTGATGATAAAAATAGTCTGTAGAGGAAGCACTACATTACATTTTTTAAAACTTTGTTGTTCTACCAACAAGGTAGAACAACATGGCTATTGTTGTCAAGGACTACATCAAAGAGCCGTTTGATGATAATAATCACCTGATGAAAGAAAAATCTTTACATGAATACAAAGGAAAGATGTAACCAGAAATTCTGGTTTCCTGACAGAAGTTCAGAACAGTGCCCTCGGTGTGGCATCCGTATGCGTCATTTATGTGTTGGGTCTATAATACGAGATATAATCTATTTGACTGCTAAACACTTTTACTACATGTGACATGGGAAAGGAAATAATCAGATATCACTTTAAAATAGTGACTTCACAATGATCGTTGTGCCAATTCTAACAGTTACCCCGTTTCAGTTGCGAACTCCCTCATAGAAACAAGCCTGCGCTTTTTTAAAGGAATAGTTCAATCAAAAATGAAAATTCTGTCAATATTTACTTACCATCATGTTGTTTCAAACCTGTTTGACTTTCTTCCATGGAACACAAATGGAGATAATGGGCACTTTCATTGTATGGAAACAACAAGATGTTAAAGTGAATGTTGACTTGAGGCTGTCAGTCTTTAACATTCTGCCTAACATCTCCTTTTGAGTTCCATGGAAGACAGGAAGTCATATGGGTTTGGAGCAACATGAGGGTGACTAAATGACAGAATTTTCATTTTTGGGTGAACTATTCCTCTTATTCATTTAAGTCAGTCATCCAAAAACTGGCATGATAACTGTTGGTGTACAGGGCATATTCGACTGCTAACCGCTACAATGAAACCACAAACAATTTATCTACATTTTCTCAATATTTGAATCAAGGGAGTAAAAATACTTGAAAAAAAACTACAAAGCCAAAATATTAATTTTTTTCTTGGAAAAAGAAAACAACAACAACACAGAAAAGAGTGAATCAACTCCAGACTGTTGTGGTATTAATGCAAACGGTTTTAAAATGTAACGACAACCCAAAATAACCCAGTAAACAAAGATGTCCTCAGTGAGTCCTTTGGCTTGTTTAAGAGATAACTTAAGCATTAGTGCAGTCTTACATTGACACGGACTCATGTCATAACTCCAATGAGTCCTTCATCGTTCGTTGCATTGCCCTCTGGACTGTCGCAAGCAGTTATGATGCCTAGGCCAAGCTCTGCTAGTTCATCCTGCATGCTTGTTGTCACCATCATTTTGGGCTCCAGGCGATTGCACAGTGTCCTGTAAGAAGGCAAGGGGTAGCCAAGTTCCCTGAGATATTCATATCCTTTAACTCCCACTGTGCAGCGGATTTTTCGGGCTGTCAGTAAAGTGTCATGGGACCACACAGCTCTACGAGAGCGCTTGGCTAATGTTAGTGCACGTATCTGATCCTCATACAGGAACACCTGCAGACCCTTTTCTATTTTGCTCAGTTTGTAAAGACGTTTCTTCATCTCCTCTGCCTGTATAACAAAGAAACAATGAATAAATCTATTGGACAAAATGTTATCTGTACAGCGGCAAGAGAAATTATGTGAAACCATTGGAATTACCTGCATTTATGTAAAAATGGATTCAAATCTGGTCTTATCTTAATATAAGTAACAATAATGAACAAACACAATATGTTTTGACTAATACATATAAATTATTGTAATGTTCTTGTACATATTGAACACATCATTCAAACATTCAGAGTAGGTTAGAAAAACTGTGAACCCCTAGGCTAATGACGTCAACATAAGCTAGTCAGGTGTTGGCAAACCTGGCATCCAATTAATTAAATGAGATTGGTGGTGTGGGTTAGAGCTACATTGACTTTTAAGAAGCACTCCAATATTTAGATTTTGCCATTCACAGGAAGCATCTGCTGACGTGGACCATGCCTAACAAAAAAAAGAGCTCTCCGAAGACCTACAATCAATTGTTGCTTTACATAAAGTTGGAAAAGGGTTACAAAGTTATCTCAAAGAGCTTAGAAATTCATCTGTCCATATTTAGACAAATTGTCTATGAATGGAGACGATTTAATACTGTGGCATCAGTCCCTGGAAGTGGCCGTCCAGCCAAGATGACACAAAGGGCAAACCGCAGATGAGTTAAAAAAGAACCCATAGATTGACAGCTAAAGACTTGAAGGAATCACTGGAATTGTTTGACATCTTGGTTCATAAGTCTACTATACAGAAAACATTAAACAGGCTGTTTCCATGGCAGTACATCAAGAAGAAAGCTGCTGCTTTCCAAATAAAACATTGCTGCACACCTGAAGTTTGCCAAAGACCACCTTAACACTTCACTACTGAGAAAATGTTTTGCGAACTGATGAATCTAAGGTTGAATTTTTGGGGAAGAACATACAGCACTACGTATGGCGTAAGAAGGGCACTGCAGACAAACATGAAATCATAATCCCATTGGTTAAGTACAGTGGAGGAAGCATTATGATTTGGGGCTGCTTTGCTGCCTGAACCGCTTGCCTTGCCATCATCGAGGGAAATATTAATTCACAAGTTTCTCAAGACATCCAATAGTATAATGTCAGGGTGGCTGTGTGCCAGCAGAAGCTCAGTAGAAGTTAGGTGATGCAGCAGGACAATGAGCCTAAACATTGAAGGAAATACAATACAGAATGTCTTTTGGAGTGACCCAGTCAGACCCCAGAAATGTATGCTGTGGAATGACCTCAAGACACATGAACGACACACCAGACATCCTAAGAATATGGCTGAGCTGAAGCAGCTCTGTAAGGAAGAATGGTCCAAAATTTCTTCTGAATGTTGTGCAGGTCTAATCTACAGCTACCAGAAATGCTTGGTTGAGGTTATTGCTGCAAAAGGAGGATTAACCAGTTATTAAATGCAAGGGTTCACTTTTTCCACAGCACTGTGAATGTTTAATGGGATGAGTGTTTGATAAAGACATGAAAGATTATAATTGTTTGTGTGATGTTAGTTTAAGCACATTGTGTTTGTCTATACTTGTGAGTGACTGTGATGATGATGAGATCACATTTTATGACCAATTAATGCAGAAAACCAGCTAATTCAAAAGTGTTCACATACTTTTTCTTGCCACTGTACTTACAGTGAATAATCGGGGGTTATCGGAATAATCTATTGGTGGATATACATGATTCATAATGATAAAACGTGACCTCTCTTTGTAGTCTGATTGTGTGCTGCTGTTGCTGTTCCAGCTTGGTTTTGTAATGCTGGCACAGAGAGCAGGGTCGCTCCTCCTCTGCCCTCAGAACTCCATCCTCTTCTGAGTCCAAAGGGGGCTGTCGCCGAGCATAACCATGGTCCCCCATATTCAAGTCCTTCTCCACTAAATAAACAACATTACATATTTTGTTGTAGTATACAAAGTGACAAGGGCATACCAACATTTAAATATATCTATAAAAAAAATAGGAAATATCAGTTTTAGATTTCAAAATATTCCTTTTACAAACAGATGGTTTGGCCACCACAGACCCCTGGATCTCAACATCAGTAGGCACATTTCCACTTTAGGCACAAATGAGGGCATGCTAGTGAGTGCCAGGGTCAGATGCATTCCCAGTCTCACTTCCGGGGCTTCATCGTGCCTCCTCTGGGCTTCCTCGGGGCCAACAGCCTGCCGATTAACCTTGGGCCAATGAAGGCAAACTGGGGATTGAGGCGGGGTCGATGTCAAAGGTAGAGTTTTGCTGAGTCAGGTCTCGCTTTCCACCAAGCAAAGACCAAAATAAGAAAACAAATGGAAACTTCATTCTCAACCATGTTCATTTCAAGGGCTAGCTAATCTACAGTGTCTGATGCCTCAATTTGAGCTTCTCTCATGATTGTGAAATGGGCGGGGTGGCACTAGGGCCTCTTTTTAAGGGCGGGTTTTAGGGCAACACAGCGGGGCTCTGGCTGACCAGTTGATAGCACTAACTCGCACTGGCCCGATAGTGGAAAAGTGACTATTGAGTCAGTCTGGGATTACATAAAGAGACAGAAGCAATTTAGACAGCCTAAATACACAGAACTGTGTCAAGTTCTCAACTCTATCTGCCAACAATCTTGAAAAGCTGCGCAAAAGTGTACCTAGGAGAATTGGTGCTGTTTTAGAAGTATAGGGTGGTCACATCAAATATTGGTTTAATATTTTTATGTTTACACATAACTTACAAAATAGAACATAAGCAAATCATCATAAGGAGACATTGGTACGAAAAGTGCCACATTACAAAGTTTCACTAGTATCAGAATAGCATTCAAAACAGATTTAATTGCAACAAGAATTTTTACATAATCATATATATGAAATTCGATAATAGATATTACATAAGAATATGTTATGATCTATTAAATCCTAAGGCATTAATTCAAATAATTATAAGCTAAATATATACAAAATCCTAATTTATACAGTACTTTCTATTAGGAGGTGTCTGTCCCAAACTCTTACCCTTAAATTTAAACATATCAAATATACTTAATATTTTTTTCACATTTTTGTTCAATGTTGTTTTGTAAAATATTTTTTACATATCTTTTAAAGGAAGTTATTTTGATTCTATTGATGGCTTAATTATTAAATAATTAAACTTTATTTAAAATGCTGTCCCTCATTTTTATGTAACTACCGAAACAAAATGTTTTAGTCCATTGTTTGAACCTGATTTGAGCCACATCCCTGCATTACTAACCATTAAGTGAGACTGCATCTCTGCCCATCATGGCCATATAGTGTGTAGTTCGATCCCATAATTTTGAAGTAAATGTGCTCTTAAGTCTGAACAATCAGTGTAACATTAAGAATAGTCAATACCGTAACACATTCTCTGCAATTAAATCAACTTTATTTGGTTTTAATTTAAATATTCAGTTATGTAGGTACAGCATTTTAAAACATATTATTTCCTAATAATCATTAGCTAAAATTAGCACAAATTAAAATTAGCTAAAATTGTCACTACCAAAACATATAATAATTTCTAGTAGTGACACGATTACTTTAAGCAGTGACAAAATGTTATCATCAACGGCTCATTTTAATGAAATAACTACAAGCTTTAACAAGCTGCACATACATAAAACATAACATTTAAGGTTAAACCCCCCCCAAAAAAACACATTTTCGAGTTATGCTCAAAATTAGCTAGTTATCACTACCGAAACATATACATAGACATACAATATGATAAAGTGACTATAATGATGTGATTATTTCAGTAGTGACAGAATGTTATTTTCAACTATTAATTTAAAGTAAACTTTGAATAAGCTTTGATCAGATACATACATAAATACATTATTTTAGATTTAAACCATAAATTGCAGAGAATATATGTTTTGGTAATGACATTCTTAAAGTTAAACACTAATTTTTCAGACTTTGGAGCACATTTACTTCAAAATGATGGGATCTGACTACTCAACATATAGCCATGATGGACAGCGATGCAGTCTCACTTCCTGGTTGATGCAGGATCTGTTTGTTTTGTTATTGACTTTTTGTAGGATAAATTTGTGAACAAAGTGCTCAGAAAGTCAGACAGCTAAGGGTTAATACTAATATTATGGTTGAGCTTTTTAAATTTGTTTTTAAATGAAACCACTTGATTTATTATTTTTAACTATTTTTCATGTGCATGGAAAACAAGCTGTATGACCAAGCAGTCCTTAACTTCAATGATAATTCAAAAGTAGTGTTTGTCCTTCCAAATACGGATGATAGAAACGATTGTTAGGTCTTAAATGTTTTATGATAAATAAAATGGAGAGAATTATTAGTGTTTGTAATATTTTCAACATAAATCTTTTTTTTTTTTTTTAAGATTAAGCAAAATATTTTAGGGACTATGACAACTTATCAAACAAAATGTCAAATGCCACTGCTGAAACAGTGAAGTCACTACATTAACACCTGGTGTTATTTCATAAATAAAGGAAAATTGACAATGACATGTCTTTTATGATAATGACTGATTATAAATATATGTAGTTTAATGAATTATTAACTCTCAAATCAGTATCATGAAGTGTATGTATTTTACAGAGAAAATTTGAATCTAGATGTTTAGTAAACGTATAAATTGAACTTTATTACTTTGGCTATAAAAATATTTTCGAAATATTCAGAAAAATTATGTTTAGAGGGGGAATGGAAACAAATTATTATCAGATAAATATAATCCTTTTTATTTTGGTGTATTTCTATGTTTTGGTAGTGGCATATATTGTAAAAAAATAAAAATAAAAAATAAAATAAAAAATAAATTCCATACAATTCTGAAAATATACTCCATATTTGTACATAAGATATGGTACATTCTATATGTGGACAAAGTTTTGTGGAAAAAAACATCTTTGAGTTTGTACCAATTTGGTAGAATGGTCCAATAAAGTTTGGAATAATGTACAGATTTTGCTGTTTCAGAAGGAAATTGCTACTTTAATTCACCAAAGTGGCAACTGATCACAAAGTATAGTCAGGACATTACAGATGTAAAAAAAACAGCAACATCACTATATGAAAAAAGTAATTTTTATCAAATCTAAACAGACCCTATATCCAGCAGCCATCACTCCAACACATTATCCTTGAGTAATCATGCTAAATTGATAATTTAGTACTAGAAATGAACTTGTCATTATATCAAACACAGTGAAACGAAGCTTAAAATTGTCTTTGTTTTTCTTTTTGTGTTGCCACAGTATGCGATAGACTTGCATGTCTTATTAGGTAAAAATAAAATGGAAAAAACAGCTCTCTCTATAAACTCGTCAGTGAATCATTGTTTTGAGGATTGAAGGCTATACAATGCTTGAAATTGCCAAAAAAACTGAAGATTTCATACAAAAGTGTACACTACAGTCTTCAAAGACAAAGGACAACTGGCTCTTACAAGGACAGAAAGAGATGTTGAAGGCCAGATGTCCAACTAAGCAAGAGGATAAGTACATCAGAGTCTCTAGTTTGAGAAATAAACACCTCACATGTCTTCAGCTGACAGCTTCATTGAATTCTACCCGCTCAACACCAGTTTCATGTACAATAGTATAGAGAAGACTCAGGGGTGCAGGTCTTATGGGAAGAATTGTAAAGAAAAATCCACTTTTAAACAGAAAAACAAAAAGAAAAGTTTAGAGTTGGCAAAGAAACACATACATTGGACAACAGATAATTGGAAAAGAGTGTTATGGATCTTAACCCCATTGAGCATTTGTGGGATCAGCTAGACTGTAAGGTGCGAGAGAACTGCCCGACAAGAAGGCCACATCTATGGCAAATGCTACAGGAAGTGTGAGGTGAAATGTCAATGGAGTATCTGGACAAACTGACAGCTAGAATGCCAAGGATCGGCAAAGCCGTCATTGCTGCACGTGGAGGATTTTTGGATGAGAAACCTTTGAAGTAGTTTAAGAAGTTCTGATTTTTTTTTTTCTCAAATTGTAATAGTCATTTTCATGTTATTAATGTCCTGACTATACATTGTGATCAGTTGAATGCCACTTTGGTGACCAAGATTTCATAAGAGCAAAATCTGTACATTATTCCAAACCTTTGGCTGACTGTGTGCGTGTGTGTATGTATTTATATATTTCTATATTTTTTAAAGCAATATCACAAGAGCAAGAGTGTGATATGGCCCTACATCTGCACTGCTGTTATTAGGCCGAGGCAATCTAGGTAATCACAGCAGTGCTGATTTAGGGCCATATAGCACTATTGCGAGTGTGATATTGCTTATATACAACAGTTCAATGAAAAGGTAATTTTTTTTAAAAATTAGGAAAAACTAAATAGGGTCATAAAAAACACATTTGTGCATGGAAATACATTATTACATGGCGAAAAATGCCACATCAGAAATAGTATCAAGGCTTGTGCTGTTTCTAACAAGTTATTGGATAAACAAGGATGGATGTGAGTGTGTGAGTGAGAGAGACACACACACACACACACACACACACACAGAGTGTGTGCGATCACCTGTTGCCACAAACAAGCAGAGATGCAGTCAGCTTTATGAAGATCAGCTTTCTCAGTGGAAATGTAGGCATCCAAGCAGGGGTATTTCTCCCTATTTCGCAGAAGTAGGTGCACAAGAGTCTTTCACTATAGAAACCGCAATGTCCACCACCATTTTAAACAGTGCATCCTCTCCAATGTGGAAAGAGGTAAGCGCCTTCCGTTTGTGTAATTAACCAGTCTGTTGTGTCTCTCAGCTGTGATGAGCCATAATGTCTAAGTTGTTTGTTTAAAGCTATTTCCTAGCTTAAGTAGTGTTGTAGTAATACCAGCAATCATGAGTACTGTATTTAATCACTGGCTGATGCGGATTCACTTCACGTCTCCTAACTGGCTCATATTACACATACAAATTATTTTACCACCACCTGCTGGCTAACAAATATCATGTTAAAAAAATATACATGTAAAAACGACAAACAGTAGCTCTTAACACATCTGCACTGCTCTTACACTTTAGTTAAGAATGGCATGAACACAAGCAGAGTGATACACACAGTGTAGTGTTGGAGTGCTGATGGCGTCAGACCATCAGTGCTCATGGAACATCTCTCGTCCAATCAGATTCGAGGACCGTAACTAACTGTTGTATGTATTATACACACAAATATAAAATTATGTCAAATTAATAAACTGACATAATTTTATATATATACTGATTGTCTTACAGATACTTTCTTGCCAAAAGAAGTTTGTAAAAATAAACGTATAAATTGTTATTTGTTTTGACTTCTTGAGCTTTTAAATTTGTGTTCAGTCAGATGGTCTTAATAACTTTACCTGGCTCATTTTTGACGGGAAATACTATTTGTGGGGTGACATGAGAGGGGGGGTCAGGAACATTGAAAAGTGTGGGTATAGCATTGGGTTTGAGTTTTCTTCCCCCTGCTGGTGATCTCGCAATCTCCTCAAACTGGCTCTCCTCAAAATGGTCCTGCAAGTAATTTAAAGATTTATGATTAGGAAATATACAGGTAAATAAAGATTATTTCACGAGGGTGGCATAAATATTTTAATTCGCACAATATAAAACACTGCACGAAACTTTCAACGCCTTGTATACTCATTGTTTTCACTTGCCTGGCACAGTCTGGAGCAGGGGGTTGGTTCGAAATCACGCCGACAGTTTACAAGCCACTTTCTCATGCGCACGGGGTCTTTCGGAAAGCGAAAGAGCTGTTTTCCAATAGTTGTAGAGTTCGAGCAGTTGGGAGCAGAGCATCCACCCATTTTTAAAAACACTCGCCAAAGGTGTAATTTATCATCGAGACTAAACAACGATGACACGTCGCTGTCTGCTAGCATAAGGTTTAGCAGGTGTATTGTAAAGAAAATAAACTTTCCACTTCAGAAAAATAGATAATAGTATCTTAAGCATACGTAAACAATGACTTTACAGGCTGTCTCTTTTATGCATTGAGTGTAAAATGCAATAACTTAAGACGAATATATTTTTCTAGTTAGTGAAATGCAGTTTGTTTGAGCCAAAATGGCGTCTGTAACTTCTACGGGCGAATGTAATGACGTACCGTGTGAGCGCTGACTTCTGATTTGCCTGTGTAAAATTCGCTCAGATTTGGTGGCTATAAATGACTAAATAGTTATGCCTGCAAAGCATGCTTATATTGTGAAAACATTATGTATAATTTAGTGGTTAGTCGTTTGTTTGTCATGTTATTAAAAAATCGTAAAAAATTGGTGTTGCCTTTACTAGTGACGTACACTCTAACCGGAAAGAAAATAGACTCACATGGTGCACAGGCGGTGACTCTGATGAAAGTGTGCGCAACAAGGTTATGATTTTTTTGACGTTCATACAGAGTAGTAAGCAAAATAACAGCCAGGGAGAAAGTCAAAGGGAAACAGTTATTCTGATTTGACTAGGTACATAATAGATATATTCGGTTTTGGTTTGTTTGCCGATTAGTCGTCTAATGTACAGCATTGCATTAACAGCAAAACTTTGTACTGAAAAAAAAAATAAAAATAAGAAAAACACTGACGCAGAGCGTTTAGTTATTAATGCTGATTAAAGTGCGAGTGTTTGCTGGTCTATTGAAAGTTCAGTAAATACCGTCATTTCTAAGGATTCCTGTGTTCAACATACGTCAGATTTTGGTTATTTTATTAAGTGACTTTAAGTAATGTCGTCCTCCATGATAGTCCCAGTAATAGATGTGCAAGGCAACAATTTTAAGGAGTTGTGGGGAGCAATGGTGTTAGCCATTAAAACATCTTCATTCATTGCCCTTGATACGGTGAGATTCCCCACTATTTAGAAACGAAACTGAATGAGTAAATGAAAAATATTTTGGCCACATTTCTCATTTTATTCCAATAGACGCATTCATCACTTTATGTCTGTTTTGTTTTTAATCTCTTTCAGGAACTGAGTGGTCTTGGACCAAGAAAAGCTCTACTAGCAGAGTGAGTTGTGTGTTTGGGATGTCTTTTTTGTTCTTCCTCATTGCTATGCAAATGTTATACTGAATTGTTCACCTGTATTTTAAGATCCATTGAAGACAGATACAAAACCATATGCCATGCAGCTCGCACACGCTCGATACTTTCATTGGGGATTGCTTGTTATAAAGAAATTGACAACAAAGTAAGGGTATGCATTCAACATATATTGTTCATTTAAAGGTTTAAACGGACATGCCATTGCATTAATGTTTTCTAATTTCTTGTTTCTAGGCAGACAACACATACCTGGTCCAGGTTTACAATCTAACCCTGCTTTGCTCGGAGGAATACATAATTGAACCCCAATCAGTGCAGTTCCTTGTGCAGCATGGGTTTGACTTCAATAAACAATATGCTCAAGGGATTCCCTATTACAAGGGTAATGATAAAGTGAGTATCTTTAAACTTATGAGGAAAAAAACAATCTGTCAAATTAACTGCAACAATACTACTGAAGTAGTATCATCTCAATAAGATTTACTGACAGCTAGAGGTGTGGATGCAGCATCATTAAAATGCAATAGTTTTTTGTTACAGATGACATAGAAATTCACTATAGAGCTGTTTAGCTGTGACATCAATTTGTAGGCAAACCTGTAAGTCTTAATTCCCTCTGGATTTTCCTATGGGTTTTTAATGTTTTTTTTTTTTTGAGTAAAAGAAGGTCTGTGGTAAACACTACTTGATGAAACGTGAACATTTTGTTCTACAACATAAATGACACACAAATATGTGATGTAATATTTGGTTGATCAAATATCAAATGTGAATTTTGAAGCCGGCGTGCGTTTAAATTTCTTTTTTTTTAATGTTATTTAATACAGTTTTAAAATACCCGTTTGCGGTATGACTGTGCAATTTATGTTGTAGGTTGATTTAATCCACAAGTGAAAGTGGATTAAATCAAGGTAGATTGAGATTAGGGGTAAGGAATAGTTCACCTTTAATCTTTTACCCTCATGCCATCCCAGATCTGTATGACTTTCTTTCTTCTGCTGAACATAAATATAGAAAATATAGAAAAATATCTCAGCTCTGTTGGGCCATACAATTAAAGTGAATGGTGGACAGAAACTTGAAGATCTAAAAAGCACAAAAAGAAAGCTTAAAAGTAAGCCATAGGACTTCAGTGGTTTAATTCATATCTTCAGAAGTGATATGATAGGTGTGGGTGAGAAACGGATCAATATTTAAGTCCTTTTTTACTATAAATCTTCACTTTCACATTCTTTTTTGTTTGTGGCGATTAAAGTTCTTCGTGCATATCACCACCTACTGGGCAGGGAGAATTTATTGTAAAAAAGGACTTAAATATTGATCTGTTTCTCACTCACATATATTGTATTGCTTCTGAAGTTATAGATTTAACCACTTGAGTTGCATGGTTTACTTTTATGCTGCCTTTATGTGCTTTTTGGACCTTCAGAGTTCCGGCCACCATTCACATGCATTGTATGGACCTACAGAGCTGAAATATTCTTCTAAAAATCTTAATTTATATTCAGCAGAAGAAAGTAATACACATCTGTGAGGGTGAGTAAATGATGAGTGAATATTTTAAATTTGATGAAAAATGTTTTTGGGTGAACTATCCCTTTAAGCAAGTAGTATTCGGCTGGTCCTGTCATCATAACATGGCAGGCCCCATGAGGGGACCCTCTCCATGTAGAATAAAACAGCTTTTATAAGGTCACTGATATGAATGAAGCTTCATCTCTTGTTATTAAACTATTTATTTCTTTAGAAGTACAACTATTTCAATGAGGAAAAATGTAAGTGCAACTTAAAAAAAAATACAATAATCAATGACTACTAACATGAGGTGAAGACACCAGTCATGTCGGTAACCTTTTAATTGTGGTTTTATTCTACATGGAGAGGGTCCCCTCATGGGGGCTGCCATGCTAGGATCACATGACCTGCCAAATAATACTCTCTTAATCTCAGAATTCACCCTGTTTTTGGACACTTGATCATAGGTTACATTCACACCGCAGCTGAATGTGGCCCAAATTCTGTTAATATTCAATTAACATGTGAACAAAAGTGCTTTGAATATGACATTTTCAAATCCGATCTGGGCCACTTTCATGTGTGGAAATGAACCTTTCTGATTTGAAATAAACATACCTGATTTTTTCCAATGTGCCTTCAGTTGGAACAACCAGGTCCATTTAATTATTTTTTTATTTTTATTTTTTACATCAATCTGACTCAACATTCAACACTTGCACGCTTGATTTACCACGTAATACATGTGTTATGGTTTAAATCTTTTAGTTTCAAGTCATATCTTTTCTAGTTAATGCATTTAGTTCAGAAAATTGTAGGCTTCAAAAATTGGGTTCAGCAGTTTGTTTGAATTTCATATAGCAAAATATGAGGTAAAACGGTTCTTTGTGCATCTCACTCGTACAGAGAAAAAATTATCAAAATGTGAACGTAAGCAAGTCAATGGAAGTTTGACTTATATATATATATATATATATATATATATATACACACAGGTGAAACTTGAAAAATTAGAATATCGTGCAAAAGTTCATTAATTTCAGTAATTCAACTTAAAAGGTGAAACTAATATATTATATAGACTCGTTACAATGAAAAGTAAGATATTTCAAGCCTTTATTTTATATAATTTTGATGATTATGGCTTATAGCTTATGAAAACCCCAAATTCAGAATCTCAGAAAATTAGAATATTGTGAAAAGGTTCAGTATTGTAGGCTCAAAGTGTCACACTCTAATCAGCTAAACACCTGCAAAGGGTTCCTGAGCCTTTAAATGGTCTCTCAGTCTGGTTCAGTTGAATTCACAATCATGGGGAAGACTGCTGACCTGACAGTTGTGCAGAAAACCATCATTGACACCCTCCACAAGGAGGGAAAGCCTCAAAAGGTAATTGCAAAAGAAGTTGGATGTTCTCAAAGTGCTGTATCAAAGCACATTAATAGAAAGTTAAGTGGAAGGGAAAAGTGTGGAAGAAAAAGATGCACAAGCAGCAGGGATGACCGTAGCCTGGAGAGGATTGTCAGGAAAAGGCCATTCAAATGTGTGGGGGAGCTTCACAAGGAGTGGACTGAGGCTTCAAATGTCGTATTCCTCTTGTCAAGCCGCTCCTGAACAACAAACAACGTCAGAAGCGTCTTACCTGGGCTAAAGAAAAAGTCTGTTGCTCAGTGGTCCAAAGTCCTCTTTTCTGATGAGAGCAAATTTTGCATCTCATTTGGAAACCAAGGTCCCAGAGTCTGGAGGAAGAATGGAGAGGCACACAATCCAAGATGCTTGAAGCCCAGTGTGAAGTTTCCACAGTCTGTGTTGGTTTGGGGAGCCATGTCATTGGCTGGTGTTGGTCCAGAGTCGACGCAGCCGTCTACCGGGACATTTTAGAGCACTTCATGCTTCCTTCAGCAGACAAGCTTTATGGAGATGCTGACTTCATTTTCCAGCAGGACTTGGCACCTGCCCACACTGCCAAAAGTACCAAAACCTGGTTCAATGACCATGGTATTACTGTGCTTGATTGGCCAGCAAACTCGCCTGACCTGAACCCCATAGAGAATCTATGGGGCATTGCCAAGAGAAAGATGAGAGACATGAGACCAAACAATGCAGAAGAGCTGAAGGCCGCTATTGAAGCATCTTGGTCTTCCATAACACCACAGCAGTGCCACAGGCTGATAGCATCCATGCCACGCCGCATTGAGGCAGTAATTAATGCAAAAGGGGCCCAAACCAAGTACTGAGTACATATGCATGATTATACTTTTCAGAGGGCCGACATTTCTGTATTTAAAATCCTTTTTTTTTTATTGATTTCATGTAATATTCTAATTTTCTGAGATTCTGAATTTGGGGTTTTCATAAGCTATAAGCCATAATCATCAAAATTATATCAAATAAAGGCTTGAAATGAGTCTATATAATATATTAGTTTCACCTTTTAAGTTGAATTACTGAAATTAATGAACTTTTGCACGATATTCTAATTTTTCGAGTTTCACCTGTATATATATAGCCGTTTTCCTGCTGTCCTTCGATTTTATTTTGTGTTGCTCAAAATATTACATTATTAAGCTTTAATGGTAATGAAATTACACCATTTCTCAAAAAAATACTGAATGCACCTTTATTAGTTGTGTTTTATCTTACTGCAATTGTTTTTATCTTTAGGGAGGTGATGCACATGGGGTAAACATGCGATCCTTGTTTGTAGAATTGCTTAGGGCAAACAAGCCCTTGCTGGTCCATAATGGTTTGATAGACATGGTCTTCTTGTACCAGTGCTTCTATGCCCATTTACCTGAGCGCCTGGGCACCTTCACTGCAGATCTATCCCAAATGTTTCCCTCAGGCATCTATGACACCAAGTATGCAACTGAGTATGAGCTTCGGTTTGCAGCGTCATACCTGGAATATGCCTATAAGAAGTGGTAAGTGTAATACTTCAATACGTCTGGCATAGTGAAGTTATAAGAAATGCACTGACCCCATTGCTCTGTAAGTATCTGTTCAGTCCCTAAACTCTAATGTATCTCATTTATCCTCAACAGTAAGCTGGAAAACTCCAGAGCTATTGAAAGTGGTGGAAATGGGACTCATGTGTTCCTGGAGTTTTGTAAATATATTGGGAACATGCAGAGCTATATAGACTACAGGCCTTGTGTGGACAACCAGAGTCAGGATGGAGTCCGCAGCGTCTGTATTCAGTTCTCTGTGAGTTCATTAAATTCATTTAACTTATAACCCCCTAAATTAATATTTATTTTCTGGCCCCTAGTGTGATGGAAACATTGTGCAAATACGCTGTTCTTTTCTTGCTATTGCAGTTATATGTAAAGATGTCAGTTCTTGTATTAAAGAAAGTTTTATGATTAAGTTTAATTTGCCCAACGCTTGATGCATGAAACAACTTCTGCTTCCTCAAAAGATTCTTATAAATTATGCATGAGAGGAACTTTCAGTCATACCAACTAATAATGAGCAGAGATGGGTAGTAACATGCTATATATATATGAGAGAGAGAGATCATCAGTGCTCTCAGATTAGCTCATTGGTGTGATCTTATTTCTTAAGATTGCACATGAGTAATTTGGTAACTGTATTCTGCTCTGATGTGTTGGAAGGCCTATGGATGGTGTCCTAATGGCTCTCACTGCTCCATGTCACATGACACAGACCTTATAATCCAACATGATGAAAATACCAGAGAAGACAAGAGGAAAAAGAGGAAGCGCAAGAATAAAAATAAAGATTCTCAAGCAGAAGTACCCCCTGAAACATGTGAGTCCCCACAAGGCAAAAGGATGCATTTCGAAGGCATGGATGCAGAGGTGGACCATCAAGACCAGACCAGATCTCAACCTACACTGCCAGAAAATCAAGAGATGACAGTAGCTTCTGAACCAACAGATGGCGGGCATGCGTTTGAGCATGGGAAAACAGCCAGCAAGAATGGAAATTATGTATCTCAGCCACAAGCATCTTCTGAAGCGCCTGATAGACCAAATGAGAAGAAAGTCGAGGGAGGAACCCATAGAGCAGGCTTTGATGCTTTTATGACAGGTTATATTTTTGCTTTTGCCAAAACTTGTGCAGCAAAGTCAGAGGAATTCACCACTGCTCCCCTGATCCCTGGATGTCTCAATAAGCTGTACCTCAGTGGCAAGTCTGTTCCTCTAAATGTAGCCAAAAGCACCTTCTCCAAGTCTTCAAAGGCTCATGTGCACAAGATGGACTATGTCTGGGGGAAAAGCACTGCTGTCAAAACTGAATAGTGTATAAACATTATTGTTAGGTTTCTTTTCAGTGTAAAATTGACAAAATACATTTGACAAGGTTTTTTTCTGAATGAAAAATTTAAGTTTAGGCAATAAAGACAAGTACAGCAGTAGTTCTCAGGATCCAGATTTTTCATTGGATATTAAAGCTCTTTCCATAAACTTAATCTTGTTTTTGAATTTTATAAATTTTTTACTTTTGCTCTAGCTTACTCTTGTATGCCAAATTGCTTATGATGGTCCTGATTTTTAATTTGCTTTGGGTAGAAGAGCCTGCTAAAGGATTTATTGTAAATAGTCCCATCAGTATGCTAAATTATTAAAATAAATAGGCTGAATTGGAAAATGTACAATGGTATAAATGCATAAACAACTACAGAAGAGGGATTTACCAGCCAACATTGGACCAAAAATTGTATTAGTATTGGCACCAAATGAAAGGTGAATTTACTCCACAATACTGTAGAGTTTGATTGGACGCACAACGGCATCAGAAGCGTTTTGGTAACATTACTTAATGTATTTGGTATCACAAATTAATCTTTTTTTTTAATGTTAGTTTATTGTAATGATATGTATCATGTGTTTACATGATTTTAGTGTGATAAAACCACTTACTAACATAAGTTATATCAAATATTACAAGCGATTCTAATAATGTTTACATGCGTTTACTTTTTGTGGCAATCATTTTGAAACGGTATATCGACTGGCCCCATTCACTTCCATTGTAAATGCCTTACTGTAATTTTTTTGTTTTGAGAAAGGGACAAGTAAAAAAATATTTGTATGCTACAAATGCTGCTGGTTGAACTTAACTTGTATTGAACCTGGAATATTCCTTTAAAACCATAATTGGTCTTGTTTTTATTGGCTCTTTCATGGGTCTACTTATCTTTTCAATATAATGCTTCTCTGGTCTGATGCAGTGGATCTCAACTGGTGGGTTGCAACCCAAAATTGCATAGCAGGGCTGTTCTGAAAGGGATGCGGACAGTAAAAAAAAAAAATGTAAATAATTAGCCAAACTAACATGGTTAGGTTGGCAAAATTAATGGGCTTATCTTGTATTGAACCTGGAACATTCCTTGAATAATGCTACATTGTTCATGGAAAACAGTACAATAAAATAGGATACATTTATTTTAAACAAATAGGAATACACATGCTTCTGAACAATGAAAGCCACATAAATGAGGGTAAGTCCTGATCTGTCTTTGGTAGAAATATACAGCTCTGATTCAGTTACAAATCTATAATCTACAAGTGTTGAAAAAACAGTTAGGACCAAAAATGCAGAAAAATAGAATTAAGAACAAACTAGCAAGAGACTAGTCATTTTCGATATTTACAGAAATCTATCAAATGGTATTCACAGACATGAAAACAGTAAAATTACTTTTTTCTCAATATAAATATCAAAATAAATCCTCTCGATAAAACTATCATGCCTTGGTTGAATTTATTGCATAGAAATGTAGTGACAAACAATAGATTAAAAAGTTCAAACTATTAATTTATTTCTCATTTCTAGTGCAATTAAGATTTTAAATAGATACAGACATGGACATTTTTTGAAGACTAGGAGGCAGAAGAGTGAAAATGATCCAACTTGTTTTGAAATAACTATGGCACACACCATTAGCATAGGATCGGAACTCACAAGAGCTTTTTAAGATGTCGGATTACGACAAGACGAAAACTTGGAATGTTTGTCGCATATTATTTTTGCCACGCCCATGCAGTGCAAAAACATCAGAGAAAAGATGCGCAATCAAGATTCTCGTAGAGATTTGTTCTTCATTCACTTCTGAAACAAAAGCCAACACAGAGATAGCCAAAGCTACTCACTTAAATATGTACTGGATATAGTTTACAGTTAGTGGAAAAATTCTATGTTAGTTAAAGAAACAACAAAACAGCATTTGTGCTATGTGCAACCAATAGCATATTACATTTCAAAACAACAACAAAAAAGTCACAGAATGTGTCTTATCATTAGCCCATGTGTTGTCCTTTTTATCTCCCTCCATATTGAGTTCTTTATAGTGTGACGGGTAACAACTAATGCATGGACCTAATTCGTTTTTAACACCTGTTTCCAGCTCTCATTTCAGACTCATTTCTATTGTTTAGTCCAAGCCCTGTTAGCTTAGTTTACAATGGTTTCATTCTGAAAAACAATATTAACAGCTTTAGGTGTATTAAATATTTAACATGAAAATAATCTCTGTTCGCATGTCATCTGATCAGTTCAAACTTGAGTAAGTGTCCCTCAGTCATGCTGGTTTGCTTCATACGACCATCTAGATGTCACACCTGGAGAGCAGGTCTGCTGATGTGGAGGCTTTGCAGGCTGTGAGTACTATTGGACAGAGTTCCTGGGGTTCCCCTGTCATGGTCAAAGTGAGGGCGTTCTTATTTGTGATCACCACGTTGTTCTGGTCTTCTGCCTCCATGTCCTCACAGAAGCCACTGATACTTCCATTCTGCATCTTGCGGAGGATTGTCTTATCTTCCGCAGGGCTTCCTTTGCTGCTGGAGCACTCCATGGCCTCTGGGTCTCCCCCATCAGAAGGGACCAGAAAAGACCAGCTCTCCATTGACCCCTCTTCCTCTGTTTCACTTCGCGGTCTGTATGGAGGGATCTCAGTTACTGCATAATTTTTAGCCCAGCAACTCACAGCTCTTTGTCTGCCTTCACCGCCAGCTTGTCCTGCCTCACACTTGGATGCAGTTTGAGATGAGAAGAAGGACTCCGAGTGTGGCAGATGTGGAGAGACGGGGAGAGAGTAACACTGTCGACCTGGCAGCTGCCACAGTTCCGGCCAGGAGGATGTGGAGCAGTTGACGCCAGAGGCTCCGGTACTGATGTTTGGGTGAAGCTGGTATGAACTTTGACTGCCATGGGGCGAGTTCAAATCAAACATGAGCGAGAAGACAGACTTGCTGGGCATGTCAAAAAATTTAATTTTGCCACCTTTTAGGTCTTCTCTGGCATTGAAAGGGTTGACTTTCGGTACACCCTGTATGAGCCCCCTGGGTTCGGGGTTGTAGTAAGGGTCCTGGACGTTCACTTTTCGGCTGGGCTTACGAGAGAATATGTCTGACTGGCTGCGGGAGAGCCAGATGTTGCGACGTGGCTGGGGTGACTTGGGTGGACTATTGTCATCCTGAAAACCAAGAGAATTTAACCTCTTTATGCCCTTTTCACCAGGTCCTACAACAAGAATAAGAGATTGAGGCCACATAAGTGCGTTTCCATTCCATTTCCATGTTTAACGCTTAAGTGTGTAATGTTTTCAATTCAAATATGTTGTCCTATGCCAGATTAATAATAAATGTAATATGCAGAGACTACTTTTCGAAAATGTTTGCTATTCTGTTCGGTGATGCTAAAGGCACAGGAATTACACTTCAGCTCTAAAAAAGGAATGGTCTTAAACACCAGGGGGTGCCAAAACCAGTAATGTTCTGAGACTGAGACCGAAAATGTGGCAAAGGCAAAGAACATCAATCATTTTTAAACCTACCAAAACCCAAAAATATAGTGCATTACATGTCCAAAAGGTTCTTCTATGCATCAAAGTATTTCAGAGGAAGAGCATCATAATCTTTGTAGTTTAGGCGAGATAATATGCCTCAACTACTGCCAATTCTATGTTTGTGGAACATAAAACTTAAAGCATTATTAAAACAAGCCCAGAGCTCCTGAAGTGTTACTCTCTGGATCAGAAATTGAATTAAATTTAAAGGGAGCCTGGATGAAGTGATTGCTGGATATCTTAAGCTTTCAAAGAGGCTCTAATCTCTTCCAGTCACAAATCGTTGCGTGACTTATTCCTCGTTCACTCAGATATGAATTAGTGCTAAACGGAAACTGGCTGCAAAATTGCTGAGCAGAGCAGGAGTAAGTAAAGCCTGCAACCAGACACTGTGTATTATAAAAGTAATTCCCATTAGGCAAGGACATCCCAGCTCATGATAGCTTACGGATATGGACTGTACTACTTCCTCTGGTCCTGCTTTTTAAGCATCCTTGCTCTAAGAAATCATTAGCCCTATGGTATTACATGGAAAGAGGGTGTTGTATGGTACAGTATTTAGCCAAGTCTCAGGGATGACTTACAAGCTCTCCGTCAATGTAACACCAGGATTTATTGCTTGTAAATTCTCACACTTGTTCAAAGCTTTTAGTTCAGTGCCAGAAATGGTGAAAGATTGGAATGGAATGGACACCTACTGTTTTCATGATCATACTGAAAATTGCAAAGCATTTCAGTTTAGTCAAACCAATATTGACAGACAAATGTGTATGTGTGTAAATAACTGAACACCCCTCACAAAACTAACCTTTTGGGACAGGTTTTTTATCCACCTCCCCTGCAGTTAACAGCATCCTCTCCCTCTCAGAGTCCTCAAATTTCAGACTTTTCTGGATCTCCTCCAGTCTCTTTACGGTGTCTGGAAATGAGGGCCTGAGCTTTGGATCCATCTGGGATATATGTGGAGGCAACAACAACATAGAAATACATCAGCCTCTAAATCTGAAGTCGCTACATGTTCTATCCTAAAAATGAAGCCCTGTGGCTATATATAACCCCAAGTTATAGTGGGACAGTTTTGTTTTCATGCTAAAAAATATATATATATATATATATAAAAAAGAAATACCACACAGAGTAGAGTTGGGAATCAAAACAGGTTTTTATTCAGAACCAGTTAAACATTTTTTTTTTAAATAATTTTCAGGATGTTTGGTTTCATCAAAGGTTCTTGAACTATATCTCTGTAATTATTGTGAATCGTGATAGTGTTTTCTGCAATGCCACTGAATCCACAGCATTTTAGCTAAATAAAATATGTTGCAAATTAAGGTTTGGAACACTTAAATAAGACTGTTGTTCATATGATAACGTGTAGTTCAAGGCTTAGAACCTAGTTTTATTGTAATCAAATAACCTCAAAAGTACTTAACCCTCTGGGGTCTGAGGGTGTTTTGGGCCCTGGAGAAGTTTTGACCTGCATTGACGTGTTTTTTTCAATTGCTTAGAAACACATTAATGGCTAAAGTCTGATAACACTGTATTCAGCACAAACTGGGCTACAATAATATGTGAGCAACATGCTTGTATTTTTGAGAAAATAATGTTTATGCATGGTTTTGAAAAAAACAACATTTTTTAAGTAATTGAAATAAAGACATAACACATGATAAACATTTGTCCACAAGCCATTTGAGAACTGGATCTTGTAGCCTAGAGTTTTTGCTAATCAAGCCTCCGAGAGGGATAAAGGCCGACTGCGGAAGGTTGTGCGGGAGAGAGAGAGATAGTTTACGGACATGTCCGTCATGTGTGTTTGTGTCTTCCGTTTCAGTTTATTATTAAAATATTATTTATATTGACAAGCCGGTTCTTGCCGCCTCCTTTCCATTGACTTTTTACACTGAAACAGAAGACACAAACACACATGACGGACATGTCTGTAAACTATCTCTCTCTCTCCTGCACAACCCTACGCAGTCAGCCTTTATCACTCTCGGAGGCTTGATAAGCATGATAAGGGACCGGGTGTGTATAATCATGAACCGGCCCCGCCCTCCGCCCTGCCACAATCAATTATTGATTGCCATGTTATTTTATTGATATATTTGAGACATCAATATATTAAAAGAAGCCAAAATTGAATTTGCATGCTTATCAATTGACTCTTCTGTTTAACAGTCTGACATAATAGCATTTGGAGACCACAGGAGGGTGATATAGAATTCTGAAGCTGGTCATGGGTAGGAAAGGCACAGGTATCACACACACAGGACGAGCTGATGCGGTGAAGCAGATAGTCCAAAGTTATGTTTTTTTTACTTTTTCAAGAATGAACAAAGTGTGCTGAGCTTACAGGTTAGTGTATGAAACTAGTCTAACTGCGCAAAGTAAACTATTAGAAATGGTGAATTTATTAAGCAATATTTTCTGTATGTAGCCTTGAATAGGTCTTTCAATCAAGCTGATCAACCACAAAATGACATACTTGTAACTGAAAATAGATTTTGTAGGCTATATGAAAGATACATATACACAATATATCATTGAGTGATGCTAGAGTAAATAATCTTTGTCCTTTGATAATGATTTGGTTCAAATTTAAGGGAAAGAGCCCTCGCTGCCCAACTAAATAAAAGAATGTTCAGAGAGTGCTTTACCATTATTATCCTAAAAAGGCGTGCACCACTGTTTTCATTGTGGCTGGCCAAACTGTGTATTTTAAAACCGCGGTTGGTTTGACTGGGGATGTTATAACTATTGCGTTTTTATTACGCTGTGTTAAGTTAAACAAATTTTTGGAAGACCCTGCGTTCTGTTCCAGTCAGCTGTGTTCCATCTAACTGTTTGAAAGGAAGAACTCGCTTGGTGTGCGTGCGCTTCTCCACAGTGTTGAGAGCCGTCTCTGCCCCGGACAGAAATTCACAATGCGCTGTGTTGGAGCTTGTTGCTGTGATGATTCGGACCACAAGCTACCCCTTGAAATAATCACTCTTAAAGTGAAAAGAAAGGCCCCCCCTCTTTGACACGTTTGTGTATAGTTGTCACTGAATTTAAAATTGAATAAAAATGTCATGCCACGCAAGGTCATTATCATGATTGATCATTGCTGTCACTTCTGAATACTGGAGTACTTGTGTCCATCCCTAATCTGTACCAGAAAAATCCTTCTGATTACTAGTCTCAGCTTCAGATGTCTGGTCGGATTAAACTCTGCGAGTAAGGGCACAAGGAGTTTTTTTCCCTCACATTATTATATATATTATGCCTATTATTGTGGTATAATCTAAGATAGGCTTGCTTCTAAATGGTACGTAGGAATGAAACAAAGTGTGATTAATCGCTTCAAATGTCATTCAGATAGCACTTCCAGTCTAAGAGGGTGGTTCTATGCCAGAATAAGCCGCAATGAGCCCCAGACCTTTTGATGTACAAAGGTCTAGCTATGCGAGACTATATGATTTCCATTCACAACAGTGAAATATGGTAAAGAAAAATGCTCTCTCACATTGCAGCAGTTGAAGGCAAGCTGTAGGAAGTCAGGAGGACAATCTCCAACCATGTGCTCGAACGCAAGGTAATCCAGGCCAAAGTTCTGCAAGGAGTGTATGGAGAAAGAAAATAAACTTCATACTCAGAAAACAGGCATTACACATCTACTCCATCCTATCATGAGCAAGCCATGTAGCTTGTCTGAAAAACATTTACTGAACTTCATAAGAGGTTTATAACAGTGCTGAAAAGCATAACATAAGCTGAATAAATAATGATAGTGCTGATTTTGACTCACTTCAGTGCGTGGCAAGAAGTCTGGGTCAGCCTGTATCCTCGCAATGATCTCGCATAAAATAATGCCATACGAAAAGACATCAGCCTAGAAAGGAATATAGAAGAATGACAATAAGTTCTGCTACATGCTGTAAAGAACTGAGCCATGTGATAGTGCTGAATGCAGAGTACAGCGGAGAATCAAACCTTCTCATTGTATGGCTCATCTCTCAACACTTCTGGAGCCATCCAGTATGGAGATCCCACCACGGACAGCTTCTCCCCTTCATATCTGAACACACAGGCACATACAGAATACTGTTAAAACATGAAAAAGTATCCAATGTCAGAATGCTTACACACTTTACATAAATACAGGAACTTAATGGGATATTCCACCCAAATGGAAAGTCTGTAATCATGTGCTCACCCTCCAGGTTTGGAATGTTGTTCCAAACCTGCATGACTTTCTTCCGTGGAACACAAAAAGAAATGTTAGGCAAAATGACTGACAGTCTCAGTCTCCATTCATTTTAATCAACATTATTTTTTATATTTGTTATTTATTTTTTTTTTTATTTGGTCCCCTTTTCTCTCAATTTGGAAAGCCCAATTTTCACATTAGGTCCTTGTGGTGGCACGATTACTCACCTCAATCTGGGTGGAGGAGGACAAGTCTCAGTTGCCTCCATTTCTTAAGACTGTCAATCCGTGCATCTTATCACATGGCTTGCTGCACATGACACCGTGGAGACTCATGCTACACTCCACGATCCGTGCACAAATTACCACATACCCCATTGAGAGCGAGAACCCCTAATCATGACCACCAGGAGTTTAACCCATCTGACTCTGACCTCCCTAGCAACCGGGCCAATTTGGTTGCTTAGGAGACCTGGCTGGAGTCACTCGGCATGCCCTGGATTCGAACTTATGACACCAAGGGGGGGTGGTCCATCAACATTCTTAGAAATGTTTACTTGTGTTCCACAGATCAAAATGTCATACAGGTTTGGAATGAGTATGAGTAAATGAGGACACTTTAAACAATTTACATTGACTGAAATGGCAACTGAAAGTTCAGTTAGGCCAGCATTCCTTTAAGGGAATTCTTTGATCAAGCTAACGTATGGTGAGCAGGTTATGAGAGAGAAAGGGTCTTGGGCCCTTGAGCTGCACTGGTATTATTAGCTCTCCAAAAGTTAAATTTGGACAGCATGTTCCCTCCGAATTAGATGGCCCATCCCCCTCGGTCCATATCGCTTACAATCTCACCATCCATTTTACACAGGGGTGCCCAATCTATCATTTTACACAACAAAACTCCAAATTAACCATGGCTGCTGGTAGAATCAGTGCATAGGTGACACTGAAATTATGAGAGCATATTTTACTAATTTTCTAAATTGGAGGAAAGTATAATCCCCACATTGCTGGTTACTCACTCATGACTGGGAATTTTCTCAGCAAGGCCGAAGTCTCCAACGACTGCAGTGTAAACATTCTCATCTGATTTAATCAGGCAGTTCTGCAATAACATCAAAAGGAAGAAACAATAACTAAGAGAACATACTGCTCCTCCCTCAGGACACCTTACACTTCAGATTCATGCTGCAGTCTGTTAGCATAATTTTAACAAAGTAATGGTGTAGTATGTGTTGAATCCAAGAGGAGATTCTCAGAGCTTATAATTATGGGAAGTCCCATAATTGCTGCAGAGAGAGAATGCAACAGCTGAAGGTAGAGACATGTCAGTGCGTGTCACCAACAAGAGAACTGTGAGGACTAAATTAAAACCATCTGTTTGAATGCAGATTGATATACTCATCTTGTTTATAAAGTAACAGTATTAAAGCTGAATTCAGCAAATATATCCTCATTAAGAAAGATTTACCCCTAAAGAAATTAGAGCTTTAAATACTGGTTTCAGTTATATCAGCAGCCTAATAAAACTGGTTGTATTCTACATGGAGCTGGGCTACCTCAAGTGGGCTGCCATGTTGGGATCAAATGAAAAGGCAATTGCTGCTCAATTTATCTTGGCAACCCGCTAATAATGGACAAATCACAGCCCCTAACCACATCCTCCACATTTTTAGAAATAAATGCATTGGGCTAATATGAGTTATTAATAAAAATGGTATATTCCTTTTTAAATGCTAAAATGAGAACTTTCCTGACCCATGACCAAAAAAAAAAATACATAAATTATACGTTAAAAATATATTTTAAAGGTGCAATATGTAACAATTTTTATGTAATATTTGCCAATGTGTGAACGGCTTGTAATGCAACTTAAAAAGTGATTACTTCAAACTACAGGCTTGCATAGTCAGACCTATATCCACACTTTGTTTTAGCCCTGTTCCAGCACTGGAGACGTCTTTGTACGTTACCGTCATTATTTTGGTCGATGCTCGCTTCCCTATGGAGTGTGTGCGCAAGCACGAGCAACAGGTAGCTGGCTGCAGTTCACTTAACGGACACAGGTGTCATTAATAACAAGGGTTCCAAGTCTAACTTACTGCACCTTTATTTATATTTGAATCATTTGTTTATGTGTCATTATTTATGTATACATTTTGGATGGTTTATACATATTTTTTTTCCTTCTCCTGTACTTGTCTTTATGACTGTATTCATACATTGTTTGATCTTATTGAACATTTATATAGAAAAAAAAACAACTCCAGTTATACCAACATTTGTGGACCCTTACCACACCCTCCACAGAATTAGCACGTTTTAGCACAATGTGTGGAGTTTTCAGATGGTCCCTTACACACGTAGGCAAATATTCATCGTGACGCCATGATGCAAATTATGTTGTCGTTGATGATGAGGACATTTATGAATGTAAATCAACACAATTTCATCAACTTCACAAGCTTCATCCAAAGCGAGTGGAGTTAGCCAACTTTCTGCCTGGAACTACAGTATGTGGAGAGCTTGTTTCTGGCAGGGCACTTATAAGTGGCACTCTCTACTGTTGGCGTTTGCCACGCTTCTCTGTAATGGCATTTTTAATCTGAATTTTGGTTGTTTTGTTAGACCGAATTAATGATAAAAGTAAGGGTCACACACATCGGTTATGTGCAATATTTAAATGTATTTTGTTATTTGAACGTTTTATGATCTAACATTAGCCTATTAGAATTGACATTCAGTAAGATGGGGACAGACGAAACAAACAATATAAATAATCTAAAAGTGTCTTATCTTTCAGTTTTAGGTTTCCTTTGAGTCTGTATATGCTTAAAATTAGATTGAATTCAATATAGTTTACTTGCATTTCAGATTTCTTAAAAAAAAAGATTTGATATAGTTCATGTAGTTTACAGACAATATTCAATTTTTGCCTTTATGTTTACCATAACATTATCATTTACTAAAAAGAAATTGGTGATTAAAAAGAAAATTATTTTTATTTTATTTTTGTGAGATGGGAAAATATGTATAGGCCTATTTATTTTCTTTAACCTAATTCTGTCTGCATAATTTCAATATTATTTTTAATCATAGAAAATCATGGCTGATGCACATAAGGTCATTCATCAAAAATGCCTTCAATAGGTCTTCACAGAATTGTTCCTGGGAAATATAAAAGAATAGTTCTCAGTTCCTGGTGTCTGTCATTCCTTCATCATTAAATTTCCAATCAAAAACATCCAGTCTAACTGCAACACTTCCTGGCCCCATTCTTGCATAGAAACAACAAGTACATTCTTCAGAAAATTTCTCCTTTTGTGTTCCACAGAAGCATGAAAGTATGAATACATGTTTAGAATGATAAGACAAATGATTAACTTGTGAAGCATTTCAACACACATCTTGATGAAAGATGAACTATTGTCTTTGCAGTATTGTTTTGTCAAATTAGAAGTGTTTTTCCCCCTTTGAATTATATATATTAATTAATAATTAAGTTTATTAAATGATTTGTTAATGTAACAATGCCATGACTTTACTTAGAGGGGCACATCATTATTAACTACTCTCATACTTTACAGTTGATCTCATTAACTACAAAAGTACTACATTTAGTATTCATGTCAGTTTAAATCACATATCTTTTATAATCTTTTGG
The DNA here is from genome assembly GCF_025860055.1 of Xyrauchen texanus. NCBI lineage: Eukaryota > Metazoa > Chordata > Actinopteri > Cypriniformes > Catostomidae > Xyrauchen > Xyrauchen texanus. The sequence continues at coordinate 25,619,498 of NC_068284.1, read as the reverse complement.
TGGTTTGTCATGAAGTTGTAGTCATAGCATGCACGTTTATGGAGAGTAAAATGAGTTGCGGGACCAACAGTGTTAGGGTGAGGGAATGGGATGGAGAATCATGAAAAATGGGTTAAATAATGCATGTTTAATTCAAGGTTGAAGTACTGCATATTCTTTCTGACGAAGCCCGTTCGATTTAACATGTAACAAACATTTGATGTAGCATTTTGGGAGTTTACCATCAAATGTTAATTAATGCATTAACTATCAAACATGTACCAACATGTAATTAAGGTGGCTGGTATTCAAGAGCTTACTTTAAAAATAACTGGAGTCATATGAATTGCTTAGTCCATGCCTCAACTCATCAATAAATCAAGCTTAAGTATTAATTCAGGTATTAATTCATGATTGTTTATGTACCCTTATTGTAAAGTGTTACCCTGAAAACTATTGCTTTTGCATGATGCTGCATCCACAGCATATTGCCCAGTGCAGAATAAACAAAAAATACTGATTGCCTTTACACCTTTACAAGGCAGAGGACAAGTGTATCTTGTAGTACTTAAAATATATCCAATTAGCCCCCGTCCTACTGGGATAATTCAATTGCGCATCCTTATCAAGGCCCTTCATGATGTTTGTAACCTCAAGTAATGTATTGGCCGTCCATTTAGACAGAGTCATAAAAGCAAATTACATTTATGGCTGAGTAAGATCAATAAAAAAGATGATAAGACTTTTGTACCTTGGAGGTGAGATCTCTGTGGAAAATACCCTTGGAGTGAAGGTAACTGAGGCCCATGGCAATCTCTAAGGCCAGCTTGACCCGCGCGGCCCAGCTCAGATACTTATTGCCATCCAGCAGCTGCTCCAAGTTACCACCATTAATGTACTGACAAAAAGAAAGACACATCATATGATTAACATCAGAGGACAATCATCTCTGAAGTGCTCAAAGGGCCCATATTGTATTCAAGAGTACAATAGATAAGAAAGATTGGACAATTAGGAAAAGGAAAAAAAAAAGAACAAAATAGAGTGGCAAGACAAAGTATGTGAACCCTTTGGAATTAGATGTTTTTCTGCTTTAATTAGTCATAAAATGAGACCTCATAATCAAAGTCACAGGAACACACAATTCTAACTTTTAATGACTTTATTGAATACATCCCATTAAACATTCACAGTGCGGTGGAAAAAGTAAGTGAACCCTTGGATTTAATAACTGGTCGATCCTCCTTTGGCAGCAAAAACCTCAACCAAGAATTTCCGGTGAGGATTAGACCTGCACAATGTTCAGAAGGAATTTTGAACCATTCTTTCTTACAGAACTGCATCAGCTCAGCCATCTTAGGATGTCTGGTGTGAACAGCTCTCGAGGTCATCCCACAGCATTGTAAGGTATGGCGGAGGACCAGTGGCCTTAACAGATTCACGAACAAACAAGAACTTACTGTTAAAAACTCCCCTAATTACTGAAATAGCGCCAACCAGTCTCCACAAGCACAATAAATGTATTGACAAAGAGACAATGAACTATTGACAGAGAACCGCATGTGACATCCGCATGCTCACCACGTGCTTATCGTGTGGACAGGAAGGGGGAAACTTTGAACGTAACAATGTGTGTGTGTGTGTTTTTCAGTTAAACACAGAACTGCATATTGCTAATGAAATACGTGTAATCCCTGTATGTTGTGTATTTCTGAGGTATATCAAACTCGTTAGAACTGTTTCGTTGTGTGTTTTAAACTCTGAAGCCTCATATTTAATAGCCTCAGAGTGTATATTCCCTTTTTAAGTGTACTAAACACACGTTTCTTGGTATCAAATTAAACCTTACGATTTGTCCGAGCTGAATTGAATATAAGATCTCTGTAGAATGATATTACGCGATGTTTTACTATCTTTTGAGTCATTCAGCCCAAAATCTCTTACTGTCATAAACATGCAAATGAGCCTTGACAAAGGAACTCTCTCATGCCCAGAGTAAGGGAGACTTTTACGACCTCCAAAAGGAATGTTCAGAGAAGTGCTGACCCTCACTTCATTCTCTTACTGAGAAAGAGAAATGAACCCTGTTAATCCTATATATATATATATATATATATATATATATATATATATATATATATATATATATATATATATATATCTATATATATATATATCCATGTGATAAATTCATTGACATGTATCTAATGTTCCATCTCATAATTTTCCTAAATGTTGTTTGATCTGTGTTTTCTTTCAAACTCTAATGGGTTAATGTTTCAGACTTTGCATACTATGGTTAACCGAAATCATATGTGTGGCATATTTGGTCTCTATAACTTGGTATTTTGAAGATCAAAATGACTGTGTACATGATATGTCGATAACAACAACATATTAGTATTACAAGTATATTTCCTAGTTTCTTTCTTGCTCATGCAATGAGAAATGTGAGAACAAAGAGCAATAAACCAAATTCCCGCCTGGAACCCAAACCCTTCTCATTGGTCGAGCCAATGAGAGGTGGGACATGTTTTCTAAGGTTATAAATGCTCTTAGCTCTTATTTCTTGCTCTCTTAGTCCTCTCGTCTCTTCGCTCTCTTATGCTCCTCTTGCTTCCTGCCTCTCTTGCCCTCTGAGCCTTGTGCTCTCTCACTCTCTTGCTGAATGATGCTGAACTAAAAGGCCCCAAGGACTCCCAAGCATGCGCCAGGCTACGGCCTTGTCTTTCCATTCACCAAAGATCAATATGACCCCCACTGGTTCTCTCTCTCATCAAGACAACATCATCAAAAATCAACTGGAGCCTAAACAATTGCATCAGGACAGTTTAATTCAAATGGGACATGCAAGTATCAAACTTAGTCTCATTATTTGATACATTAAGTATCCTCACCCCTTTCTAAAAAGGGCGTGTCAGAACTAATATGATGGTTTGCTCAGGCTGTTGATCTGCTGAATTTCAAACAATGCTATAACTTCTTGCCTTCCTGTATTCTGCTTCAACCCTCTTTCCCTTGGTAAACTGTATGCATGTATGTATATGTATGTTAGAGTAGTTTAAATGTTTAGTCTAGTTAATAAAGTCTTGTTCATGTCACATGTAAAGTTGTCTCTGTCTCAAGCTCATATCTAGTCACTAATCATAGATTTTGACTACTTGCTCTGAATACGTAGTAAGAAAGACATTTCCCATGCCCCGGAAATGTACCTTTCTATTAATTAATTAATTAATTAATTAATAACCAATATTGAGTGTTCACGGGATGAACCGAGCATTTGGTTGTAATGTTAATGTAGCTACATCAAGTTAACCCGATTAACTGATCCAAATATTCATGATCGATTATAACAAGTTATGATTGATTATTAATATTTCATAGAGCTGATTCGTTATTAATGGTGGAGAATGATGCGGGCATGATTAAACAAAGGTTATGAGCTTGAACCACTGTCAACCTAAAAGTGTGCATTGAATAATTCCGGTCAGAATAGGACATGACATGCGAAACGGAATTTGCTTCACTAGTTGCTGGCTTGTTTGGATGCGGATAAAGTGATGGCTTGAATTGAAATCTCTACTGTAATTGAAAGAGTCTTAACACATTTAAGCATATTTTCAAAAGGCATCAGTGTACGAGTAATATGATTTTAGCGGAGAAACCCTAATTTCAGTATTAAAGTGTAAGTCTGTTTTGATGAAGGAATCTCAGCTCAGCGGCATGTAAACTGTACCAGAATTGATTGCTTAACCTGTTTCTGATGAAGAAATCTCAGTACAGTGTTATATAAATGTAGATTTGGGCGATGCTCCCCTTTTCACAGTATAAAGGCCTTACAAATTATAGTTAGATTGATGTCCTTCATCTAAACTTTATCTGTGCATCTAAAAGGCTTAGCTTCCTGGTGATCAAAACTGTGTTTCACTCACTGAAACTCTGAAGTGCATTGGTTCCCATGACAACGACTTGTCACAGGAAGTGCTCACTCCAGATAGCACATGTGTTTCCTTCCGACGCCATTTTGTAAACAAACCAGCCTAGGTGGCTAAGCTAACCCAACTTAGCAGCCCCTTAGCTTAGGCTAAGCTAACTAATAGCTTCAACAGTTAGCTGCTAGCATAATTTACATGAAGCCTTTATCTACAGCTTGTGTGCATGCAGAGTGAAGTGATCTAAACCATTTTCCTTTAACCCCATTTCTGGTTTCTGAATTCTCACTTTCTCTTTCCTTAACTTTAATTCTTCTCATCTAACTTCACCTGCACCTTTCAGGTGCATCCCTTACTGAACGCTGTTCAGCTAAATTTGCAGTTACTTTGTTAATTAAATCTAAAAACTTAATTACATGTAAACTGTTTAGATAGAGAATAATTTTTATAGTTATTGGGAACTTTCAATGGCACGTTGACTAAACTTTATAGAGGGACAAACACATTGTGTGGTCTTGAACACGTAACAGCTGTGACCAACTATAGAATGATGCCCAAAGCAAATCTAATTGTTGATCATAAGTGCTATTGATTATTCCCAATACAAGGTTATTCTGCTATTTTAATCACTTCTTTAAGTCTTTTTATTATTTTTACTAATAATAGAAGTCAGCTATTCATTTTCCCATTTAACCCTCTTGGTCTAGTGTAGTTTATTTCCCCATAAAACTGCAAAAGTAACTAGACATACTTTTCTTCTCGATTTTGTGTTTATTTGCAACAAGTTGCTTAAATTTTATGAGCCAGCTACACTAGTAATCTAGACGATTTCTAGGGCATAATTTCAGCACCACTAATATACACAATCTAATAGAAAAGCTCTTTTCTTCCTCTTTCTTTCTCTTCTTCATGTGTTCAAAGATCAAGCCTGTTGTATGCTATCAGTAAGGGCTGATAAATAATTTGACCCAAAGAAACATCTTAAGTCATTTATTAAATCTAGGCTTACGCTCTTTCAGCAAAGCCACTCAGATCCACACAAATCTGAGCATCCTGCTATTTACAGCTAAGATAGTAATAATCAGGAACACATTTCACTTGTTAACCACACCTAGCAAAACCTAGCTGTACATTATACACCTTGCTGTCTCACTTTGCCTTTAGCTCCAAATTCTGTTTGATCTTGCATTAGTCTCTTGCCATTACTCTCACCAGAAGTGTGCCAAAATGTTGCAGATGCTTAGCCTAACTGCCCAGATGGCAGGCCAAAAGGACTGGCTAGGTGTTTTGAGGAACACCCTTTTATCCATGGCTGCTGACGACCTTCAGCAACAGAACAAAAAGCAACTGGAAAACGAGGGAAAAGAACTAATGACAGACGACTCAAACCAGAGGTATGAGCACAAATATCTGACTGAGGTTATCGTCCTGGCCCACAACCTCACAGGTCTGAAACAGGAGGTAAACAACCTCCATCGCCAGATCACTGAGTCCCAAACGGAGCTGACACATGCTAAAAACCGCATAGACCAGCTAGAGATGGAGACTCAGGACAGACACAAGGACCCTAGCAGAAGAGAGTCACAGGAGGTAATCCACAGACTTCAAACGGCTCTGACAGCTGCTAAACAACAAGAGCAGTTGGAAAAGACAGCCAGAGAGCACCTGGAAAAGGTACTTTTTCCACAAGGATTCACTGTTAAAAACAGCAAATTCTGAACTCTTGGACAAAGATGCCAGAATCATGGCCTGTGAAGGTCAACTGAATGTGTCCAGAGCTGAAGTTAAAGTGCTGACTCAGCAGCTGGACAACACCAAAGATGAACTTGACATGGTCCAACGAGAACTGAGACACTCTTACCTGCTGCAAAAGGAACCACAGCAGGAGAGACATCTCACTCCCCCACTTGCAATCAGCAGAGAAACCTCCCCAGCCAAGCACAGAGTTATAAAGGGGGGAGACAATCCCCTCTGCTTAACACGTCATCGGACAGTTTCCTTAAAGCTTCTGCAGCCGCGGACGGAAAAGGATTGATTCAGACGAATCTTGAAACGACACGTGCAGCGACACTCAAAGACCTCAACCGAATGGCCAGACATATCCCTGCATTTACACCAGAGCTTGCAGGAGACCACGACGTCCACGCTTACCTGCGAGACATTGACTTTCACCTGCAGTCTTTGATGAGTGTGAACCATCAAGATAGACTTCATCTGATCTGGATCACATCCAGCCCAGAGTTGCGACGCTTTCTGGCTCGACAGCCAGAAAACATCCAGTCTAACTACCAGCAGCTGAAACAAGCCATCATAAGGGAATTCTCAGAGTCTAACAATGGACTGATCGCTGCCCTAGACACCAAACAGGGTCGGCATGAAACTCCCTATGTTTACTACCACAGACTCAGACAAGCTTACTTCGGAGCTCGCAACATACCTGGGATGGAGGAGGACGCCAGCTTCAAGAGCCTTTTCCTCCGAAACCTCCATCCTATGGTAAGTCACCATTTAGGCATTATGGCCTGCCCCCACACAATGCCTATCCAACAACTGCGTGACCTGACACAGAAGGCCTTTAACAAACACAAGGCCTCCTCAAAAAGAGTTTGTAAGACCCCAGTGATTCTGAACTGCAAAATCCAGAATCCAAAGCTGGTACCAGAAGGCACCCAGCATTGCCACAATGCAAGAGCCTTCAACGAAACGCTACTAGCCAGCAGAAGGCAGAACCGTCACCATGGCCATAGATCTAGACACAAGACCAACCGCTGGGAGAAGCCATGGAAAAGAACATCCTCACCCAGCAAACACCACAGGACGTCCCACAGCAGTCTACAACAACATCCTCCTGTACACCTTTCAAACAGGTGCCAAACAGAGGCTGCACAAAGACAGCTAGAAACGCCTGTTTCTGAGTTACAAGAGCTGCTAGCACTAGCAAAAGAGCTCCTGGAACAGAACTCCCCTGAGGAGTACTGGGAAGAACAAACCTCTGACTCTTGCCCAACACCACTCAGGCAAGCTCAAGTCAGCACTGCTGCCAGAGCAGAGTAACACTGCAGACTTCAGACACCTGGTGACTGGGTGCCGAACCAAGGGCGAACGGCCACCTGCTGCCCTTTTGCTACCAGTACTAGGTCAGTCTGAAACTCTCTCCACACTACACAATGCCCATAACCACTCAATGCAGCCACAAACAAGCACCTGCCTCAAACGAACTGACTTCATAATGACAGGTGACACACTGTCAAAGCACCTGCTGCCTCTGCACCTGCTGCAGAGACCTGGATTTGGCTACTGTCTACATCACCCACCGTGGAACAACCACCTGCTACAAAACCCTCATGATTCACCTGCCATCCGCCATTGTGATGATTGTCGTCCGATGATGTCTCCAACAGGGACACCACCTCACGAAATGGGGGACTGTAAGGTATGGCGGAGGACCAGTGGCCTTAACAGATTCATGAACAAACAAGAACTTACTGTTAAAAACTCCCCTAATTACTGAAATAGCGCCAACCAGTCTCCACAAGCACAATAAATGTATTGACAAAGAGACAATGAACTATTGACAGAGAACCGCATGTGACATCCGCATGCTCACCACGTGCTTATCGTGTGGACAGGAAGGGGGAAACTTTGAACGTAACAATGTGTGTGTGTGTGTGTGTTTTTCAGTTAAACACAGAACTGCATATTGCTAATGAAATACGTGTAATCCCTGTATGTTGTATATTTCTGAGGTATATCAAACTCGTTAGAACTGTTTCGTTGTGTGTTTTAAACTCTGAAGCCTCATATTTAATAGCCTCAGAGGGTATATTCCCTTTTTAAGTGTACTAAACACACGTTTCTTGGTATCAAATTAAACCTTACGATTTGTCCGAGCTGAATTCGAATATAAGATCTCTGTAGAATGATATTACGCGATGTTTTACTATCTTTTGAGTCATTCAGCCCAAAATCTCTTACTGTCATAAACATGCAAATGAGCCTTGACAAAGGAACTCTCTCATGCCCAGAGTAAGGGAGACTTTTACGACCTCCAAAGGAATGTTCAGAGAAGTGCTGACCCTCACTTCATTCTCTTACTGAGAAAGAGAAATGAACCCTGTTAATCCTATATATATATTCTATATAACCATGTGATAAATTCATTGACATGTATCTAATGTTCCATCTCATAATTTTCCTAAATGTTGTTTGATCTGTGTTTTCTTTCAAACTCTAATGGGTTAATGTTTCAGACTTTGCATACTATGGTTAACCGAAATCATATGTGTGGCATATTTGGTCTCTATAACTTGGTATTTTGAAGATCAAAATGACTGTGTACAAGATATGTCGATAACAACAACATATTAGTATTACAAGTATATTTCCTAGTTTCTTTCTTGCTCATGCAATGAGAAATGTGAGAACAAAGAGCAATAAACCAAATTCCCGCCTGGAACCCAAACCCTTCTCATTGGTTGAGCCAATGAGAGGTGGGACATGTTTTCTAAGGTTATAAATGCTCTTAGCTCTTATTTCTTGCTCTCTTAGTCCTCTCGTCTCTTCGCTCTCTTATGCTCCTCTTGCTTCCTGCCTCTCTTGCCCTCTGAGCCTTGTGCTCTCTCACTCTCTTGCTGAATGATGCTGAACTAAAAGGCCCCAAGGACTCCCAAGCATGCGCCAGGCTACGGCCTTGTCTTTCCATTCACCAAAGATCAATATGACCCCCACTGGTTCTCTCTCTCATCAAGACAACATCAAAGATCAACTGGAGCCTCAACAATTGCATCAGGACAGTTTAATTCAAATGGGACATGCAAGTATCAAACTTAGTCTCATTATTTGATACATTAAGTATCCTCACCCCTTTCTAAAAAGGGTGTGTCAGAACTAATATGATGGTTTGCTCAGGCTGTTGATCTGCTGAATTTCAAACAATGCTATAACTTCTTGCCTTCCTGTATTCTGTTTCAACCCTCTTTCCCTTGGTAAACTGTATGCATGTATGTATATGTATGTTAGAGTAGTTTAAATGTTTAGTCTAGTTAATAAAGTCTTGTTCATGTCACATGTAAAGTTGTCTGTGTCTCAAGCTCATATCTAAAGTCACTAATCATAGATTTTGACTACTTGCTCTTAATACGTAGTAAGAAAGACATTTCCCATGCCCCGGAAATGTACCTTTCTATTAATTAATTAATTAATAACCAATATTGAGTGTTCACGGGATGAACCGAGCATTTGGTTGTAATGTTAATGTAGCTACATCAAGTTAACCCGATTAACTGATCCAAATATTCATGATCGATTATAACAAGTTATGATTGATTATTAATATTTCATAGAGCTGATTCGCTACAGCATATCTATTGGGTTAAAGTCTGGGCCAATCTAAAATGTATTAACATTTTTTGAAGCTATACTTTGGTAGATTTACTTCTATATTTAGGTCATAGGGTCATTGTCCTGCTGCATCACCCAACTTCTACTGCGCTTCAGGCGGTATATTTTTATATATACACAAGATGCTCCCTCCACTGTATTTCAGCATTGGGATTATGTTTTCATGTTAGTATGCGGTGCCCTTTTTTGTCCATACATAGTGCTGCATGTTCTTCCCAAACAATTTAACCTTATATTCATCAGTTCACAAAACATTTTCCCAGTAGTATTGTGGAGTGTCAAGGTGGTCTTTGGCAAACTTTAGGTGTGCAGCAATGTTTTTGTTGGAAAGCAGCGACTTTCTTTGTGGTATCCTGCCATGGACATAATGTTTGTTTAATGTTTTCTATATAATAGACTGATGAACAGAGAGGTTAACTAGTTCCAATGGTTCTTTCAAGTCTTTAGCGGTCACTCCAGGGTTCTTTTTTTTTACCTCACTGAGCATTCTGCGGTTTGCCCTTTTGAGTCATCTTGGCTGGTCTGCCATTTCGAGGGAGAGTAGCTTCAGTACAAAATCATCTCCATTTAAAAACAATTTGTCTAACTGTGGACAGATGATTATCTTAGCTCTTTGAGATAACTTTGTAACCCTTTCCAGCTTTAACCAAAACAACAGTTATTGATCGTAGGTCATCTGAGATCTCTTTTTTTGCGAGGCATGGTTCACATCAGCAGATGCTTCTTGTGAATAACAAACCCAAAATGTTTGAGTGCTTTTTATAAATCAAAGTAGCTCTAACCCACACCTCCAATCTGGTTTAATTAATTGGATGCCAGGTTTGCCGACTCTTGACTCTAATTAGCTTTTGTTGACATCACTAGCCTAGGGATTCACATTGTCATTCACTTTTTCCAACATACACTGTGAATATTTTAATGATATTCAATATGTACAATAATACAATAATTTGTGTTATTAGTTAAAAGTGATTGTGTTTGTTCATTTTTATAACTTCGATGAAGATCAAACCAGATTTTATGACACATTTAAACAAACGCAGGTAAATCCAAAAGGTTCATATACTTTTTCTTGCCACTGTAAATGCACAAGATTTTTTTATCAAAGTAATATTGAATAATTTTTTACTAAAATGAATAAAAACAAATTAATCATTGGCAGCAATGAAATCTGTCATGACTCTATTCTTGGCAACATGATGATTATAATTATTTAGATGGTCACAGTATGGGTTTACAATACATAACTGAATCTAATCAATTACCCACGGCTAAATGTAGGAATCCATGCCAACTCTCCAGAGGACTGGGTTTAAGGAGTCACAAAAGCATGCAAAACTGCAGGGCCCCATTAGGGCCCCTTTCAGTTCTTGATATTCATATTATTTTTCACATAGTGTAGTTTACACGACAGCACCATCCAATAATTAGCTAATTATTCTGTAAGGGACATTATTACAATACTTTTGCAGCAGTGTATGGTTTATGTTGGATCTTTGAAACAAGTCCTTGAGAGCTTAGTTACTGTGGCAAACATGCCATTAACTTGGAGCCTGATGCGTTCACCACAGGGCAATGTTCTCATCAGTGTCCTTATTTTGGGTTGCCTGAAATTATCTGTGCTGACACATACAGGGCTCCACATTTAACTAACAAAATTAGCCATGGTTGAATAAACTGGGACCTCAGGTCACTTTGGTAAGACACCAACAGAAAGACAAGATGGCAGATTTAAAATAATAGCACCATGAATGTTTCCCATGAAATGCTGATGCCATGAATCAGGAGCTCAGGTTGTCAATAGACCTGCTCCTAATCTATTCGAATCCCTTCTAAGCCATATAACTGGAGTGATTAATATCACCAAATAGGGTGTGCGCATGTTGTCTGACGACTCATTCATATTATTACAATAAAAAACTAAGGTAAAATCTTATCACTAAGGTAAAAGTCATCACTTTCTTAGAATTCACTGTCATAAACTTCAGATCATCAGGAGCAAAACTCAGTAACACTAAAGTGGGTTATTAGGGTTGTATATGTTAACATTAGTTAATGCAATAGTTAACATGTACAAAAAAAAAAAAGGACTGTTAAATACGTCAGACACATTTATTAAATTTGACATTACAACCATTACATTCAGTTCTGTTTCTAGAAACTGATCTGAACCTTCTAAGCTGATCAGAACTTCAGCATTTAGTGCTTTTGGGAGGATAGGTGTTCGTTTTCTTGTTCCACACATACGGTTTTGGATTCGGGGCTAAATATATATGCCCCCTCACTTCACCTCCTTGGACATATCTATTTTTGCTCTGTTTACCTCAATCAGCAGACGAGTGGCCAAAAGACATCCAATCAGTAAACAATTTAGGGACCTAAAGAAGTATGAAGAACATTACACTTTTACCACTAATTGGCTAGCACTGTGTGTATGGCTGTTTCTTCAACGTCAAGCAATTCCATATCCTAGGGGATTGATTTTTCATTTTTTCTTTTTATTATATGAATATAACATTAAAACTGAATTAGAAAAATTTTTTTTTTTTTTTTTTTTACAATGCTTTTATTTATTTTTGTTACTTTCAAATGCCTGTTATGCAAGATTTTATTGTTTTAGCCTCGTCCCAGATCCAGACTTTGAATATTAAAATAAATACTTCAAGTTCAAGACAAGTAATGCTCAAATCGACAACATTTGTGGCATAATGTTGATTGCTGTGAAAAATAATTGACTTGTCCCTCCTTTATTAAAAAAAAATAAAAATAAAAAATGAGTAGGGGAAGAAACTAATAATTTTTTAAAAAGTACTTCCATTTATTCTTCTGTTAAAACTTGTGTATTATTTGAGCAGTAAAGCTGTAAAATTGGATATAACTGAGAGGAAAGGTTAGGCAATTTTTATCACACTAAAACCAAATTAGCACCTGTATTGTTTATGTCTTGTAGCTATATGTTTTAAATAGTGGGTATTTTAATGTTTACGGATTGGCCCCCCATTCACTTCCATTCTAAGTGTCTCACTGTAACCCAGATTTTATTTTTTTATTTTTTTTCAAAAGGAAAAATGAGGGACTTTCTTTTTTTTTTTACAATTAATTTAAATATCTTTCAATAATAATTTTTGGAAATCAACGTTATGCTACAAATGTTGTTGATTGAGCTTTAAGTAAAAACAAAAATTCTATCATTTACTCATGACATCCCAGGTGTGTATGACCTTCTTTCTTCTGCAAAAACAACCAAAGTAATCGGTTTTGGTAAGAACAGACCAAATGTAACTCCTTTTTCACTACAAACCTTGTCATCTATAGTCTACATGGCAATCATGATTTCAAGCTCGATTACACTATGCCACCTAGCACTAGGAATTGCAATCGATTCTGAAATCATGATCATGCCTGCAAAGACTTTCAAAGACTGCAATGGCAATATGTACAATGAACATTTTTTTATATTTTGTCTCACACAAAAACCGATTGGATTTCACCCAGAATAATCCTTTGAACTATGAAAATACAAATTGTTTGGTTTAAAACTACGATGAAAGCCAGTGTACTTGCTAACCACGTCAACAAATGTGTTAGTATTGAGCGTGCTTTAGATTAAAACACTACATTTAAATACAGAATTTGAGATGGTGGAAATGTTCATGACTTACATTTACATTTATGCATTTGGCAGACGCTTTTAACCAAAGCGACTTACAGTGCAATTATTACAGGGACAATCCCCCCGGAGCAACCTGGAGTTAAGTGCCTTGCTCAAGGACACAATGGTGGTGGCCGTGGGGTTAGAACCTGTGACCTTCTGATTAACAGCCCTGTGCTTTAGCCACTACGCCACCACCACACACCACAAGACTTAAAAAAAAAAAAAAAAAAGAAGACAAAAATGACAAATCTCCTGTGATGCATGTATTGTACATACAATGATGGACATTGTTAGTAGACAAAGTAAACTGGCAAGTGTGTGATTTTTTTTTTTTTTTTTAACAAGACTTCACTTCAAGTCAACATTGCTAAAAGTGCCTGAAGTTAAAGAAACCATAAAATAAATATTAGCAATCTAAAATCGGTGTTTTGGGCTAAAAAGAACCTGCATTGCCCTTGATTGGTTAAGTATATGTCAAAACCTGCACATGTGCTTGCGTTTAGCAAAATACAAATCACACCATGTGGCTGGCTGACCCCTCTAATCCCTTTTCTCTCGCTCTCTCGCTCTCTCGCTCTCTCTCCTCCTTCCTAAACACTGGATCTCATGTCCATTGTCCATCTCCATCCTAGCTCAGGAACCCTTTCCTCTGGAGCTTCCCTGCTTCTGCTGTCTGCCCGCTTCATCTCTCAAAGGGTTAAAACTAATCCTACTCCCTATAAACTAGGCAGAACATCATGGCCGAGGTTAGGTCTAAACTTTGCTACTCAGTGATTAGATAATTGATGCACATCCACCTACTCCTCTATATAGAGCTAATCCTCTCAGTGACCGGCAACCTTGAGTGGCTGAGAGTTGTTGGGTGTTGATGCAGGCTAAAGCAAAGTATGGTGAATACCTTCATGCATTGCTGATATCTTAGCTGCTGAGTAATAAGAGGGTTAAATTAATACAATGTCAACTCACTAACAGTCTTTCAATGAGGTGCCTTTACTGGTAAAATAAAGGGAGGAAAAATGACAGAAATGTCTTAATGGCATGAGCAAAAATAGGCCGTAGTGGCTTTAAATAATAGAATAATCCCTCAGCAGGCCAGTTTACCCACGATTACCCACGATTACTATTGCACTAATACCTCTTTTACATTAATGTACATCAGAAAAGCAGAGCAAAAGGTCACAGGGCTAAATGGCAAGAGCAAAGAATGGAGCATCTAGAACAGAAAGGCTGAGAGACAGGTATTTATCGTTTTTACAGCATGTCTGTGGATGTTTGTAGTGTTACTAAAATTGAATCTTTGTGCAGCTGCATAGATTTGAATGTCTCTATTTTCCTCTTCATGATTATTCAGTTTTCTTCATTAGATGTAAAACCCCCTCTAGGATCTTTTCCTGTGTAATTACTGCTAATCTTTAGCATAAGACTATCCATTACCGCACAGTGGGGCTATTCGTCATCAACACCGGCTGGCCAAGATTTTCCCCGACACGCAGAGAGTCAGTCCTCTTCGCTACGCATTGTCAGTGAATGTGCCAGCCATTGATTAAACACAGAATTCCACAAAAAGAATATCATACCAAAGGTCAAGCATGGTGGTGGCAGTGCGATGGTGTGGATGTTTTGCTGCTTCAGGGCCAGGGCGGCATGCAATAATTGAGGGAAACATGAATTCTGCTCTCTACCAGAAACTCCTAAAGGAGAACTTCTGGTCATCAATCGTGAGCTGAAGCTCAAGCGCAACTGGATTATGCAGCAAGATAATGATCCAAAGCATAAGAGCAAGTCCACCTCTGAATGGCTCAAAAGCAGAATTAAAATTTTGGCATGGCCTATTCAAAGTCCTGACTTGAACCTAATTGAGCTGCTGTGGCATGATCTTAAATGGGTAGTTCATGCTCAAAAACCCTCCAGTGTGGCTGAACTAAAGCAGTTCTGCAAAGAAGAGTGGGCCAAAATTCCACCACAGCAGATCTTCAGTAATCAAAAGCATTTGGTTGCTGTTGTTACAACTAAAGATGGAACAACCAGCTATTAAGTTTAAGGGGCAGTTCGTTTTTCACATGGGTGATAAAGGTGTTGGATAACTTTCAATAAAAAAAAATAATAATAAAAAAAAAATATTATAATATATATACACATACATATACATATATACACACACACACACACACACACATATATATATATACACACACACACACACACACACACATATACACACACACACACACACACACACATATATATACATATATACATATATATACATATATATATATATATATATATATATATGTATGTATATATGGGCTCTTTAATAGAAAACGTTTCCTCAGACAATTCTAAACAAAGACTAAACTGTTCAATTCCACAGTAAGTCATTAGATTCACAGGGGTAAATGTCACTGATTTAGGAATCTTAGCACTCTTACACCAATTTTTTTCCAGCAGTGCAACCATTTTGCGAGGATAAATTCTAAACCTGATCTCTCCACGAAAAAGGGCTGGGTATTGATATACATTTCCCGGATTCTATTCTGATTAATATGGGTATATTTCAGTCCTAATGTTCATTTTGCTTGCATATGAAAGAAATTCTTCCACAGCAAATTCAAGGGACCTTCTAACTAAGTACATTACAAAAATATTAAATATTACAAATTTGATTACAAGTATAATATATATATATATATATATATATATATATATATATATATATATATATATATATATATATATATATATATATACACACACACACACACACACACATATAAATAATGACATGCTTATTGTTTACATGCATAATTTGTACTCCAAGTATTTACAATTTGTTGAACGCATGCTAAAATGACAGCCTCTAAGAATACCAGTAGTTCAGCCAGCGTCGCAAAAGTGTTTTGAGCGCACATAAACACGAGCATCTTTACCTCATCCGTGCTGTGTGAGATTAGAATTAAATGTACATTTTTTTATTGTTTATGATCAATAACTGACTGTGAAGAACATAAAAGATATTAAGAGACATTGTTCAATGACAAATGGATTATGTGATTTTGTATTTGGACACACATTAAATGCATGAGTAAAACCAAACAGGTAGTGAAAAGTATCTCAGTGCTAAACTTCTTCACCACTATACTAAATCATTAGTGATTGAAATCTGAACATTTATCAGACAGAGGATAAATCACAGATATTTTTGTAGCATAGGGTGAAATTTGGTTGCATATGCAAATGATTTATGCGAGTGGATTACTGCGTAGAGTTAAAGATTGATCTTGGGATTTAAGAATCAATATAGAGATCAGAACATCTGTAAATAACATTTTTTCCCATCCCTAACTTGAAAATACAATACAGCACTATCAGTAAAAAAGGACAGTAGGCAACTTAATTAGCCAAATTCTAACACCAACTAGAATCGATGCAGTAAGATTTCAGCGACACATTTTTCTGTCCACACTGAATGTGGTAATACAGCGTGAGAGAACAAAATAGATTTTTAATTGTACAGTTTTGAGGGGCTTTTGGACAAATAACATTTTACAGTGGGTGACGCAACACCTCAGAAATTGTAGCAGCACAGATCAACAGAATGTCCCAAACCCAGAGTTGATGCCTATATAGAGCATTCAAAGTCAGTCACTTATGAGATTACATGATGGTCAGGATGCTGCCTTCGAAGGCTGCAATAATGCAGGCAGTAAACAGAGAGGCAGCTCACTAGGTTGTCACAGACCAAATATTTAGCAAAAATACTTTCAATGCTTCGTTTATTAAATACCAAATCCTTTTGTATAAATTTATTCAAAAGGACCTGGATTATTTAATTAAAAAGCAGCAAATGTGAGTGTATAGTCTTGCGCAAGGTGCTGCTTATACAGAAGGGTCAAATGCCTCTTGTGAACAAATGTGTGGTGTATGAAACATGTCTGAGCCTGTTTTCTGAAGGTGCTTACCTCTGTGAGAGCATGGAGCTGACCTTCCTGTACACACACACCCATGAATCTACAAGATCACAATACAGGAAAAGAAAAGAGATAAATGTTAGTTTAATGTTCTATTGTTTACAAGTATTGCTCTGAAAAAGCAGCTGTTACAAGTTGGAACATATTATTCTTAAGGTACATCCTTAAGTAAAAACCATCATCACCTACTAGACCAGACATGGGCAACTTATGGCCAGCGGGCCAGATGCGGCCCTCCACATGGTTTAATCGTTCCCACGGCTCATTTATCCTAAAAGCGTTTTTCATTGTATATTTCATTTATCTTGCATTGGGCCTCCACAATCATTGATCATGCTCAGGAATGCCAGATAACAGTTGCAAACTCCCCAATTAGAGATTTGTACTTGCACAAATTAGAAATATTCAGTCTAATGTTATACATATTTTGTGCAATCTGGCAACCACGCATGGGAGCGCGCTCTTTCTAGTTCTCGCTAGTGCGACATTCAGATCAAGCAAAACTTTGATACGGCCACTTTGAGTTGATTCTTGAGGCTGCTTGTACTGTTTGGTGCTACTAAACCTTCTCAGTGATGAACTTTAATAAAATATAACCGGATCACAGCATTGACATGCAGAGTCATAATCATTGACACACGAGCAAAAGCAAGCAAGCGACGAATGCATATTTTTTTATTTATGTAATTTAGAAATGTTGAAGTCCCTCGCACCTGTATTTTAATTGAACTCTTGCAGTAATCATTTATCATAGTCATGCAACCTGATTTGTTCAGTTGTGTGCACCGGCGGACAAACCATTGATGAGGCCCGCATCAAGACATATTCAGCGCGTAAAAGTGTAATGTTTTGAGAATAAAATAAGTAAACATCCCTCTTTGCGACAAACATTAAAGGTTCTATAATAAAAATTAAAAAAAATGAATTTTTTATAAAATAGATTCCTGATATAGTTTGTGTTAAAATTAAGAATAAAATTACCAGGTAAGTAGATATGGTAAAATATTTTTTCTTTAATTCCTGACTGAAACATATCTACCTTTGTAGAGCAATACAATACTTTAGGCAATTGCAGAATAGTACCATCAGTGGCATATACACTTCAGAAAATTAAGTACACCACTATATCTGGGCTTAAAAGATACAAGAACCAAAAGGAGTACAATGTGGCCCCCTATGCACTACTTAAAGCCCGATGTGGCCCCTGTACCAAAATAGATTCCCACCCCTGTACTAGACTGAGCGGTTACTGTCTACACCAGCACTGACATTTTATTATGCTGCTGCCCAACAGGCTTATTTTATGCTCTACGCTCATTTCACCTGTCAGAAACAGCTTTTAAAAATGACGCCATAAAATATGTAGGAAGGTGAAAGGTAAGCATGTTAAAGCAAGATATTAGGGTTAAATGTTCTCAATGAAAGTGTGCTTTTTTCTGGATGTGTAAAGTCACAATCACATAAGATGTTTTTAATTCTATTGAACATTGATGGATAAAGATGTATGTGAATCGACATGATACAATAAGCTGGTTTTGATTATAGGGCAATGGCCTCCGTGGTCTACAGTGATATGGCAAAATGTGTCACCATGTGCAAATACTTTTATAAAAAGGTGCTATTTTGAAGTAACATTACTTAAAAAAAATAAAAACAGCAAAGGGTGTTTGATAATTTCAAACGATGGGTCATTTAATTCGAGTTGGGAACAGAGAACATGTTCGATTGAAAAATAATATTTCATCAGCAGCGCTGCTCCCTACTAAATCTACAGCGTGAAACACAAATTATCTTATTAGCCTGTTCTTTTGAATCAGTAGCATGAAGCACAACACACCCAGTTCTTTCCAATCCCAAACAAATGACTCCTATGAGCAGGTTCTTTTTAGTGATTTAAAAACACTTATACATCAAAGCAGTTAGTGAATTAATCTTATACTGATGCGCAAGTTATAAATGTCCAAATGGAAATGAAATGAGAACTATTGAAGTACCACTAGCCTGAAGTACACCATTAGGCTATATAACACAGTCTAAACTGTGTTTATTTAATGTTTTACTCAAGACCTGTGAGACTTCAATCAGGCAGGGCAGTTACTTACACATTTACATGCACTTAAGAAAGCGGTTTATTCCAGGGTTCTAAAACGTCATGTAAACAGTTCTAAAACGTCATGTAAACAAGAACGCCAATTTCCTTATGTTGTTTAAGGGATTAAGAGAAAGTGGTTTAACACAACTTGGTTTCTCCTGGAGAAAGCGGCTTATGTGGACATGTAAAAACATAAGCAGCATTCTAACAGGTTTTTGAAGAGTGCGCATATGTGTGGAACAAACCAAATAAAAAACATAATAGGATGGAGCCCAATAACAAGTCAACAAAACATTTCTGGGAGTACAGTGGGCAAAGCACATACTAGGGCTGCCCCCAAATAGCCCAAATATTAGTCCATGAGAAGAATCTTGGTCAGCCAAGTTTTTATTGGTCCACAGGAAACCGACAAACAGCAGTATGGTTGGCCACTAGGTGGTACTCTGGGGTAATTTTTGTTAAGCAGGGTTAGGGATAAGCCTACTCATTAAAACAAGACACTTTGATTTCAAACTTTGAACTTTATTTTGTATTTATTTAAAAAAAAAAAAAAAAAATCAAATGAAACTGGAAAAAAATTAAGTGCAATTAAAATGTGTGTTGTTCTTTTTGAAAGATGGCTTTACAACAGTTGTGAAGGACAACATCTCTCTGGCAAAGAACCTACTTCATCCGTGTATTCTCTACCGGTCGGGTATTTAGTTGTCTGGGAAAATACATCATGTGTGAATAATTTTTTTTTGTTACCTCCTTCACTAATATATTATTTATTTATATAAATCGCAATATCCAATTACGTAGGCAACCCTCGGTAGCCGAGGGATCGGAGAATATTCTTGCTTTAGTGATTTTGCATTGAAAGTTAAATAAAAAAAAATTTAAACTTAAATCAAATACATTTTTAAACTCAATTTGCACTCCAAACTAAATGAAAAGGCAATTAAAATAGTAAAGTGATAAAAATAATATATGTATTATATTATATTAAAGTAACCACCTTTCCATTTACATCAGGCAAGCATCCATCTAATCATGCAGGCAGAACATTACTTACACAAATGAAGACATAAAAACAATTATAAATGTAAAAATAATAATAATAATAAAGATGATAAATCAGAGATATAAATCATGGTTCGAGGTGAATGTGATTTTGTATTATTTTAGGTTTTAAAATCACAGATGTATAGGCTGCAGAGTTGTGGTCACAATTAACTGCTCTGTGGTAATGAAGTGAACTGAACTCAAAGCACCTCCTGAGCTGAGAGGTCATATGCAGCACTCAAAGCCAATACTGTTCTTGGGGGAGAAAAAAAAGAAAAAAAAAAGAAAGAGTGAGAACCCTTTACATGCACGTTCCACGAGACAGCACGCATCAAACAGCCTGTCATAGACGAATAGACGGCGTGTCATCTGCTCTTAATAATATAATAAAGTGTGTTTCTTCAAGCACGTATCTGTGTGTGTCTAACCGCAAAAAATATGTAACATTAATTTGATAATATTTATACATTTATGGGAAAATGAACCAAATATCGTCTTGACATGGTAAGAGTGATCGCCAAAAGCTGATGCATTTCACGATCAGGAACCCCGAGATAATTGTCTGTCGGCAAAACCCTAATGTGCATTTCAAACTATAAATTAACAAAAACGTTCAGACAGTCTCCTTGATGGTTGTTCCGACACATTCAGGATCATTACCGCTTTTGCCGGTGTCACTGTGGCTCGCTTTGTGCGTGTAAAATGTATATTTTAAAGGCTCATTATTATGGTTTAGTATTTCTTCGTAATGTAGAACAGTGTTAGCAATGTTACTTATAACATTCTTTCTCAGCCCTGGAACTCAAATATATTTGGGGGGTCAGAAATTGGTTTTTATGTAATTCAATTAATATCATAAACATGCGACTAGTCGACTAATGGCTTAAACTAATGCCTACTAGTAGACTAGGAAAATCTTTGGTCGGGGCAGCCCTAGCACATACACTAAACCCATTTATAAACACCACTGTAAAATATTGACGGTCCCTCACATTCACGTATATGCGCTCATACATTGAGGGAATCACAGAGTTTTATGTAACGGGAAACCTCACTATTGAAGCGCAGTTTCGCTGCAGGTCACGGTAGAGAGGTAAGGAAACAAACACAGCAACAACTCTGGAATATCTGGAAATAAAGCGCAGCAACGGAGAATAAAAAAAAAAACTTCTTCTGATACCATATTTTGCTTCACTCAAGCATCGCAGGGAAATTATGTTGCTGTGGAGAAAGCAGTTTACTGGCTGAGCCGCATGTATACAGGAGTAAAGAGCACACCATTAAATGGTGCATGTAAACCAGAACACTGCTGTTATGATCTGGGGTTGCTTCAATTGGTCAGGTCTAGGCTCAGCAATGTTATGCAGCATTAAACTTAAAAGTCAGCTGACAACCTGAATGTACAGAATGACCAAGTTATCCCATCAATGAATTTTTTCATTCCATGACGGCACGGACATATCCCAGGACGACAATGCCAAGAATCATCGGGCTCAAATTGTTAATGTGTGGTTTAGGGAGCATGAGGAATCTTTTTCACACATTAATTGGCCACCAAAGATTCCTGACCTTAACCCCATTGAATGTCTTTGGGATGTGCTGGAGAAGACTTTATGGAGTGGTTTGAATCTCCCAACATCAATAACACAATGCATGCTGTTTAATGAACATGTGCCCAATTATACATGCAGTAGCTCTTCCACTAACAGACATAGACATGCAGTATTCTTTCACTAATTTGTTCTCAGCCACGACACAATGTATCAATGGTCACGGAATGGGCACCCCACACAAGTCATTGCACAGGATACAAATTTACCTGTGTTTTTAGAGTTATGGCCCCATAAACCCCAGACCTGGCTTTTATTGCAGATCTGTGTTGGGATTTGTTTAACAAAGATCCCCTCAGCCCTCTCCTGTCTGCTCTAGAATACTTCCACATCCATTTAACAAGAGTTTATTTCGTACAATGGTATGCTTGTAAAACACACACAGACCCCTCTCTTTTGCTTTCTTCCCCCTTCTCATTCACCCACAAAATAAAATGCTGCTGTACAAAGACATAGCCAAATGGAAAGAATACCAAATGCTTTAAACTAGGGCTGTGAGTCAATTAATAAATTGTAACTAATTAATCGCAGATATTTCTATTCAATTTCTATCAAACTTTATTGGCAAAAAAACTTAAGTGTACAATGCCAATGCATAATAAGATACTGTACAATACAGCTATAAAACAAATTGAATGCTCAATTTGCTAAAGTTAAAATTTTCAAAACTATGTTCTCTGGTTGCTGTTCAGTCCCTATAGAGCACATAATGAGTTTAGCTTTTGACACTGGTTCATACGACAAAGCGTTTTCAGGCAATGCAGAGACACGGCAGCTTGCCCGCGTTTTCCACACAGCTGGCTCACCACTTGCTGGTGAAGTCTCCAATCTCTATATAGTAAATTCACTCCCATGTTTATTATGTCCAACAAGTCTTGCATACTGAATAAACGTGCACTGCTTCACACAGTCAGTTTTTGTGCTAGGATGTGAAGTCGAGCGTACACCTCCTGTAAATGTATGCAATACTAAAATCAAACGTTAACCATCACATTCTTTGTGATATTCTTTTTTTTTTTTTTTTGGCTCAACACCAGTTTCATGTACAACATTAAAGAGTAGTCCCAAGGGTACAGGCCTTATGGGAAGAAAAAGCCACTTTTAAAACAAAGTAAAAGGTTAGAGTGGGCAAAGCAGCACAGATATTTTACAACCGATAATTGGAAAAGAGTGTTGTGGATCTTAACCCCATTGAGATTTTGTGGGATCAGCTAGACTGTAAGGTGCGTGAGAACTGCCCGACAAGAAGGCCACATCTATGGCAAGTGCTAGAGGAAGCGTTGGGTGAAATGTCAATGGAGTATCAGGACAAAATGACAGCTAGAATGTCAAGGATCTGCAAAGCTGTCATTGCAGCACGTGGAGGGTTTTTTGATGAGAACTCCAAGTATCAATTTCATTCCATCAGAGCAAAGTCTGTACATTATTCCAAACTTTTGGCTGCCAGTGTGTGTGTATATGTATATATATTAAAGATGCACCGATCGACCAGCCAGGGACCGGAATTAGCCGATTTTCCGCATGCTCGGCCCGGAGACCGGCCGGTCAGCCTCAAGTCTTACCGATCCCAAGCCGGTCCGTTTTGTTGCCAGCGGCGCAGGCAATAACGTCACAGCCGCACGTAAACATGTCATTGGCGTGGAAGATCTTCACTGTGAGTGAAGAATACATAAAGTTCACAATCTGTAATAATTGTAAGGCCAAAGTAAACCGTGGGGGAACCACCACAATATCTTTCGGAACAACAAACCTAATTAGACATTTAAAACACCATCACCCAGCTGAAAATGCCCATTTTAAAAAAGAAGCTAAAAAGGGAAAGCGGCTAAAGCTAGCCAGAGCTCAGAGCCAGTCACAAGTCAGCAGCCCCTCTTATCATCCCTTGGAATGAGCAGCGAAAAGACCAAAGCAATTACGAGGAAAATTATGGAATTCATGGCCCTGGATGACCAGCTGTTCTCCATAGTTGAGGACAGAGGGTTCAGAAATCTGATAAATTACAGTTGATAGATACAGAGTAGACTTTTCCGACATTGCGTTGCCCGAGTTGTTTAATCTCGTGTCATGTCACACATGCAGCCGGTTGGTTACCTGTCAACATTTGGGTACACAAATCCGGGAGATGGGAAGAGGGGGTGCTGGATGGCGGAGGCAGGCTAAATACATACAAATTGTGCCGTTGTGAGTAACGTAATTCTTCCCACCGTGTCCGATATTAAAATCAGTGCGACACACTTTGCAAAAGGCGTGGGCATTGTCGATATGGCTTCGGGATATTAAATTAAATTCTTCCGTCCAGCTGTTGTTAAATTTACATGTATATTTAGTTTTTTCACCGGCCCACCAGCTGAGTCTTCTTCTCCCATCTACCAGTGATGCTTGATTTAACATCCCACCTCTACTGCCTGCGCAGATATCAACAGCGCAAATGGGTTGTAGGTTGCTAGGTTGAGGTCACAAATTATTTGTAATGTGTATGATGTGTCGATTGTGTGAGTAGGATGCGTTTCATTCAAGATCTGGCAACTGGACAACCTTGGAATAATATATTGATGTGATTATTCATATAACGTGGTTTGGGCCATACAAATTACGGGAGTTTTTTTGGGGAGAAATAACAAAACGGGAGACTCCCAGGAAAAACGGGAGTGTTGACAAGTATGGTTTTCAGATCTTTGGAATGGTTTTGTTAGATGAGTAATAAAGAGAAAAAGGTCCATTTATAAAAATAGTGGAAAATGACATCTGTTATATAAAGCAACTCATTTGCAGTTAATTGTTATTTCTACCTCTTTCCAGTTGTTTAAGTGAGAGAAGATCCTGTAACTTAGTGCAGTTTGGGGAAAATTGTAATGTTTAATAATTTATTTTATTATGAATATACAATTTTGCATTGAAGAAAGGTAGATTTTGTTTGAATATGCGGTCAATAATAGTTCTTAGAAAGAAAATTAAAAAAAAAAAAAACAAAATCGGTATCGGTCACACTTGTAAAAAAAATCTAAATCGGCCAAGAAAATTGCAATCGGTGCATCTCTAATATATACACACACGCACGCACGCACGCACGCACGCACGCACGCACGCCCGCCCGCCCGCCCGTCTGTCCGTCCGTCCATAAATATTGGGACATTGACACAATTCTAATCTTTTTGGCTCTATACACCACCACAATGGATATGAAATGAAACGAACAAGATGTGCTTTAACTGCAGACTTTCAGCTTTAATTTGAGGGTATTTACATCCAAATCAGGTGAACGGTGTAGGAATTACAACCGTTTGTATATGTGCCTCCCACTTTTTTTTTTTTGTGTTAAAAAACATTGTGTATGAATTTCAAACGGTGACATCAACTTGTATCATTTTTATAAATGCAAATTGATAGAATGCAATTGTGAAATCTGTACAATTTTAAAAAGCTAAAATGTGATTAAAATGATAAAGCTAAATATTCTATAAAACATACACACTCATATACTATATAGCGTTTGAAGTCATATACTCTATATTAATAATTTAAGTGAAGATGCTTATTATCTTTTTCAGTTGCATTACGCTTCAATGTCAACAAAAATCTGGCGAGTAAAAACAAAAAGGTACTATCGATTGGCGATTCTTTCTTCAATGTGTCCGTAATATGGATGTTTTTGGGTTATTTTCAAAAGTGTTTCATTTAGATTTCAAGTTCAAATGACCCCAACAACCATACAAAACTGTGGTAAAACATTTTGTTAAAGGAATAGGTAAATGTGTACCACAACAGCTCAATAAATTGATCACAATCAACTAAACATAAAAGCATGAGAACTTGCTTCAATTTATTAACAGAGAAGACACAGAGGTTGGAGTTACACTGAGTGCAATGGATTTGAGAGTAAGCAAACCTGAGTATGTTGGGGTGGGAGAGTCGATTCATCAGCTGAACCTCCCGCAGCATGTTTGCACGGTTACTGCTCAGCTTGTTCATCTTCAGGGCCATTACCTGGTCCGAGGCTTTGTGACGCACCTAAAACACACAGACCAACGAGCAATTATATGCCACACTTCCTAATATAATGGCAATAACTAAAATGGGTAATAGGAAGTTCTTTTTAATGCTTTGAATGTTTGCATAATGCATTTTAAAAGGAATAAAATACAGCTCTATGTTCAGTGTATCTCGGCCGATTGCTTCTCATGTACAACTATGATTTCAAGGATTGTCCTTAAATTGCAGAATCCGGTCACATTAAACCAACAATACCACTGAACGGAGATGTGCCACACATTGCAATAGCAAATGAGATCTGGAAAAAAAGATGGTTTCTAAAAATGGTTATTATTACACAACCAATATTCTAGCATGACCTGATGAAAGGAAATCAACACAAACACTGCCTTAATGAAGATCTGCTTAATGACAAATGTTAGTTTTGCAACATCTATGAAACGTGCTTCTGCAGAACTCTCTCTGTTTCCTCTTTGTGAATTCATTGAGCTGACCAATAAAAATACATTAAAGAAACAAAATATCAACCACAGGATGTCCTCGAGTGAAAAAAATATGAATCTCCTATATCTGAAAATGCTGACTTCCTCAAGCTGTTAGCAGAGCTGGACATACAACACAGCTGAAGGATTACTACAAAGCATTTGTAGTATACTCAAATTCAGTAAATGTTTTCAAGAGTGTTGACTCTTTTTAGCATGATATTGATATAGGCCTAACAAGAGGTGACATAAAAACGCAAACAATACTTTGTTTCCTGTATTGAAACCAACCCCACTTCTAGCCTCAGCAGCTGAGGAGGAGTCTGTCTTGTGCATCCACCGAACCACTCATCTGCAGTGAGAGCGCCTGTTAGATGCACAGGCCCAGATGTTGCCTCCTCTACACAACCTAAACTCACAGTCTGTTCTGCTATTATCATGTCACAGCTTGTCTCCATGCAACAAATCTAGTGTCCTAGGAAAATGTTTCAGTTCCTCAAATGAAGATGGATTTCAACATTGAGCAATATGATTATTTAGGGATTCTCCAACTTCCTCTGGGGGTGTTGAAGATGTTTGTACAAGCTCCTGATGTTGTCTGACTGTACAGAATCAGACTCATTTGTTTAAATCGACTGAGACAGAATAGGTTCCTAGTGAAGCCCCCAACTAGGCTGGGCGATAAAACAAAACAAAAAAACTCCATGATGAGTAATTTTCGATATTTAGCCTGTGTTCTACATGTAGACATGCGTGTTGCTAAAAACGCTAGCAGTTTGGCTTTCTTGTCGTATGTTCCCACTGGCGCGTAGTGAGTGAATGGGAGTGAGCGCTTTCAATTCCTTCCTATGGAAGCCGAGCGTCAAGCTCATGAGGTGGATTGTAAAATTGACAGTAGGGTGGGGCAATATTATATATATATATACATATATACATACATATGTACATACATATATATAACACACACACACTTTTTTTTTTTTTTTTTTTAAGTTATAATTTTTAATACTTTAACACTCAACTGTTAGATATTTTATTTAAAGCAGATTCTTTTAAAAGCTTGGAATTTGGACTTGCTGCTATTTAAGTTTTAGCTGATGTACATGAAACAGAAATATGCATATATAACAGATGAATGCTGATTTGAATGATAGTACACTTCCATAAATTATATGGTGCTCATTTATATGAGTGTTTACATAATTCTCATGAATCACTCAGAGAGACTTCTAACAGCTGTAATAATGCATTAAACAGCATGTACAAACATTAAACAAAGCAGTACACAATAAAAACCCTAATCTCTGTATATATATGGTGCAATATGCAAGCAGGCAGAATGTGAGTGCAGAGGTGGTTTGTGTGATAATGTGTGTGTAAGCATTGTGCTCATGAGTGTCTCATTCAAAGACACACGCACAGTGCTCATCTGTGACTGTTCCACTGTATCACTTATGAAAAGTGATCACAATAAACAATGTGAATGGATAAGATCATACTCGAATAGTCACAAGTTATAATGTTAGAAACGTCTGAAATCGTAAAATACAAGCAAATTCTTTTCACACACAAATGAGTGTGACTGCGCACTGTCACTTCGGGCTGCCCGAGTCCCTGCCTGAAGGCATGTAGGTAAATATTTGCTTAATGCCATGTCAGAAGCTAAGGCCATTCTCATGACAAGAACTGTGCTGTTCACAAAGTGTTTGAGTTTATCAACAAGTACATAAACTATATACAGACTACCGGTACAAAATTTTGAAACACTTATTCTTATCAAATATATATATATATATATATATATATATATATATATATATATATATATATATATATATATATATAGGGCTGCACAATTAATCGAAGTAAAATCGAAACCGCAATATGACCTTGTGCGATTATTAAACTGAAACTGATTATACTTAAATAAATAAATAAATAGTCTGCTCCCTTCAAAGTTTTTGCAACTTTTCAAAGTTGCGCTTCTCTGTCCAGTGAATATTAAGTTACAGCATTGTTGGTGTTTTCAGAGCAGTTCTGTGCTCCACAACTCCCTCTCATGCTTAAGAGTAACAGAAGTACTCTTGAGTTCGGTTCCGTTTGCTAAAGGCTTTTTTTACACTAAACTGGCGCGTCCTGCGTGAAGCATTTTTTTTTATCATTATCTGCGGAAGCAGCATCTCAGTCTCCGCAAAGGCACAGGAATCATAATAATACGGAATACAAGATGGGGTATAATTCAAACATCTTTATTAAATGATTAATTAGCAAACAGCATTAAGAGCAACACCTGTAGAGACCAGAAACAAGTGCTCTTGCTCCAGTCTCCTGTCATTTATTTAACTCACGAGAGAGCATGTCGCCCTTATTTCACTTGTTTCCGAAGGGAGTGTAAGCGGAACTAATATTACCAACAAAATGAAAAGGAAGGAACATACATATAATAAATCTATTTAAAATATTTAGTTACTATAATATAATGCATTGCAAAATGTAATATAATAAAATAATAAATACAAATAATTTAATGAAATGGTGACAAACTAACCAAAATTTTCACTTTAAATTTAATTACACCAATGGGTTATCAGTTCAAATTCAGTCCAAAGAATGAGGCTTAATTTCAAACTATCTTATATACATTAAATAATAGTTTGTATAAGCCTACTAGTTGGGAAAAAAAATTAAATAAGAAAAAGTTTGTGTAATTATATGTTATTTTCCTAATCGACTAATAGCCCAGACAAATAATCAACTTATCAATACTGATCAATTAGTAGTTTGCACATCCCTACCATTTATCTGCCATTTCTGTATTACAGAATGAAAAAACAGTCATGACAGACAACTATGTTTCACTAAACATTTATTTCTAAAAAAGGGGAGTTAACAGGTAAATATTATATCAAATAGCAATATTACAGAATCCCAAAATATATTGAATCTGCAACTAAATGTCGTTGTAATATCAAATCGGGAGGTCTGTGGCAATTCTCAACCCTACCGTTTACATTAACACCTAACCAATTACTCCATCTGCACTCTAATACTAGTAAAATATAGATTTGTTTATTTTAGTACTCAAGCTCAGGACTGTCCAAATGAAGATTGCATGAATAATATGAAATTTTAGTCCAAGTTTTAGTCCAATAGGATAACTCGAATTTTCAGGCAAAAGAAAATGCTCTTTGGGTCAAAATGACCGAAAGACAACACGTGGGTTAAACCAACACCCTACAGATTCTAAAGCTGCCTCCAACATTCACATACAATAATTTTTTTTCCCTCCCCCATATAGTGGCAGTCATGTAGTGATTAGGGATGGGCATTTTTGTCAATTTCTTATTTCGATCATTGATAGGTCTGAAAAAACAGGTACTCGAGGGGCGGGGCGTGTCCGTCATGGAGATAATGAAAATACTTTACAATTGTTACGAAAATTTATGTTAAATAAATAAAATAACATGAAAACATGACTATAAAAAAAAATAACACTGCTTATGCTGCATCAATGTTATCGAGAAAGAAACATCCGAAATATAGCTGAATTAGGTGAAGCTAAAGAATAAATTAACTCCAGTAAACTGAAGCCCCTTCTATGACACATCCTATGAGATTAATCAGATATTCTAGATACACAACATAAACGTAACATTACAACTTGTATCTGCACAAAAGGATGCAAATGCAGTTACGTGCTATAGCCAGAGAGTGTAACTCCCGTTGTGGATGTGCTCTTCTAACAGCGCGCTGAAACACGGGCAAGCAAAAAGAATTCACAACATTCTATAGTGTTCTCATAATGTTATGTACACTCACCTAAAGGATTATTAGGAACACCTGTTCAATTTCTCATTAATGCAATTATCTAATCAACCAATCACATGGCAGTTGCTTCAATGCATTTAGGGGTGTGGTCCTGGTCAAGACAATCTCCTGAACTCCAAACTGAATGTCAGAATGGGAAAGAAAGGTGATTTAAGCAATTTTGAGCGTGGCATGGTTGTTGGTGCCAGACGGGCCGGTCTGAGTATTTCACAATCTGCTCAGTTACTGGGATTTTCACGCACAACCATTTCTAGGGTTTACAAAGAATGGTGTGAAAAGGGAAAAACATCCAGTATGCGGCAGTCCTGTGGGCGAAAATGCCTTGTTGATGCTAGAGGTCAGAGGAGAATGGGCCGACTGATTCAAGCTGATAGAAGAGCAACTTTGCCTGAAATAACCACTTGTTACAACCGAGGTATGCAGCAAAGCATTTGTGAAGCCACAACACACACAACCTTGAGGCGGATGGGCTACAACAGCAGAAGACCCCACCGGGTACCACTCATCTCCACTACAAATAGGAAAAAGAGGCTACAATTTGCAAGAGCTCACCAAAATTGGACAGTTGAAAACTGGAAAAATGTTGCCTGGTCTGATGAGTCTCGATTTCTGTTGAGACATTCAGATGGTAGAGTCAGAATTTGGAGTAAACAGAATGAGAACATGGATCCATCATGCCTTGTTACCACTGTGCAGGCTGGTGGTGGTGGTGTAATGGTGTGGGGGATGTTTTCTTGGCACATTTTAGGCCCCTTAGTGCCAATTGGGCATCGTTTAAATGCCACGGCCTACCTGAGCATTGTTTCTGACCATGTCCATCCCTTTATGGCCACCATGTACCCATCCTCTGATGGCTACTTCCAGCAGGATAATGCACCATGTCACAAAGCTCAAATCATTTCAAATTGGTTTCTTGAACATGACAATGAGTTCACTGTACTAAAATGGCCCCCACAGTCACCAGATCTCAACCCAATAGAGCATCTTTGGGATATGGTGGAACGGGAGCTTCGTGCCCTGGATGTGCATCCCACAAATCTCCATCAACTGCAAGATGCTATCCTATCAATAAGGGCCAACATTTCTAAAGAATGCTTTCAGCACCTTGTTGAATCAATGCCACGTAGAATTAAGGCAGTTCTGAAGGCGAAAGGGGGTCAAACACAGTATTAGTATGGTGTTCCTAATAATCCTTTAGGTGAGTGTATATGGCAGATATTACAGTATTTTCATCTAC
The DNA here is from genome assembly GCF_025860055.1 of Xyrauchen texanus. NCBI lineage: Eukaryota > Metazoa > Chordata > Actinopteri > Cypriniformes > Catostomidae > Xyrauchen > Xyrauchen texanus. The sequence continues at coordinate 25,588,278 of NC_068284.1, read as the reverse complement.
TTGATCAAGAGATTGCTGACATCACCTAATATATATATATATATATATATATATATATATATATATATATATATATATATATATATATATATATATATATATATATATATATATATATATATATATATATATATATATATATATATATATATATATATAGGCTAAAATTATGACATTATAATAGGAGTAAAACTGACTTAAATTACTGAACACCACATGATGATTATTGATGAATTATGAATATAATTTAAAGGATATTTTCATCCCAAGATAAAAACTGTGACAAAAAAAAAAAAAAGGGTTGATTTTCATAATTTCTCCAAATATAGGCCATTTCTGTAACACTAAACTTTAATTCTGCATTCGTTATTGCAAGTAAAAATAGAGTCAATGTATTAGATTTATTATATATTATTTTATATAGGCTTCTGATTTATTTAATATTACTTGTCTCTGTGTTTTTATTATCAGATGTGATTTAAAAATGAACACACATTATTGCTTTTAGGCTACTTTATTCAACTGTAATTTTTAAATAAAACGTTCTCTTCAATATTACATTAGCAGCATATTTCAGCTTCTGAAACAACAACAAAAATGAACAGCTTAGTTTTATTTTCAAAGCTAAAGAAAGAAGGTTTAACACGTTTTATTTTTGTAAACACCTACATATTTTTGTTCAAAAAGAAGAGACGGTCTACCTTCACAGGTGAGAAGCGTGTGCGGAGTCTATTCGCAATTAGGCCGGCAGTGGAAAAAACGCGCTCCGCTGGAACAGATGTCGCAGGAACAGCGAAGTACAATGCTTAGCTTTGTAAACCGATTCTCATTTACCTTCCACCACAGTAAGGGATCCTGGTTTACAGAGATGCACGGCTCACTGAAGTAACTTTAGATTTCGGTGTCACGCGAACAAAAAAAAAACACTTGCGCTGTAATACTCACCAAAAAGAGCGTTGAGCACAGTAACTGCTGCTCGATCAGGCTGAGAGTCACTTTGTATGGGTGTGACAGAATTTGTAACGGTGTCGTAAAGCGGTTTCAGATTCTCCTTTACTCTCTCCCTCTCGAAGCTCAAGAAACTTCAGATGTTTGTGTCTTGGATCCAATGTTGCTACAGTACTGGATAAGTTTGTGTTCAGGTACTTTCTGCTGTGGTTGTTTCTGGCTACGTTGCATTTCTGTCTGACGGTAAAAGATGCGATGCTCGTCTGAGTTGCCTCTCTGGTATCACAAGACATTTTATGTACAAATACTAAATGATAACGCATTGTACTTGTGGTAGATTTGTGTGACAGCTTGGCGCTGCACATTTTGCATTGAATTGTATTTTCATCTATTTTGTCGAATTGCAGCCAGACATCACTATGCAACTTTGAAGCCATGTTTCTCTCTGTTCTTCCATCTGGACTCTGACCGCATGCTCTGGCAACGCTAACCAATCAGAGCTCAAGGTGCTGCCCAAAATTCTGCTATAACCAATCAGAAAAAATAAAAATCTCTTTTTTTTAAACTCACATGATCATCGTTTTTATGATCGCTAGTCGCTGTCACGTTCGAGTACAATTGCCCATCCCTAGAAGTGATGGGCCATTCATGAACAATGTTAATTTTTAACAAATCTTTTATATGACTTGGGAATAAAGTTGTCTCAGAGAGTGATTTGATCTTTATGTTGAGGCAGCACATTGTCTCCTCACCAGTGTACCACCCACGCATTGCTATGCTAATCTTGTAGCTCCACTTGATAGAATGGCTCTGAATGTGCGCACGATTGCCACTTGTTGTGTCTGCGTGCAATGTGCAGGTGCTGACTGAAATTGAGCGTGTCTCAATTTTTGCATAAGTAGCTGTAAGCGGAGTTAGCCTGTGCTTTCACTGCTTTGTGTGTAGATCAGGGGTGCCCACACTTTTTTGTGTGATGATCTACTTTTAAATGACCAAGTCAATAAGATCTACCAACTAAAAAATAACACAGTTTCATTTAAAATAAGAAAATGCTTGTTGGGACTACTGCATGTATCCCTACATGGAATTCGTCTTTAATTAATAAAAAATATATAATAAAATGTTCAATGTTGATATCATTCAGTTTTAAAACTAAACCCAAAACACCTACAGCACAATAGATTACAATAGCCAGGGAATTTACCTTATTCTGATGACTTGCACTGAATGAAATCAGACAGTTTTGCCTAATCCGGGTAGTAGTATCGCAGTTTCGCGCTCTGTTCTCAGAAGTCCATGGAAGGCGCGTGTGCGCAAACCTAGTTGTCATGGCAACTGAATAAACAAAACCTCGCCTGGTCAATATTTACTCGTCAAGTGCAAGTCAGACAGAAACTAAAAGGAAAGACATTATATTTATTTCTATTAAAATTTAACGAAAGTACATTTACATTTTGTGCGATCTACCAGCATTGGCTTTGTGATCGACTGGTAGATCGCGATCGACGTATTGGGCACCCCTGGTGTAGATAAATGACACCAGTTTAAAAACACAAAATTCGCTTGTTTATATGCCGCTGTGGCCTGTGTCGATATATCAAAGTATTTGTTTTAATTAATGGAGTGTTGTCCCATTCCAAGAAATCTTTCCTATCAGTCTTAAAGGTGCACAAAGTAATTCTAATCCAACTGTCAAATTCTGCAAATATCTCCTCTTAGTCTGCTAGCTGTAAAAAAAAAAAAATCTAGTATTTGTACACAGCCCTGGCTCTGTAAATGGGACAAAAATCACACCAATCCACATAACAATTCTCAAGACAATCAGCAATAGGAGGTGGTTCATACACGTGCTCAGGATGGGGGTAGAGCGAGAGGGAAATTCCTTAGAAGAGTGACGGCAAAACTGGCTGATGCTAAATTTCCAAACTCCGAGGATAGATGGCTGAGAAACAGACCAAGAGAAAAAGGTCAGACGAATAAGAAACTAAAAAAAGAAGGATTATGATAAGTCGAGTGCTAGGCGCCGCGTCAACATCGGCGAGGGTTTTCAACAGTGGAGAGACCTCCGAGAGGTAACAGGCTTGAAGACGGATGCAGAAATTGCTCTTTCTTCTCGAAAGGTGGGTAACATAAATTTTGCTATGTTTCACGGAACCCATATATGCTGTTGTTGTGATGTTAAGATTTAGTAGTAGGAGAGTTTTGAGTTGCCTGGAGCTGGTGTGCGTAAAACCGTCTAGCGTGCATGAATTTGGGGGGCAGTGATTCCAAAGGAGCACTGCAGGGAGGGGTGTGTTTGTTTCGGCAGTAGAGTTCGATTATCAACAGTGTTTCTCAGGAATCGCTGAGTAAGTAAGTAAGTAAGTAAAGTTTATTTCTAAAGCGCTTTTCACAGATAAAATCACAAAGTGCTGTACACGAGAAAGGTAAAAGCAAAATCTTATATAAACAATATAAAAATATATACAATACATATGTAAAATCAAAGTGACACTAGTTAAAACCCATCAACCAAAAGCCTTCTTAAATAAACAAGTCTTCAGATCTTTTTTAAAAGAGTCAACAAAGTCAGCCAGACGCAGAGACAGGGGCAGGGCGTTCCACAGTCTGGGGGCAACAGACTGAAAAGACAGGTCCCCACGGGTTTTATAACGAGTCTTGGGGACCATAAGAAGGTTCTGGCCAGAAGACCGAAGAGTGCGGCTAGAGGAGTGCTGACTCAAAAGGACCTTGATGTACTGTGGGGCCTGACTATTTAATGCCCTAAAAGTCAGCACTAAAATCTTAAAATCAATCCTATATTTTACAGGGAGCCAGTGGAGAGTCAACAAAACGGGAGTGATATGAGACCTTCTTGGGGCACCAGTTAAAAGTCTAGCAGCACAATTTTGAACCATTTGCAGCTTGTTCACAGCAGACTTATTCATGAAGGTAAAGACAGAGTTGCAATAATCAAGTCTAGTTGATATGAAAGCATGAATAATAATTTCCAGATCCTTCTTTGACAACATTTTACGTATCTTAGAGATATTCCTGAGGTGATAGAGGCAGTTTCGGACAAGCTGTTTTGAGTGTATCTCCAAAGACATGGCCTGGTCAAACACAACCCCCAGGTTTCTGAGGCTGGATTTGAAAGAGGAGCCAAGGGAGCCAAGGTGCTGTTTGATCACCGGGATCTTATGGTCTGGAGCAAAGATCAATGTTTCAGTCTTACTTGCATTTATCTGCAAAAAGTTTGTGGCCAGCCAGTCTTTGATAGAGGACACACACTCTAAGAACAGTGACAATCGATGGAACTCAGCATCATTAAAAGAACAATACAACTGGACATCATCGGCATAAAGATGATACGATACATCCTTAAAACAACCCATAATATGACCAAGTGGCAAAATGTACAGTAAAAACAAAATAGGCCCCAAAACTGACCCTTGTGCCACTCCGCAGGACAAATTGGTCACATCTGACTGTACATTGTTTATAGAAACATTAAAGGTTCTGTCTTGAATATAGGAAGAGAACCACTGTAGGACAGATCCAGATAGTCCCATCTCATTTTGAAGCCGGTTGATCAGTATACTGTGATCTACCGTGTCAAAGGCAGAACTCAAATCGAGAAGTACAAGTACAGTGTAGCGGCCAGTGTCCGCTGCCATCATCACATCACTAGAGATGAGTGCACCTTTAAGTTCAGCGTGGACTGACAACAAGCTCATTAAACCAAAGCAGAAAGTGTATGTCTATGGCAAGTGGTTTTGGATATAATTTTTCAAAATAAAAGCCCAAAACTGAATGAACAGATTTTGAAATTAATATGAACATGAGTTAGTATAAAAATAACACAAAATGGGAGTCACGTGATGCTATGCAAAGTTCGGACGTGTGAACGGCGAGCTCTGTGCAGTTTGCTGGTTTAATACTTTTTATGTCATAAACCGGTAAGATTCGACACACCCTGATCCTTAACTGTACTAGGAAGACAATATGTAAAAGAATTAAAAATCCTCGGGCTCTGGAGACATTAAAAGACACTTACGTGCTCGAGCTGACACCCCTGAGCAGCAGGCCAGAGTATTGTACAGAGTATACAGCATGTGGTAAAACAATTGCCACTTATATTAATAATGATTTTAAAGAATACCATCTTGATCTCTAAAGTTCCATGTCTTAGTCTATGAAGATATTAGAAACTTTGTGGAACCATTAGAACTCCTGAGGACTAAGCAAAAACATTATCTTGATTCTGAGATAATCTCGGAGGAGCTTGACGAGGTAATTAAGGCCTTGCCTACAGGCAAGGCTCCGTGGCCAGACAGTTTTGCCACTGATTTGTTTTTAGATCTTATGCTACAGCATTGGCTTCACTTTTGTTAGAAGATTATACAGAATCATTAAAGAATGGAAAGCGTCTGCCAACCATGACAAGCCCGGATCAGCCGGATTCTTAAAAATGACAAAGATCCACCGACTTAAAGGTTGTATTAAATGTTCTTACTTACAATAAAGAGGACAAAATCATCTTTTAAAAATTCCTCTAAATGACATTCACTGAATTAAAGGGAAAAGTGTTTTTGTCTTTTTTTCCCCATTTAAAATGGTCTAGAAATCCTTCAAACAAGATACATTTACTCGAGAAGCAACATTAAGATATTTAGACTTGCTTTAAGAGAATGTATCTGAAATATATGTGTAATTTGTATACAAGTGTATTTTTTAAACCGAATTACATTTTATGAGAGGAATTTATAGTGGTAATGGGCAGCATGATTAAACACTGTTCTCCCAGGGCTTTTCTGACCTCCAAACTTTATTGGGTTACTCAGTAAATATAAACAATCAGAGCTTAGTGTACTACTGATGCTTAGAATCAAGGGGAGTGTTCAGTTCAATTTAATGTTGGAGTTCATCAGGACTTTACATGCAGGAAACAGCTAACCAATACCACAATACAAGAGATGAGTTTTAGCCACTCTAATCACCTCTACAGTGCACAAAGCTCTTTGTATACAACAGGAATGACATTATCTGACTTGTCACTGTTCTACACTTCCCCTGGTAATAAAAACAGCCTTTTGTTTCCAGGCACATACAATATGGTACCATCAATAACACACACTGAGAACTGTGCAGATACTTGTTGCATCAAGGAAAGCCAGCAAACCACCAGACAGCAATTTAAGCTTGAAAAACTCAGTGAGAAGCCACTACGAAGAAGGTGCGAAAAAGTACTGGTTGACACACAACTTAAACTTCTTTAAGCAAACCTTCTTTAAAAAGAAAAGGCAAGGGACTATCTAAAACTACCCTCTAACATATTATCTAAACATACGTATTAATGGGTTAATGCCTTTATATGCAAGGACAAGAAGTCAGAGACTGAAAACTATTGGGATTAGAGGGAATAGGATCAGGACATATGGCCAGATTTGAACAATGAGCCAATAGCTCTTATGCATTGTGAACACATGCACTACATTGTGCGCCACAGCTCCAACTGTATCTAAACAGCTTTGAAGTGGAATAAAACCTCTACTTTAAAAAAATAAAAGTTTTGAGATATACAGATGTTTAGGCCAAACATCTAAAACCACTTCCATTAATTTCTCTCCATCTTTGAGACCAGCTACACCTCAAGGTGCTTAATAAATGTAGGAGTTATCCTAGATTACAGATTTTCAAACTTTGATGCCTTGAAACCCCTGATAATTTATGCCGAACTATTTATATTTGTACATAAACCTTAAGAGAAACTTTCTAAATTAAATTCAGAAGTATTTGAATAGTACTTTAACAATAAATATTATTTTAAAGCAGCTTTACTGAGAATATGGCCTTAAAACCCCTTGTGAGCAAGATAAAAGGTGACAGCTAAAAGTTCAACAAATGTATATGCAGATTAGTGTTGTCACGGTACCAAAATTTCAGTAGTCGGTACCAAAGAAAAAACAGGTTACTCAACAACACTCTTTTTTTAACAAAGTCTACAAAACATTAGCAGCAGAACTAAGAACAGAAATATGCCATTCGGCAACACTTTAATTTAAATATATTCTTTTTTAATTATAACAAAACTGAACAGTGCATGCTTAAAGTATTTTGAACACTTATATAAGATTTGCTTCAACTTTTAATTTAAGTTTTTACCAAGTACTAAAAAAAAGCCTAAATAAACAAGCATAAAATAGAATGAATAAAAAACAATTTCCAAACTAATGTGCAAAGTGCTCTCTAATTAATAAAGCTGCATATTGCCAATTTTCTTCATGATAAGAAATGAGTAGTGATATATATATATATATATATATATATATATATACAGTGAGGAAAATAAGTATTTGAACACCTTGCTATTTTGCAAGTTCTCCCACTTGGAAATCATGGAGGGGTCTGAAATTGTCATCGTAGGTGCATGTCCACTGTGAGAGACATAATTAAAAAAACAAAAAAAATCCAGAAATCACAATATATGATTTTTTAACTATTTATTTGTATGATACAGCTGCAAATAAGTATTTGAACACCTGTCTATCAGCTAGAATTCTGACCCTCAAAGACCTGTTAGTCTGCCTTTAAAATGTCCACCTCCACTCCATTTATTATCCTAAATTAGATGCACCTGTTTGAGGTCGTTAGCTGCATAAAGACACCTGTCCACCCCATACAATCAGAAAGAATCCAACTACTAACATGGCCAAGACCAAAGAGCTGTCCAAAGACACTAGAGACAAAATTGTACACCTCCACAAGGCTGGAAAGGGCTACGGGAAATTGCCAAGCAGCTTGGTGAAAAAAGGTCCACTGTTGGAGCAATCATTAGAAAATGGAAGAAGCTAAACATGACTGTCAATCTCCCTCGGACTGGGGCTCCATGCAAGATTTCACCTCGTGGGGTCTCAATGATCCTAAGAAAGGTGAGAAATCAGCCCAGAACTACACGGGAGGAGCTGGTCAATGATCTGAAAAGAGCTGGGACCACCGTTTCCAAGGTTACTGTTGGTAATACACTAAGACGTCATGGTTTGAAGTCATGCATGGCACGGAAGGTTCCCCTGCTTAAACCAGCACATGTCAAGGCCCGTCTTAAGTTTGCCAATGACCATTTGGATGATCCAGAGGAGTCATGGGAGAAAGTCATGTGGTCAGATGAGACCAAAATATAACTTTTTGGTCATAATTCCACTAACCGTGTTTGGAGGAAGAAGAATGATGAGTACCATCCCAAGAACACCATCCCTACTGTGAAGCATGGGGGTGGTAGCATCATGCTTTGGGGGTGTTTTTCTGCACATGGGACAGGGCTGACTGCACTGTATTAAGGAGAGGATGACCGGGGCCATGTATTGCGAGATTTTGGGGAACAACCTCCTTCCCTCAGTTAGAGCATTGAAGATGGGTCGAGGCTGGGTCTTCCAACATGACAATGACCCGAAGCACACTGCCAGGATAACCAAGGAGTGGCTCTGTAAGAAGCATATCAAGGTTCTGGCGTGGCCTAGCCAGTCTCCAGACCTAAACCCAATAGAGAATCTTTGGAGGGAGCTCAAACTCCGTGTTTCTCAGCGACAGCCCAGAAACCTGACTGATCTAGAAAAGATCTGTGTGGAGGAGTGGGCCAAAATCCCTCCTGCAGTGTGTGCAAACCTGGTGAAAAACTACAGGAAACGTTTGACCTCTGTAATTGCAAACAAAGGCTACTGTACCAAATATTAACATTGATTTTCTCAGGTGTTCAAATACTTATTTGCAGCTGTATCATACAAATAAATAGTTAAAAAATCATACATTGTGATTTCTGGATTTTGTTTTTTAGATTATGTCTCTCACAGTGGACATGCACCTACGATGACAATTTCAGACCCCTCCATGATTTCTAAGTGGGAGAACTTGCAAAATAGCAGGGTGTTCAAATACTTATTTTCCTCACTGATATATATATATATATATATATATATTAGATATTATGATTAAACAAGTCGCGAGCAATCGCGTTCTAATTTAGCTGCATTTAGCGTGCGCGCTCGACGGATGATGTCCCCGTGGCAGTCTCTCTATGGCAAGCCGTTTTAACTTTTATTAATTTCCAGGATATGAATTCTTGATATCAACAATTCAATTTTCACTAGTTAAAATGATAGTTATTGATATCAGGAATTCGATATCTACTAGTAACAATGGCAATTTTTGATATCAGAAATTACATTTCCACTAGTAACAATGCTAATTCTTGATATCTGTAATTGTATTTTCACTAGTGAAATGTCACCATAGGCTGCAATTCAAAATCAATTGTTGATATCAAGAATTGATTTCTTACTTGTTGAAATTCCAATTTCACATATCAGAAATAAAATTCGTACTAGTAGAAACCTTTATTTTTGATATCAAGAATTAAATTGCCACTAGTTGAAATGTCTATTCTTGATATCAACAATTGAATTGCTACTAGTAACAATGTTCATTTTTGATATCAATAATTCCATTTTCATTAGTGAAAATGTTTATATCTGATATCATAAATGTTATTGTTACTAGTAAGAAAGCCATTTTAGATATCTGAAATTATGTTGATATCATAAATACATTTTCAGATATCAAATTTTTTTTATTTTTACTAGTGGGAATTCAATTGTTGATATCTAGAATAGACATTTTTACTAGTAACCACGTAATTCTTGATATCAAGAATAGACATTTTAACTAGTGAAAATTTAATTGTTGATATCAATAATTCATATCCTGGAAATGAATAAAAGTTCAAACGGCTTGCCATAGAGTCTCTCTCTCAGCTGGGTGCAGTTTCAATCTCTCCCCATTAGATCAGGACATTCACACAACTCATTAAAGAGGCACCGACCACACAGAGAAATGCCAGTTTCTGAGTTTATAGTTATTAACATGAGCTGCTTCTGTATTATTTGAACTTTAATAAAGCAATTTTAGTGCATTTAAGATGTTACGGCGGGATGTTTCCTTTAAAGAGCTCCGCCTCGGCTTACTCCACAACGAGAGTGCTTCTGAATGTACTTTTTTTTTTTTTTCATCATTCCCCAATACTTTGGGATCTACATAAAATAAACTGTGAAAGTTTCGAGTGCATCTGGACTGATCTGTGTAATTCTTCCTCCAGCAGGCGTGAATTGCTGCTCTCACGCGTCATTGTTACAGTTTAATGTGATTTCATGTTACGTTAAATGAGATCAAACAGCTATTCAACAACGAACATTTTTCTCATCAATTTTGCATTTTCGACGATGTTGATAATGTCCACTAAACGTTTCAGCCCTAATGTAAATGATAATATGCTTTTAAACTCACCTGCTTTATTTACTTGAATAAATCCGGGTGTCTGTCTTAAGTTTGACGCGTTTCCTCCTTCCGTCAGAAAATTGTGAAAACAGCGTTTACAAATAGGTTTTTGCTGATCTATGATGTTTCCCTTTTCATCAGCCTCAAATGCAAATAATTTCCAAACCTGGCTTTTTCCACTTTTCATTTCGACATGATTCAGTTGAGACTCCGCAGCAGCTTTGCTTGTCGTCATCTTTTGCTTGTTGTGAGCGTTCGAAAGTTCCTGGTACTCGGTAGCCCGGTACCTTCAGAAATTCTAGTGTCGTAAATAATTTTTTGTTTGAGTACCGACTTGGTACCAGTATTTTTGACAACACTAATGCAGATAATGTCAAACATATTTACACTTAATTTTTTTACATTTCTCCAGACCCCCCAGTGGCCCCCTGGGGGTACCTGGACCCCTGTATAAAAAATCCTGTCCTAGATGACAAAAATGTAGTTACAACTCTAAAACAGATGAAAAAGCTTATCCACATAAGCTCAAGTGTTTTACAATTAAACTCCTGTTTGAACAAATCACTGGAGGTGGTTCTCCAGGAGCAGGACTACAGCACCACTGCTCTACTGAGCTCTTGGTGTTCTTTCTGGAAATATGTGCACCTTTCAAGTTATTTCGGTAAGACAGTGTCAACATGGTTATAAACTTTAAATGTCAATGGCACATTGTTGTCAGACAATCATCTTACCTTGTAGACCTCTGAAAAAAACCCAGAGCCAATCCACTCACAGACGAAGTCATCAAGTCGGGTCAGGCAAGAAAAGGCACTGATGAGAGCCCTGTAGGAAGAGGAACACACTCTGTCCAGCTGTGGTGGACCAGTTTCTGCCCCAACTCCTATGCCATCAAGGTCCTCCAGCCGATCTGGCCGTGTGGGGAACCCAGCAATGGAGTTGCGTTTGCTCCGCTCCATTGCTTCTGGTGGACAACAAATCAGGTAGAGTACCCCTCAATCACCAGTTCACATTTTTGACTGTCCTTGGCAGACCTAGAGAGTAATAAAAAGTAAAATATTTTTGTTAAATGTGGGATCTCCCCAATTAGCCATTCTTACAATAACTGGATATTTGACTACTTGCATCAATGATTCAAATAGCGAAGCAATCTATTCAAAGAAGGTCAAACAGAAACAGTAGACTAAAGATTATGAAACAAGCTTTATCTTGAAAAGAATATGGCCTCTGTATTCATAGAGAAATAAACTATGCTTCCAGGGTCAATCTCTTTAAGCTCTTCGAGAGAACTTTGTTCTAAAAAAATTTATAAAAAACTGTTTGGTTGGATAACAATTAATCACACTACCAAGGACAAATTGCCAAATTATTAAAACATTAAATTATTAACAGAATAAAAGGGATAGTTCAGCCAAAAATGTACTCAGTCATACACATCTGTGATGGCATGGGGGAGAGTAAATGAGAATTTTCATTTTTGGATGAACTATCCCTTTAAGGCAAATAGGTGAAAATAGCAAAAAATAAAAATAATAAGTAGGAATTAAGCATCGTCCTCCTAACTGGAAAAAATAAGAACAGCAAAGCGAGCTACAGTGCAGACAACATATTGCGGTGTATCGCAACACAAGCTTAAAATTACATCGGTTACACAGTCCAAATAATCATAATGTCCAATGGAATTAAAATATTTTTTTGTCTTAGCCAAATTCTCTGCTACATTTCTTCAAACAGATAACAGAAGCAAGCTTTTTACACTCATTTATCTAAAAAAAAAAGATACGCATATAATATAAATTGTCCCTTTGACATTCCATTTCAAAGCTTGGAATGAAACATGGAAATAAATAACACACAAAAAAACCTCTCCCGGTATCTAAATGCTGCCTTTCTACTCTTGCAGTTGAGTGCCGCACCCCAGTAAAAAGCCACTTTAAAAAGACCAAACATTCATGCAGGATCTAGGCCGCTCAACAGCTGGCCCTCACTACAGTGAGATAAATCAACCAAGTCCATT